>NC_133898.1:6243673-6848173 GCF_964199755.1 Larus michahellis | reverse complement strand
CAGACAACTGTCACTTCCCGCTTGCATTTTGTGACATATTATAGAACGCTAGTTCTCTGTGCAGCAATTTTGTCATTATTCAAGATAGAAAGAAAAATGGGAAATCCATTACAAGCCAGACTTTGTTATGACACAAGAGAAGAATCCCCTGGGAAGTTAGATTAAATTCTCTTTGAAAATAAAATAAAAATGCCACCATGCTTGACAACATTGGATTTATTATATATTTATATCAAACTCTAGGTATGCTCCTTGTCAAAGCTTCTTTAGATGCTGCGATACGTGAGACAAAGCAAATCATTCCTTGAGTCATTGAAAGGGAAGTTTATTACTGAGTTGGAATGAAAAGATTTGAATAAGAACCAAAATCGGCAGTTTCATCAGCTAGTCGGAGGCTGCCTGCCGGCTGCCTGTGTGAGCCACTTGAAACCGCTCAGCTGTGAAGTTGGTATGTAGAGGCACAGAGGTGCGTGCTATGAACTTGTTGTGTTTTACAGGGGCTTAAGCAAATGTTTTATTCCGCAACTGGAGTGAACTCAAAGAGCAGCTCAGTTAGCAGATATGGCTCATCTAACAGATGGTAACTTGCTACACCTTACTAACTAAATTGCTCGTGATTGTCTACCCATATCTTGAAACAGAAAAATGCCATTTTGTATGATTAAATCCCAGGGACATTGTGCATATTCAGAAATTTTTCTACAGCTAGTCCCAGTCCTACAGGGCACGCTCGCCTCCGATTAACTCATGTCATAGCTACTTGGCGTATTTTAAGATTGCACTGCAGGCGTGAGAAACTGAAATTAATGGAAAGACTACTTTCCTCAACTGTGTGTTATCCGAGATTGCATGTCTCAGAAGTACTGGCTGATTCATCTTTGTGATCTGCTCCCAGAGGTCAGGTGTGTGCATATGAGGAAAATGGAGTGGTTGTCGTCACGAGCGAGTGAATCTCCTGCAGGAAAACTTGCAGAAGGAATGGGGAATGAATTGCATATGGCATCGGGTTAGAAAGGGGAAAACGAGATGTTCAAAGAGGATTAGACACCATCTGGAGAAGATGCGCCCATGTTGGGTATCTGGTCTTTCCCAGGATCCTGGGCATGGCAGGGATGGATGTGCGAAAAGCAGCTACCTATGTAAAATATACCTATGTACAATGAGATTGTTTGTAACAAACATGCAAATAAACGCTGGATGCTAGGAGTGTCTTTGCAGTCAGCAGTATTAGAGAAGGTTGTGTCTTTAGATCTGTCGGAAATCTTTGTGAGATTGTCAGTTTGGTTTGCTTCAGGGAAGTTAGTTGTGAGCCCCAGGAAGCAGAGGAGCAAGAGGTTTTTCTTGCTTTTATGCTATTTCCACTATTCAGGAACAATAATGCCAGAAAACGAGACCGTGTTATTTTATAATTCCCAGATGTGGTGATAAAAAGCCTGTGGGGGAAAACAATACATGAAAACATATGAACAGTAAGCTCCAGAGAGACACCTCTGAAATAGGAGAGGAAGAAAAGTGTATGTTCATTGTGGGAACGCGTATATTGGCCAGAAGGGAAGAGGAGTGAGGGGAAAGGAGGAGGAGAGTAAGGAGGTTTAAGAGAAAGTTGAAGAGAAGGAAAACTGAGGAGAGGTGAAAGAGGTTACCTGTGTAAATCAAAGAAGAAAGGAGACTTAAGGCTTATTAAAATAAAATACTTCTATCCCCAAAGTTTTCCTTCCCTACATTGAAAAGCTTATGAAAGATTCTGGTTCTAGCTGTGAATTTAGCTTGAAGTCCCTGACTCTAGCACTTTGAGAGAACATTGGGATTCATTTAAAATCTTTTATTCCTTTTGATGCAATAAAACCTATATAGTACTTTCCTAAATGAGTACCCATTAAAGGGACAAAGCTATGAAAGAGTCATTTCCCACTAAATATGAAATCCAATAAGGTTTATTACCTACCATTTAGTGAATGACAGAAGTCTATGAAGTATATGAATAAGTTTCCAATCACCAAATCATTTGTCTCCTCGAAGACGTACAGCACACAGTATATCCAGCTCTTCCCCTCCTCCATAGGTCAAACACAGCGTCAGCTTTGTTTATGCGCCATTTAACTTTCTTATATCTTATATGACATTATAACTTTGTCTTTTATCTTCCCGCCACTACAGAAAGGATAAATTCAAAATACTGCTTGACCCTGCAACGCACCTGACAGCCAAGCCTCCCTACACAGTCTCTAGCTCCACAGGCACTCAAGGGGAGCAGCAAGCCATTTTTTTCCTCTAGTGCTTCTATTTATTCAGCAGCGTTGATTAAAAAGCTGTTTCCTGTTTATATAGATCTGCAGGAATTGGCAAATATGAAATGTTAACAAAGTCTCTACATACAGCGTATCAAATGGGACAAGGGTGGGTGGGGGGTGCTGCTATTTTTGATCATACGAAGGAAGGGAAGCTGCCGAGGTGGTGTTTGGTGGAGATGGCAGCCACGCCACAGCTTGGCTGATGGCAGGCTCATTTGGGATGAGTGCTCAGAGGAACGAACTTTTCCTAGGGCAAGTTCCCCTCCTGGTCTTGCTCGGGTGGAGATGGTCTTGGTAGAAAGACTGATACCAGTGGCTGAGGCCTGAGGAACGTGACACACAACCGTTCCCCAGATCTGTGGCCAAGGCTGGCTGCAGGAGGAGGAGGCGAGAGGATAAGAGTGGTTGTGTGCCACCCCCTTCCACGCCAGCCAAGCTTAGTCTCCAAACTGAGATTTCTGTTCTGATGGTGGAGAGCAGAGTTTTGAGAAACAGAGGAGTCGTTGCTTTTGGTGACTAAATTCCTTGTAGGATTTTTCAAAAACTTGAAGCAGATAATTGCTGGTACACCTCCCTTTTGTCTTCGTGAAATGGGGAGAATACTACTTCCCTGCCCTGTAGCACCACCGTGAAGATATACGCACTAGAGACATCGCAAGGTCTAAGATACTGTAGTAGCAGGGAGATCTACACAAAACTTGCTGGGGGCAAGCCATTTTAAGAACAGCCTGTCAGTGCAGCTAGTAGGATATTTCCCATGGTGTTTCTAGGTTCACAAAATCTTTGTTACCGCTTATAATTGATGTTGACACTTAGCACCACCAGCTGTATTCCTGGAAGCCAACCCCACTTTTTAGCTGCTTTTATGGTATGGAAAGGGAGAAGTATTAGGATTTACTCTATCCATCATCTTGAACAATGAGATTAAGTGAAATTAAAAGCCTCTTTCTTTAGACTGAAACTTGTCCATATTCTTTTGGGTCTCTTGAGTAGCGCCAGAGGAAAACTCTAAAACATGAAAAAGTAATAGTAACTTTTTTGAAAAGGCAGAGAACCTCTAGGGTTGATGTTTTATGTAATATTTAAGTGATGGGGTTTAATATTGACAGGCATTCTTTACTTTGTTCTTAAAAAGGAAAGAAGGTCTAAAGGCTTCTGGATAGAAAGAGGGAGAAAAAGCCACAAATAGCCTTTTTCTCTGAAGCTATTTGGAGTTGACTTGATTCTGATTTCACTACAGAATTCAGAAAAAATCTCTTTTATGAAAGTCTGTACTGGAGGACGGTATTTGAAATTTTGCATCAGGAAATTACACTTTTGGGGAATTACATTTACTATAAAAATAAATGAGATAAATACAATTTTCTAATGTTTTCCAGCGTATTCCACTCACAAGCTACAACTCTGTCCTGCTGCCCAGATGTGGGCTGACGGGCACCTTCTGAGAGCCGCGGGGCATAGAAAACTGGGGGAGGGGGGGTGTTTGTCTTACTCATTCAGGAGGCTGTCAAAAAGCAAGCAGATACATAATTCTCCACCTATATTTTATGGAACTGTCCTGATTCTTGGGTTGTTTTTTTTTTTTTTAATATCTTTTATTCCTGGCTTCCTGCTTGGGGGAAAAAGGATATACGCGCAGCAATTCACAACTTAGTCTGCTGAGCAGGGGAGATGGGTGGGCAGTCCATTCTCACTTTGACAGGCCCCTGCAGAGAAACTCCCGCTACTGTTAATGGGAGCTGGTGACACGCATGAAAGAAAGAATTTCTTTCCAGGGTGTTAGGTTTTGGTTTGGTTGTTGGGTTTTTTTTTTTTCTTTTTTTTTTATTTGAAATGCTGTTGTCAGACAATGCAATAAGAGGATTTGCGTGGTAATATGATGGCTGATGGATTTCTTGCAATAAAATCCAACAAGCTGGTTTATGAGGTACTTTATATATTTCTTATTTGTATTATAGGAGCAGCAAGGAGCCCAGGGATATGTCTCTGCTGTATGAAAATCTTTGCATATATGTTACAAATAGTCATGCTCTGTATATTTTCTGTCTGCTGAGGTTGGTTTTCTCTCTTTCTTCTCGCTTACTGTGATGTAAGCGCATATAAAGGCAACACGTTTGTATGATGTTATTCATCGCTGTTTGTCCTGTGATAATTTGAAAAATTAAACGATATCAAAGACACATGTGAGCACGTTTCACTCCTGACAGGAAAGACTCACGAAAATGGATGTCATGTCATGAATTGACATGAAAAAGGAATCCGATTTGAATAATAAAATACTGTATTTTTTTTCTAAAGCACTGGTTTTCACACTAATGCAAGTGAGCCACATGTGCAAGCATTCAGCCCTCATTCTGCTTGCCAGTACCAGGGAAGGTGTGAGAATTTTGTCATCTGTGCCGCTTGGTTTCCCTGTGTGTTAGCTTTGCTTCTAAATTAGACTCCACACAATTAATGGCTCAAAAATAATGTGATAAGTTGGTTAGCTCATAATTTTAAGAGAAAGAAAAACAAAAAAAACACCAACCGATTATAAAGGTAGTTCTGATTCTCAGCTGCACAACTCTAGTGATCTTTTTAAAATTTGATTTTTTTGCTAGGAAGTGATGCATTTTCTCTGAAGACAATAGGTCTATTCTGATTTACATCAACTTACGATCTGGCTCTGGCAAACTTATTTTTTGCCGGAAAGCAATGTCTAATTTATTTTGCTTAGAAATGTCAGCCCTGTTGAATTAGAGGAACAGTATTTGGTTCTGGGAAGAGGGGGAAGTCTCCATAAGGAGAGGGAAATGTGGGTTTGAAGCATGATCTGCTGTCTTCTACTTTCCTGCCCCAAATATGTATCTTTATGTATGTAATTACCAGGAAGGAAAGAATAACAACAGATGTGAAAAAAAAATGCTAGAGAAGATTGTATGATTACCCCAGTAGGAAATAAATTCAATTTATGCGCAAATTATGCACATAGCACTATATTTAAGAAAGTAAATTTTAGGGAATTATAAAATCGAGTGGGCTAGGTCCACTGGGAGGAAGCAGTGAAAATGAAAGGGGTTGGAAGAAGGCTGGAGTATGCTAAGTGGAGCGGTAATTAAAGCAGAACAGGTCTTAGTTCCTTTGGAAAAATGGAAATTAGAAAAAGAAAAAGAAAATAAACCCTGAAGAAGAAGAAAATCCACAAGGGAGGAGAGTGACATTTCACAGGGGAGTACTCAAGAGTTGAAAGCAGAAAGCAAGTGCTGGGAATTGAGGGGAGTTGGCAGGGAAGTAGGGGAAGGAACGAAATAGAAAGCTTGAGTAGTCAAAAAGCAGAGTAAAACAAGAGCAAGCAAAATGGGGAATTTCATTGTCATGCTCTGAGTGGCCCTCGGAGCTGCCAGGCTGTGCCTCAAACACCCAGTCCTGTACAGACCCTCCATGCCTGTTCAAACTGCCTCCAAAAGTCTTATTTCGTCCTATCTCTACTGGTCGAAGGAGATGGTGAAGGAACTGGGGAGCATAAGGATCTGCTTTTTTACATGAAATAAGGAGGGAAAGGAGAGGATGCAGGCTATGAAGGGGTAATCAGGCACCAAACCAATATGAAGTGAGCATCTAATGGGCGGACAAGGACTTCTTTAGAAAAATGAAGCACTGAGGCTGCATGCAGCAGTGTTCCTCCTGAGGCTCTTTTTGAGGGCTTAAATTGGAAAGGCTTGTGAAATACTGTAGTTAAATCAAGTGAACCTTTCCTGAGGGATTGCCCAGCAAATTATTGCGCTGTTTCTCTTTGGGATGGAGAGTTGTGCTGAACTGGGAAGTCGGGGTGGGAGAGAAGTAGCCTTTAGTCTGCTTTGCCTTTTTCTTTTTTTTTTTTTTTAATAGGAAACCTTCAGTAATGAGGCCAAAAACTTACTAAAAAGCAAGTTGATATTGCTGTTGAATAACACAAACCAGGATGTAACAAAAAAAAAAACCCAAAACAAAACAGAAAGAACAGAAAATATGTACAAATTATTGAGAAATTTAAGCTGGAAAATGGGAAGCGATGAATTTTTTTTAGGGGAAATTCATCGAAAGAGGGACCTAGAGAGACATGTCATTTCCCTGTAAGCCTAAGCCTGAATTTGCAATGCAGAAACCTTTCTCTAGCACAAGTGAAAATGCCAGATGCCAAAGGACCGCTGAATGTTTGAGAGGCCCAAAGCCTCAGCACTGCAGACTTTTTCCAAGGAGCTATGTGGAAGCAGGGACAGTGGCCTTGGGAGTGACAGCTCACGCCGCACTTCAGTCCCCACACTGAGAACTCCCTCGGCGCTGTCTGGAAGCACCTAGTGTTTCTCGGGTCAGGACTTACATGTGTTTGTTTTGCAGCAGGATGTGAAGGAAAGCTGACACAGAATGAAAACTGGAGGGATTTCAAAGAGGAATAAAAAGGATTGAGGCTATAGATGAGGGCATAACTAGATGTTTTCGAGAGAGAAAATCTGACCTGCAGGTAAGAATAAAGAAGTCTTAATTCTTTTAAGTGTTGTAACTAGTAAGAACAGTGTGACTTAAGGCAGTAGGAGCACATACGGAAGCTGTAAAATGGAGATGACCATATCATTCAGAATTAGCATGGACAAAGGTCTTGTAAATATTCATGCGCTTCATGGGTCAGTGCTGGGCAGAAAAGGAACATGTTACAATCTACCAGATGTCTGTTTATTTTCTTTGTTATCCAAAGATATATCCTTAATATAGAAAGATAAAGCCTGTGGCAGGTAACGGCATCTTTCCCAGGCTCTCTGGCAGGCAGGGAGAGAAAAGTGCCCTTCTGGCATCCCCATGGCTGGACAGATTCCACCTGAACCCATCAGACTGCACAGGGCTTCAGGGAGGACCTTAGACATGTCCTGAGCAGCACTGGTGGGGTAGAGAGGTGCACGGCCAGGCCATCCAGTGCCTCCCATTGCCTAGGGTGTAGCTAAGGGCCTCTTGAGCTTTTGGGGAAAGCAGGAAAGGATGGCATTAGGGATAATGCATCTTGAAGGCAGATCAGACCAGCAACTAAGTTATGCTGTGGTCTTGGTTTTGGCATGGCTGAGGACAAGGATAGGATGCTCCGACTCACAAGCTCTGGCAGGAGAAGCTGGGAAAATTAGAGAGATTTCCATCTCGTGCTGTCTGCTCCACTTTTCTGTTGCATTGATCTCTGCTATGTCCATATGTGGGACTGTGAGCGGTGAGGGTCGAGGGCTCAGACGTGCCACTAAATCTGCCTGAGGATTTAGCTGCAGCAGCTGAAGAGGTTGTAACTCCTACTGCCATGAGCTGACAACCTCTTCATCCTTGCTGGTTAAACTTTCAGCGACTGCAACTATGGTTAATCCCTGAGTAGAAGAGAGAGTGTTGGAGATCACTAATGCTGCCCTTGCCCTTTCTCTGGATGTTCTCAGGCAGCCCTGGGTACCATCTTGCCCCTACACTGAGCACCCAGATGCCTACTTTCTATTGGGAAACACCTACCTACCAACCTCCCTGAGTCCTGGGAAGCCTCAGGGATTTTTGTTTTGCTGAATTGTTTGCCTGCTTCTTTTGACCTCTGACTAAGTGAAATGAAATTGTTGCTGTTGGGATATAGGATTGGATGCTACAGCTGGCCTTTAGAGACACCATCTGCCTCTTTTTCTTATCCAAGGCGCCCTGTGTTTCTGAGGCTTCCCTGGCTGAAAGTCACAATTGTTCACAAACTTGAAAGATTTTACTTCGTGCAACACAGTTCTGTAATTCTGTATTCTTCCCTTCTGTACCTCTGTATTTCAATAAGACATGTTGGTTCTGGCATATAAACTGTGGAAAGCGTGGCTGTGCCCATGTGTACATACAACTTACATGTACGTATGGATGTACATAGAGATAAGTGACATTCGTTAGATCCAGGTTTTGGAAGCCCTCAACATTTGGTGTCAATAGTGCCACTTACCGATAAAGTCTTCCAAAATTAGTATTGAAAGTAAAAAATGTAGGTCAGGTGTTAGGTTCTGAGTGTGCTTCCCATCTGACTGTGAGCTGTTCTGAGCAAGGTACATCCGAGTAAAAATGATTTCTTTGGGGAAAAAAAGAAAATAGCTTGACATGCATATATTGTTTTTAAAAAAATAATACATATAGGTAGGAGTGTATAAAAAGTAGTTTTAAAACAACTTTCTTATAAGTCAACCAAAGCCCTAATAAGACAACTGTGCAAGTAATTGTTCTGCACATCCAGCAGTGTTGTGCTGCTTTTGATGTTTACCTCAATTTCTTCTTCACCTTTTATTTCAGTCTGCAATTAACACCTATAATGAAAAAGAAGGAGATGACGTGCTGTTGTGAAATTCTGGTGTTAATTAAAATTATTAACAATTAGAGAAAAATAGGGAAGGAGAAGGAGGAAATAATGTTTTGCATATTCTTTATAATGAAGGTGGACTAAAGCACAGAGACCCTGTTTCTAAAGAGCTCACTTCAAAATTAATTATGAAATTTGCCAAAAGAAGTTACAGTGAAATTCCTTCTTTTTAGGAGGGCTGGCATCCCCCATGCTCTCTTCGACAGCATTTAGGTTTGGCAAGGCCTTTGTATAGGGCTGAATTTCATTTCTGAATGAATTACCCTAATTTACAGAAGAACAATGGGAGAAATGAGCTCTGGCAACAATAGAGAAGGAATGGGAGCGTGATTCATCTTAGCAGAGTGAGCATTTGGGATTGGATGAAAGTCAGGCACAAAATGGCCCTGGGTTTCTTATGAGAGCCGTTCATCCACCAAGCTCCGACACCGTGCTTGCTGAGAACATCACGGCGACAGCTAGCCCACGTCTGTGATCCTTTGGGAGCCTTGTGAGTGCTTGGGGCTATCGCTGCACTCGCAGCCTCAGGCACTGAGATCCTTGCCTACGGCTTCCACCAAATGGGTGTTTGGCATCTAAATATCCCTCTGGATGCCGGCCCAAATGTGTTTTGAAAATGAGTGCTGGCCTCCCAACATCACTGCAGAACTTCCAAAAGTTCTACCTGGATTGCATAAAATTAATTTTGAGGTGCTTTTCAAGAATATACTTGAAAAAGATCCAGCAAACAATGCTGGAGAAGAGCAGCGTTGTTCTTCATCTATGTGCACCCACCAGTGATGTGGGTGCAGATAAAAAGTGGTAACCTCTCTACCATGTCCTTCTGTATCCCATGGAGTGCTGTCAGCCATACGACAAAGTAGCTGTCACTCGTTTGGTGGTATTTGTGAGTGTTTCACCCGTTACGCACAGGGTAGGAAGCTGAGAAACAGCTGGAAGCCACCTCGGTACCTTTGGATATTACAGGGAAATGCTCTGGAGCAATATTTCTACATTCAATTTCTTATCAAAGTTATTACATTTGTTATATTAGAGAGTATGACTAATTACTTCCCCTCAGAGAAGCTATTATTCAGGAAGGGTCATTAGTTCCCTGCTCGGTGTAGATGCTGGCACATGATGTGGGAGAGAGGGATATTTCTTGGTCTCAGACATCCTCCGTGGCTTTCAAGACGTTACCTGCAGTTAGACTTTCCATGGGAAATCCCACAAAACAGGCGTTCTCAAGCTGAACAATGCCAGAGTTTGGAAGAGGCTGTCAAGAAAACCCTGAGAGGTTCCAGCTCTCTGATTTTAAGTAATCTCTACAGATTCGAATCAGTCAAGCTAGTGATGAAAACCACGTTGTTTTCCCAAAGAGGGCTCTTATAACTATGTTAAAGCCTCTCAGGGGCTGAAGATCGTTACCCATCCTTATAACTTTAAGACTCTCGGCGATCAAGAGAAATAAGCCTGATGCAAACTGTCTGACCCAAAATTAATTGCAGTGGAGGGAAGCAGAAAATCTATCAGAGAAATGAATCCCACAGATCTGTGACTTAATTTTTTTCTTCCCTTTTTTTAGCTGCTGGGTTTGTTTCTACTTTATAGCATGTTGGCTTTTTTACCCACATTTTTAAGCTGTTCTTTGTGACAAATTTTCCGCTTGTTTTCAATCTAAGTAGCCGATTTCCTCCTTTTGGTGTCATGGCATCTTTCACTGGTGAATCAGATGTGGCTGTTGAGAATTAAAACCCTAAATGTCCTTCCCTTGAGACCTATAACTTGGTTTTGAATCAATCATTACTTAGTTGGAAAATTCCTCTTCAGTGAGAGTTCAGGTAAGGACAAGAAAAATCCTCTGAACTTGAACATTTCTCACATCAGCAAGTAAATTAGTCACCTAATCTTGCCAGATCTTGCTGATGAAGAAACACATTACTGAAGAACTGAAAAACGCATAATCCCTAGCGTCTTAATCTTCACAGTTTGCAAGAGAAGTAGAAAGTTAGGGTTTTTTTCCTTTTAACTTCCCAGAGCCCGAGTAATGTGTTTCAGGTCTCTTAGAGAACTGGCATTTAAATTTAGGATAGTTTAAGCCTAGGAACAAGGTCAGTCCAACTGCTCCGTTTGTCTTTTTAAGATAATACTTCAGCTTCAAATGTCTAACCTAGTAAGTATGGCTGTGGGGGAAAAAAAAAAAAGTTGTTTTCATGACATTTTGACGTTTTAGAAATGAATAATAAGTGAGGAGGAGGGGGAAAAAAATCAGGAAAATGCAGGCTTTATTGTGTGGATTTTTCTCCCTACTCTTGAGGACTTAATTCTGATATTTTTAATTTCTCAAACTTGGAGGTGGAGGGAAGGGTCCTCATAGAAGTATTTCTGAGCATCTCTTCTGAGCATCCTCATGGAAGGCCATGGCATTTGCAGGTGGCGTGTGCTACGCTCCATCGTAGACTCCCTTCGGGGTGAGTGATGCAAGAAGACTGAGTATTGGCCAAGTAAAGCATGACTGCTGGGCCTGATGTACCCTTACACTGTCCTGTAGTATTTTACTGGATCAACAGCCTCTTCTGGACCTTGTGATTCTGGTGGAAAATGTTGCGGTGACTAGCTGGAGGTTGCAGCCTTGTGGTTTTGGGGCAGAAAGCATCATGTAATGACTCCCTGACCTGCCCCAGTGCAAATGCAACCCAAGACCAGCACTGTTGGGGCCACCTTGGATCACTCTCAGTGAGAAATACAGTATTTTGCACCTGTAGCTGTGAGTCCAAGGCTCTGATCTGGCTGGGCGCCAGTTGTTCTTCATGTATGTGCTCATTTAGCCCAATATAAATATAGAGAAATGGTGGGAAGGAGCTGTCAGTTGCAAAGAAAGGGGGAAGACTTAGTGGGGGTTGGTGGCACTGTTGACAGCCTAGCTGAAGAGCTCATCTGCATTTCCCCCCTGCCCTGATTTAATACCATTTCTGAGCCCTGCCTCCAAAGGATGATTTCTGCTTCATCAGAGGCAGAAGCAGGAGAGGCTTCAGCTTGCTTTGCATCATACTCTGAGCCGAAAAATAAATAAAAAGAAAAGAAAAGGGGAGTGCCTATCAAACTAATACCTTTGTGCATTATTAGGGATGATCTGGTAGATGCTGTGTGGGAAAACCACCTCGGATAATAGAATTTGGGTGGGTTTGGCTAAGGCGACAGGGAAGTAGCCCAAACAGACTCAGTAAAACATAATAATAATAGAAATCAGAGATTTTCACCAACTAGTCTGTCCTGTATTTGGAAAATAATAGCTTTTTCTCCCTAGCTCATCAGACAAGCAAGTTCAAATTCCCATTGCTGCAGACACTGATAAATGAAATTCATCCTGACAACATATGGAAATTTATTTGTGATTTTTGGTCCTGGGCTGACAGCCTTCCAGGGAAGTTTCTTGCAGTAGCCAATGAGCTGACAGTGTAGCCCGGTCCTGTGATAACACTAACGTGCCAAAAATGCCCCTGGGGTGGGCTCCCCTCCTTGGTGGGCTCTGGGAAGCACAGCCTCCCTCTCAGGGCCCGGGAGGGTTTGTCACAGCAGCAAACTCTCTCCCAAGAAGTCCCAAATCGCAGTCCCTTCTTGCCCAAAAAGGGAGAAGGAGTCCAGAAGGGAAGAAAAACCCTGACCCTAATTCTCCACGTTATCCAGTGTTACCCCAGAAATAGGGTTAGCAAGGAAGGTCAGCCAGCTGAGATATACCACGTGTGATACGGTCTTCCCCCTAAACAATGTCTATATGGCAGGCTATCGTGCTGAGAGAGGTTATCCCACTGGCCTTTGGGTGGGCTGTGTTCATAGGGTAAGTCAGTCCCAAATGAAGCCAAAGGGTAGGGCCAATGGCTGGATGAGTGTAGCCATGGGATATGAGCTGCACATGCATAGACTGTTGCATGTTTTCCAAGCTCTGAAAAATAGCCAGTGCACGCTCAACAGATTTTAAATCTACTCTACTCATATTCAAGGACTGGATCAGGTCATCCTTGATCAGTTTTGATTGACATATCATTCAAGTAAAAATTGCTTTTCATGGGACAGGAGAAACCCTTCCGCATCAGGCTCCTTGCCTGAAATGTGAATGTCTGATTTATTTATAAGTGTCCTGAAAACTCAAGAGGTTGTGACAGAGCTAAGGGGAAAGTCCCCTAACTGACCTTTGCCCTGGCAAAGCCATCGTAGACAAAATTGATATTGGCTCAAGGGAGCCGTACATTAGTGAAATGTAACGTCAGTTCAGATCTCATCACGTCATGCCATTAAAAAAAAATGAATCAATAAGTTACTCAGATCAAATAAAAAACAAAAAAAGTAATAGCAGAAAGCCATTCAGGCATTAGCCATCTGGAGGGAAGAGAACATAACGCAGGTATTGTTTGCTTTAAATCTCCATAACAGCTTCTCTTTTATTTTTCTACAGTTGTAGTCTCTGCACTTTGCTCCTTTTGGAATAGCAATTACAGCATGTCTAGAAAGAATTCATGACAGCTTAGGACCTTGCTTAATGGTTGTTGGTTTTTTTATCGACGAGGCAAGAAAAAGACATTAATACAACTTTAGATCTCCTGCCAAATCCCAGAAGAGATCCAAGCTATTAATATAGATACGTGTGTAAGACGTGATACACTGGTCTGAATCTGTTGTTATCAGAAGGGCTTGTAGTGACACCTGTAGCTGTCTAACAGTCTCCATCCCTTCCTATTAATCTTGTAACAAGTCTACTGTTCAAGCTGAAATTTCAATTCCAAATGTTTGCTTCAGGTCGTTGGGTCATTTTGGAAGAGGAAGGACGTAGGGGAGGGCTCAGTAAGAATAGTCTGGTGGCATGCAAAAACAAAGAAGATAGATACCCACTAAGTAGCTGTATTAAAGTCAGAGACCCTGCAGTGGTCCTCTTGGGTAGCGTTAGTGTTTCTGCCTTCGAGTGCTAGGGCTGAGTGGTACCAGTGGTGCAGGGTGCCATGTCCGGAGCGTGGCCCGTGTCATGCCACCAGCCCCGCTTGACTGAAGGACGCACCTCTGAGACGCATTACACATGAGCATCAGGTGGTAGCCAAATCCCAGGGACCTCTCCTCTGCTCCGAGCTCGCTTTAGGGTTCAGGTACCTGTTCACCACACTGCTCTGAAGTGGTTTGGGTAACAGCCCCCCTCAGCGCAAGGTAGCATTAGGTGCCTGGACACAGTCTGCTTACCCCACTTGGGTGTGTGGTGGGACAACTCCGTGCTTAGCCTTTTCCCTCCAGGCCGATGCACTGCTCAAGGAGAGTCATTGGCATGGCAGAAGGCATCAGATGTGATGAAACCTCTGACGTGAGTATTTTATTTCCTATCTGGAGGTCGGAGGTTGATTCTGGTGCCAAATTAAGTATCTGACAGTCAGAAGGGCAGTCAAAGCTGGGGAGCAGGGGAAGAGGGTAAGGCTTGCATCTTGCCATAGGAATATTTTATTCTTTTTCTCAGTTCAGATCTGCGGTCACTTTGTGTTGCTCACTTGGCTGAACTTCTGAGTAGAAAAATGCAAAAGCCTGCAGTGTGGCTTAAAGGGGTTTAATTGTTTTTCGTTTCACCTTTATGTAATTTCAAGGCTGGACTGTTTTAACAAGCCCTGGAAGCTTGGAGCACTTACACTGTCAGCTTTCTTCAATTTGAAGGCACACCTGCGAAAAATGAGATGACTTTTATATTTCAAGATGTACCAGTAACAGACCAGTGGTGCCCCAAACATCAGCTTTTTTTTTGATTCTGAACAGACCGTAAACCTACATTCAGGGCCAAACCAGTTTTAATTAATAATGCAGTGGCTTTTTCCAGCAGAAGATCTGAAAGCTGTTAACTTATTAGCTGGCTGAGTGCTACCTCCCACTTTCAGGCTGAGATATAAGGGATGTGTATTCCATGCCTATGAAACATGGTCCCTCCAGAGCAGAGCACGCAACAGCACCACAGGATGGTTTGTGGCACAGAGTGAGCAAAGACTTTGCTCATACCCTATGGAGAACTCCACGTGAATATGCAGGAACAGAACAGGCAAAATAAATGCCTCAGATGACTCCATCTCAGCAGAATTACATCAGTTTTTCATAAACTGACGGAGTTGCTATTTGACCAGGGCACTGAGTCCCAGACCTCACTGCTTGCCGTATCTTACTGTTAATTGAGAAATCCCAGCTCTGGACCAACACTACAGAGCCTGGAAAATCTTGGGAGCCTCTGAGAATAGCCTCGACAATTAGGAAAGTAGCAATGCTTAATTAAATTCCCTTGTGTGTTTAAAAGCTGTAGGGAACCAAGCCAAGATAATCCCCTTCCTCAGAAAAGCAGCTTTGGGTGGTATTCCTCTCTTCCAAGAGCCAACTTAATTTTCGCGTTCCCCACAGCAGATTGTTTTACAAAAGGAATCTTCCCCTACCATTTTTCTGGCTTTCTCATCGCTCTGTGTTTTCTCCCTACTCCAGCATTCCTGACTCTGCCTTCTCTAGTTTCCGTGGGGGAAGAGGGGGTTCCACTTTATTTTCTGGCAGTGGTGCTGATTTCTGAAAATACTTATTATCTCCGTAACCTCAGACAGCCAATTTCCTGGGATATTTCTCCCCATCCTTTCGAGAAGCCGCTCATGCAATTACAGCCTGCAGAGTCGGTATTTCAGTGTGTTTCTGCCATCCCATGTGCTCCACAACCTGCTTCTCACATACCACCAGTCCCCCTTAATTGCAGCCTCAACCATAGCTCAGCTAAATTATCTGCAATGCTTAAAAAAAACGTAGCCTTTCCAAGCCCAATTTTCCAGCTGTCCTTTGGAGGATGTAGGACTCCTTGGAAGCTCCCTTTGACAGGTTGGTGTTTACTTTCTTGCTGATAACAGAAGTTTTCCAGACCACGGATGCAATGATCCAACTTTGACCTGCAACTGTCAGTGAAAAATCCAGTGTAACTTCTATCAGACTTATTATCAAGAAGGGCAATGATATATTAACCCAAGAGCCTAAATTATCTAATTCCACTTGAAGGGAAAAGAAAATCGCCTACATCTTTATGTGATAAAAATCTGCTCTTCTTTTTCAAGAAGGCGGGAGCAGTGACTTCATGGGCGATCCATGAAGGGAGGAGCCTTTTTTTTTTTTTCCTTTTTTTTTTTCTTTTCTCTTTCTCGGTTATTTTAAAGACGCTGGTGAGATAGGTATGGGAAAAAGAGTCCCCAGACAGGCTCATCATCTCTGGCCCTGCTGCTGTGTTTCAGCATAGGAAGGGCTGCAAGGACTACCTCACCCGCCCTCTCCCCTGTGTTCCTCATGCGTTCATTTCGGGGGGGGGGTTGGGTTTTCAGTGGTTTTTCCTGCGCATGCCCTGTCTGGCAGCAGGGTATCACCTGTCATCTCCATGTCTCTCCATCAAATGGTGTCTCTGTTACCTAATCTCCGTGCATCTTGTTGGTATTTTTAGGCAGCGTAGAGCAGGGAGGTTTTGGAAAATGTCCAGGCACCTCCCAAGAACAAAATTTCCCGCGTGCTTCCGAAGTGGATCTTGCTCCTGCCTGGAGCGCGTACTGAATGTGCAGTTGCCCTTTCTCAATAGGCTGAGTGCTTTGAAGACGCAGAGGGCTAAATAAACACGTTTCTCCTACCTATAGCTCGACTAGGCTGCTTGTCACCGCAGCACAGGATCCTAACGAACCCCAGGCAGCTACAAATCCCTCTTTTGATCACCAGACACATGAAAGCTCTCCTGCGAGACATGGTGAGAGTCATCCCTGTCCCTCCCTGCAACAGTAAATGAACAGCAGGAAAAACGAGGGACTGTTGCTGCAGCGACGGAGGGAATTGCAGTCCTACCTGCCTGCGCCCAGAGCTGCGTTGCTTTCCCGCACGGTGTAGCCATCAGTGACGTGATCTTTGTCAAACCAGCAGCGAAGAGCTGGAGGTGGCTCACGGAAGCACATCAGCGCAGCTTCACTGCGTCAGAAGAGCTACATCAGCTGAGACCCACCGCTCTTCTCCTTCAAGGGGAGAAATTCATCAAATTTGATCTTTCTTTTTCATTTAAAGGGAGAGAATTGTGCAAACAAGAGGCAGAGTGCTCTTTTCCCCACCTTTTTCATTTAAGTAGCAGTTACTGTTCTCTTCAAACTGTCAAGCAGTCTGCACCAAGAAGAACCCAGACATAAATAGTACTGTGCAGAAGGTGGACCGTAATATGAAAAGGAAAGATCTACAGATCATGGTTTGACTTAATTCAAATGGAAGCAACTCTAGCACATGTTGACTATGCAAAATGTTATGTGTGTGAGCACATTGCAATTTTTGAATAGCATTTACTTCTTTGGAAAGTTTATTTTAGTGGGTTCACCAGTGATGTGTTTCAAACCCACCTTCTCCGTTGTTAACCAATGGACGAACATTTCACTGCCTTTTAACGGAGCGTGACCGGTTTCTCGTTCTTCTGTTCATGAGAACTGCTGCTTCTCACACATGGCGACTGTTTTGTCTCTCATTCTGAAGCCCATTTTATTTGTTTTGAAAATCTGATTGTGTGCAGGAAGGGGAAGTCCTTGCCCTAACCGAAAAGATACCACGCTTCACGAGTGGCACAAAGCATCACGTAAGAGAACCGAGGGATTCAAAGGGAAGGGTAATACAGCCAATGAAGTGAAATGCCTACGTGTAATGAAGGGCAAAACACAGGGATACAAGGCACAAAGCCGGTCTTACACACAGAAGACCAGAAGTCCTGCACGCAGGGAATACAGCAGCAACTCGGTGTTATCGTTTCCTTAATACACTTTTATTTGACAGAAGCTGGGGTTCTGTGAACAAAATGCTGCATGTGCTATTTGCTGCTGAATGTGTGTCAGCACACTGCATGTCGTTGCGGCAGATGACAGACCCCTCCAGGGCCGGGGGAGTTTGCTGATTAGCCTTCTACATGCCGCGGAAACTAAATCCAGCAGTTCAGCATCAGGATTCGGAGGACATGTAAAGTTGTGGTCTGTAAGCTACAAATAAGCGTTCAAGGTCTGTTGGCTTTGATTTATGGCTTAGAACGGTGATCCTGCTGACGTAAATACTACTTATTCGTAGCTTTTCTTCATATGAGAACGGTAAGAAGTAGGAAGCCAAATTCAGTCCTGTTTTTAAGGAAGTGGGCTAAAAGCAACAACGATGGCAGGGACAGACATTGTTCACCAGCTAAGGGAAGCCCGTTTTCCCCTGCCTGACATCAGAGGAAAAGGCAGGGAACACCAGTCTTGCCCAGTGTCCCAGGGAGGTCGTCCACCTCTCAGGCCCCTCCTGCCTCAGGGGTAGGAAGAAGAGAGCCAGAGGAGCTGTAAAGCAGCCCCTCGTGGGACCCTGTTGGTGTCACCCATGTCTGAGCACCCACAGAACCTGCAGCACACTGTTAACCACAGCCTGCTGGTCCCCCAGCTCTACTAAATAAATACGTCAATAGCTCTGTGCTGCATGTAACCACAGTCGAAAACAGAGAGTGATTCAGGCAAAATAGTGGGATTTGAGATTTCTGTTAAAGAAGAGCCCACAATGAAGGGAGCTAATCTGCTCTCAGTGCCTCTGAAGCGCTCGTGTCTGAAAGGTCTGAGGGGGGTTTTGTATTTATTGCTTTATTGCTGAATCAGGCTGTTGGAAATTAACCTCCCACCTGCAGATCCGCAGCTCTCGCAGACTCCTAAGCAAGCTGGATTCCTCTGCACGGCAAAGGTGGGCCTCTTCAACCCTTATTGAGCTTGAATTCATTTCAGGATGGTCTGAATCAATTATCATTACTTTGCAAGAAATAAGCGTGGGCTTATTTCAAAAGGGTTTTAGCTTTTAAAGAAAACCAACGCAACAAAGGAGTGGGTTGCTGATTAATGTGCCCGTGTATGCTGTAGGTTATGCATAAGTGCCTCGTTACAATTTTCCCAACTATCTTTTAAAGTTGCAAGGAGGTTCCTGTTTAGCACCATCCAAATGGCAATGCCTTTCAGGTCAATGGCAACAGTGAAATGAGGATGTCCAACTGCAGCAGTAAAAACTGCACAGGAACAACCAACACACTCAGTTAAGCTGCATGAAGTAGGTAGTGCCCAAACTGGCTCGGTAAAATACAGCAGGGTCTGTACAGGTGATATAAAGGTGAAAATAATATACGAAGAGGGACCGTTCATAATAGTTGCTGATGCATACCTAATGCTTTGTTTGGGGCTGGCAGGCTCTGCTCTCCTCAGGTGATCTTCCTGCAAGCAGTGAGGCATAAACGTATTTGGCTGGGAATAGAAGGATACATACGCAGTCAAAATCACCGGGTGTCCGACAAATGCTTCACTTAATAGGGTCTGCTGATTGAATACAAATTCAGATATTGTTAAAAGCAAAATTACTAAAGTGGTGAACTGAATACACCTGTGGTTTTTTGCCAGGCGCAGCACAATGCATAAAAAAATATAGCTGATGGGTTCCTTTCCTGTCATTATTACGTGATGCTCTTCCTTTCATCTGTGGATGAGGACTCAGTATTTCACCCTAACAACTCTCCTCAGCATTGATCTGCTGCTCTTAAATCCAGTCCTTAACGCAATTAAGATTGCACAGAGAATCCCTGTGGCTGTGAGTGCCAAACAGTGAGGAGCTTTTAGCTGACCCAGCCTAGGAAAGTGTAGTAGTAGCCTATTTGAGAAAAAAGAATCATCAGGAAATAGCAAAAAGTGTCTGTAAGTAGAAGAGAAATCTCAAAAAAGTAAGAATTCTGTAATGGCCGTAATAGGGTACATACACCCTTACCCAGGTCGTTGTTTGCAAACAATTCCCCCATCTCCTTGGTGACTACTGTACTAACCAGGCTCCTCAGTTAATAGGCCCTCTCTTGATTTCTCATTAGCCATAGCCACTTAATTACACCCAGGAATGGGACTTTGTCCTACTCTCATCAACGTTTCTTACTGAGGAGCCTCCATAGCTGCTCCCTTTTGTGGTTTTCTCCGTACATTCAATTAAGAGCTCTGAAACCTGGATGGGGGCTATGAAATTACATATTTCAGCACCTGCATCTCTTTGTGTATCCACTCCTGAATGTTTTTATGCACAATCTTTCATATTAAACGTATAGTAAACCTAAGCCAAACAGGGTCTTCAGCGTAATGCAAAAACAAAGGGTTGGTTTCATAAGACCATTATATTAAAAGAAAAGGGAAAAAAAAAAAGCCTCTTGAGCCACAGTATTGATGATTATTTACAGTGATCGATATCTAATGGGACTAGTCTGCGATGTCCTAAATCAGGCTCAGGTTGTCTGCGGTTTGTGGGCGAATCTTTCCTGGCTCTAGTTTCTTTCCCGGGTCATCACTACTGAACTGTAGCGCCTGCCGGTTGCAAGCATGTAGGAAAACATAATGGACAGACAAAAAGTACAGCAGCCTTTTGGTTGCTCTGTCACCTAAAATTACAGTAAGATAAAACTTCTGTCAAAAAATGCCACGCTGTCAAAATGAAATCCTAAAGAGTTTATTGTTTCTGATGAAATTTCCCTTTGAGGAAACGGAAGAAGAAATGGATTTTTTTTTTTCTTGCTATCATCACAACGTGTTATTTTAACTAAGAGAAAATATTTTGTTGAGTTTTTTTAACATTTGTTTCTTAGAAAATTTATTTCAGTTGGGCCTTGCTGTGGTAACATCACATTGGTATGTGTTGAAATGTCGGAGACCCTACCCTGGGGCATGTCCACAAAGATAACTGACTGCAAAGCCGCATTTCGTTCACACCTGTATTTAGTATTTATCACAGCGAAGGTCATGACAATGGTGCCCCATTTTGAGTGATTATTTTGTTACTATCTGGGTTACACTGAAATAGGACATTGCTCATTTGAAAGAAACCTCCCTATGGAGGTAAGTACCACGGTAATGAGATGAGAACTCAACCTAATTGAGTTATTTTGCTTCCAGAGCATGCGTAAGCAGCCCTTGCTCTTACAAGATATTCCTACCTATGAGAAGTGAACAAAATTTAGGTATTGATCCTTCTTTCATAGCAACTAGTATCTGTTTTGTAATTGGTTTAAATTTAGCAAGATTCATGATTTAAAGAACAGTTCTTCGCTGGTTTTGGAGAGGAAATAAAGGACACAGAGGATCTTAAGGCCCTGATTTGTCTGTACTGATATCGCCTGTGTCTGTATCTCTTCTGTTGTGGGTTGCAGCTGTTTCTGTATTTCTATAATATCCTGCTGTACCCTTACAAGAGCATGCTCCATTTCTAGTGGTAATGAACTAATTAGGAAACTAAAATCAGCCAGCTTTCTCTTAAAAGAAATCAATTTAATTTAAAATTAAAAAAAAATCCTAGTACTGTCTAGATATTGAAATTGCACTCTTTTGTGTTCTTAATACATTTCAACAAGATCAAGTAGCAGCAACAAAATATTCTATTTCCATGGAAATCAGCGTAGTTTTCTTTGCCTCTAATCAGACCACTTTGGTGAAAGCTAAACTGTTTATTTTTAACCTCTCAGAAGATGAAAGCTTGTCGCGCCTTTTATGTCAGGAGTGGGGCTGCTCTTCTCTGCTTCATTAGGTCTTTTGGCTTCAGCCTCACCTGCAACTGAGAGCTGGGCTGTGGGACTGATGTGTAGAGGATGCTAATCCCTCTGCTCTCTGTCCTTCGCTTTGCCGGCAGTTTCCAGCCCAGTGCAGTGGGAGTCGGCATAAAAAAGAGGGAGACCTGGATATAGGGCAGGGTCCTGTCTGGCTGCAGGCTGGGACAGCGAGCAGCATCGGATCCAGGAGCTAAGGGCAAAAATCAGGGTGTACTCCAAAATCTGGGATATCTCCTGCACGTGCATGAAAAAAATTTGTTTGTCCCATTAGCCCCAGAAGCAAAGGAGCAGGTTAGGACTCATATGCCACTTTCCAGTCTAGATAATGCCGTCTGCAGTTCCTCCAGGAGCACCCATGACCTGTACAACTGGGTTTAAGAGAGGTTTCTACCAATTACCATTGCAGGTGCGGTAGAGACACTGAAAAACAGGCTGGTTCTTGGAGCCAAACCTGCAGTCTGACGGTCTGGGTCTGAATCACCCCACAGCACTTGTGCTCATACACCATGGTTAGGTAAGGAAGTCTGGAAAACCCCGAGAAAGAGGTAAGAAACGGCAGCTCCCAGCACCTGTAAGAAATGAAGTGTTTGTTAAGGACCCTGAAGATTACCGTCTCCTCTGTGGAGACTCAGCACTGCACCAAGCCACTTTCCAGGTGACTAAGGTAGGAAGGAGCTAATGCAAAAAAGAGAATTCAGGTGGGGAAAGGAGCCCTCAGGTGAGGGGAATGGCCAGAGGAAAGCCACTGGCAGATGATGGCATAAATAGAGTATAGGGCAAGTAAGCGGGGTGGGAAAGTCAACAGGATTTGCTGAAAGTCAGCCTTTTCCTATGTATATCTGTCACCAAGGTCTCCTCTTTGTTGCAGGTGTGCTAGCGAGCAGGACAGCAGCACCCGTCTGGCATGTCTTGGGGAGATAGCTTTGCTGTTTCAAGTTTCTTGGCGGGATCTGAAGTTGGTGGTGTTTGCAGGCCTCGTGCAGGCTGAGCCCATGAGCTTTCCTGCCAACAAAACCAGCCTGATGGATCACAGCAAGATTGGGTGTATCAATCTGGTAAGACTGATTTATTGTAGTTTTTTCTCTTTTCCATTCTTGGCCTTAAGAGAGATGACCTTGTTGATATGTCTGTTTGGCCTTGATATTGTTGAAAAAGATGTACCTGAGCATAGTTTAAAATTAGCCACAGCACTTTTGCTTTCTTTGTCTCATGTTCTTGTTGGCCTAACAGTGTTAAAAGCCATAGCAGGAATTGAGTATAGTACGGGGCCTGAACCTCTGAGGGTAGGAACAGACACCAGCTCGTCAACTTAACGGCTTGAGCAGTTTCCCCTAATTACTCTCTGGTTTGCACAGCAGAGATGGATAGACTTTATTTACATCTGCCGATGACACACAAGAGGGAACTAGCTCCTGCTCCCCCTTTAATAGCTGCGAGGCTTCTCTGCAGATAACAAGAGCAAGCAGCAGTAAAGTTGCCTCCTTGCCAGCGAGGTCAGTAGCTGCAGCTCCAAATTCATGGGGGAAGATGTGCAGGAAAATGCCACTTTTGTGTGGTCACTCCTCACCCTCGAGGTGGCATTGAACTGCCTGCATGGGGTCTCTGCCAGGTGATGTTCTTATGACACCAAAACCTTACTCTGACCCTTTCACCATGTACTTAAGTAGCGCTAAGGTCGAACTGGGGAGAAAGCACGATGATAATCAGAATGACCTGATGTGAAATAACCTCCTCCGCTTTACTTTGTGGTTTTTGTTAGCATTCAGATAAGATTTTAATTAAGGTTTTCATTTATTACCTATTGATCTTTGATATTTACCCATGGTCTTTTTTTTTTTTTTTTTTAAATTGATTTGATCTTCCTAGATAGGAATTAAATACACAATTACTCTTAGGTTAGCTGAAACTGAAGAGTTCAGTTAATGAATGATTCGCTGACAATACTAATTGCTCAGTTTCCTGATAGACTCCAGGAACCACTGCAAGACAAACTGATATTTATAACAGGTGTCTGAACGTGGCAGATGTTTAGGGAGAAGAAGCAGATAAGCAGGATTAGGGAATTTCAAAAAAAAAGTTAACCTTTTTCCTTTCTGGGCCACGCAGGCCTTGCCTGAGGCGTCATTGCTAGAAAAATGAGGCCATTGTAAGATTTATTGGCTCAGTGCAGCGTTTATTTAGTGACAGTCACAAAAGGTAATTGTGTGAGCATGTGCAGCCTGGAGTGTTTAATTGCCTCTGTGCCAGGGCTCCTGTGCGTATGTGGGGAAGTACTTCCCCAGATGTATTAAGTAGTGTCTTTCTCAATATATAAAACACTGAGAATATAGCGTTAGCAAGCCCGCAGCATTGAGGCGGCAAAGCGATTGTGTGCGTGAAGGAAGCCGCGCAAGGGGAAGCGGAGCTCCAGTTTGGTTCTCGTTTTATCCCTACACAAAAGGTCTCTTGGGAGCATCGTTTCTGGTGACTCCGTCCTGTGGAGCAACAGCCTTCATCAGCAAAACAGGCACCTACGTGCCTGCCAGAAGGTGCAAGTCAGCCAGGACCAGGATTTCCCTTTTAAAAAAAAAAAAAAATCACAACTTTACTTCTATTCTCTTCTTCCTGCCTGTTTTCCCTAGAGAGAGTTATCTTTTCTTTCCCAGTTTTCCTCCTTTACAAGCACACTTTTTTTTCTTTTTGGCACTGAGAGAAGAGGAAGAAAAGAAAGTACGTAGGAGGAAATGAAGGAGAAAAGGATAAGCACAACCTGAAAAAGCATTTACTTTCTTTATCGCTGCCTAAAAGCAGGAAATGGCTTTAAAATATTTTTTTTTTAATATAGAGGTCATTCCAAGTAATCTTTCAAAAAACGCCTGCCAGCTCAAGCAATTGCTTCTGTGTCTGTTGTATGAGTGAGTAACGATGAGATGGTAAAAACTGGCTGCCACCATAATTTTTCAAAAAGGTAGTGATTCTGAACCACATCGCTTCTTGCTTTTGTATGGCTTCTTGATTACACATTATGATACCGAATACTAGGTTTATTGATGCCTTCTGCACTTTGGGTTTAGGTGTGTGTTACTAGATTATACTGTTTGGCCCTGAATGCGGAGCCAGGGAGCAGCAGGGGCTGCCCAACCCCGCAAGGAAGCACCACCTGTTGATGGAGGGAAGCCAAACCATCACCCACATCCTTGTCCTGGAAGGAGGGGGGAAAAAAAAAAAACCACAAACACGAAAAAACCCAAACAAACCAGAAAAAGGCTGGGTTTTTTATGTGTTTTGGTTTGGGTTGTTTGGTTGTGTTGTGTTTTGGTTTGGTTTTTTTACCTCCACAAGACTGGCAAGGATGAGGAAGGGAGCAGGTTGGGATGCCAGGGCTGAGCTTCCTCTGCCACGGACTGGCCAGGAGGGACAACTTGGGACCGTGCCCAAAGGAAAAGTGAAGCTCAGCCAGGGGACTGTTAGCAGCCAGGAGGCCTTCTGAGGATAGCCCTCTCCAGACTCTCTTTGGAGTGGAAATGGGAAAGCACAGCGTACTGATAATCAGAAAGGATCTGGTTTAAGGGCTAAAATGGAAAGCTATGTGTTGGTGTAAAATGCTGAGTCTCAATTTTCCTCTGACACATAGGATTCGTTTCTGGGCCTTGCAGTTTATGAGATAATGGACTGTGTAACTGTTCCTCATCTCTGTGACTAACGGCTCCTTTTTGGCACACGTCCTGGAACTCAAAGCAGTGTAATTTTTAATTCTGGATATCACAACTAATTATACTATTACAACTAGCTGTAATATTACAACTAACATTATTCATCTTAGCCTTGGTCGTCCTTTCCCTTTTATAAATCCTGCTTCTTCTGCACAGATTAAATTCTGAGGCTATTAACGCTTTGATTACGGTTTAGTCATATTAAATTATCCCTTGGTAGTAAGGCTGTCCTGTCAACCGCTATGATACCTACAATTAATTGAAAAGATAACTGGTAGTTTGATGCGAAGGCTGCACCTGGGTAGGATAGCAACCCCCAGGGAGCCTGGTGCAGACTCAGGTGCACCCTGCCTCCTTTCTTGCAGTGAAGCTGGAGACAAAACAGAGTTAGGCTGTAAATGGGAGCAGGATTTACACCCGTAACAAGGTTGGGTGGCTGTATGCTGAAGCATAATTAGGTATTTAAGGCCTCTTGGGTGACAAAAAAGGGAGAAATATCAGGAACTGGGGATCAAGTTACTATAGAATGTTCTGCTTAAAACTGAGTCTCCATCCCTACATGTTCAAAGGGCCTCGGGGAAACCCCAGAACTCAGGGGAACAAAACTCATCATGTCCGAGTGCTTCAGCCCTGACGTACGATACCACTGCCCATCCATGCATGTGGCCTGTCAGGGCAGTTTTTACCAGGGTGTTTTGGGGTCCCTGAGGGTTGAGTGCCACAGAGCCTCCTATTACCAGCAGAAGGGCTTTGGGGTAATTTCCAAATATACGTCACCTCTGTATTGAACAGCCCCAGGGGAGCAGCTCAGCGGATAATTGCCTTTTTGGCGGCTGTTGTCCATGGCTGGGAGATGCCCTGGAATGGCTGCTCACCAGAGGCACGGTGTGACCAGTGCCTGGGTTATTTATTTCTCCCCGCACTGGGCTAGACAATGAGCTACGATTTTCTTTTCCATAATTATCGATACACTGGCTGGTAAATGCTTCCTTGTCTTCTCGCCAGTCTCAAAGGTTAGCTTGTTAACGAGGAGGTTTTCAGATACTCGCCACTGGTGTTTCCTTTGAGGGGGAGCGGGGTGTCTTTTAATAGTTGTTTGCTGCTGTTCACATGGGCAGGCAGCAAGATAACAAGGCAAATGATTGTCTGCTTCGCTGATCAGAGCCTGTAATAATCACTCGCTTGGTGATACACATTCAATTCCTGACAAACCAAAAGGCATTTGCCATTTTGGCTGATGCTATTTTTATCCCTGACACAGACCAGTTGGGTATGGTTTTGTTGCATCTAATTGCAAATGATCTTTGATTTTTATTTTATTTTTTTCTTTCTATGTCTCCAGAGGCGTACCTTTTGGAGTGCCAGCAGCAGGCAATATGATTTCAAAGCATTTGGGAATGCCAATTAAGGTTTATTTATGTGATGATTGAACTGCCTGAGAGCCCAGTGCCCATCAGAATGCACTGTGGTCTTAGAAGAAGGGAATTTTCTTCCCTGCCTACATCTGATGAGGAGGGAGGCTTGCGTGATGATGGTTACTGTTCTCTCTAGTAGCTCAATTTTTTGCACCCGCAACAAGTAGCGTATCCATCCTTACATGGAGGCTGATGCATTTTCATGTTGATCTTTGTCTAAGCTAACTTATGTTATTGCACAAAGAATACAAAAAAAAAATAAAAATTGCAAGTATCTCCAAAAGAAGAAACATTATTTTGTTTTACTAATATGTAAATGTAATAGCATTAACTTAGTTTTATGCCAATTTATTTCTTAGCTCTACTAAACCAAACCGGACAGAATTGATTCGTGGTGTGGGTGGTTTTTTGTTTGGTTGTTTTGGGATGGGTTTTTTTTGTGGTGTGTTTTTTTTTGTTTTTTTTTTTTTTTTTTTTTACTATTTGAGCATTGGCAGAACTTTATTTGTCTGAAAAAGGGTAGGACTTAGGAGCTCTGTTTCCAGACATTAATACAGACATTAAATGTCTTGTATTTTGGACTTAGGTTCCACTGTTGAGTCCTGGGGCACAGTTACACCGGTGCATCTTCTGGCCCTTGAGCAAGGCAGGAATGCATTGCACATCTTTCCAAACTGTACAATCCTTGCACGTGGCGGAAGGATGGCTTTTGCTGCCAATATGTTGGGATCTTCCCTGTGCTCCCCCTCCTCAGGGCTGGGCCTGGAGCTTGCCAACTCTGCTAATCAATGCCTTCCCTCCTAGTCTTACTCCTGTTAGTTGTTACTATTCCCAGAAAACTTTTTGACTTTGGATTTAGCCGGTCCTGTTGCCCTCCCGTGCGTGGCAGGTGAGCAGAGCAAGCCTTTGCTCTTGGAATCCAGGAGAAATTTGGCCACTTGGTGTAAAACCAAGTGAGGCTTCGTCCTGAGAGATCTAACCCAATGTATATGGAGCTCACATGATCTATAAATAAGCAGACCGCATATGTTAGGGCACAAAAGTAGGAGGACAACGTCAGAAGATATTTACTGCTTGCCTGAGGAGCAGTCAGTTTAGATGAAAGCTTTGTGGCCAGACTTTTCCAAAGAGCTCACTTGCATGATTGAGGTCAGCTCTCATTTAGCCGCTAAAATTAGCGTTGGGGCTTTTAGGCAAACTGACTATTTCGGGCGCTAAACAGCTTTGACAGTCTGGCCATAAACATCCCAGAAAGTGTTGCTGAGTGCTAAAAAAAAAAAGAAAATGTATTGTTTATGGAGTTTCTCCAACAGGAGTGAACCTCCTCTGGAGACATATGCCTCACAAGGTCTTGAAAATCTACTTCTGCCTTGCACACGGGTAGTACAAACTTGGAGAGATATATACCAACGTGAATAGATAGATACGGATATATCGCTCCTCAGCAGAGTGGCTACTAGAGCTGTGGCTATTGGAGTTGCTGAGCGATCAAGTGATACAAGATTCAATGCAAGTAGTGTATGCCGTACGCCAGTCCCCAGCCATAAACCAAGCAAATGCAACTATAGCACTGCATCCTCTGGTTGTCCCCAGGAATGGCAAGGGTTTCATTTTAAAAAAAGAAGGAGAAGAGAAAAGGAAAAAAAAAAAAAAACCAAACCCAGAAAAACAGAATAGCACACTTTTTTTTTTTCTCACTCCTGTTTTTGTTGTTGTTCTTTGTCTTTTGTTTTCAGCTTTAAAAGCCTGAAATTTTCCCTACAATGAGTTGGATGAGATGTATTTTTAGAAGACAATAAGGGTCTCATGAGGCTAGAGCTGGATCTAATAAGGAAAAGACTAATTGAGGTAGGGCAAGAACCAAAGGATAACGTTTCAGTTATTATTATGAAAATTTCCCATGAAGAGGAAGAGGAAACAGCTGGGATCAATGTAAAGGTCTCACTTGCATTTTGACTTCTTGAAGTCAAACAAAACAAGAAATGTTTGTTAAGAAATGAAAAACTGAAATACTATTTTTGAGTTTTACGTATAAAACACTTTAAACCATTACATGAAATATCTAAAAAACTTTTTTTCCAGATGCCCTGCAGAAAGCTGGCCCTTTAGAAAAGACCTAACTCCTCTTTCTTTATCGGTGTCAGATACTTTAGGTTTAATGTAAAAATCACAAAACTTGGTAATACAAGGGGCAGCAAATGAAACCAAAGCCCTTCACTGACCCACTCAGCAATGAAAGGTGCCCTGCCACATGCTGTCTAGGTTATTGTAAACTCATGCGCAAGTGTGCAGGATAGATTTTTTTTCTTTTACTAAAATAATATTAAAAAAAAACAACTCTACATGCTGAGACGACTATATACACTAACCTAACCCGAGCGCTTTTTGTAGAGTGTATTTTTCTATTCGAAGAATGGAGTCAAATGTAGCAAGCCAGGATATGGCATTTAATTCACCTGATAGCTAAATGTATTTATGCATAATAGTACTAAATAAAGAGAGGTAGGTGGTTAATAGAGCTTTGGGGGGGGGCTATAATAGGGAAAGCTGTAATTAATTCTTATTTCCTGTATCGTTGTTCAATGGGAAGGGAATTGCATGCAAACTTGACGCAAACAAGATTGTGCCCTCTTCCTTTTCTGGCTGTGGGGGGAAGCAGTTCAATGGGCATGGCCCCCAGCTGATCCGTCGTACTCATGTATTTTGGATATTTGCAACAAAGGCTTTCTGCTCTAAAGCTGCCTCAAAGTCACGCCCTTATAGTGCTGCAAGCCTGGGACCTGGTGATCTGCAGGCTAATTCAAGGTTTTGGTGGTGTTCAGGTGGGAAAGCGATCAAAACAACCAAAGCTGTACCTAATTGCTGGCTACTGAAGATATCATGTAAATAAGCAGTACTTGAAGCAGGACTTTTGGCAGAAAGGCCCCTGGAAGGCTATTGACTCTATCTGCAGGAGAACCTGCAGGTTCATTAATCACTTATGAAAAGAAGTTTGGGTTTTTTTATGAGCTAGAAGATATAATTAAGACAAATGAAGAAAGGGAGGTTCTACAGCTTGCTTTATGACAGTAATGGAAAGTCAGAGCTTTATCCCAAGAGCATACCCACCATCCGTTGGGAGCTGAAGCAGGCACTGAGTGATAAGGCCATGGCCTTTGATCGTTTGTCAAAATTAAACCTCGCTGAACGTCCTCACTGGGTCAAATTCAGCCCTTGGATATACAGGTAGTTCTTATTAAAGACATGCATCTGAGAGCTAAACGCAGCTATAGGGGTCCTAGCCAAAAAAATTTCATCAGGGTATAAAAGCGAATTTTCACTATCACAGTTATATGGAGGGACTGGTATTGGGTCAGTGAATGAAGTCCTGCAGATCTCTGATAAAAATGATCTTTATGAAAACTATTAAATTGGGTTTGGCCATCTCGGGTTATTTTATTGTTATTATATCTTTGTCAGCGATCATCCAGAACAAAGTTTTCAGACTTTCCAGGAAATTAACTGAAGATCAGTTACTGTGCTTTCTTCCAAATTTATGGCTCTGCAACTAACTACAGACCCAGATGTATAGTGATAAATAATCGCTCATGTCTTCTAGCCCATCAAATAGAAATCTGCTTCCTTGGGAGTAGGCAAAACGAAATTGGTGCATTACAAACAAATTTATTAAAAGGTGCGTTCGATCTTTCATGAAACATGAGGAACCATCAGTGCTTAGCAGGGAATGAGATTATTTTTTTTTTTTTTTTTTTTTAGTATGAATGTATCTGAGAAACTCAATAAGAGGAGTCCAGCATGGAGTAAGTTTACCTTCTGCGTGTCAAAAGCAAAGGCCAAACCTGGAGCTGATTAATGGCTGCATAATTTATCAGTTCAGAATCAAGGAGTTGCGGGTTGTAGCTAAATTATTTGTGAGGTAATTTGGCTTGACCTTAATGAGGGCTAAGGTCCCACAGACCATGGAAAAGTCTATCAATCTCTCTGGCTCTGGAAGCACTTGCAGGTTTTTCTTATTGTATCATGGCAAATGCATTTGTTGTTTGTCAATCTCAGGGCAGGCGAGACTATTGTTTTTTAAAAAAACCTTTTCTTAATAAATAAGACTGTAACGGCAAGGATTCAACCTGGGGTCTGTTTTCTATTTGTGTTTATTGTACTGAGAGGTATTTTGCACCCCCCAAGGCTTTCTCAAGAGCAGGCAGTGAAGTCTATGACGCGGAGGAGAGGTGAGCAGGATGACAGCGGCAGCGTTGCTGGACGGAGTCCTCCCGGCTGCTTGAGGTTGTGGTTCAGGACATAGCTCATAGGACACTCTAGTAATCCTGGCTGCTTTGAGCCCACTATGCTCTGACAAGCCCAGTTTAAGTGGCAAAATGGGTGCCAGGGTACAGTGGTGAATTCTCCCGAGGCAGATGCAGACAATCTTTTCATCCTCTTTAGTCTGCGATAGTAATGATTCGGTTTCTCCCTTTGCACAGACTTTTTGTTTAGCCGGTGCCTTTGTCTTGCAGCCTTTCTTGCTGCAGATAAGGATAGGCGCTATGATGGGGTGAGAAAAAACTCCTGGTCACCTTCGACAGAAAGTACGTGAGGAAGGTTACTCATCTGAAAGGTTTTGCTTGTAGACAATTAAGCCAAAGCAGGGACGTTTCACTAACTGGTGGCTACGTAATGGTAGGACCAGTTCCTGCGTGTTTCCAGCCTTCATCAATGCAGCACTGAACCGGTCCTTCATCTGCCCGAACTCTTTAAAATCTTATCAGTTTTTCCTGGCCCTCCTGTCAGCAGTTGCCAAGTAGCTCATCTATCAGATGCCTGGTTTGGAGGGGCATGTAGTGGAGATGCAACAAAAGCAAAATGCCTCCCCTCCTCACCACAGTGATAGAGAGATCCGACACCTGGATTTCTCTAAGGTTTTTCATCCCTGCAACAAATCGTATTGTTTGTATAGGCGTTGATTCCAACTCTTAATTTCCTGACTACAATGTGGGTTTGGGCCAGATTTCTTTGCATGAATAAACATGGTGATTACTAGGCATGAATTACCAGGCATCTTAAATTCCCCTTCGTGGATTATTTTTGCATTGCAAAAGATGACATAAGAGCATCCCATGGCTGTTTGCACACCTGGATCATCCCACAATTATTTGCTCAAAGGCTGAGGATCTGGTATAGTGTCTATTTAAGATGATGCAAAAAGCTTCCAGTGGTTTCAGTGAGCACTGCTCTCAAGTGAAATTGCTTTTGTCAACAGTCTTTGCTACTTTTCTTCAGCAAAATGTTGTCGCTTTTTAATATGGGGAATCACCTGTGTTCTTTTGCTGTAGCACTGCCTATGTTTACCCTGTTGCTTTGCTTACAGTGTTTTCTTACAATATTTAGTTTGTTCCCATTTCCAATAGATACCTGAAGGACCTGCTCTTTAGGGGCTAGTTTTCAGTCTGCTTTCTTATGCCCTTCTCACACAGCAAATCCAGCTGCAATATTTTTTTTTCCCAGTCTGTTATTCTGCCTCATACTATTTCCCAGGTTTTCTTCCCCTTTCTCCCCCTTCCTCCTCCCTCCATGCAGAACAGTGCAGGAGCCCAAAGCACAGGTGTTTTCCACGCTGTGCCTTTGCTCCTTCTCCCTTTCTACTTTCTTCATCATTTCCTCCTGATAATAGACCCTTAGAAATGAAATAATAAATAGAGAAGGAGCCAGGGAAGGAGGCAGTATGGCTGCACTTCTAGAAATAGGAAGGCAAAGGTACTGGGTGATGAATGGTAGTTTGACATAACAGTATCTGAGCTCTCCTTATCCATTTTGTTGCTTTGTGCTAAGCATAGCTGCCGCGCTGTCTCTGTTTTGAAGATGGACGAAGGGGTTCGCACAGCAAGACCGGGCAGTTCTAGCTTTTATTTTCACAAAGCGAGGCTTCAAAATGTAAATCAAAGCTGCACAGGCCTCTGGACAGTGCAGGCTAAACGAGACAGCAGTAGCGAGCTCCTGGGCTTCCCCGCAAGGGTACCAGAGGAATTTGGGGTCTCCTGACCCAGAAACAAGAGTTTGAGAAACAGACTCAAAGTCAAGATTTGTATTCGCTCATTCACTCTAACGGGCTGGGGTCCTAAAACACATTTGGGGCTTTTTTTGACATTGTTCTGAATTTCCTTTCAATGGTAGTGTTAATCTGGAAAGATATTTTAGCTATTTAGACACCTCAATATTTCAGGGAGATCTCTTATTTCAGAAGGAAACTAATTCAGTGTTTAACTCATAGCGGTATCTTTCGCAACCTGTTTTTAATGGGAAAAGCAAAGATAAATTCAACCTAGTGCAAATCATAAGAATAATATGCAGTGTCTTCTTTCATCCTTTTTCAGGCCAGACCTGCCAGCCAACGTTACATAGAGCTCTCTGGTGGGGAAAAAGAGATGCAGAAAGTGCTGCCATCAGTCTTCGCTTGCACTTAGCTAGACCCGTTGACATTCACGGAGCGTAATGGCAGGAAAGCTTTCCAAAGCCATTTGACTCCAAAAATTTGAGTTATCATCATTGTCGTGTCTCGGTCTGACAGGGAAAATGATTTGTCGGTCAAAACGTCTCGTAAACACGCACATTTGATTCAATTTAATCAGAGGCAGTCCCTCACTCTGAATCCGAAAGGCTCGTCCGCAAGTGAAGGAGGAATGAAATTGCAGGTAATTCACTTACTCCTGCACCACCGTCCCATTGGCTCTGAATCAGTGGGGAAGGGATCAGTACAAATGCCGGTTGCTCTGGGAAAGGGAGGCTCTCCCAGGCTTTGGGTGCAGGTCCCCATTTTGGCTCAGTGCAGCCATCCAGGCACGGACCGGGCTTAGCCAAGACTTGAGCTTTATGTTTCTGCATGGGGCTGCACTAGGGTCATTGGCTTTGAGATCAGGGGGTGCTTTTGCCATGGGGGTTGGTACGGGAGCCTGCTGGGAAGAGGGGAAAAACGCAAGTAGCGTTTTTGCCTGTATGACACCGGTCAGGGATGGGGCTGGCCCACTGCCAGCTGACTGTAAGCAGGATCTCATGCTGCAAGCACTTACGGGCCTGAGTAAATCTACTTGTGCTAAATGGCCTTATTAAGCTCAAGCCTGTATACATTGCAAATCTACACAAAGAGAAATTAGAGCCCAGATTAGATTAGTCGCTAAAGGCTGTGAACGTACAGCTGTTTGCCAAATTGCACACTGAATTTCATTTTTGCGTAGACTTTTACTGATAGCAATTTGAAGGCAGTCATTAGTGCCATCAGCCTTTGAATGAGAAATTTCAAGGGACACTTCAGTATAAATCTGCTCCTCTGCTATAAGAAATTATTCCTGATTTGCTTCGGGCTATGGAAACCAATTACATGAATTTTGCACAACCCCCAAACAGGGGTAGCACTTCTGGCGATAAACAGACATACATTTACTTCCAATTAACTGTGTGGGTGTGTAAACATAAGGAAAACTGTTTTTCCAACTTGAATTTAATAACCAGAAAATAGTTGGAAGAAAGAATCATCATTTACAGTTAGAATACAAGACTCTGGCCATCCTTATTCCCTTCCTGTGCAAGCCAGCTGGATTTGTGAAAACAGACATACCATTTCCTATTAAGTCATAAATACTGCAGGCTTACCAGCTTTTTTTCTTATTTTTTACCTTTTCCTTACCAGCTCCTAGGTCCCAAGATTTAGGAAAGGGTGAGATACAAATTTTCAGAGCTAAACTTGACATAACTCACAGTGCTCTAGTTTTCTTTCAAACTTCAGCTGTGTTTTTCTTCTATTCCAGATACTTCAGAGCTGCCCCATCAACCCTGAACCCTGCTGAATTCACGCCCTGGTGATACATCAATGTTAAAGGGATGCGACTGGTAATTCTGCCTGGCCGTTGAGCTGCCTTGTGTCAACCTGTTTCTAACGGCTGCTATCAATGTATGTGTTTTACCTCTTCCAAGCTGCAGTGAAAATGCTTTAATCTTATTATTAGAATAAAAATAAGTCATTACTAATGCTTAAAGCAATTGTTATCTCTTCTCCCTGCCAGCCTGTTCTACTATGTTAATATTAGTATTTCTAAAATGAAGCTTTGTACATATGAGTCGGGCCTCCCATGTCATCTGTTTGAAAATCCTGAGAGCATTTTTTTAAATAAAAACTGCGCAGGGAAGGAAGAGGGTCTTTTTATTTACCTTCATTTTTCTATCCTTCAGGACTTTTCTTGCTGGGTGTTCTCAGGTTGCTGCTGCAATTAGAAGACTTAATTGGTTTTAAATGAAAGCTGAGATTCCTGCATTCCCCAGGAGTTGGAGTTTTCATTAAAACCACCACCCAATATCATGAGACTTGCAATTAAATTCCTGAGCTGCCAACACAGTTGCAAAACGGTTTGTAAAGCCAGGGTGGGATAAATATGTTGGGAGAGCCGGCTCTCGGGTGGCGTTTGCTGCTGCGACTGCTTCTGCTTTAGCTGAGCTCTGAGTATTTACCGAGAGGCACAGCACTGCTGAAACCAGATCTAGCCAAGTCTTTAACCAAGCCGGGGCCAGGACAGATGCAGCTACGGCGTGTGTATTTGCATGTTGCCTGTGTGAAGGAAAAGCCGTATAATTGCTGCAGGAGGGCTTTTGTTAATCTCCGTGTGTAAGGGCCTGGCTGGGGGGCAGAAGAACGGACCATGAAAGCTTCAGTTCCATCTTCTGGGACTCTTGCAAAGGTTAATCCTACTGCAAAGCTTTTCTTTCCAAGAAACTGTAGCATTGGGAAGCAAAAAATAATAATACGCGCTGTGTCTCCACTCTCCAAACTCAGCCGAGTAGGAAAGGAGTGCATCGTATCAGCTTTTCTCCCAGTTGCTTGGCTTAGTTCAGTGAGCTTGGCGTAACATGGGAGAAGTTGTGCCCTGCCAGGCTGGGATGTGAACTGATATCTAACCAGTAGGAAAGAGCTTAGGATGTGGGAGAGAGGTTTTCCTTTGTTAACTGCTCTTGCAGGACGCACCAAGAAGAGCATCAAGGTTTAACAAGAGCAGCCTAGCAGAAAAGTGCTGCTGTGTCAATAATGTAGATTAATGAATCTTTGATCCAGGTGGCCAAATGCATCTTCCCTTGATGTGCTACTGAAGGGTTCCAGCACAATCAGAAGTTCATTTGAAATTGTGACAGTGAGAAGTGAGGAGCACTGGTAGGCCAGAAGGAAGAGCCATCAAGAATCAAAACTAATTACAAAACAGACACACAGTTTTTGCTAGTTTGGGCTGTCTTCTTCAGTACCTTAAAAAAGAGAGTACACCGTAGAACCAGAAGCTCTTATACCCACTACAGAATTTCAAATAAATTCTTTCCCTTCATAATTAGGGAAGAAGTCCTTCCAGGTTTGATCAAGAGAAAGCTATGCAGGGTTCTGTGGTCCTCTCTCATTAGCCCTGGCTGAGAAGGAGCTCGGGCAGGTCCCTGTCCTTTCTTCTGGCTGCCGAGCTCCCGTCTTCCTGTGGGCAGTGGTGCTTGCAGCCTTGCCACACACGAACACGAAAAGCTGGGTATCCGTCCCCCAGGTAGTTGCTATTTTCCCCCTTTTGGGTGCTGGAGAGAGCTGTGCTTTTTTTTTTTTAAAAAAAAATAAGACCAATATTTGGAATAACTTGTGATTTCAATTGTAAACAAGCTTGCTGTGATTATGTAGCAGCAGCTGCCGGAAAACATAAAGCCATTTATCCAACAGGCCCTACCTCTCGGTCTAGCAGGCCTAGAGACCGAGCTTTCCTGGGACGAACTGCCACTGGAATAGCAGCCAGGTTTTTTCTTTTTTTTTTCTTTCCAGCAGCAGTGCTACTTTTCCAACTTAAAAGCAAAACCTGTTCCTTTGCTCCGCGTCGTGCGAGTCTGCAGAGACAGTGTGCAGGAAGATGGGCAGAGGCTGGGAGCACTTTCATCTTAATGGGGCTCCGTGTGTGTGTGAGCATCCCGGGGGGAGCCCTCTCGGGGGGGAAGAGCTTCAGAGCCCGCGGCAGTGTGCAGTGCCGATAAGGAGATGAAACAATAGCTGCGACACGAGAGCCTTCGCACAATTACTTGGTGAGGATGTTACAGAGTCAAGTGCTTTGTGGGTTTGGTTTGCTGCACCGAGCAAAAATCCGCTCACTCCTGAATGGTTAACTCTTTCTCTTCCTTTACCGTGTAATTTAATGCACAGCTTTTAAGGGCGTCCAAATTCGTGAATGCTAAGGAAATAGCACTTGTGTTTCTTGTTACTTGCAGTGGTTTACGTTTCCCTGCTTCCAGGGCCGCTGTGAGACCTCTCAAACACTGCAGTGGAGCCCAAGCCTGGAGCCTCTACGGAGATTTAGTGATGCACAAGCCGTGCTCTGGCAGAGGTGGGAAACCTGAGATGTCCTTGCTTGAGATCCAGAAGTGGAGCCAAGGAACCATTCCCAAACTTCTTGTATTATTGATATCTCGTTTCCTCATTAATGCCACAAAGATTTATGTGAAGGGACTTCCACAGTGCTAATGGAATTACCCACCTAAATCTCCTCCGCAACGATGGCAGGGAACGCTCCGGTTCTCCGCCCTCATGTTAGTGCTGGGTGAGTAATTGAATTATTTGTTAGCTAGCAAAAGTGCAAATCCTTTCCTTTTAGGTTTGATTTTTACTTTTTTTTTGTTGGTAGCGTTGAGGGCTTTTCAGTACCTTTTACTTGGGCTTGAGTTATAATTCGAAATACAAATTGAAAACATTTTGATCATTTTTCTTATTCAATGTCACTGATGGTCAGTGGTTTCAGTCAATCATCAGCTCTGCATTTTTTTCACTAATAAAATGTTGTCCTGCAACATTTCACCTTACCTCTATTTAAGGCACAAAATCTGTCTAAAAGACGATCTTTGAAATAGATACATTTCCCATTAGCACTAATAGCTATTACATATTGACACTGGTGAAGTCCTTAATCCGCTGTTCCTCTGTATGATCTGCATCACTGCTTGAAAGCAAGGAAGACATTTACCAAGGGGAGAGGAGCCCAGCAATCTCATCTTCTACGGTCAGGCAGACATGGTGTTTCTTGAGCCTGTAGCAAAGACGGGGCATGAAAAGACCCTCTGAAGGGGACACGAGTCTCAAAATGCACAGAGGCCGTGTAGTCACAAGGTCAGAGGCTGGATCGGAGGGATGCGGGCAATTTTGGGGGTGTCCTTCCCACAGACCGAGCAAGGTGCCCTAGGCAGGGGTGGGTGGTCATGGCTGTGCGCTCCTTCCTTCCCTCACCTTGTGGTGACTCAGGCAGAGGCTGCATCGAGTTGAAGGCGCATGGTAGGAGCCGCGCCACTTCTGCGTGCCTGTGCCTGCTCCTGCCAGGCCTTTGTCGTCGCTTCAAATCTGGTTATGATTTTGCTGAAAATCCTTATCCGTAGCCTCACTGCTGCCAGTTAATTTCCTAAAATCCCCTTGCGTTTGATATCTGTGTCAGTGCACAGAACTGCACTGGTTGAGCTCAGGGAGGATAAAAGGAGCAGCACAATTGCTTGTGCTGAGCAGGGCTGACTTCTGGTCTAGTGAAAATGACCGTGAAAGAGTAGGAATAAATCTGAAAGGAGCCACTCTTAAACCAAGATGGGAGGATACAGCTGGGGCTGGGTAGCCTATTGTGTGAAACCACTTTTACTAATCTCGTAAAGTGTGTGCACAGACAGCTGGGAGTGATTTATTCATTGTAATGGGCCTGATCCTGTGAAGCTGTGAGTGTTGCCAGCAAAGGTGACCGGGTCGGCTGCTCCGTGCGGTATTTGGGAGAGATTGAATACAAGTTTAGGAAGTATGAGACTCTGGAGATTAATGATAGAAAACCATCATGTGTCTGGGGAGAGGAAAGTAAGCAGGAAAGGAAAAGGAGGAAAGGAGCCTAAATTAGGCTGCAGTTCCCTGGGCAAAACACTCGGGTTATAAATATTCTGGTAGCGTTTAGAGCAGGGCTGGCTGCGCTGATTGCTCTTCTCTGTCCTTCAGTAACAGTGTGTTATTCATGCTAGCATTCTGCTTTGCTGACAACACCCCCCAGAGCATCTCCGAGGTGTGGGAGGAGGCTGTGCGTGGGTTTGGCAGCGAGACTTCTGAATGTGCCAGTGAGCAAGGAGGCTGCGCCCTGCTTGTCACCGCAGCCTGCAGCACTGCAGGACAGGAGCGGTGAGTTGGGTCGCGAGTGTTTAATTGCTCAGCCGGTGCCAGGGATGCTGGTTTTAAAGAGCGTCTTCTCAAAGGAGCCAAACCTTTACCTGGGATCACTGACTTGGCTTGACCTTTGCCATCAAGCTGGCACAAGGGCTTGAAAAGAATCATCCCCAAAGCTGACAGGCAAGGGAAAGTGAGGCGTGAACAGGGAAATGCAGGGTGCTGAGGCCCCAACTGGATGGAAGAGCTGGGAGCAAATCAATGAAATGCTTTGCATTGTCGGGGTTAAAGCACAGCAGACTTCAGCCTTCAACCCCACAGCAATCGCTTCACGGGAGCAAAGTGGTTATTGCTGCAGGGAGCTGGTGCCTGTGGTGAGCTCCACCATTCTTTCCCTCTTTGTCACGGCCCTTTCCTCAGGAGGATCAAGGTGCAAGTGGAAGCCACCAGCTCCCGCAGCTTGTGATAAATGAGCCCAGGCACTGGTCAGTGTTTTCTAGGCTGCAATTTATGGGGTCAGTGGGAATTGCTGCATTGCCGAATGCAGTCAATCCACTTAACAGCGCAGCATTGCTTCCGAAGGATTCCGTCCGGCTGCTCCTGGCTGCCGTGGTGTACAGAAATGAAAAGTGCAATCCAGCCTCTGGTTCAAATGAATGTTCTCTCTAATCTGGAATAGCTCTACCCTGGGAAGTGCCTTAAATATGATAGCAGGGCTTCCAGGCTGGGGACTATGCTTTTTTTTTTTTATTTGTAATGAACAGAACTTTATTCCCATCATAAAAAAGTTTAGTGCGGAAAGTTAACTAAGGTAATGTTTTTAGAAGCTGAAAATATCAGGAACTCAAATAAAAGGCAACAGGGGTGTTTGGTTTGGGTTTTTTTTCTCCTCTTTTAAAGCCTCTGGGAATTCATTTCCTGGTGTCATTGTCGTAACTCTAGACTTAAGTAATTCATCTGTATTCGTGTCATTCCCACATATGCTTCCGTAAGTATTGCATGCAATTCAAACTAAATGGACAGTTAAACTAAAGATGGTACTGAGCAAATCAGACTGCAAACCACACGCCTAGGCAGAAACATAGACCTCTGCAAGAGCTCCACTGTGCTATCAGTTGTTCTCTGCCTGGCTGCAATGGTTTTTTTGACTCGTTTATACAAAGAGGCCACTTTGATTTTTGTTTCCATACGTGACATATAATGAGACCAGTGCTGATGTCCCTGTGGTGTCAGTTTAAGTTTTGCCTCTTTCTCTAGCTGGTATACTGGGCTGATACATTTGCCCTGTAGGAAGGATGCATGGAGCTGGGACATGCAGCGCAGGCTCCAGCCCTGAAGTTTCAGGGCACTTGCTCTGAGCTTAAATGTGTAGGGTGGTGATTTACCAGAGATGGAGCATAGCTGGTCAGCCGAGTCTGATGTTTCTCAGGTACAAGTCTCCTCTGGAGGGGGAATGTTTTGCAAGTTTAGATTATGACCATTGTTGTGTCAGTGACTGTCATCGACTTGATGTCAACCTCATCTGTGCATGTTCATCCAATCTGCGAGTTTGGTTGTTTTAGAGCAATATGAAGGAAAATGTGTTTTGAACCGTAGAATTCTGCGAGCTTGTTTGCAAAGAGGGGGATGTGAATAAGTTAACTGTGTGTACCTTAAGCGTTTGGGGTTTGCTTGGGATTTTTAGCTTCAGTAAATGAACTCACTGAAGGAATGGAGCTGTGCTTTCTTCCACTACCTGATCTGCGTCTTATCTAATATGTTATCTTCCATTTCAATATTTACATTTCACTCTGTTATTGCTGTTGGACAAAACAGTGACTTCAACCAATAAGGTTGAGTAATTTATGGAAAATTTTCTGGGACCCTCTGTCTGCTCGTTCCTGGTTGTGCTGGTGTCACTGTTGTGGCTAAAGTCTATACTGAGCAGGTATAACCGTAATGTCATTCAAAAATAAGACTTTTCATGTTAAACTCTAGGTTTTGGCTTAATAAATCGGTAGCCTCTCAAGTAAACCCGTTGTTTAGCCAATCAGGACTTTAAACATGGCTATTTCTGTAAAGGAGACGGTGTTTTCTGGACGTGTCTCTCTGTAAGATAATACAGGAGTTACTGTGTGGTTAAGGTTGAGTTACGGTTACTCTTAGGGTTAGGGTTCGTGCTGGGAGGACAAGAGGCTAAAGCATGGTTGGAGTGGGGCTGTGAGGGGGTTCCCAAGGGAAGCGTGGGCTGCACAGGGCCCTGGGCTGTGAGAAACTTTCTGGTTGGTGTGTTGCAGTTGTCTTGGCTGGGACTGGGGAAGAAAAACCCAAACAGATAACCTTACTTGTTTCTGACTCCCTCGTAGTCACAGTTGCTTTCAGGGGCAGATGCATCCCTCTTCTGGTGCGCAATTTCCAGCTCCAAGAAAACCATTAGCAATTTTACTTAGAGTATACTTTGAAACGTATCATCTATTCATTATTATCTTATTTTGAAGGAAATGGGCCATTCATGATTTTGATATCAGAAGCTGTAATGATTTCTCTCTCCATGAGAATTCATTAGGCTTTATTTCATCAGCTACTTAATGCACACGACAATCTTTCCAAACAGCAACTGCCCAACAAGAAAAACAGACTCCGTGGACATGAGGATAAACACCCCGGATAGCAGTCTAGACGGTTCAATTCTGCAAAATCCAAAATCGGATACCAATAGTTTAGGTAAATTGAAGCTGAAAGAAAGCAAAATCACTCTGCAGACCCAGGATAAATGAAAAGCCAATCTGCATATCAAATTGCCCCTGCTCCAGGGGAGAATAATATTGCATGATGTATTTGCCATCTCTGAATGTGTTGCTTGTAGACAAACTTAAGTGGTGTACCTGGAAAAAAAGAACAGGAGGTGAACGTAAAGTCACGAGGAAATAAGGGTCTTGATCTAAATGCAACCCTGAGATCATTTTGGAGCCGATATGCTTCTAATAGAAAGCATCACTAAGCCGCAAGATTTTTCTTGGTTGGAGTGTTCCTTCATGTAGAAATTATACAGCCATTGACACCGATTTTAGCACGGCAGCTCGGGGACGGGATTAATGAACACAGGGCAAGTAGGAATGAGTGTATGAAAAATGAAGAAAAAATACCCAGTAGAGGGACTGGGGAGTGGGTAGTAAGAGGCATATCCTCGCCTCAGTGAAGTTACTGGAAATTTTGTCACGAATGTCCAAAAAATGAGTGCTTTTTATTTCTTTCTTCTCTCTCTCTTTTTTTTGTTTTTGTTTGTTTGTTTTGTTTTGTTTTTTTAAATAGTGGTCTTATTAAAGTGCTTCTGTAGCCAAGCAGCCTTCCTCAAATGCTTAGAGTGGCTGGATTCATCACTGAACCCACCGCCCTGAGAGACAGAATTGGAGTGGTTTCATTCACGAAGCCTTGCTGCCGGGTCTCGTTAGTGAAGTAAGCGTTCTCTTTTTCTCATAATTACCCTGTGCAGACATCCCCGGTGCCGCTCAGCTTTGGTTTCATGGTCCCTTCGAGCTAAGTGCAGCTTCATAAAACGCTGGCCTGTTTTGTAAGACGTGCAGGGTAAGAAGGCACAGACCTGCTGGGTGGGTGCAGAGCGTAAATGCAAGAGCTGAATGAGAAGGCGGCGTGGCAGGAACAGGAGCGGGAGATTGTACCTGTTAGTTACCATTGGGTCTCAGGGGAGTTTTGCCACCAAATTCCATTAAAATGAAAGTTTCAACCTTTAAAAGTACAATTCAGTGGCTTGTTTCGTTAAATAAGCTAGCAAAGATTGTATATTAGTCTCTGACAGGGCTACATTTGGGTGAAAACCATGCTGAATTATTTATTTTGTCATTAATGTCACACAAACCACAGCCAGGGGAATTACATAGGCTGCAACAGCGAGCAGCGCTAAGTCAGATTCAAACAAATGGAATTGTTATTCTTCAATACCGGTCGCGGGTTGCAGCTGCCTAATGCATCCAGGAGAGGATGAGAAGTGAGTGGTAAATCAATGGAAAGGTTCACACCTGACTGACAGCCTTTAAATAATGTAGAGGGTCCCTCAGCGTACAGTGGGGTTATATAATACGTTAGGATTTAAGACCAGTGGAAAGACATGCAGGGAAGTGTTTCGGAAGTTTTGTCCTTGTAGCTACAAAACTCAAAGAGCTGGAGAGGAGCATACCTGGAAAACAGGATGGGAAGTTCAGATCGTGCCTGGAGAATGAGAAAACAAAGAAATCTTGATTTGGCCAAACTAAATTTTGTTGATGTTGGCCTTTAGTAAGCCCCAAAGGGGTCTTGTGCTGTGCAACGTACAGAGGACTCGAGGGCATGGTGCTCTCTGCCATACTTGAGGCCAGGAGGTGAACCCAAGGCCAGTTTGGGAGTGGGGGCTCGGCTATGTGTGTGGCACACAAGAGGACATCTCTGTATGCCCCACTGTAAGAGTTTCTAGGACTCGGATGCTCTACCAACCTCCCAGCAGCTGTGCACATCCTGGATCTTTACAGCTGTGTTCTTTCTTCTGTAAACCAGCCCCTGTTCCCCTGAAAGAACAGCTCTGAGAATGCAAACAGAGAATGCAAGCAGCTGGATAAACAAATTTGGAAGTTGTATCTAGCAAATACGGTTCTGCAAGTCTGTGCCTTATTGTGTATTCTCTTTGGACATGTGCATGCGTTCTCTCTCTTTCTGAATTGTGCAAAGTCTGAACTTTGTATTTCTGATCCCAGAAATGAGTCATAAATCGGCCATTGGTTTGTACCTGTTTGGTGTGCTCAGAAAGGGAGTTGTGAGGGAAGGCGTATAAATGTCTGTGAGCAGACAGATGGATATACCTTCTCCCTGATCCCTGTGAGCATGCGTTTGACTTACATCTGCTAGATGATGACCAAGAATGTAGGGAAATTCTTTATCTGCTTTTAACCCTGGTGGTGATTTCACAGGCTTGATTAGAAAGAATTAAAACTTTTCCATTTATAGAGAAGCTGCCCGTAGGAAGTGACCCATGAAGATGTTTTATTCTTGTGGCTTCACATCAACTATGAAAATCTAGATATAGAGAAAACCTGCATATGTGTGTATATAATTTTATAAAAAAAAAAAAAGTCTTCACTACTCTGCTTTTATATTGTTGTTGGGCACTGTTGAATGTACACAGCCTCCCCAGCACCACTGTCTATCGACACTATCTTGCCCAAAAGCGGTGAGGTTGAGGCACGTCGGCTGCCACCCCTCTGGAAGTGTCTGCCCACCGCACGTCAGGCTGGGAGAAACTGGGACTTGGCAAGGGTGGCCTTTGATTTCTGATTCAGCGGCAGACTTTTTGTGGGACACTAGGCGCACAGCGATCTACGCAGCTACGTAAGCTATTCAGTTTTCTGTTTCGTCATCTATGAAATCAAGAGAAGTAGCCTGAAAATTATGTAGTGATGATAAATATTTTAGTGACTGTATGGTGCTGAGGCACAACTGTAATAAGGTAACGAGACTGTGAAACTTTGGTTTATTGAATTCTTTCCTACTTTAACCATTAAAGTTTATGGCGACAGTATCAGAAATAAATCTGTTTTTTTAAGAAGCTGAGGCATCGTTTATTCTACAGGGAGACACAACAGCCAGCAGGAAGACAAAATTAACTTTACATGTAACTTACGTGGGGATGTGCCTGTCAGTTCACGAAGGTTTAGAGAGTTTGGTTTTTGCGTGTCGGATAGACCACGGCAGGCTGGAGGGGGTTATATGGAAAATTTCATGGAATAAAGTGTGTGTTGTAATGGTCGGATGCAGCCTTTAAACAGGCACATCAATTGATAGTGACTTCTGACAGCCAGGAATGGGGTAGTGAAGTTAATTGCACGTAGTTTCTCAACAATAGAGAAAGTCTTAAATTAAAAGTACGGTGGACAAAATTCTGCTTTTTGTTCATGAATTCTACTAAACAAACCCCCAATCTGATAACACCGTTTGCTTTAGTATCTTTAGATGTACCTCTGACTTTCTGATAGAGCTAAGAAAAGTCTCTCCTCCCTTCCCAGGCTTTCTTCTCTTTTATCTACCACCCACTGGTCTCCTCACTTGATCCCGTTCTCCCAGCTGAATGCTCTGAAGTTTGCGCTTGGTTTTGGTGCCTCCAGGCCATGGGATAGAAGGTAGGCACAGCACCAGCAGTGGAGAGCTGAGTTTCTTCACCTTTTCAGCAGTTTGATGAGAAGAGCCAGCAGACAGGAGATGTAGGAGGGTCTCTTTGCAGCTGCCTGGCTGGAAATCCAGAGTAGCTCCCTTTAACTCTGAATTCAGTGCGGCAAATTAAAATGTCTCCCTGCTAGCAGCTGCCTTTCACTGGGTTTACTTGGCTGGGCTTTGTTGTTATTTATTGTCCTACTAATTTCTTTGTCACTGTGTGCATGTGTGTCGTACATCACGTGTAACACATCACTAGCAGTTATTTTGATGCGTTCTTTTTTTCCCCTAAATCATGGACAGAGATACTGAGCAGCATGGGGCCAAGACACAGCCCACAGGGACCTGTCAGAAATACTCTAGGGGGACGAAGATTTCACAACTTGCCACTCTTTTTCAACAGCTGTCACTCGGTCACTTCTCGTTGAGAAATACAGTACGCGCTGATTTGATTCTGCTCCATGAACCCACAGGCAGAGTAGTTATACAGTGCCCAGTTGCTCAGTTCACACAAGGTGTGATGAAGGAAAAAAACCAGCCCAAGTACCAAGCAGAAAATTGTCTCTATTGAATAGTCATACGTATGCTGCACTGTTATTAGCTATTGAGTTGAATAAAAATTTCTGGAAGGTCATCTAAGTAGTTGGCTGGAAAGTTTGGTGTCTTGAAAATGATGGAGTGGCTTTATTACATTCAGGTAAAAAGACTATTGAGCCAAACAACTTTAAAAATAGATTGAAATGGCTTTTATATCCTGGGTTCCTCAGACGCAACTCCCTGAGCTGGAACAAATCTGGCCGTGAAGGTGTAAGGCACGTGTTTGGGTCTGGTAACATCCAGGAAAGTTGTCCAAGCGGGCTGCTGTGATGGGGTGGCATGCGATGAAGAGAGTGATTACAGTCCAGATTAAGGCAGTCAGGATAATAACACTGAAGTCACTCAAGTTATTTTGTATTTACACCAATGTGAGTGAAAGCACAGTTTGCATTTTAGCCTAGAGGGGTAGCTCCTGAAAAGAAAAATAAATTGGAACATGCTGCGCTCACAGATCTCCATTAACTGTAGAATGGGGGTTTAGCTGCATTAGCCTGGGTGAAGTACTACAGGTTTTGATCTTACTCTAGCATTGTTACTTCCCTGAGTAATTACTCAGTATTTATACGGCTTTTTTTTTTTTTTTCCTGACTGATAGAAAAGGTTGTTTGCCATAGCAACCCCCGTGGTGATTCTGCTTCTCAGGTACAAAGCACCTTCCAGCAGATACATGTCAGCATTTAACATGAACTTTAGAAATTGTTGGTCGTTTAGAGCAAGAATGATCTGCTGTATAATGAGATGCCAAACAGAAAATAAGGTATGCTACGAGCTCATTAAGTAAGGTTCCTTTGTAATCATCTTCAGCAATGCTTTTGTTTCCCCTGTTGTTTTTGCTTTCTTCTGTTTATGCATGCACTTTAAAAATATTTAAAAAAAAAAATAAATTCTTGAAAAATAAAAGAATACCGATGCAGGTAGGTAAATGTTGAAGGATATTTTTAGCCTACTGTTTGACAAAATAGTTGTTAGTGCTGCCAAAAACAACCGAAGGTGTGAGTGGATCCATTTCCCTCAAAGGAAGCTGCTTGGGGTTGTGGCGATCAAGACCAAAAGGCTGCTGGATGCTTGCCTGGGCTGCCTGCAGAATTTGCAGTTGGTGACTTAGTTTCCTTCTCAAGCTGAGCATGTTCAGAGGAAGGCAAGGAATCCTTTATCTTTTGGCTGACCTCTTTTTTGTCTTTCGCAAAAACGTTGCCGTTGCTGCTGTTGCCGAAGTCACAAAGGTTGCCGCTTCCCGATGTGTCAGCGCACAGGGATGGGCTGAGAGCAACCTCTGCCTTCACCGGCAGATCCCAAATGAGCCGTTGTCCTGGCTCAGAGGTAGCCTGGCTGTTGAATGATGTATTGGAGGGATTTGCTCACTCTGAGAAAACAGACCTTTCTCTCGCAGGCATCCGACTCTTCTGCCTGGCGCCGCTGTGCAGGCTTCAGCAGCGGGCAGCTCTGCCACTTCTGTGTAATTTCAGTAAGGGAAGTGGAGAACGTGGAATATTTTTCCAGCCTGTAAATTATAAAGGGGGGAGGGCTGGTCTAGAAATGAAGAAGATGCAGGAAAGCAGGGAATCGCGTATCACTTCACACAACCACAACTTTTTGTTACATCCTCAGGTCTGATCGTGCTCCTCTGGAGATCAGTTGAGGTTACCCATCATTTATGCAGGTACCCCTCAATGTGCTTATCTATTTTTCTGGCAAGCTTTTGGGCTGTTCCTAGGCTGTACGCAGCCGCAGCACCTGGGGCAGGTTAGCGGCTGCGTGGATGGATTTGCAGCAGTCTTTTGGGCCAAAGCCTGCCAGATCCAAAAGCTCTTGGGCTTGGTAACAACTACCACGCTGCTCAGAGCTCTGGATCGAGCCTTAGAAATGCTGATAACCAGCTGAAACCAGAAGCAAACACAGCTCATAAAAATGACTGTCAAAACAAGCCTGATGCGTTTTGCTTAAAATTTGACCAATTGTCAATGTTTCGGCAGGACAAAGTTTTTCATAATATTATCAGAATTTTCTCATTCCTTAGCGGTTAACTAAGGGCAAAAAGGAGGTGATTCCTTTGAATAAACTTTCAGATGAGAAAATAGGAGACAGGACTGGATGACCTTTTTAAAAACAAATTAAAAAAAGAAAAATCTACCCAAAGGAACAAAGAGAAAAGCCTAAGTAGCAACGCCTTCATGGAAGGCTTGGCCAGCAAAGCTCCAAAGGAAATCATAATCCAGTAATTGGTGGCTTTCTGCACCACCAGTTCTGTTTCTTGAAGCAGTAAATTCATCTTTGCATCTCTCTTTAGAGAAAACCTCAGGGTCCTGCCTGCCTTTACTAAAGCATGGGTAACAGCTACAGGGGATGGCAATAGAATGGCATCTCCTTGGGCAGCATGGGCCACCGACCTTGCGCAAGGTCTTCTGGGATGCTCTGCTGCAAAAAAGAAAAAAATATCCAATATTTCTACTTCATTTGTTGTCAGCACGTAAAGAGAAGCTGGCGTAAGGCAGCGTTCAGAAGGAGTGAGCTTGCCAGTGTGAGCACGTTGCAGTTACCCTCGATGTACTGAAGCAAAGGTCAGGGTAAGATTATAAGCGGAGATTGAGAGGAAAGTAGAACCAGGTAAGCCCTGCTTAGCGGGGAGCCTTCTTCGCTGTACGGGGGATTGGCAGCGATACTTCTCATTTTACAGGTATTGGGAGTAGTAAAAGTGAAGGCAGGGCTTGGGAGAAGGGATCAGCCCAACCTTCATCTGGAATTCCTGGAGAGCAGCGGCCTGGGTTAGGGCTTGCTCTTAGAAGTGTATCTCAGCTTTAGCAGGACCTGTACTGGTGGAGTAGATCTATCTATATTTGATGTTACGAGTATTTGAGATTGCAGGAATGAGGGTAAGAATAGTTTCAGAGTTAGTGTTGGGTTGAAGGCTGGATAACACTTCTTCAGCGTGTGTTTTCCTTTTGGTAAAGGGCAAGACAGAGCAGCATGTGAGGGAATGTTTGAAATATTAAAAAAAAAAAAAGTGTTAGAAAGGAAAGAAACAAAACCCAGGCGCAGTATTTCATTTGCTCAGTGAATCCTCCAAATCAATTTCTGACTGAATTGAACAGCTTCATCTTGTAGTTGAAACTATTTTGAAATCCACTCTTTCTCTCTGCTGCTGCTAGGGTCCCAACGGTGTAACGACGGCTGGGTTTCATCTGCATGATTTTGGGAGCCAAAGGGATTGCGTTCTGTACAGCTTATTACCAGTAGGACACCTACCGGTCTATTCATTTGTATTCCAAAATCAGCTTCCTCAGCTGTGATCTTCTGCTCTGGAGTTGACACTTGTGAAAGAAAAACAAGCCGTAGCTTTTGCTTTACCCATTCATTTAATAATTGTTTTCTCTGCGTAATGGTGTTCCCTGGAAGAGATGTGAAGTGTTTGTTCTTTTCCGCCTGTCCCGATAGGTTATATTTTAAAGAGAAATTGTAAGTGAGAGATCCCCACGCTGCCATGCTTCTGCTGCAAATCTCCAGGGAAAACGGAGATCCTAAATAGGTATTGGCTTGTGCTGGAGTTCCCTGCCTCGTGTTGTTAAGCCTGCTTTCCTCAGGAGAGAGATCTTAAATGCTATTTTTCCTGCTGATAACCCTCCCTCTCCTTCTCCCCACGGTTGGCAATAGATACCCTGTGGAGGTGGCAGAACCCTGAAACCTTCTAAGATTTTCTGTTGGTGTGAGCTGTGGAAAACTCTGCTTGTCCACTGCCCAATATCTCCATCCATGGGGGCAGGCTGTGTGGGGCTGGGCTCAGAGTCGGGTCGTAGAAGCACAAAACGGTTCGGCTTGGAAGGGACCTTAAAGATCAGCTTGTTCCAACCCCCCCGCCATGGGCAGGGACACCTCCCACTAGACCAGGCTCCGGAGGTTGGCTTGCAGCCACTGCTTCCCCAGGACAAGAGGAGTCCTGCTAGAGCTGGGGTGGAGGTTGGAAGATACCCCCTACCTGCGTGTGATGTGCTGTAGGTCACACCAGAGACCCTGCTGTGGTAGTTTTTCCTTGTGTGCTTCCTTGGGATTATGAGAAATGCAATGAAGGCATCTGCCTGCGGAGGAGACTGTAGCTAATATTAGTCCTGCGCTGATAAAAGCCGCGCTTCCCTGCTCCCGCAGCAGCTCGGGGGCCGTGCCGCAGGCCAGCGTCTCCTGCTGTGCCTTCCCCGTGCAAGCAAAGCGCGCAGCCCCATGGAAAGCTGGGCTGGGGCTGCAGCACCCCTTTTTTTTGGCCCTACTCTGTGCTGGAAGATGCTGTGCCACCACCAGGCTGCTGCCTGCGCCCATCATTGCCTGCGTTCCCGCGGTCCCTCCTCACGCTGCTGCACCGTTTATTTTCCTGATGGGAAGAGTAATATTTTCTGACAAAGGTAGAGCTTCGTGACAGCAAAAGCAGAAATTACTCTCCTTTCTGACTAGTCCTTCAAGGAAAATCTTTCAGATCTGACTCTCCGGGGGCTGAAATCAATGCAGGCGTTAAGCAACGTGGCTTGGCTATTTGGATAAAATAGCCTGGTTTTGATTAGGTAGGGAATCGGAGGATAAAGGGATTTCTTTTTCTCAGAATTGGGCAAAGAATAGCAATATAAAAAGCTGGATCAAATAGCTAAAGCCAATATCTTCCCCCTGAGGCTTTTTTTCGGTTCCTTTGTAGCACATCAACTTAAAAGAGCCGTAAACTCCAGTTTCTGAAGGTTGCTGAGTGGGAGGGCGAAAAATAAAAGAAAAAGGGAGTTCACAGCTGCAGCCTCTTAGGAAACTGTGGTAACAACCTGTCATCCTTGGAGTCGTGGCTGATAATGCTTCTGTGTGTCCTTGTGCCTGTTGGTCTTTATCTAAATTATCTGCTGGCACATCTGAAATTTAATGATGCCATATGACATTTGGTACGATACAGTCTCTTTAGCGTGTTCCCCCTCGCCCGGTACTCAGGGAGGCAGCATGGACAGGAGGAAAAAAAAAAAATGCTTTTTTACTACATTTTGCTCCTGATGTGTTAATCCTCTGCAGCCCGCTGAGCTGCTCGGTCTGTTGGCTACGTTTGGGCACTGCAGGCTGAGAAGCTGATGCATACGCTGTCGCGCGCCTGCAGGCCTACCTGTCCTTCTTCTGTATTCTTACAGCTTTAAACTATATTTGGTGTAAAAAGGAGAGAACAGATACAAAAATGCTTATTTTAACATCTCCCATGTTGCTAGACCCGTTCCGACTGAATTGGCATAGCGATATATGCTGCTGTTTCCTCCAAAAAGGTGATTTTTTTCCCCATGAAATACCTGCAGTTTCCTTTCCAGAGGGAAGGGTCTGGCATTTTGTCAGGTATATTTGGTGAGAATTTTTTTCAAAAAGATTCTTGTTTTAATAATGTCTTTGGTTAAAAGGAAAAACTGTTTTATTAAGAGTACTTCTTTTCTGTAGAATTAATGTCCGGCCCATGAAAAAATACGACTTCCACTTTGCATGCTAATTTTGACTGCTTATTTCTGCTCCCTTTAATTTTTTTTTTATGAAATTATACCTGGGTCCCTGTAATGCTAAATTCAACATGAAGAAGGAACCTGAATGTTACTGCAAATCTCCTTCTTGCTGATTTCCAAAATATCTTATGCAGTATATGAATTGGAGAGAAGCCACGCTTCCTTCAGTAAAAGAAAGAAAAAAAGTAAAAAGGGAAAGTTCTCTTGCCTCCCTGCTTCCAGAGAAAAGCTGGAACGTACAAAATCTAAAGAGAAGATGCATAATGAGCAGATTTTAAAAAAATCTTATTGATCTAAGTAACGTCCTGGGCTTTGGCAACTTGTTTCATTATGTTTTGAGGTTTGTTGTTTTGTTTTTTAACATCAGCAGCTGGCGGCACTGAATTGCATCTATTCTGGAATTACGCTTTGGTGTGGGGAATGTTGCTACAACAACAGGAACGGGATTTCAGGGTGATGTGGGCTCTCTCCTTCGGGAATATTTCCCCACAGCTCATGTCAGTAGTTCACGGAAGATGGGGCTTATCACAGGAAAGCTCTTGGGGTGAGCCCCGGGGACACCCACCCCGGTTGTGTCCCTCACTGTCCCTGGCACAGTTTCAGGATATTCCCGTCACAGGGTAGGTATAGCTCTGCGTTTGCCGGGGAGAATGTTGGCTTGTTTATTTATTAGCAGGGCACTGCACAAGAGGCACCAGGCGACCCCTGTCCCCCTCCCAGGGTGCGATTTCTCTCCCTGGGGACGGAACGGCTCTGGCTGGGACGAGCAATCGGAGGTACATCGGTTGTGACATTGTGCTGGAATCAAAGCTATGAGTCAAGAAGTATAAAGCAAACTCTGTCACTCCTTTCCCTCGGAGAGAATTTTTCTCTCGTTTAACTGCCCCACACCTTTGCGAACCTCTTCTCTTCACTAGCAACGTGCATTTTTAATGAGCTTTTCTACAAAGAGCACAAAGTAGCTCTGAAGCCTTAAGCAGAGGCCATGAAAACTTTTATTATATCTGTAATTTTTTTTGTTTTCTTTTACTGCACAGAGAGAAGTGCACTGCAGCTCTGAGCAACAGTGACAGGATGCTCCTGGGTGAGCAGGAGATGAATCAATGGGTAAGCAGTTCCTTTAAGAGGAAAAAAAGGTGTTAAATTAGTCAGGCCTCGTGCTGCTTTGAAGCTCGCAAGCATGACATTTTTGGTGGTTTTATTACATTTTTTGTGTGTTTGAGCTACTGCTTAGTTGAGTAGATAGTGTCAAATCCTGATAAAGCGAACTCCAACATCCTAAAGTCATATGATGATATAAGGCAACATGCACGAACTGTGAGCTGGGGTTTTTTTTTTCCTTTTTATTCACTTAGGATATTCTTTTAAAACATCTGAGAATTTAACCACGTCCGTCACCGCAGTTTAAAAACAAGCAGAGGTAGTTACTTAGTTAACTCAAAATGATCGGAAAAGGTGAAGACAACATGTGATTTCCGAAGCTCTGTTTATGCAAGACAGCCAGTATTTCAGTCTGAAGAAATTGTGCTGTAATGTTCATCTTCTCCACATTTTGATGGAAAAATCAAATGATTTTGATACTCAGCGTTTCAGATGAGATATTGCCTTTTCAGGTAGTGTAATTTCAGCTGTATATCACGAAGTGTAAGGTTTTATCATTCTGTCTTGCTTAGGAAAATCTATTCTTGCCTAAATTATTTTTGTGCCAGATCATCTTGAAGTATTTCAAAACAGAGCAACGTGAAAAGCTCATCTTGAAGTGTCTGGCTGCTGCACTATAGACTTATGAGCTCTCATCTCTATAAGATCTGAGCACCTTCCAGCAGCACATTAAACACCACAACTAACATCTGCCACCCTTTGTTTGTTTTCGTATCCTCCCCTCTGGGGAAAACACAGTGGTATGCCCAGTTTTGGTCAGGTTTCTCTGTATAAGATTGGTTTCTTTATCTTTTTTTTTTTTTTTTTTGCGTTCTTCAGAATTTCAACGAGGGAAAAGGCAAGATGGAAGAAACACACGTAGCACTTGGAGTGGTGTGCAGAAATGCTTGTAGAGGTCCTTACGTGTGTGAGGAGGGTGTTGATCATCTTTCTCAGACTAATCTGCAGGAATTGCTGACCATACCGGGATTTTTCTGTGGGAGAGAAGCAGAGGTGGCCTTTCCTGAAAGCCAAGAGCAGGTGTGCTCGTCGCTAGATCGCAGCAAGCGCAGCTGCCTGGAGTCCAGCCACAAGTCAGGGACTGTCCCTCAGGACAAAGCAGCATGGCCTTGCTGTAGCAGAGGGTGAGCAGCGGGGTTACTTCTAGGACCTGCTGTGCGAGAGCTTGGGGCTTGGATTGGCTCCCGCTTGCAGAGGTGTGTGGTTGTCCAAAGAGATTTTTCTGGCTGAGAGGTGTCAAACGTGACGCTGTTGTGGGACTGCTGGTCCTTGTGCAGGAAGGGACTGACTGCAGTTTTCAGGGAGCCTGAAACTTCACCTCTGCTGTGCAAGTCCCATCCCCTTCTGCTAGCTCAGATGTCAGTAGTTAGGCTTTATCCGCGTTGCTAAGTATTGTGATTGCTCACGGTTAACTCATCAAATGAGACGAGAGGATCTCATTACAAGGAGCTGCACTATCTGTTACCCATGCTGCCGTTTAAAATGAGACTCATTTTGTGTTAGAATTTAACAGCACTGAACGGACTGGATGTAGGCACAAGTAGTTTAATTGTCCTGAAAGTCAACTTGATTTGCCAGACGAATGAGGAGCTTTAATAGAGTCGATGTGAAACCACTGTGGCTATTCGTCCTTGCTCTGGGTGAGGTGTGGCCAGTTCTCTGCCCACTGGCAAATGGACGCATGGCTGCTCTCACCTCCACCAGCAACATCATGGCTCTCTCGTACAGAAGTCACGTCTCAGTCCCTCAAAGGTGACAGTCAGCCACCGGCTTTGCTGCCCTGTAAAATGGCATAATGCACAAATTAATCTGGGCTCATTCCTAAATCCTATGCTGCGTTACTGAATAAGCTGGACACAAATTACAAGCAGCCTTTGTCCTTTTTCAAAATGTCAGGCGGAGCTGCCAATACTCACTATTTCTGGAATAACTAATTCAGACCAGCATTTTCTGGTCAGTTCTGCAAAAAAGGCAGTGTCCTAGGTAAAACAGGTCCCTGGTTCCTAAAACTGGGAGATCCCAGCTTCCTATATTCTCCACAATACCCAAAGCAAATATTTTCTCAGGATCATAGGTTTTATTAAAGTCTTAAATTTTATTTATTTTACTTCTCATAAAGCATGTAATGAGTGGATAGCTGGAGAGATGGGACAGAAGACCGTATCAGCACAGTTATGAGGAAGAATGTGAACATTTTTGGATAGGTAGTGAAAGGAGGAAGAGACTGCCAAGGGCAGGCAATCCTCAAAGACGGGGAGAAGAGGAAAGACGGGAGTGAATATAAAGGCTCTGCAGGCACAGGCAGAATTTGGGATGTAATTTACCATAAGATTAGCAAGAACGGGTGCATTTACATCGCACGGAAGATCAAGGTTGGCGGTTGGCAGCCTCCTCCACAGGGAGCAGGAAAGCTGCCCTCTTGCTCTGTGTCTTCCATCTCAGGGGTCAGCTAAATGTTTCCAGGGATGCTTTATGATTTCCAGCTGAAAAGTACCCGCTGAGCTTTAACTTATTCCCTTGGAGCGACTCCTGCTGCCTCTCCCAAATGCTTGGGTGCCTATTGCAGGGCTTCCTAGGCTGCACTGTAAACAATAAGTGGTTAAAAGTCAATGAGGAAAGAAAATGCTGGTTAACTAATCCTAATCAAAATTGCTCCTAGACGATGTGCAAACTCTGATCCACCTGTGATGGGCACCGAATTTTCTTTCAAACTCGGCTTTAGATGCTTTTTATGGGCCCTTCTCTTCAGCGTTTTCATGTGCCTGTTATTTCTGCCGCTGTTTGCTACTGTGGAGTCTGATTCTTCAGGTCAGGGGACGTTTTGTCACTGACTGCCACATTGACAGGCACAGGCTTCAGAAGGTGGGGTTTGTTGTTTCTTTTTTTTTTTTTTAATTTGCAAACAGAAAATGGTAAGAGGAGAAGCACATGTCTTCTGATGGTGATTATGCTATCAGAAGCACGTTGGCATAATGAAGGGATAATTACTAACTATGCTGGGCTCTGTTTTCACACATTTATGACGATTAGGTGTGGGAGCGGGCGGGTTGTCACTGATTTTAGGCAAAGCCCTAAAAGGAGTTTAAACACAGATGGGGAAAACAGTTCATCCTTCGTAGCCCACCTCTGCATTTCCAGCAGGATTCAAATCACTGAGCAGCAGCAAATGCACGGCGTGGAGCTGCGCAAGCAATGCCCGGTCACTGGAATTCTTCATGGGAGCAAGAGGCGAGGTGGTAAGTAGTAAAATACTGGGAGCATCAGAACCAGCTGCAATATCAGAAGGTTTTGTATCAGCTTAGCTCCCTCTTGCAAATGCATACAGAGTAGGAAGGCTTTTGCCCAAATTTAACTTGTCTTTGCTTTGGATCCTGTACAGTGGTCCCACGCAGATCTGTAGTTCTCCATTGCAAACCCTCCAGCCCATGATCTGCTGGCAGGATGACTTTGTCCGAGGGACAGTGCTGGGTGGTGATACTACCATGGGATAAAAGACTTCCAGCACTTGCTCTGCTTCCCACCCTTTCATACGATACTGAAAGGCATATCCTCGTGCTGCCACTGAGCAGACTTGAAGGCCAGAGACCTCAAGCCCACACCTCCCTGCACAACCCGAACCTTATTTTTCAAACCTGTCGTTAGCGCTGGACAGCCTCTTGGCACTCAACTTGAAACGCATATTTTTCTCCTTATACGGCCTAAACCACTGACACTGACTATTTTCAGTGATTCAAGGATGTACATCCCATGATCAGTCTTATGGATTTGCTCCAGATTTTGTTGTGTTAATTACCATTCCAGGTGGCTATGAGTTAATTAGTAAGCTATGTGTTTCAGGGTGCACTATGTCCATATATAAATAAATCGTTACTGAATAAAGAGTGCACCGATACAACATATTTGATGATGTGGCAGAAATGCTCTGGCTTGCACAGGACAATTGAAATGTATATATTATTAGTGACCATATGCAGTTCTTTACATTAATTGGCTTCATCTGGATTTGGGTTTTGGAGGTCTGGGCATAAGGGGCTTGATCTGGACTCATCAGTTATTATTTATAATGGCCTGATTTTCATTTCCTTAATCTTCAGGCCAGCCTGTGCTTCGTGAGATATAATGATCTTCCCTCAGGTGCTGAAAGGCAACCTGTTTGGGTCTGGATATCTGGGAAAGATGATACAAAGCCAGCAAGATCTACCCTTGATAAGGCGCTACCAGTATCTTCTGTCCTTGAGTCCAGTGTCTCTCAAGTGTTTTCTTCCTATTTGTCACCCTTGAAGGTCGCCTTAGCACACAGATGGCTCCAGTTCAATGAAGCATGGAGGAAAGCAGCCAGAACACGGGTGGCAGCCATCCCCGGCAGCGTGTGACAGATTGAGATTTTTTGTGTCACCACTAAGCAGGAAGCAAAGCATGTGCTCTTTGCTCCCACCACCCAACCTGCAAGTGCCTTCACTCTGGGGTGCCTGCCCCACCTCCATGGGTATGTCTGGGCCTGAATCTATTGGCTTTTCCATTCCCCTCCTCTGTCTCCACGAGGCCAAGTTGCAGGGCTGCATCCTTCCCTTGCAGAGCAGTGCTGGTGCCAGGGAAAAAGAGTGGGATGAAGGAGGCAGAGAGGATCAGCAGGGTGTGTGCAGCGACTCTTATAGAGGCCCTTTGGCATGGCAGCACCCGCGGACACACACCTTGGTGGGTTCAGGAGCTCCCTGTGGATGGGGAGGTCCATATCTCATCAATAGCATCCATCCCATCCTTGCAGCAAGATCTCTGTGACCACAGCAGTACGTTTCTGAAGAACTACAGAGCGCTTTCTGGCATTAAATTCCATCTTGCTGACATATTGGTTGAGTCAATGCCCCACTCAGCATCCAGAAACGCAGCCTGGGACTATTAGCACAGTTCATAATTTCAGCAGTGCTTATGAGCCTTCAGATTGAGTTGGTTCTCTCACCGGAGTCAGCGTCTACTTCAGCATAATTTTATATATTTTTTTTTTTTTTTTTTTTAAAACTCCTGCCTTCTCCCCCAGACCTCCCGGAGATTTTAATGCATTTAAATGAAAAAGCTGAACAGTTCCCTTTTCTCATTCGCATTATGCAGCATTGCCCTTCTCTATACTTTATCCTATTTCAGAGCTGTCGTGCAAACAAAGCCAACTAAAAAAAAAAAAAGAAATCATTAAAGAAGCGTGCATCCTGTCAGCCTTCTGTCTCAGCTCCTTCTCTCACTGTATGTGCAGGGAGAAATCCCTTCTCCTGCTTGCCCTCCTCTTTCAGTTGTTTTCATTTCTTTCCTAGCTGTGATCTAATATTTCTGTGATTCCCCAGAGTGCTCTGGTCTGCTCCAGTTTCCCAGTAAACAAACCCCTACTCCCTTCCTGCCCCATCAGGTAGTATTCACTGTTCCAGGACCATGGAACTACTATTTTTCTAATGCATTTTTATTGCTTTTTTTTTCTCTAACTATTCCAGAAGTGGGAATTCTCCTTTTCTGTAAAATCTGTCCTGTGAAGCACCCTGTACTGCTAGGAGATCCCCTTTTCTTTATCCAACTGAGTATATCTGGAGGAAGCAGTCATTGTACCTTTTTCCTCCATCACTGCAGTATCTGATTGGTTTTAATATTATTTCTTGTTCCCTTTTGTATCACGAGTCAGTTTTTAAGGAAGACTCAGTGATAGGCCTTCAACGTGCGTTGCTTTTTTTTTTTTTTTAAATTGTTATTATTATTCAAGTATGATTGCCAGGCTAGCTTATCTTAGCCGCCTTCATCGTGCCAAAAAAAATTATGCTCTGGTAAGCCTGTCCCTTTTCATGTCCCTGCCTTTTGATCATTTGGCTATGCTGAACAGTCATTCTTCTGCAAGGTAACAGCATGGGTTTCCACGGGATTATCATGTTGGCCGCAGAAAAGAAGTCCTCTTTAGCAGAAACTAAACATGGAGAAAGTGCATCCAGCTCTGGGGGTTCATTGGTGGACAGTTGCTGGTGGCAGGGGGCTGTCAGCGGGAAGCATCATTTGCTCTCGCTCTTAGCATGAGCGTGTGGCACTTGTTACTGGCTCTCCTGGGCAACAACCACAAACTCATCCCAAACATACCCAAAAAACCTCCCCAAAAAGGGAAAGCCAGAGGAAAATGAGGAGGAAAAAAAAAAAACCAACCAAACCCTAATGAATGTCCCAGGAAATGGAAATATGATGGTGTAGGGCTCAAAAGAGCAAAATGCAAATTGTTCTTGTGGGACGAGTTAGTATCTTGTTCTTGCTGAAGCTCTTTGTGAGAGGATGAGGAAGTTGGCGGAGCTCTGGTGGGCAGTTTGCACCGATCACAGATGGAGAGAGCAAGAGACACTGGAGCAGGTATGCAACAAGAAGGTCAAGTCTTTCACCCGTATTCCTCTAGTCTCTGGTAACCCACAGAGCCCCCTGATGGCCAAGAGACTGCTTTTCCAGAGAGGAATATATCCTGGTAGCAAGACCTCCAGTTTGTGGTAAAAATAACTATTACTTCCTTCACAGGCCCACAGAAGAGCACCTGCCTGGACAGCAGGAGACCAGCAAATCACAGGTAAGAAAGTGGCTCTGCCAACTTCTGTGCAGAAAAACTATCGGTGAGTTTAGGCTGCCCCATCTTCACCTGTCCCTGGGAAAACTTTGGATTATCATCTTGATTTTTATCTACACATGGAAAGTGAAATGGTCTAAATCTTAATGATTTTTGGGATAGGGGCTGCTTCTCAGTTTCAATAAACACATTAGACTCTTTGTCAGTGGAAGTGGCTGTTTGGAATTCGTGGTACGTTTTAAAGTTTCTTTCAAAGATTACTTTTTTTTTTTTTTCCCCTCCTCTCATGTATCTCAGAAGAACCAGCCTGCCAAACTGCTCCAGGAAGCTCTTCTGGGATAGAGACATCCATCTCGGTGTACGGTCTGTACTTGTGAAGCAGAGCACAAAGCCCTTTTTCCATTTAATCCATATTAATTACCTCTCTGCAGCTCCTCTATAGTTCCCACTCAGCCCTGGCACCAAAACATGTGCGACTGCATCTTGAACAAACCGGAGCCTTTTCACTGCACACCTGGTAAGTCAACACTCCAAAAATAAAAATAAATAAAAAGGTTTACCGCTGAAGAATTGCGGCTCTCCACGCTTGAAAACTGAATGCCTTGGGACTGTGGACTAAGGCAGATATTTTTAGTGCCATCAATATCTCCTGGAGTTGATATCTCCCAAGACAGATGGTTGTTTCCCACAGAACGTTGTCAAATGTTTGCTCAGCCAAGATCAATTTTCTTCCAAGTCCTTTCCCACCTTCTGGTGAAATATGTTTCACTTGCCAGACAAAAAATTAAAGAAACAGCATGAAACCGTGTCACTCTAGAGGGTTCTCATTCCCATAGGTCTCCTCCTGTCCTTTAGCCGTGTGACTGACATCTCTTTCGGTGCTCATGGAAGAATAGATGCACTCGCAGGGGAAGCATGATGCCAAAAAACAAGGGCTTGAGTCTCATGTCAGAGGCTGATTTCCTCCGAGACCTACGAAAAGTCACTTCTCAGACTGTCAAAAGGTCTTGCTGCCACATTTGGCTGTTAGATCTCCTAAAACCAAAGAAATCCTGAGCACCCTTGAATCGGCCGCTTGAGAAAATGAGGCGCAAGCGGGGAGGAAGAGAAGCGGTGCGGAAGAGGAGGTGCCGGGAGGAGGCACAAAGAGGCTGAGTTGCGTCCATTGCTCAGCAACAACTGCAGCATTTCTTTTCATTACAAGCCCACGTGAGTCTGGAGACATGGACCCATTCATGGTGTCTGCCAGCACACCGGACTGGGTGGATTTTCAGCTGAAACTTGGGGGGGGGGGGTGGGCAAAGGATTTTTTTTTTAAGAGTGGCATGGAATATATTTCCAGTGATGCCCCATTTGTAAAACTGGCACCATAAAAAATGCTTAATTTCTTTTCCTCGCTGGTTGCTATTTTTAGCAGAGCGTGGCTTGTCACAATGTAAGGGACACAGAGTTTGGTACTTTTCAAAGTACAAGCTCCCACGTAATGTCTAATTGTTAAAAGTGAGAAATTACAGCAGCCGGGGCCAGTAGCAGTTTCTCAAATCTTCTGATGGTTCCTTCCTGTTATGTTTTTGCTTGTTGTGGCTGCTTAGGCTGGAAATTGTTAATATATGGCTGTTTTCTGGCTACGATATTGGCAATCCAGGATCAGTAGGGTATCTTTCATCTTTATCACTTCAGACATAGTAACAATTCTGATTTAGTTTTGTAATTTTAAATCCTTTTGAAAATGCTACACAATCAACTTCTTTCTTTTGCACATTGAAAAGTAAATTGGATCATCCAGAATATTCTTTCCGTGTTGCTCCATAATCTTTTCTATTATGGTTTCAGAGGCAGGTGAGGCTCTCTTTGGAAGGGAAATCAGTGCTATGATGCCCAAAAATATTTTTCATCCTTAATTCATTTGTGAGACTGATCTATTCGCACCAGCCTGACTTAAGCAACCCTGTATCTTCAGACTGCTTTTGAGGAAGAGGATTTTGGGTGGAAGAAACCTGCTAGTCTTGGTATTGTGCCTCTTGTTTGAGATTTGCCAGGGATTCATTAATATTTTCAGTCTTCTGTTTTCTTAAGGATTACAGATTCCTCATCCTTAACCTCATGTAGGAGGTGTTTTCGGCCTCCTCCTGCCAAATGAGCATCTTTGCCATTTTCTAAATACTATGCATATATAAACATATATTACATACATATATGCCCAACTTATGACTAAGTTGTTAACCTGCAGACATGGCTTTCTGTTACCTGGGAAAGTCACATGCAAATCTATGTGTAAAGCCTTTTCATATCGGGAATCTAATTGCCCGTATGAACTTTTTGTGGAAACCTATTAATGGTTTGCGGTTTGCAGTGTCATATTGACTCCTGGGGGCGACTAGATGTGACGGTAATCAATCATTTGGGCTGCAAGTGGGTTTGGGACAGCCCAATCCCTACGCCCTTTTAAGAGGCATACTCATTCAAACAGAAATGGAGGAAATACAACAATTTCGTATACAGAAACCAGAGTGGAAAATCACACACATATGCAAACTGGGGGGTGGGGGGTGGGGGGGCGATGGTGTTAATTATCAAGCCTTGTTTTATCTCCGCATTCCTACTTAGCCGTCAGCTTCCCTCTTGCTCTGGGAGCTTTCCGAGTTGCTTTAAGCTGCAAGGAGAAAAAGCTCTTGCTTTCTCCTTAAGAATATTCATGTGCCAAGGCCAAGCCCCCGCTCTTACATCTTTGCTCTGGAGTTTGTCTCCCAGATGCATTAATTCATGGAACGGAGGTGGAACATCATCATCATTAAGATCCAAATCAAGCTGCCTATCCTGTAAAGGATCCCCCTGCCTGAAGCAAAACAGAACTGTTAATGCATTTTTTATAAACAATGCCATTAAAGATGCATGAAAGATGTGTTGTAAATATTAAAGCGGAACTATCACTTTTTTTTTTCCACTCCATAAAACATAGCACAAAAATCTCCAGGTCAAATCTCTTCTCATGCAAATTAAGCCAGACCCTTTGATTTCAAGCGGTTTTGCCCATCTCCTTTACTATAGCGTTACAGTTTCCGCAAGAGCTCTGAAACAGCCCTCTTAGGATGTTCACAAAGGTGGAAAGTTCAATTATGGAACTGTACTAGTCAAGTTACAAAAACACTTGAATGCGAACAGAGCAATTACAGAGAACATTTATGAAGATTTAAAGAGATGGTGTAGTCTCCTAAATCTGCCGTGGCAGGTTTCACGCCTAGCGTGGTGCTTTACTCGCCCATCCCTTGTAAGCGATGCTGGCCAAAGGCTGGGCGCAGTTCTCTCCCCGCCGCCTTGCCCGCTAGGCTGTTATCCCACCTAGTGGCTGCGGTCTGCCTGCTCTCCCTTCGCACAAGATGCCTTTTTTCCATTATATTGGTGAAACAAGTCAAAGTTTGACATACTACTTCAGTTAGCAGGGAATGCGCCTTCAAATTGCTTGGTCAGATGGTCAAAACGCGTGCCCTTGCCTTAACTGCGTAACGCCAGGGACAGGTTTCACACTCAGGTGGGTATTTGCATCCCCTAAATTCACACATGGAATCGAGATGCCTGTCTAACACAGTCGGCTTTCCAGTGTAAATACTCTGTATCATTCTTCTTATGTTTGTACCTGGACTCTAATTTGGGCGCATCGAGCTAATGTGAATAAGCCCCTTCCTGTCCCTGCTTGTGGGACCAGCTCAGGTTCCCCTAAGTTCCTAATGGCAGTCACAGGAGTGAATTTCACCTTCTCTGCTGTCGATACGCAGATGTCCACAATATACCTATATGCTGTCCATCCACTTCACCACCAGCCCAGCTGATGGTTCTGAGTGAAGCCAGAAGTAAAAATGCCATTGCCTTCCAGAGGGGCAGGGTTCAGGCCAAATTTTTAAGTTTAACGGAAAGATTTTATTAAAATAAAGTGCTTTTGAAAAAAATTCTATTACTGATCTCCTCGAATCACCTGAAAAGATCCACTGAAAATATTTTGATGACAACAAGAAAAAAAAAAAGGATTTGCCAACGCACTGCGAGAAACTTCCTGCAGTTGGGCAGGAATAACGTTGGAGTTAGCCTGTGAAATCCTTTCTTGTTTCCTTCCAGCCTTGCTCTTCGCCCCTCTATTTCCATGCCACGTTTTTGCCCCGTTACAAAAGTAGCTTTACTGTCAAAAGAAGTGGGATCTCTCCTCTCTTATTTCTTTAAGTCCCTTAAGTCCTTAAATGCACGCGTAACTCACATTGACTGGGTGGTCCAACTCTTTAGGTTGTCTTCTGTACCCAGAAGACCTTCTTGATTCCTTTCATGATCTTTTTTCCCTTGTTTTGATGTCAGTCTTGCTTTGTGGAATTAAAGATCTCAAGGGTAAAGGCAGCTGAAGTTCCCAGCATGTGCCTGAAGAGTGTCCGCTGCGGAGCAGAGATTTAATAATAAAGGTCACTCCGGTAAATTAATGATGAATCTTTATCTTTTTATACAGAATGAATGTCTCTTCTTCAAAATGGAGAATTATAAGAATTGTTTCCATGTGTATCCAAAAAAAAAAAAAAAATCTCATTGGTAGAAAACAAAAACATTGTCCCGAGCATCATTTTTACTAAATTAGTCTCAGTATTTAATTTCTTTTTTGTTGAACAAAACATAAGAAAAGGAATTGCTTCAGCCTACTGACCTTTATTTAAGTGAAAGCATTCCCACCTGTGCTGTCTCTCCCTGCCTACTGAAATAACATTTTCTCTATAGCAGTGAAAAAAGGCACAAAAAGCTTGGCACGTACTTTGTTTTTCTTTTTCTCTACTGTGTGTGGGTTTTGGTTTTTTTTTTTATATTATTTGGTGATGAAATGCATTTACCGTCAATACCGTACTCGATTTAACAGTCAGCTGCTTCACGCAGAAAACCTCTAGCTCCTCTCTCCGTGAGATGCGTGCTGCGTGCAGCCTGGGAAGCTGTTTCCCTAGGCTCCCAATTAGCCGCCTACCCTAGCCGTCCTTTCCAACCGGATCAGATATCCATGATTCCCTTCGTATGTCTCCCTCCTGCCTGCTACGCTTTAATTTACATTCGCAGCAACATCCTTTACAAGTGATCCACCTGCCCGGTTATACCATGGGAAGGTTTGACAGGCTGGCGAGCCCATCGCGGGGTTCAGGTGCCAAAGCTTCTGCAACCTCTGACCGCTGCAACTTTTTGTCTCTTCATTTTCTGAGGGCTGTGGGATGCCCACGCGGTCCGTGGGTGAGAAGGATTTCCCGTGGCACGGCGGTAGCGGGTTGCAGTGGTGGGGGCCAGGGCAGAGCTGAGCGTGGTGTTGGCTTCCCCGACTGGCTGCAGGTGGGTGTCAGGGCATGGGCATCCCCGGGAAAAAAATTAAAAGAAATAATTTCTCAAATTTCTACTACTGTATTGCATAATTTTTGTTATTTGAGCCTTGTGGGCAGCCACTTGCTGTCTAAAACTTTTTTCTAGACAAAATCTGCTAATTAACTCCCACTTAGCTGATGATCAGCTTCTAAAAATAATTGCTCTGGAATTAATGATGCAGGGTGGGGTTTTTGTTTAATCGCACTATCTGTGTACTTAGGTACACCAGACTTAGCAGACCAGCTCTAACAGGATCATTTGCTGCCTCCCAATATTACTTTAGTCTGAGATCATAATTCTCAGACTAAAATTAAAGCATCAGCTTAAACCTGCAGCAAAGTGCTGCTTCACGCCTGTTGCAGTTGATGCTACCTGCATAATAGCACATTTGGCCCTATATTTTGAAAGATGTGAACCCTTAAATGTGCCTAAAATGCAAAGAAACAGGCAGGAGAAGTAACTTTCCTCCCTTTGCTCAGCCTGGAAGGCAGAGGGGAATTTCTCTTTGCGCTCAGGAGTTTCCTGTGCTGTAGAGACTTCATTGTTCTGGTTTCTCTCTAATAGTAACTACGTTATAAAAAGGTTTTTTGGTGCTTTTAATGTGCTTGCTTTAAGGAATAAGAATTTGCAGGCTCTTTCACTTTCAAGTTCAAGCCAACACAGGGTCTAGGGACAGGAGTCAAACAGGAGCGTAATCAAGCTATCTGCATTTTCATTAACAGACAAGGAAAACCATTACAGTTCTGAAGCACTCTGCTTTCATCTTTTGCATAGACCGCATAGCTGGAGATAAGTAGGGAGATGCCTGAGAAAAGGAGCGATTACAGTTAATCAATAATCCTCAAATGGCAGCAATTAAAATTCTGAAAAAAAAAAATATTAAAAAGAAAGCAGGGAAGGTAATGGCAAATCATCCATCAGCCATTCAGGGCTTTTTTGCAGATCTCAACTTGAAAGAAGGAGGAGTTTTTAATTAAATCATCATCTGAGGATACCACTGATCCTTCATGGTAGACAATTTAGAGTGCAAGAAACAGCTTTGAATGGCCATAATCATAAAAGATGTGTTTGTTTTCCCCCCAAATGAGCCCCTTGCTTGGCTATATAAAAAAGATGATTCTGCTGAAACAATATGGGAGAGCTCTCTGCTTTTAAATGATCTAATTTCCATCTCCTTAGCCGAGTTAATTTAGTGCAGTAACATATGTATTTGTTTCCAAATAAAGACGTTTGTAGGTAGCATTTTCTGTATAACTCTGTCCCCTGCCCCAGGAAGATCAAAGCAGCGAGTTGTGGTTCAGCAGGGCTCGTGATTCCATGACGTGAGGAACTCAAGCAGCTTGACTTCGGAAGTGCTTTTCCTCAGCTCCAGCCAGGGCACAAATTTCATTTTTAGTGATTTTCAACTGCCTTTTGGACGCTCAGCCCTGAGGGTCCCCCTTTGACCCTACGTGTCTTGAAGGGACAGCACAGGTAGGAGACAAGAGATCACCTACTGTTTTCAGAAACGATGGCTGATTTGGGGTGTTCCCTTCCGAGGCTACACAGGTGTCTGCTCCCACTCACTGATGATGAGGAGGGGCTCCCAAATCACCCAGCAGCTGGCCAAGGCTGGGGGGGTTGGAGCTGGGGATGGACTCACGGCTGCCCAATCTGCCTGGTTAGGAGACTCAAGTGGCCTCAGGTGGTGGGGGCGGGCTGGGGTGTCTGCAGGTTTTTCCCCGGGTGGGAACAGTCTGGCCTCTCCTCAGAGTCTGGAGACCCACCTGCGTTGCAGGGAGCAAGCTAAAAGGGGTAAGTTTTTTGGTGTTTTTTTTTTTTTTTTTTAATTGCATGGTTGGTTTGGTTTTGGTTTTTTTTAGCATCTTTCCCTTTGTGGTAGTAGAGATGATGCTTTATTGGCTCGGAGAGCATTAACTGCTGTCTTCTGGGGCCTGAGATAATAGGAGTGATTTGCCAGCAAAAGTGAGTGTAACCTTCTGTGTGTTAAAACCAGAAGGTCTCAGCTCTGATAGGGCCTTGTATAACTAAAAACGCGGTGGTGGTGTTCGTTGTCAGGCTTGGTGCTAGAGTTGTGTTGCAGGAGGACGGTGCAAACTGGAAGGTTGGTTCAGGTGGGGGACAGGGATCTCTGTCTCCCCCAAATCCCCTCAGAGGCAGGCGGTGGGTTAGAGATCTTTTCTCTTCTTTATAAAATATAAAGAAGTTGTATTTAAGCTGGTGAGACTGCTCACAGAAGAGATATTAAGCATTCGTGGAAACATTTGCAAGGTGAGGCGTTTGACCTTTCGCTGCCCGATTTCCCTGCCCGGCTGTACAGCAGAGCGGTTAACATGACCCGCTTGTGTCAGAAAGGAAAGATATTTGCAGCGTCTATCTCCGGCCGACTTGGGGCATCAAAGATAGGTACCTTTAGGGACACATATACCACTTTTTCTTGTAATCTGCACCTGCGATAGATGCCTGGGGCAGCCTCAAGGAGACATTATGAATTGCCACACCTGTCCCCTTCCTCCCCAGTGGCCTAAACTCACAGCTGCCAAGCTTTGGCCAGGGAGCAGGTCCTGCTGTCAAGGGGCAGGCAGGGATTACAAACCAAGCGCTTACCTTTCCTTCCCTTGTCCAGCTGCTAAATAGCTCCAGCAGCTCCTCCTGCGGTATCCCTTGTGCTCAGGGCTTGAGCTGTGGAGCTACCTCAAGGTGCAGCCTTCACACCAAAATCAGCGCTCCTGAAACTCTCATTTGACCAGCCCAAAAGCTTTACATTTGATATATGCACTGGGATGATGGGTTCAAACATTACTTTGCTGTTCATTCTCTGCTCCTTTAAAGGGAAACCCGTGAATAATTTCTTTGTCTGAAAGAATAAGTTTGTCCATCTGGGAGAGGTGAGAGAGCTACTTAAGAGTAAGTTTAGTCCTATTTTTCTGTACCATGTTGTGCTGCTCCAGTGGAGTGTATCTATATCCGCGCTGTGACAACAGAGCAACAAACTAAACCTTGTGGTGCAAAGGTTGGCTATTCAATAAGAGTTAATAAAAAGGCATCATCTTGCCTCAGAATGATATCCCTGTAATGGATATCAGGTCTCGGCCAGTGCTCGGTCTCCAGCAGGACATCTGAGCAAGGGAAAGCTCTGTAATAAAGCCAGGCTGGCTGGTGGTGGGGAGGTCTTGGAGAGGAGCATTCCCCCATGTGCAGCTCGTTCCCTTTAAAGAAAAACACCCTCACCCTCCCTCAAGTATCCAGCGCTGCTGACATACAAATTATGAAGCATTTGTTTGTGCTTCTCTGCTTGTTGCTTTGCCAGAGCACACAGCTCTCGGCATTGACAGCTTGCCTCCATCTAAAACACTAATCTTTACTCTAATTAGATGAGCTTTTCTCCCCTTTTGAGTTGCACCTGCCTGAAGTCCCACCAAATTTTGCTGCTGGCTGCCTGGGAACCCCTCTTGGGGCTTTTCCAAGGCTAATGTAGAGTGAAGAGCCAACTGATGTTGAGTCCCGTATCCTGCTTGCAGGCAAGAAAATGTCTTCTCTGAAGGCCATGACCAGCAGCATGTCAGAAAAAGAAGATACTCTTTCTTGTTCTCTTTTTTTTTTTTTTCTTAATGTTTCTGTGGGAGCCTCTCTAGTTACTAACCACTAAATACTCCCCTGTGCTCTTTGATGTTCTCCCATTCCTGTATGTTTGTGGAGAGGAGAAACAGAGCCACTTACAAAGACAAACTGATAAAAAGAGGGACCTCTTTGTGAGAGCTGATGCCCTCATTTTCTGAGCTAGGTCGGACTAGCAACTAGAGGGCAATTTTCTTTGTTCTCCTTCTGACCCAAAAAGGTGGTACCAGTATCTACATCCTGAGGAAGGAACAAGAGTAAATGGTCCTGTCTGGTTCTGAGATCCCAAAATGTATAAGCACGTGTTTAGCCTTAAAGAAGCAGAATAAAACCCCTGAGATCGGAAGTTTTAAGTAAGTTTAAGTGACTTGCTTGATGATGAACTGCTCGTGGCAGTGAAGCAGGAAGGAGGTGTGAGGGCTGGCTCTAACCCGTCCATGGACTTGGCCTCGTTAGAGGAGCTGAGTCTGGACTAGAAACTCGGAGGCGGTGGTTACATGCAACGATGGATCCCAAACAGAGGTTGATGAAGCCAAGAAAGCTCTGTTCTGTGAGTCTGATCCAGGAAATCTCTGGCATTAACATCTTTTTGGAGTCCTTTAAATGCCAGCCCCTTAGACCCTGAAACAGCTAACTGGAGAAATGCAAAAGACGACCCGGGAAGCATCAACAGCAGCAGGATGCAGTGTGTGTGTTCATTTAACGCTTCCCAGGACTTAGTCTTGCTGATATAAAATTGAAATATGAGGGGGTTTGTGGCTTCTAATTTAGCACTGAGCAGATGTGGAACTGTTGAAAGTAAAATGCCCGTCAAACTTACTATATTTCTAGTGATTCACCACAACAAGATTACTTCCTTTGCAGAGTGTTTGCTTCAGAAACACACCCGAGGAAGCAAAGCCACTGAAATAACCGGACTATAGCAAAGGAGCTCGCGCTTGTTTCCTCAGTGGAGGCAAAACAGTGTTTCAAGACTTGCCTTGTGTCTCTGCACTCCTTCCCTTGTAGCAGGACAGAGGCAGGCTGCCGAGGAGCTGCTAAATCCATAGGTAGCTTCTTCCTCTGTTCATCCTTCCCTTCTCTTTGCGGGAGAAAAAGGACATTTGGCTTAAAGATGACCTGGGGCCTGCAGCTTGAACCTCCTGTGGAGGGAGAGCAACTCTCAGCAGATATAAATCTCTCCCCGCTTGCGCCAATCCATGTTTGCTGCTCTAACATGCCAGCATGACTGTCCTCCCGTTTCTCCAGAGAAGCTTGCAAGGACCCAAAAGGCATCAAAAGAATGATGACGTTTTCCACTGTACGTGGGAATTTTTTTATCATCGCTGAACGAAGCCCGAGATACGCTCTCAAAACGCCATCAGCGATGCTCCTGGGTTTCTCCTCTTCCTTTCTGCTTCAGTGCAAAGGTTAAAGCAAGTGCCAGTTTTGCTTATAACAGGTTTAAAAAGGAGCAAAACTCAAAGGGAGCCTAGCCAGCAAGCTTTGCTTTCCCACCCAGCAGGGATGAGCCGTGTGGCAAATTGTTTGTTAAATTGAATCTCGCATTCTGCGCTCCAGCAGAAGCAAAACAAGAGGTGCCACAATTACAACTTCATTCCCTGATTACCTGCCTCAGCGTGGCAGCAATAAGCATTCACAATTTGTCGCTGCATGGCCAATTCATCTTTAAACTGAAACGGCATCTTAATTGTATCCACTAATAGTCAGCTTCAATCAAAAATCACCGTGAGTCACTCCAGCTAGACTAGCTGGGGCTCCTAGCACTCCCTTTTGCCGGTTAAGGGAATCAAATGAGATCATTGTGGTTTTATTTATGTATACGATCAGCAATGGGGGGGGGCACTGGCAGCCATATAAACTCGGGGGCATCTTTATCACTTGGTATTAAGCTGGGGAGACGGGACAGCTGGGATTTATGGGTTGTGTGTGTGGCTCCGTTTTATTGCTTTTGCATGATTTAGGCAGAGCTGGGCTTGTGGATGGCAAAACTGATGGAGGGAAGGGTCTTGGCTTTTAATTTTGCAGTTCCTGTTGATGACAATAGCCATAAATTTCAAGGTGTTTTGTGCTGGGGCTTCAGCTTTCATTTACTGGTGTAGAGAATGCAAATGTCAGCAAGCGGAGTAAGAGCAAACCAGGCAACATTTGGGCATGAGAGTCTGCAAAAATCGCCTGATGGATGTCAAACCTCTTCCGATTTTGTGGCAGACCAAGATTAAACCTGCAGACTTTCAGGTTCAGCAGCTGGGCACAGAATTGAAGAATTCCCCCTTCTCCCAAGTCCTGGGGACGTTCCTTTGTTGTGAGCAGCGCTGGCTCCTGGGGGGCAGCCGACCTCCCCGGGGCACTGGGAGGTGAAATGCCCGAGCTGGGGACCACAACAGGGATGTGGTGGAAGCAGGACAGGGCCAGCGGAGGCGGGATGAGGTGAGACTTCAGCAAGGGCTTCCCTAACCTAGGGAGGGACAGAGCGTCTCTCCTGTTCCTGCTTTTACACCCCATTGAATCACACCGCAGATCGATAGCAGACAAATGGCTCTGGTGGCCAGTGGCTACTTCATGAGATTTTTCTTTATTACCGCTTCAGCTGAAGTGCTACCACGGCGGGAGGAGGATGAGACTAATTTAATTTCTCTCCTGGACAATAATTATCCAGGTGTGTAAGCCCTGCTGCCAGATGTACATCTCCAAGTGTACCGGTGTGAAAAAGAGGGCGTTTTGGTTAAGCTTCTCCTATCAGAGCACTTCAGCTCCCCTTGCAAACTCCTAACTGTAAGCACAGCTCAAGTTCTTCGCCGCTGTAGAAATTTTGAAGCCTTTAACAAAGGAATGAGAGAGGGTTTGCTGGAAGCGATGTGCTGGTGACTCTAAAAACTGCTATATGGTACTGCAAGACATAGAAAATGGCAAGTGCTGGGGGGCACGGCAAGCTGGCTCTCAGCAGGAGGCAGGCAAAACTCCTAATTCCTGTAGAAACCTCCGTGTCCTTTTATGTCACAAATAAGGTTCCGAGACCTACTGAAGGGTGTTTTCTTGCTTCTTGGCGCACTGGAAGCCTTTCCCTAGCTGCTCTGTTGACCTCTGGAAGCAGGAAAGGACCCCGTTTCTGTACCACCCTGAAGGCTCAGGACGAGCTGCTTGGCTTTAACTCGGGTGTGCAAACACCAGCGTGCACCGCACAGCCTCTCCCCGGCTGGGGGTTCCTGCTGGAGCTCTTGCGCCCTTCCACCGAATAAACAAAGCTGCTCTGAGATTTCCTCCTTCCTCTGTCTGCCAGCATCTCTTGAGGACGGATGATGTTTAATAGCTCTGGTCTCTGCTGTTAACTTCACTCCTCCTTTTTGTGTGTTTGCATTGGTGTCTGCTCCATTTTCGCTGTAGGAAAAAGCTTTTCCTTACTCCCGTGTGTGTTGTCCCTTACAGCTCTGCTTCCTTAGCACTGAGCAGCTGTATCCTCCCTCTCTGCTTTTTCTTCTTTTCCCTGTACTCGTGAATTACTTCATGCAGCACCCAGTTCCCCACTCTCCCTGACCTGCCCGTGGCCACAGACCTTCGGCCTGTGATCCTTGCTCCTTCCCTCCTCCAGATTTGTCTCCTCTTGTCTCCTGTTGCCTCCTATCCCTAAAACCCAGCCATTTATCAATGTGTTCGTGAGAACGGGCATGCATCAAGGCAGTGAAATATAGTGACCGGCAGGTTTCCTGTTAGATGAGCGAGCAGGATTTTCCTTGCGATACCCACAGGTTTACAGGCTTGGGGCTGAGGTTCAGCTGCTGGTGCTTTTTCAAAGCAGAGTAGATGAAGGCGTAGAAATACGCAAACGGCAAAAGAATTCAGTCACCTTATTTGCATGTTTCTGATGGCAGACACACCAATAAACAGAGAAATGTTGGATAAAGACCAGAGGAGCTTGCAATTAACACATTAAACAGATCTACCGCCTGTAGGATCAAAAGCAGGGTAGGAAACGAAACACCCATGCAATGTGACCGTGGCTCTGCGTCAGGGATTTGATTTATGCGAACGTGAAAGGCCCATAGGAAGCTGATGTTGCCTTGTAAACTCCCTCTCCTTTCATGTAAACTGCTTCCTACAGTCTGGCACCAGACAGATAATTTCTCTCTCCCTCTTGTCTTTTTATAACTGCATAATCTGCAGGATCTGATTCCTGCCTCCACTGTGTACTCGCTCGCTGCTAAACAAACTTCTGTACGCGTGCCAGGCAGTATTTTGTTGACAAAAATCACTTTGTCACCAGAATTATGTGTATGCGCCTGATGAAATGCCTTTAACTGACAGAATGCTTTTAGTCACATGAATTTACTCGACTAAATGACATTAGATGGATTAAACCAAGAATTTCGTCAGAGTCTTTCCTCTAAGGAAAGAATTTCATTGATCCTCTCGGACGTTGGAGAGGCCCATGCGGTCAAGTGTATTTGTTCGATAAGCAAGTCTGCCATGGCCTTAAAATTGCTGCAGCGGGACACAAGGACACAGGGAAACTTGTATTAGGGCTGGAGGAGCTCACTAATGCGGTGGGGGTCGGGACTGAAGTCTCTCTGTGAGATGTGGCACTATGTGCGACTGGCTTTTTGGATGCCGTGTCTCTGTGATCACCACTGCAATGGGCGAGATTCATTTCCCCACGTGACTTTCATGATAGAAAATGTGTGTCTGGCAAAAAAATAATTTATTTTTTTTTTTTCAGACATTGGGAGGTGGGCGTCACCAAAACGCAAAAACCAGAATGACTTAATATTGCAGATATATTGGGGTTTCCACCTTTTCTTTGAGATTTTTCTATTTCGTGATCAGATAGTTCTCTTGAATATTTTCCTAGTGCGGACTTTGCCGCCGCTTAGCGGGTAGTGATGCTAAAGCCAGTACGTGCTCTGCTTCTGCAGCACTTTTAACTTTCTTTGCTTGGTGGTAGAAGAAGTTGGGTTTGGGAGAAGGAAGGAAAGAAACTCTTGCTCCTTGTAGCCAGAGAGGTCACAGAGGCTGAAAATGCTGCTTGCTTTTGTGTATGGTGATGCCTAATGATATGCTGTCATCTCTTCTGCCATCAGAAAGCCTTGATTTCGCCTCTTGGGTCCTTCAACAGCTGGATGATGGGTGAAAAGGGATCCCCCGGCATTAATCTCTGCTAGGAGTTTACATACAACTCTAATAACAATTACCCAAATTATTATTGCTAGTGTGTCTGTGGCTGCGTTCAGGTGATGCTCTGAAAACCTTTTAGACGGAGGGATAAGAACCGATCCCCTGTTCAGTCTGAGTCTGTCTCATGCCGGCGTAAGGCGGTTTATTGGAAGCGTTGCTGCGCTTTTTCCCCAGGGCACTAAGTTCAGAGAAATCAAGGCACAGGCGTTATATGCCCGTTGTTGCTTTGTGGCTGCAGAGCCAGGGAAAAACTGCCTGTAAACTCATCTAGGCAATTCTGCATGCCCCTTGATGAAACTTCTGGCTTGTGACTCGCTGACGCTACCTCTAACAATATGTTATTTTTATAATTGCTTTTGGTGGGTGTTTTGAGATGTGATTTTTTTTTTTTTTTTTTTTTGTAGCCCCCCCTGGATTCTCAGTGTGGTTCTTTGCAGGGGCCCCACTTCCGCACGTGGGCTCCTGCCCATTTCCCCTGCGTCCTTCTGTCTGGGACACACACAGGGATGTCACCTCATCTCTCTTCTCCACGGTGGCAGGGCAGGGGATGCAATCCATGGTCAAGGGGTGGGCAAGAAGTTAATGCTGCGTTAGTTAGCTGTTCCCTCTCTGACTTGAGAGTTGGTATTTTTATAACTAAAACACGGCAAATGCCACCAGGTACGTTTGTGAAGTGAAAAACCCAGTTATTTTAAGTCTACTTTTGAGTAAAGACAAATGTATATATGGTGTCAGAGCTGGTGCTGCTTTCTGTTAGGGTGGGGTTTTTCCCCCTCTGCCAACTGATTTATCTCTAAAATAAACAACCAGTGTTGAAATTAAAGCACATTAATATAGCTGATTTGTAAATAAAAAGGAGAGTTAGCCAGACAGAGCGGAAACACAAATAGAGACCAAATGTTATACTATAATGAGAGACGATGCTCCTGTTTAGAAAAAGACTATTATCCATGCTCATGGTAACGGAGCCGTAGGCACATGGGCTGGTGGCATCGCAGAAGTGCCATTGCCTAATACTGCAAATCTTGAGATAAATCTGTTATTTGAATACTTGTCAATGATAAAAAACGCTTTGAAGGTTCACAGCAATTACCCACTTGAAGGGTCTTCCTGGAAACACTACTCAGAAAGGAAAAGTTTAGTTTATTTTTTGAATTGTGCTGCAAATGTCCTGCCAAGCCCTGGGAGTGGGGAGGAGGAAGTCAAAAACCTCCATCGCTTCCCCTGAAAAATATCCGAGCGTGTGGAGATGGTTTGAGGCTTTAATAACTCCCAATCCAGAAACGGAGAGGTTCTGGTCACCGTCGGGGACGTGGCTGAACGTTGCTGCTCCCCTATAAGGAGAACTTGTGGATAGATATTAAGACAGAGATTATTCCCTAGGATGCACTTGAGCTGCACAGGGAAGAATTAATTGACACCCAGATGTATTGGGGGTAGGGACGGTGACAACATATGATAAATGAAAAACGCGGCAGTGAGAGCAGATGTATGCTGGAAGGACAGCATGATAAATGTGCATCTTGATATTTACAGTGCCTGAGAAAACGCTCCCGATCTGATACAGGTTCAGTAACTAGAGTCATGTTTGAGTACGGTGGTGACTTGATTGATTTAATTAGCTCTCATTAATGGCATTGAAGATAGTTCAACAACAAGCAACGGAGAGTCTCGCTGAAGTGTTGCATGTTAATTGCTTGATGATTTGTGTTATGGGACGGCTTTTTTGCATAAGTACAAATTAGATGGCGAGTTGTTTGGAAACACTGATGTCTCTCCTTGCTGGGAGGGACGAGACGGCTGCCTGGCTGGCTGCTTCGTGCACCGTCCCTATGTCAGCACGGGCTCTCTGTGCCCCGGGAAGGTTTATAACCTTAACAAGGCTCTGGCCAGAGCCCACAGGGCTGTCACCCCCTCCTTGCTCACGTGAATGGAAAGGACCTTGCAAATCAATATCCTCATTAAAGCTTATAAATTATTCTTTTAATCTACATTGACTCTGAGGAGTGAGCAAGCTAGCCCAGGGAAAATTAAAATCGCGCCTATGGCTAAATCTGCTCAAATATTTGACTTTTGATTATTTTTTTTTTTTTTTTAACCTTCCTCGGTCTCTTCTCCCAAGTAATAAGCGATAGCACAAGAGGAGATGGCCTCAAGTTGTGCCAGGGGAGGTTTAGGATGGATATTAGGAAAAATTTCTTCACAGAAAGGGTTATCAAACGTCGGAACAGGCTATCAAACGTCGGAACAGGCTGCCCAGGGACGTGGTTGAATCGCCATCACCGGAGACATTTAAAAGACGTGTAGATGTGGTGCTGGGGGACATGGTTTAGCGGTGGCCTGGGCAGTGCTAGGTTAACGGTTGGACTTGATCTTAAAGGTCCCTTCCAACCTAGATGATTCTATGATTCTATAACGGCATTTTAAAATTCAATTTGGTGCTCTCAAACCAACTGCAAAATGACAAAGTTTGGTCAATCAAGCAAATTTCCTTCCCACGTTTGTGTTTTGTTTTTTTGTTTTTTTTTTTTTTTTATTGCATATAAGAAGTAACTAAACTTGATATTGCCTGACTTAGGTGGGAGGTACCTGCTGTTTATAGCTCTCCATGTCTGACCTGGCATTTCCATGCCCAAAATATGCCTCAGGCAGAGCTCTGTGGAGATATCCTTGCTGTCTCGAGGAGCAAGATAACGGCGAGGGAGCATAGTCTGTCTGCACAGTAAACTGGTTATAAGACAGATTTATCAGCCCGGGTGAGGAGGAGGAAGCAGGCTGAGGGTGAACGCAGAAGATGGAAATGTGGGATGGCCCAGAGGGACAGCACTGCAGACACAGGGAGCAGCAGGAGCTGTATGGCATTGCCTAATCCTGCTGCATCTGCAGGGGAAAAAGCTGGGGCAGAAGATGGAGGTGGCTTGTCCTTGCAGGGATTTAATCACCAAGGGTTGCTGTAATTAACAATTATTCATTTTGAGTGGGTTAAAACCCTCCAGGGCAATCGTAATTCTGGTGTTGTGTTTCTTTTGTAGACTTTGCTTTGGTAACCTTAGTGCTGTTTGAAGGGGATTATTTGTGGGTGTTGTTCACGTGCCGCTAACAGAAGCCACGATAGGACACCAACCCCAGCAGGCTGATTTCCATGCAAGGCATCCGTCGCCAGATGACTGCAGCTTGGAGCAAGCGCTTGTGGAGATGATGTGTTTGTCGTTTACAGGAAGGGTCATTCTGGTCTTCAGGATGCTTTAAAAGAATGGGGATTAACAAACCTGTCCCGTGTTTGCCATTTCTATGTGAAAACCAACATACCAGGTCTGTGCATGTGTGGAGGAGGTATGTCACTACACCTCCATCCTTTTTCAGGAGTTGTAATGCTCGATAGCGTTGCAGGCGGATTTAATTTTACAAGTGAAAGGCTGCTTTTGCCTCCGGTTTTGCCAGCCGCAGGCTGCAAGACCTCTCTCCGAGGGTGAGACCCTTGATCTGCGTCGCTGCAAGCCGGAGGAGAGCAGGGAAATGTGCCTGCCTCTGCCAGCACTCTCCAACCACAGAGGCACTGTGAGGTGGTCCCTTCTCAAAGGCCAGAAAAGACCCAAAAATGCCTTTCATGGGTAAGGATTCACAGCAAATTAGACAGCAAATTCACAGCAAATAGACAGCAAATTATCCATGAGCCAGCAGTGTGCCCTCGTCGCCAAGAAGGCCAATGGCATCCTGGGCTGCATAGGAAAGACTGTGGCCAGTAGGTCGAGGGAGGTCATTCTCCCCCTCTACTCTGCACTGGTGAGGCCACAACTGGAGTACTGTGTCCAGTTTTGGGCTCCCCAGTTCAAGAGGGACAGGGAACTACTGGAGCAAGTCCAGCGAAGGGCAACCAAGATGATTATGGGACTGGAGCACCTCCCTTATGAGGAAAGGCTGAAAGAGCTGGGACTCTTTAGCCTGGAGAAGAGAAGGTTGAGGTGGGACCTGATTAATGTTTACAAGTATCTAAAGGGTGGGTTTAAGGAGGACGGAGCCAGGCTCTTTTCAATGGTTCCCAGCGACAGGACAAGGGGCAATGGGCACAAGCTAGAACATAGGAAGTTCCGTTCAAATACATGGGAAAAACTTCCTTACAGTGAGGGTGACAGAGCACTGGAACAGGCTGCCCAGGGAGGTTGTGGAGTCCCCTTCTCTGGAGATTTTCAAGACCCGCCTGGATGCAGCCCTGAGGGATGTGCTTTAGGTAATCCTGCTCTAGCAGGGGAGTTGGACTAGATGATCTCTAGAGGTCCCTTCCAACTCTGAAGATTCCGTGATTCCGTGATTCAATCCCAGCTGTGAGCACATTGGCGGAATATTGCAAGGGCAGAAATGCACAGGCTGGTTGGACCCGTCTTTCAGGACTGGATGAAGCCCAGAGATGCTGTGTGCTAGATTTCTGTGCTGAAGGGGGTCTTTCCTTTTGGAAGCAGTTTAAGATACCATCCTCCGCAGCTGAGATTTCAAGGGGTCCTGCCTTGGGGCACTTGGGAGCCGCTTGTGGCAGGGTTTCAGTGTCCCTTGCCCACACTGGATGCGCTGGGGGTTCTCTTCACCCACACCAACCTCTGCCCTTCACAGGACGGTAGGAAACTGCATGTGGTTACTTGCTTCCAGCAAGTATGCAGCACCATATGCATGTTGGGAATGATTCACGTGGAAAAATTAACTGTCCAGCTGTCCTGACTGATGAGGGGTGCTTTGTACGTGAAAAATGCTGTTTAGGATCTGTCTTGGCTGTCCCCCGGCAAAGCTGCTCCCTGTGAACAGCACGTGCTGCCGGAGGAACTGAGGCAAAATGCAAACTGTGCTTCCCAAAATAACCACTTTTCCCCACCTTTTTTCTTTTTTCCCACACCTGATGCTGTGCTCAGGGGTGGTGGGAAATGCCAGGCACGTGTACTGCTATGCCCTCGCCACGCTCCTGGCAAGCCAGGGCGTTCTGGACTGGGGGTTGCGTCATGTTCAAGTCTTGTCTCTCTTGTGCTTTTGACCCTGCAACTTTCCACGTATAACGTGAGAAGGATTTTTGCACAAACTGTCTTGTGTAGTTGCTTTATTAGGGCCAAGCCAGGAAACCTGGCTACGGTGACAGAGCTGGTGCGTGCTGGTGAGGGGTGTTTTGGAGTCGTACCTCTCCATGCCCAAAGGGACGACGCCCCTACCTTTGCGCGGGGTTTGGGAGGAAGACTGGCTGCCGTCTCCGTGGGGCTGAAGGAACGTAGCTATTTCTATGGGCAAGGAAAGATGCGAAATGGCACTTGTCTTGGCGGCAGAGAGAAACCAGGTTCTGCATTTATGGATGCAGTGTGTAGTCGTTGCGTCGTCTGTAAGTTATACCTTCTGATTACACAGGTCGCTGAACTTCATTTAACCTGTAGCTTTGGGAACGTGCTGGCATTAAGAGAGGGCTGAGAAAAGAGCTTCTCTCCTTGAAGAAATTCATAGATGTTGACCTTCTATTTTGCCCTGAAGTAAGGCAAGCAAAGATGAAAACGATGAGTTTTTGCCAAGGCAAAACCCGCTTTCTTTTCAGTTTATTGTAGCTTTTTTTTTACTCCATCAGGTTGTTTTGATATTAAGATTAAAGTGACTTCAATAAAATAAATTCCACAATTATTTCCCAGAGGTCATTTCTGTTGAGCGTGCTTTTTCAGAGGAGAAACCCACGTGACTGGGAAACTTCCCACCAGATCTAGAGACCGTCAGTTTATCTGTGTTGGGAAGGACCGTAATGCCCCGGCACTGTCTGGCGGTGCGTCGATCCCCGTGGCCGCCCTTACAGCAAGGCTCGGCAGCATTCTTACATAGCCGTGAGCTCAGGTTGGCTGAGGCCTGGGGCAGTGAGGACACTAGGAACCTCTCCCCTTTTACTATTTCAAAGATTAAACGCTTGGATACTGTTAGAAGATTTTTTTGTATGTTTTTATCAATGTGCCCTTTCTTGTGCAAAACAGTGGGATTTCTGCACAAAATCCACTCTGGAAAAAAAACAAAACAAAACAAAAAACCCCCAACCTGGCTCTTTATGAGTAACCCCGCTGAGTTCCTGAGGTGTAACCCTTTCTCAAACAATTCTTCTCTAAAATACAATCCCTCAGTTTATAGATTTGCTGAGGAGATAAAGTCCTGCAGATGGCTGCTTTACACACCGTCCCCTTTCTACGCCCAACGTGAATGCTGTGCTTTTCCTGAAATTGTCTCCAGTCCTCTTCAAATTCTATGGAGAACTTGTTTCAACAATAACTTGTCTAAAGAAACAGACTTCATTACATAAGAACAAAAGGGATCCTGGCTTTCAAAATATACAACATGCCTGTATGACACACAGAAGCAGGAAGGGTATGAATTTGAGAAAGACCTTGGCCTTTAGCACCCTTCAAATACTGGTATTAAAAGCCCTGACTTGATGTTCCCAGCTTGGCAAAATTCTTTGTTACTGTTGTGGAGGGAGGTGTTGCTCATCACTTTGTCACCTGTATCTGGGGAATTATTAGCAGTTTTCATTAAACTGGAATTTAGGATAAGAAAGTTGCTGCGGTCCAAATACAAATATCAAAGAGAGGTTGTTTGAGAGCTGATATCATATTTTTGGGGTTGGATAGCTGCGACGACATCATTTCTGAAAGGAGCGTGCTGTAATTGAGAGAAACTCAATGCACAAACTAGCATGGATGAAGGGTGCTTTTTGTCTGAATTAGTAAAGTCCTTCAGCTGTCTTGCAGATGAAACCCATCAAAGAAGCCTGTCTGAGCAAAACCCCTTAATTTCGATTGTTATGCAGAAAAACATTAGGGGACCAAAGGCGTGTGTATCTGCCTTGGCCTGCTCTCTGCTATAAATAGGAAGGTTGTATCTGCAGCATGCCCTGTCCTTCAAAAGACGGCAAGATTTTCTCTCCCCCTTTGGAGAAAGAAGGTAACTGGCCTTGTGAATGAAGGTGGCCTCTTCCAGGCTGTCACTCACCTAGTGCTGAGGCTCCCCAGGCTGTTTTTTCGCTTCTTTTATTGGATAATGAAAATATAAAATAAAAAAATTGCGGTAAACTAGCTCTTGGGTTGATATGTGTGAATCTGGTTACAGTGAGGACTTTACCCTGTAGGTTTGTCTGAAATTTTTTTTCACACGCTCTTATTTGGACTCGTTTTGTTGGGTTTTGGTTGTTTTGTGTTTTTTTTTCTCAAGTTCCCAAATTTAGATGAAGATGATGGTGATGATGTGCTTTCACTGTTTCCCACGTGAATGGGTTCCTAACAGCTTTATGGAATTAATAATAGCTGAGCGTGGAGGCACACGCTCAGAGCAGCACAGAGGGAGACCAATTGAAGAGGGAAGAAAAGCTAAGAGCTGCAATTCTGCAAAATAGGTTCTCCCTTTACATTGGGCCCAATCTTCTTCTTGGGGCAAAGCTTTTCACTTGCTACAGATGCGAATCTCGGCTAATTCTTGCTGCTGTGCTACCAATTTTCCTGCGGCGGCAGTACCAATGGAATCGCCCAGCAGCGGGGCGCGCGGCTTCCCACCAGCCTCCCTGCCCCAGCCATCAAAGACACTTTCCCCTTCCTCCTGCCGAGCCTTGAGCCGCTTTACAAGGGTCTAAAAGAAATTCATGTGGAGATGAACTTTAATAGCACCAAGGCTGCTCTACCCCCCCGGTCTTACCCTTGTGCAAGCAAGAGCTGTTTGTGACTGTGGAGGAAGGGCAGCGAATTTTAGTCTGTCATTCCTAGTTTTAGCCTTTATCCCAGAGTTTTAGGAAGAACCACAGCTTCCCAGCGGGAGTCTGCTGTCCATAGCATGTTGTGTGATGCCCTTGTGCCCACGCAGCTTCAAGTGACTGAACCTGCCTTGGTTTGGCAGTCTTGCTCCACGGAATGTCTCAGCTTTAACTGTGTCTCATAAATAGGTTTAGGGGATAAAATATTGCACCTAACTTATTCCACAGCTCCTGAGAAAGTTAAAGTTGAGTGCTTTTAACTAAGCCTTATTGCACTGCCCCCTGTACGTAGATCAGCACTGCTTGGCCCCTGGTTAAGTCTTGTCGGAGAAGTGCTCGATCAATGAGAAAAGTGGCTGGTGTCAGGGATGCTGACAGGTAAAGGCATCACGCTGTCATCCAATTTTTGACTAAGGAAAGACCCTTGCTAGGAGACCTCTCAGAGAGTACTCAGACGCTCATTGCCCGCTGTCAAGAAGCCAGCTTCTGGATTAAAGAGGTGACAAATAGCCAATTGAAAATGACCGCAGGGCCAGCCTGCAGAGGGGGAGTTGGGTGGCGTCTGCTCAGTGCAGCGGTGACGTGCCTCCAGTGAACGAGAAGGGGAAAAGGCATTTGTTCTTGCCTTCACAGCGGGCTCTTTCCGAGTACAGCAAAGCTCGTGGTTTGTTGTAATTAACGTATCGTTAGCTTGTCATTACTCTGGTCATCTAAACATCAGTGCTTCTACCCTCGCTTGGCTTTTCCATTTAGAGAAGCCTGGAGAATGTGAAAATGAAACTTGGAGATGGATTACAGTAAAAAAAGCCCAAGGCTGGGCAAAAGTTGGGCATTTATTTGAAGTTTGCGTAGAGATGGTTGCTCTCCCTAGGGAAACGTATGCTCAGATCTGCTTCGCAAGAGGCAAATAGGAATGTTTAACGTTGGTCGGCACTCTGAGAGATTTCTGGCTTTGCTGAAGGTAACGTGGCTTCATAAGGCAGATGGTTGTTCGCAGGTTGCGTGACAAAATGAGCAGGCAGAGGAGAGGGCTTCATCCGATCTGGCAGAGAAGACAAAGCGACTCAATGCCAGGGCATGCAGAGGAAGCCTGAGAATTTTGCACAGCTGCAAAATCTTGGCTGTTGGGATCATGGGAACACGCAGCTTTGGCTCTGCTTGTTTACAGAGGCAGCAGCAAGAAGCATGTGAATTCTGCATGCTTCGGTGGCCAGCATAATTGAAATCAATGGTAAAAAATATAAATTAACAGAGGGAAAGTGGTCCTTCTTGTTCCATCTGAGGTCTTTGCTCCTATTTTATTACCCAAGATGATTGTGAAGAGTGGTCTTGTCACTTAAACATCCCTCTCTAATACCAAACATGGGATGAGACCCTGATATCCCTCATCCTGATAAACTGAAACCTCTGATGTTGTGGGACCAGAAAAATGTTTCTGAAATAGGAGGATGATTTTAGTAATTGAGGTATGTGTGTATATATATATATATATTTAATTTTTTTTTAAGAAAATGGTGATAATTTTTTCTTCAGAACGTGCAAAATTGCTCCAACAAATGGCATACAATATATGTCCGGTTTTGCTTCTACTTAAGGAGCCCAATGCTGTTAATTGGACAGATAAGTGGGAGGTCCTGATTCAACAGTGCACTTGTGAATCCCAGTGTGTGAGAGGTTCCCGTGAAGCCACAAGGAGACTACAGAGGGATATACTTAAGTGCTTTTCTGGAGAGAGGCCATCGGGAGTCAGATGTAAGGACTCACAGAAGCAAAGCTATTAGAGCAGTAAAGCTGCTTTAGCTAATGGTCTTAGAGAATGGAATCCTAATTTCATGAATAAAGATAAGAATGGGGAGCGGGATGCTTGTGGCCAAAGGAACAAGGCTCTGTGTGTTTCTCAGCAGAGAGGCGGGTCCAGGGTGATGGCGTGTTTTTTCTGTAATTAAAGGGGGTTTTTAGCTTGCTACATGTCTTAATCTTATGGGATAAAGCAGTTTTGCTTGGCTCGCTGCTGGTGGGTTCTCTGGGAGAGGTTAGAATTAAGCCTGTTCCAGGTTATTTACTGAACAACAGAAACTTGTATTCTGTTATTCTAGCAGTTGTTGTCTTGTTATGAGGCTGAGAGAGGCTGTGAGCAGCATTCAAGAAACAGGCTTTAAAGAGGGCTGTCTAATTTTATTGGTCCCCTCTGAAAAATTACATTCCCTCATCTCCTCCAAAAAAGAGCTGTGATCTCCATCTCCTCCCACTCGTCATTTGCAATATAGCCAGCTTTGTACAGCATCTAATCACGATACCGGAGCAGTAATATTTCATCCAGACTTGCAAGGGGCCTCCAGCTCCCCAGAAAAGCGAGGCCACTGCAGACAGAGTTTTTTTCCACCTTCAGCAACACGCAAAGACGCAGCTACGTGGGTGCTCTGAGGCTCGGAGGATTTCAGCCCATCTGCTGAAATAAAGGGACTTCAGAGGAATTTTTTTTTTTTTTTTTTTTTTAACCCGCAGGCTGGAAGAAATAGCATCCACAGCTAGTTATCTCTGGGGGGGCGGTAGAGAAGGGAGAGAACTGAAAAATGGAGACAGGCATGTGTGTCACTAAATTAATGTACCTGCTCTGCTGTGGGACAGTCACATCAGTGTCACTGCTGTCATCTGGCACCACTGCCAGCATTAAGTGAGAATGAGTCTGTCACGCTTCGTTTGCCAGGCTTTGATGATGGATTTGGTGAAATAGTTGCCTGGGATGATGGACTCTTCTCACTATAAATGACGCAGGAGCAGGAAATGGGTCCTGATGGCATCGGCTCGGGCGGTGCAAAGGGGGCAGCTCTAATCCTTGTGGGAGAAGCAGAGCCGGGCAGGGCCCCCAGCCATGGTCAGAGAGGGATATGGAAAATCTGGAAGCTGCCACGGCAGCTTGGTACAATGTGTGGGTATTCCCCCCGGGAATAAACTCCAGTTACCAAAGGTCTGGTTTGATATAAGCAGAGAGAAGCCCAAAGCCCCAGCACTGTGTCTCAGGGGCTTCACGTGGCCTTCTTAATTCATGTATGGACTCACTGCTTCCAGGGAGGACGCACGGGCTTTAAAATCCAGGTATATCAAACATACAGAGGTGTAAATAACGTATGTTGTTGGTATGCAAGAGAGAATCTGACAGATAGGATCTGACCCTGCAAAATCAAAGTGTGTGAGGAGGGGCCATCTCTTCTATTCCTTTGGCGGAGACTTTCCATGTGTAGACTGGTATAAGCTGTTTCACACTCACCATAATGACAGCGCTTCCTAATCTAACATCGAAATCCAGCTAGCCTGTAGCCCTTGGAAACTCAGTGAGTGATTCAGTGGGCTTGGGCTGAATGACTGGATTTTGATGCATTTGGATTCCCGGCTTCCCCGGAAATCGATGTCAAATGTACCCTTTGGCATCTGAAATACTCTTAAAATCTGGCCCTGGTATTTATCCTGGAGGAAGCGTCTGAGTTGCAATCAAAATGTGGAATTTATGACAAAATCTGTCCTGTGGCAAAGCATTAATGCTGCTCGCCCTGAAATTAACAGCGGATGCAACACTGGTTACTCTGCAGAGAGGACTGGGGAAAAAAAATATATATTAAGAGATTTTTAATTTATTTTTTTTTCCCTGAGTAATATAGATAAGTATCCCAATCTCCATAGGAAGTCTCCCTGGACTATGTTGACGATGGAATTATACAGTCTTGAATAATCGGTAATCTCAAATTGTTTCAAGAAGCAGCACTTGGTTAGAGCCCCTGCGTGGTGGGGCACAGCTATGGCTGTCTGCGCACCCGGTGTCCTGCTTCCTGACCGTTCCCTTGTCCCCCACGGCACCGCAAGTTTTGCCTGAGATCCAAGGCGAGCTGAGCTTTGTGCCTTGCACTGGGAGAGGCAGAGCGGGGCTGGCTTAGCGATGCCCTGGGGGTTGTCTTGCAAAACCTGCTGGTGGGCAGCAGCTCCCCGGTTTGGGTCCCCCTTCGCAGCCTTCTCGCAGCCCCCCCGGGGCTGTCCTGGCCTCCGGAGCAGCTCCCTGTGAGAGCTGTTCGCATCTCCAGCCTCTCTCCATCAAGCAGTAAGGACCCGCTTCTTCACCTTATTTTTGGTGCAGTGCCAGCAAAAGCAGCGCTATTAAAACTAATTAGATAAATATATATGTATTTCGTAATCAGGCAGTTAATTATGGCTTAGGGAGCAGATGGCAGTCCCTGGCATTTACTCTATCTATTCATATCTGGTTTTAAATGAAGTATATATATTGCAGCTAATTATGACTCAATATGAAACATGTAGGTAATTGTGAACTTAGCCCTTGTCTCATCACATGTTATTTGTCTGAAGAGAGCGCGAGTTGTTTTGGGAGATCCGTAGGCAGAGTCCCTGCGTGAGCGCCTCTCTTCTCCCCTCTCCCTGGTTTGGGTGACAGTGCCCCTCACTTGGCACTAGTGCTCCTTCATTTCTGTCACTTACTTTGTTTCTGTAAAAGCTTATAAAATGTTTAACTCATTCTTCTTAAAATCCAGACGGGTGGTATAGAAGTAATAAGACTCCTACCACTGTTGGAAAAATATGGAGATAGGGACTCTTCAAAACATCTAAGAAACATTTGGTTTCTTTACAATGTCATCTGTATAAAATTATTTTACTGACACCTGTGAAACATTATATCATCTTTTCACACACACCCCCAAGCTGGAGATTCTGTTGGGGGAAAAAATATTTGCAGAAATGTAGATTAGGAAAAGTTTGAAAACCAATATGGAAAATGAGGAGGCTGAGTTTTGGCTTCCAACACCCAGTGCACCCTCCGTATGCTTTGTAGGGTCTTTTCCTCAGCGGGAGAGGACCATCCTAAGCATGGAGCATTTGTTCTCTTTTCCATGCCAGGCCAGGAGGTCACCAGGTCTAATTTGAGAGTGTGAAGGGTGCCGATGTCATGAAGGGAGAACAAGGGAGATAAGAATGAAATGTCAGAGGGATATCAGCCCACATGCCTGGTGAGCTGTGGTGAGCTATGTTTCCTTAGCAATTAACTTCTAAGGCGTTTCGATCCTGCTCAAATTAACATTTTTCGGAAGGGAAGAAGGAAATCCGAGACTGCATCCTGAGGAATATCATGGTTTCTGGCCTTGGTCACAAAGCTTGAAAAGGCTAGGAGAAATCCGTATGTGCTTACCAGACCAAAGCCACAGCATAAAGCTTCTTTTACTTAAGGAAGAAGCTAGATTGGAGGCCGCTGTTGTCTTCAGCTGATGTGCTAAAGACTTAAAATGATGTGATCTAAATTTTTTGAGCTTTTTAAACTGAGTTAAGGCATGAAAGTACATATGTAAATAAGTCTACCTACAGATGTTGCAAGTAAAATCCCTTAAGCCTTGTCAATTGTGGCACTGAACAGATACAAGAAACTATCACAGAAACGGTTCATGAAGTTCATGCTATTCTTCTGATTAAATTATTCAGCCTATACATTCCCAGGTCAATGGTATTTCTGCCTCCTGTTGCTCGCTGTATGTATGAAATTCTTTATTTATCCAAAAAGCTTTAGAAATTTTGTAACGGCTTACATCAAGTTCTGAGAAATAAAGGAGATAACTCTTTCTTTTCTGTTCTTACGCTGTGGCTGAATAAGCAGGCTATTTGGGAGCGCGTGCTCCTCATACATACAGTCGATTTAGGTCCATGTGGATATATTCATATTTTGATGACAGGCTGTTATATAAATAAGAATAATAATGGGTTTTTGTCCCATGCACAAGAAATGCTGAAAGCTGAACAGTGAAACAACACGATTCAGTAGAGCAAAACGTTTGGTTTATTGGTGTCCCCCCCTCCCCCCGCAAAGAGAAGTAGTATTAAATTTAAAATGCTTCCTTTCAAAGCATGGGCTTGAAAACGCTATTTTTCATTTAGATTCTCTTAATTAGAAAAACAAAAAAAAGCAAAAGCAGTGTTTTCCCCAGAGCTTGAAATTTTCTGGTGAACCCATTAGTTCTGATGGTAAAATTATATTAAAGAAAATGTTCATTGTTTCCAGTAAAGAAGGTTAAAAATAGAAGGATCCTGGGGTCACACAAGGACTTTTTGTAGTTTAGGAGCATCTGATGGTGAATAAAATAAGAAATTGGTTCCTGAAGAAGTCCACTATGCATTGTGTCAATTAAATGACAAAAATAAACAAGTACAGGGCAAATCACCATTGTCATAATTGCGCAAAAAAACCCTCAAAGCATGTTCCTTCGGCATTACCGTTGCCAGATCTTTAGGAAGACAGATCTTTGCAGCCTCCAGGGACCCTGCGCATGAGCATCCTCTATTAACTCAAGCTTCTCCCCATCCCGAGCTCTTTCGGAGCTCTACGGGGAGGGTGCTACTCTTGCTCATTTTGCCCAGCTTTGTCCCTTGTAACCTTCTCGGAGGCATAGAGGAAAATCAATTGAATTATACTTGTTTTGGGGGGATTGCAGGATAATGGAAGCGGCCCTTATGGATGTGACACAAAGACTGCATCCATTCATCCCCGAGGCACGATGAATGGAGGTGCGAATTGATTTTGACTACAGCACCTCCAGAGCCGGGACTTCAGTGAGAACCTTACAAAATAAGACAAATTGCATTCTGCATTGTATAGAATTATATTCTTTGTTCTTTAAACACGTTTTGTGCTGAATAACATCCAGGCAAGTTAAACGATTAAAGAACTCCTTGGGAATCCTGGTAGTTTCTGATGCTCTGGAAGGGCATCAGGGAAATCGCAGTCTGACGTTCACTGTCCAATTTGCCTGCTGGGTGGTTTAGCAACGAGACTGACGAGGTCAGCCTTCTTAATTTGTTAGCTGTATTGTGTAAGGTTTCTGTCTTTGGGATTTATCTTTATTTTTAATTGTTTTTCTTCTTATTAAATCATAATTTAATTTTCATTTTATTAAACCAGAACACTGCTGCCGTCGCATACAAAAATACAACTGACAACGCCATTACTACGTAACCACACAACTATGCTGCAGGCTAGCAGGCACTTTACCTGTACAGGGGCGCTCTAAATTCTCCTGCGATGATTAGTTACTTTACATCTTCCTAACTTTGCGATTGATTGTTGTGTACATATTGGAAATATATTAGCCTAATTTGTCTGAAGTTTTGGGCTGGTTGCTGTCAATCATTGTATGCTCTATAGCCTTTCTCTTTTGTCTTAGCGTTTTATAAACATCATGTAAGTACATAAATATGTATTAAATTGACTTTCATATTGAATGCATGTCCCATTTGCAGCATTTGTTGTTCTCATTTTATCAAACAGATTAAAAAACATCTGGGTTAAAATATTCAGTATTCCCCAAACTATATGATACCAGAAAGTGGGGAGAAAACCCAAATCTAGAATAATGTTAATCAGCTCTTAGCATAGCACATTGGTTTATTGGGAAGTATATGTAATTTTCTATTAAATGCTTTAATGAAATGAGCAAAAACTTCTTTTAAAAGCAAAGATATATGTTCCATCTATACATTGATGTGGCGCAACCTTTAAGCCCTTTAAGTGACACTTACAGTGTAGCAGCGAGTGCTGAGGGTTTTTATAGCCATGGGTGATTGGAGCTGGTGAAACAGTTCACCCAGAATATGTGTATTCTGTATACATTAAAAAAAAAAAAAAAAAAAAAAATTCGAAGGCAATAGAAAGAAAGAGGAGCTAAGGCCCCAAATTCAAGTCCTGTGAGCACGTGCAAGCTTCCAACTCCTAGAAACACATCCCTTAAGTCTTTTTTTTTCTCTACAGCTAAAATTTGGTCCTGCTAATGTAGCACTGGACCTCATAATTTGTTCTTCATTCATAATTGGAAGGTAATTGCCATCACAGTACAAATAATAATAAAATTATTGTACTGTAATGATCATGTCATAAACTCCAGGAGAAGGAAGCACTTAAGAAGGAAGAGCTCTGTGCGACTTCACGCTAATCAAAATTGCTGTTGAATTTAGTGATTCTGTGTCGTTGTTAATAACAATAAATGCAAAACGATGTATCCTGCTCCAGCAGCTAATTATACTTGACCGGGCTGAATTGATTTGCTTTGTGTTCAGTTGAGCAGAACTGACATACAAGTGACATCTCGTAAGTTTATGGCACCTGTCACTCATCCTGAATAAATGACCTTTTCAGAGATACGGAATTAATTTTCTGAAATCTTTCTGATATGGAAGGAAACTACCCCATTCACACTGGCTTAGGAAATGCAGAATTTTTTCCCCTTGATTAGAAGGCTCAAGGAATGCATAAATAATATTTAATATATATTATATATTGAATCTTTGAAAATTTGAATGGTTTCATGAATCTTGACGAAAGCTTATCCTCATAATTGTGATTTGTGAGATACTTTTATTCTTCCTTCTCTTTGATATTGAATTGCCCAGTACTTGAGAATGCTTCCCAAAAGGGCTCTCTGATTTGTATCATCTCGCAAAAATTTTAAAAACACAGTCTTGTAGCTATGATGTGTCTTAGCGTCTCTCTTATCACCATCAGCCTCTGGCTGGGAAGGCGACGCTCCCTTTAGTGGCAATCGGCTCCGCTCATTTTCCACCCGAGTGCAGTCAGAGTTCGCTCACAGTTTAAAGAGGGCTATTGCAGGAGTCAATCATTTGCCAGCCGCTTCAGGTAGCTTAATTGTATTCAACCAGGTAATTTCTATGCTCCTCATTTAGTGAATGCTTTTTAAAGTTACTCTGTAAGGTGCCAGGGCGTCAGCTGCTCTAGAGGATGCCAGTCTATCCTTGCTCTGTATGCCATGGATGCTTTGTGCTGTAACCTTCCACTAATAAGAAAATCAATATTTTAAGTCCCATCCTGTTACGGTGTTCAAATTCACTCTGTTTACATGTAATTTTTTTTAATCTCCTCTGGAGCTAAAAGCAAGGGAAGAAACCTTAGCAATTTTGTAAATGGATTTAGATCTTGAAGGATGTGACTTACAGGACAACACATCTTGCCCCTGATGTTTAACTCTGAAAAAATACATACACAATATCCTGTTTGGTATTGAAGTGGCACAGGCAGCAAGGACAGACTGTCACAAAGCCTGGTCCCATCTTCTCAGTGTCATAACAGACAGGAGAGGAGATGGTCCCTTTGGATTTTCTGTAACAATGTGGTTTTCTGCTGCAACGTGGTTTGCTTTCCGCATGGAAGAAATTGATAGACAGCGAGGAAGGACAGTGGAAACTATTTGTGTGACTTTCGCAGGCATTGATTCATGCAGCTTTTTTCATTGTGGCAGTCTAAAGAAAGAGCTTAATTGTTTCTAACTGTTTCCTCCTGGTGACAGAGCTTTCCAGATGGTGGATCATAGCTCTGTCATGAGGACTGTAGCACTGAGTTATTGCCCTCACGTTTTCTGCCTCCTTCCTCCTCAAACCACTGCTATCGTCGATGTGGAGTGAGAAAACTTTACGGGCTGATGGACTAATATTCTGGCACCACAAGGAACAACATTTATTTTATTTTTTTCCTCCATTATGAAAAAATTAAAAGGAGACAAAAAATTATGCTAGAATGTGTTGTTCCCCTGGGGAGAGGAAGGAGGGAGACCATGGTGTGGGGCACAAAGCTCAGGGAGAGGTGAGCTATGGGCATGCCTTCTGCTCTGCAGTGTAGCTCTTCCGGGAGGGTGTCGTTATTCTGTCAAAATCCACCTTGTCCCGGCCCGGCTGTGTGAATTGAGGTACCTGGTACGAGCCTCTCTCTCCTATCTCTGACTCCAGAGTCAGTGTTAAAATCTTCGCTAGCAAAGGGTAGTGCTGCCGGGTGCCTGTCCATCACTTGCTTGTTCCTGTTCCCCAACCAGAACAAGTTTTCTCCAGACGCTGGCCGAGAGTGTCAGTAAATTAAATAGGTTTTGCGGGTGAACCATGCTCCCATGGAAGCGTTGCTGCTCGGATGCTGTCCCTTAGCCCGCACCGTGCCCCTTGGGAAGCCTGGGGCAGACTTTGCGTTTGCTGGGGTGACTCTTCCCTGAAGTGGTGCGGGCAGAGGGCTGTGACCCTACCCTGAACCTGGTTTGCATTACGAGACGGGTTCCCTCCTCTGCTGCTGTTTGTCTGCAAAGGGGAGATGATAATACTCCTCTTTTCCCTTTCTTAAAATGCTTTCGGCATTTTTGAGCATCATTTTGAAAATCCTGAAGGTACGGTTCATGAAAATATAACTTGGGTGTAGTTGAAAACACAATGTTAATGCATTATTAAGAGCAATGCAATGTATCGACTACTCCGTAAGTCTCCAGGCTTACGTCTTCCTCCAGGTAGCTGTTGACGCTATAAGCTATATAATTAATAACCATTTGTCACATATTGCATCAACCATCTATTTTAAGATTAGTTGAAATTTTCTCAAGGGAGCAATTCAAATAGTCTTCAAAGAAATCACCCCTCAGCCTTCCCAGACGTTTAAATTGATATTTGATACAAAATAACTGTGACTATGTGATTTAACCCTTTTGGGGAGGGACACCTGGGAAAACGTTTCAGACAAAACCCTTTGAGTCCCCTATTACCCGTTGCAGTGTACCCAGCAAGCGCCATCATAGCTGCATGCCCTCGCCAATGCGAACAGCAGAGGGAAGACAAGGCCCCGGGACAATTCTTTCTATCAGCATTAGGCTTCCAAATTGTGAGTGTGAGCTAGATAGTAATTGGGAGGAAACTAATTTAGTAGCAATTTCTATGAAGCCAGTAGTCCCTGCCTCAATGCCCATTTAACTTAGCACAGTAGGGAGCCTGAAAATATAGACAGTAAAATTCTCCTTTCATAATGGATGAATTAATTTAGCCAGCCTAGTTAATTCAAATGCAAATTATGTGTTGAAAGTGTCCATTATTTATTGCTTCATCTAAGACTGTTTCTCTGTTTCTCTCCTTAATTTCTGAAGCGCAGCAGAGAAGTGCTGAGCTACCAAGCACTTTCTTAGACATCAGCCAATTTTAGTATGCTTTCAAATGACGTTTGATTTTTTTTTTTTTTTTTTTTTTTTATTCTCTGGTTTAAACCTAATTTTGGGATTGTTTATTTACTTTGACTTGTTCGCGGTTTCCAGCTGTGGAGCGTTTCCACTGCCAAGCCGTTCGTTTTCAAGCAAGCGGCAGGAAACCAGCAGGAGGAACACCTAATCCCAGCTGGATGACCACTGCCAATTGCACGCTGTATTTTCCTTCGTGTCAGGTTGGAAAGTAACCGTGTGGTCCCGCTCTGTGTGTGTGCTTGCACACGTACTCGCATGTACATGTACACGTACATGTACTTGCGTGTGTCAGAGTCCTCCTGGATATTTTCCTTTGGGCAATGGTATGTGGTGTTCCTCCCCCCTGCCAATTAACTTCATTACATGGGATGCTTTTGTGGCTGCATTTTGTCTAAGGATGACCGCCACCTGAGATTTCTTAGCTTCACAGAAGGGTGATAGCCTCTCCAGGAGGTCCACCAACTCCCTGGAGGTCCAGCAGTCCTGTGGTGCCCGTGCCAGGGTGACCCTCTGCCTCTCGCTCCCCCAGGCACTGTCCATACAAGACCATCCAGAGTAATAAACATCTGATTTGAGAAAATAATAAGAAAATGGAGGAAAGGACAGAACAAAAGAATGCGATATATGAAGGAAGTTGTTTTATTGTAGCATTTCTAGGGCTTTGCTTATTTCTGTTGCTTATCTCTTTACTTTGGGAATATTGCACCATAATAACTGAGTGCCAGTGTCCCCTCCAGAGCAGAGGTTTCCATCTGTGTCCTAGGAAGGTGGCATCTGTTGAACTGTCAGACAATTGCTCAGGGGGAATCCATTGCAGACCTCTAACAAAAAATGATGGGGGACTCCCACCAAAAATTGATGGCAGCCAAGTAGGAAACCAGGCTGCACTTTTGTAGAGAGCAGATGATGATTAAAGTGTTTTGTATTTAACAGTAAGGAAAATCCATTTCTATTCATACTGCACTCATGATTTTCTATTCCATGTAGAAGGGGGAAAATGCTGCTATTTTCACTTGGTCAGAAAGGTGAAGCAGAATAGTCAGACATCCTCGCAAGGACTGCCAAATTGTTTCTTTTCACGTGAAGAACACTTTTTGCTAGACGTGGCTCCCCATTTACCGCTTTCCTTCAACATTCTCCAAAATCTCTGCTTAAAATGGATGAGGGAAGCGCTATGATCCCTTCTCTCACACAGGTAATGAATGATTCTTCATTTAAGATCCTGAATAAAACTCCCAATCTCACTGGCTTTCCCAGCTGGAGATACCAAAAACATAAGGGCCAACCTGGAGCTATGCTCGGTGAGCCCTCTACAAAGCAATCTGGAGAAAAGCACCTGAAATACCATTTATTTTTACCCACTTATGTCCCTTTGAGTGGGGGCAGCCTTTCCTTTCAAACAGCATCTTTCTACCCCGTGGATGTCATCCAGATTAGGAGACGAGGGTCAAGCCGTGCATGCTACGTTGCTCTGTTCCGTGTCCTCTCTGGCCCTTGTCTTAGATATGCTTCCCCAGTGCCGATGTTGTTAAGCTGCTATTTCTATTCTGCTAGCGAGCATTAGGAAAGCATTCAGTCTTAAATGCGCGGCTGGGAGGGCAGGATAATGAAAGGAAGGAAGACTGAGAACTTCATTTTGTGCTCTTCAGGTACTCTGACGTTTCCAAATGTCTTGGATGTTGTGGGCTCTTGGAATTTAATTGCAAAAACACCTTTGATGGTAACGGGATTTTGTTATATTCCCTAGTGTTCATTTTCTAACCATTTCTTAAACTGGTTGATAATTGTATTCCTACAATGCATATGAAGAAAAAGGATCCCAGATGTTCACAGTCTTTTTTTTCTCTATTCCAAACTTGCCTGCTTATAAAATATTTAAAATAATACTTTTGTTTTCTTAGAAAGGTTTTAGTCCAGGTTTAAATTTTCTTATTTAGGCTTTATACTGTAACAACAGCCTTGAAGAAACACCACAAATCCTTAAAAACTTAATAAATACAATCTATATCAATTTAGCTCAGCACATTGTTTGCAGAAATGTATCATCTGCTGCTTGCAGCTTCAGCTCAGCTGGTGAGGCACAACGCGGAGCGAAGCATTGAGAAAGGGCGGCTGCTTGTCGCCCAGCCATCTGAAGGCTCGTCTGTGCGCGGGGATACTTAGCAAGAGGTATCCCCGACTCTTTTCCTATGCAGAGATCTCTTAGCTCAGGATGGGGCAAAGAAGCAACTGCTCCATCTATTTCAATTTGAGCCAAGTTCAAAGGCACTCTTATTCCAAAACAAATATCTTAATTTAGGTGGAATAGCTGCTGCAATTTAAATTTATGTGCTACCTCAAACCGAATTAATTTTCAAGTGTAGACAAGCTTTATGCACTTGGAGGCTGACTTTTAATTAGTACAGCTGACAGCACCACCATGGACCTGGTTTATCTTAATGACAGAAGCTGAACTTCATTAAGTTTCCGAGCAGCCTAAGAAAATGCAAATAAGACAGAGCCCCTTAAAGGGCTTGTGACTACCCCTGTCATTTTTATTACCGATGTGATTTGCAGTCATAATCCCATCAGCTTCCCCTCGTTATTGTCTGCATTGGCTGCCTTCCCAACTTGGCGCTCTACCCAAATACTGGCGTGGTACATCAGTGCCTCTCTGTGCGGGTGGCAGGAGGTGACGCTGCTCTGGGGAACCGTGTAGAGCCCCCAGCAATCCTGTCGGGTCTTGCACCATGTCTGTGCACGGTGGTGCAGGCAGGGGAGAGTCTTGCTTTCCTGCTTTCCGAGACGTAGACCCTGCCACGCAGCCAAACACCAAGAAGCAGAGTGGCTCCATCCCTCAGAAAACATGTATTTCTGAAAGATAAGTATGTTACCTTGGAGGATTTGTGTTATGTTAACGTGTCATCTTCCATCAGGGAGGAAAATGAGCAAAATAAGCTTGTCTTTGCCCGCAAATGGCAATGAGGTCTCGGATGTCTTTTGTTTTCTGTGTTAATCAGCAACCAGGAGCTGGTTTATTCAGCAGCCTGAAAACCAGCGTGGCTGCAGTGACCCAGGGAGGTACAAGGTGGCAAAGCACTGGCAGCTGCAGCAGAAGCAGGGCATCGCCCCAGCCTAGAGATTAAAAGCCACTGGCAACTTTCTGCAGCTTGGAGACAGAGCTTTTTCTCTTTCATTCCTTATCTGGATCTGGCTGGTGACTTATTTCTCTTCCGCTCGCAGGCAACAGTTGTTGAGTAGAAAAAGCCATCAAGAAATATAGTGCCAAATATTTTTTGATTTAGTGGGAAGCAGCAGATTCTTCCTGACATTTCCCCACCTCCACTGTACTCCGTTTCACTCTCAGGACTGCTGTAAAAGCCAGCATCAAACTTCTGGAGCTGGCCTGGCTCCAGGGAATACCGTGGCCGGAAGACAAATCTGTTTTGGGGGGTGAGAAGGAAGGAGATGTAGAGGAAGTCAAGTCAGTTTATTATTAAAAAAAGGCAGGAGGGGGCGGTAGAAGGGGATAATGTGTTGATGTTTAACAATGATTTTATTACAAATGCAATGTACAGTGACAGTATGTTAAATTTCCTAGTCAACAGGGGACAATACAAAACAATTTGTGGCAAAAGGAAACAGATGCAATTCTGTCTGCAGTTTCACACATCTGCTCTGCAAGCCAGCGCTCCTCCTATAATTCTCTAGGAGGGATCCAATAAAAATGATGTAATATTTTATTGTGTTAGTGGCACTAGTTATTAGAGTGAGGAGCCAGAAAGCTTACACAGGGGCTGAACCGTTCCTGTCTTTTAGTGCAGAGTAAATGACGAGGCTGTTGCTGGGAACAGCAATACTACAGTGGGAAAAAGGTAGAAATCGTTTTGAAGCGCTTAGGATGCTGGAGTGGGTGGCTCAAAACCAGAGTGGCAAAGCTAATAAAAGCTAAATAGGCAAAGATACATCAAGAAGGACAGAAATTAAATGTTGAGGTGTGGTATTTAAAATAAAATTTAAAAAAGAAAGGAAAAGCCTGAGGTTATAGAAGAAATCTGTGTGATGTATGTGTGCCTGGACTATTGTTTGATGCTGTCAGTTATAATTTTCCATATAGACTTTTATTCTGAATTTAAATGGCTGTAGCATGGGAAGCGAAGCAGAGTGAAATGAGGTAAAATAAATAATACCAGCTTTCATTCTCGATCGGAACATCTACAAATGGATTGAAATGCAGTCCAACTGATCTCCCTTAAAATCAAAACTTTGGTTCCTTTAGATGAAATCCCCTAAGTGTCCCATTGTGGGCAGGGCCTGTGCAGGCCTTTCCGCTATCCTTGCCCTGGATAAGCCATGCAGCAGTTGATAGAGGGAAGTGAGATGTTATAACAGGGATGCTGGGCCCGCCAGCCGTTTCTGTTTCATGATGAGCTGTAACCCCAGATTATTTCCACAATACACTATCTACAGACAGCAGCCCAGCCCAAACGGGGAGAAAAAGGATTTGTTTCTCAGCAGAAACACAGCACAGCAATCCTCTGCTTAATCCATATGAGCTGGCGCTTCAGAGGGGCGGCCATTGACGAGCGATTATAGCACGTGGGGACTGAGGTGAACACTCAATAGCATTAGCGATTCACAGAGGTGAGCAGGAGGGATAAGATATATACTTAATTTCTACATTTTTTTTTTCTTGTGATTGCCTAAATTGCAAAACCCCTGGTTTGATTTATAAAGCTCTTTCTTCAGAGTGTAGCTGCTCTGCACTTTTCAGGGTGCTCCAGGTCAGACACCTAGAACTGAGAGCTCGCAATGTCCTCGCCCTCTTTAAAAGCCTCGGCCTTCACCTTGCAACCTCTGAGGTGAGGGGCTCCATCTAACCAAGGCCACCTCCCCCGAGCAGTGACCAGGCTGCCTCTCCTCAGCACGGTCGCCCCTCGGGGGGGCACATGTCCTCAGCCCTGGAGGAGGTTTTTGCCAGTTCTCTGAGGTATTTTGCTGCCTGACATCAATCCCGGGGTATCAGAGCTGGTGGGGGAATGGAACAGGGACAGCGGAGGGAGGGAAGGAGGGAGCTGCCATGCCAGGGGGTTCAGGAGGCCTTGCCACGAAGGGCTGGACACAAAATGGCCGCCACCTCTTCCCCTCACGTCACCTCACGTTGCCTTGCCCTCTCCAGAGGTATCGCCACTCATTTTTGGTCATATCCTCACGTACTAAAGCATCAGGTTTTGCTATCTGTGTGCTACGGCTTTTCCTAGTGTTTAATAACTAAGAAATCCCAGGTGACAGCGGCTGCTTTTATTGAGGTGTTTGGTGTGGCAGACTTGGGAGTGACCAGCATTATTCCCTCTCCCCTGCTTTCCCTGGGTGTTTATAGAGCTGAGGTGCTCAATAAAAACTCCTTGGGCAGCCTAAGCACAGGCCTTAACTGTGTCTTTGAATATGTTATTTTTATTAGCAGAGAAGGAAGTTCAAAGCACAGACTGAACAACCCCTCTCGCCTCAGTAAGGATGCTGCAGTAAGAACAACACATTTTCCTTTCTGGTCACATATCCTTCATGAAATGCAAGTAAATATGATGCTATCAAGCATGCGCTTTTGCAGAATATGATGTTATTTAGAAATTGAAATATTTTTGTCAGGTAAAACAATAGGCAGATTCTTTTCTTTCTCTAGCAACAAAACATTGCACTTAATTGCACTAGGTTGATTTAAAGCAGTGTGAATATGTATTAGAAACAGTCAAACCAGTTTGTCTTATGTTTAAGCTAGTTTAGTTTATTGGATTATGGTAAACAGATTCAGATACTAGAAATCCTAAAAAAATTAGAATTTATTTTACTGTGGAAGATTACTGCGTTTGAAAACAAATCCACACCAAAACATGGCAAATGTTAAACTTAAATCCAGAACCAAAGTTCAAAAAAATCTTCAGATGGAAATGCCCAAATACCACCTTTCAGGACTTTAACTGAAGTGAAGTAATTTCATGTTTTTTCAAATAAAACTTAATTTCTGTTTGCAGAACCACACTGAAACATTTTATCCTTGCTTACATTACTGAATTGTTTGCAGTGACCTGTGGGAAGTGTAGTTCCTCTCTGCCGGCTGAGGTGTTCTGTCAGAGTTACGTGTTAGTGCTATAATGATACTAATATTTTGACTCTGTCTCACAAACCAAATATTGCAACACCAGTTTACTTGACCTGAGGCAAAAATATTTTTATCTCACTTCCTAAATAAAACCCAAACATGTTTGAAGGAACACAGCTTTTCATTCCAAGGATCTCTTTTCCAGCATAAATGTATTTCAGTGGAACACTCCTGAGCCATTTCAACTTCCAGGCGCAATTTCAAAAAGTACAATCTTTTACAACCTTGCTTGCTAGATAAGACCAGACCTTTCTGCGTGTTTTTCTGAATGAACAAACCATTAGTTAGAGCTGTAATGCAGAAAGCAAACCTTTCAACATTGATCTTTTACTGGCCAGTTAGAAAATCTTTAAGGAAATGTTTTGCCAGCTAAATACATTCGTGATTATTTTAGAATAAAATGAGCCAAGAGGATAACTGGGCAAATAAAATGGGTCAATATTTAAGAACAGTTTTATGAGTTCTGTAGATCTGCACAGGAAAAAGCCAATGGCAACGAGATTGCGATGGCAAATATGCTTAACAAGTGTGGTGTTTCTGATGCTGTTGTGATCCATTCCCTTATCTTCCCAGCATATTGCACAATGAAGTAAGATAAACGGCTGGCATGGCCCCTGGAAGCCGGCTGGCTTGACAGGCTACCTGAAAACACGCAGAACTTACATGAGAATGACAGAGTAAGGAGCCAGATTTCTTACTGCTTACGGTTTTGAGCCTTAAAACAGCATAAAAATGGGCCCTTGGAATCTTAAATTTGTAAACTTCGCACTGCAGCTCAACGTTTCAGACATGTCGTGTGTTAGCAATGTGGTGACCTGAGACTGGGATTTGGCCTACTCTGACAAAGGGTCTATGTGCTAATTGCTGAGGATGATCCAACTCGAGCATTTGGATGCTCTCAGCACACCAGGGTACACGGCCCGTTCAGAAATCTGGAACAGACTTCTGGAAGGCTACAGTTTCAGATAAACGTTAACAGGCATAATTTTCAGCTAGCATAAATTTCTGTAACCCTGCTTAACTGAGTCTGTGGAATTCTATGAGGTGATGATTATTTATTTTCACTTTGTGTTAAAAATTAAGCTGGAAAATCGGGTTAATTCTGAACGGGTCTTCTTTCCCCTTCAGCTCACGTTCATTCATTCCTGTCTGAGCAAATGTTTTCCTTGATTAAAGGAGCGCAGACAGCATCAGAACAAAATGCGCTTTTTGCATATTTGCTTTACCTATGATGCTGAAATCACTTTTATGTCAGTTTTCTGGTATTTTTCATGGTTCAAAGACACCCCCCCGCAAAATACTTGAAAGGGGCATCTTGCAGAAATCCTGTTAGCAGAAAGCAATGTAATGAACAAGCCTGTTTTGGAAACCGTGAAGTGCTATCATCCATAAGAATAATCCTGAATAAACTGTCTGATAGCCTGAAACCCAGACTGTTCTTTGTGGACTTGTGGGTAATTGCCACAGTGAAGAACATGCATATATAAAATTAAAGGTATGATTTTTTTTAATTTATTTTTTTTAAACTTAGTTAAATGCATTAAATCTCATACTTCTTCACTTACTGTCAGCATAAGGCTTCAGGCATCCTTGTAATGTAATAACCAATGGAGTTTTATACATGCAGCCGTTGTTCTGTGGCAGGTGACAGCACAGCTTTGCCTTAATATCAGGCTATTATTAATAACACTAATATATTCACTTGTAAAGACAGTGCACCTTACAAAAGGGTTATTATTTTTGACTTGTGTACTCTGGCTGCTTTCTACACTTCACTGACTAATGCCACATTTGGAAACAGCTGGCCGTGGGTGTGTCACCTGTAAAAACAAACATCTTATTATTAAGATGTTTTAAGACTTTTATTAAGACTGTATTAAGCTCAGCCCTCGATTTTCTCTGCTTGAGTTCTGAGCCATGGCTGCTACCACCAGGCAGATTAATAACCATGGGATTAACGGCAAATACATTGTGTATGTGTGCTGCGGACGATACAGCTGATCTTTAGGAGATGAGAAAATAAACTCATTTATGCTTCAAGAGTAGCAAAAATGGCCTTGCAGAATAGAAAAACTTTCCATCCTATTTCATAGAATCGTGCTGTAATCAGTAAGCATGTTAAATTATATTATCTATAATATAAGGTCATATTGCAGGAGCCTGGCGGCTTACGTGAACCACAAATCACTGCCCTGGTAAAAGAGCTTTGCAAAGAAAAACCATAAAAGTCACCCAAACTGAGAGAAGCAATGGAGAAAGCTATGCTTTGAAATATAGAGGGGCTCATATCACAAGCCAGCTGGCTGACAATAAACAGTTTACAATTTTAAATCAGTGGTTATTTCTAGGTGATATTTCTCTTTGTATCATGCAGTCACCATGAGAGAGAGAATTAATTCCCAAAATATTTATATGCTAATGTTTTACACAAAGGACAAGAAGGAGAGTTTTCAAAAGCAGCAGACTGACCTAAGCTAAGACAACTCACAGTCACAAGCCTTTTCAGGAGCTTTTGAAAAATCACAACCAAAGGGTTTTGGTTTGTTTTGCTCTAAGCTCGGGCAAGAGCATGGACCTGCTGGGGTGCGTAGGAGGTGTCCCCTGAGCGCGTTATTGGAGTGAATCTCAGAGGTGGCTGACTGGTTCTGCTGCCAGGGTCTTCTGCCCTGCCAAGGGCCGCAGCTTCTGGTCACCTTCTGTGACCTGGGAACAGCCCTGGGGCAGTCCCAGGCCTTCCCCCCACCAGCCGATCCACTTATCTCTGGGTCCCAGTCAGTACACTTATGGACATCTGTGGTTATTAGTGTCCACCAGGATGGGCACTGGTATAGGAAACCAGAGAGACAGGCGTGTATTTGGAGTAGAACACTGGAGAGTGAGACGCAAGTGGTATGGCTGGTGCTTCTGGGGGTGTGTGGTTTACAGGCAGGACGTTTAATTCCTACAAACAATTTGCCAAATGTTTTTTATAAATCCCCTATCTAAAATTGTAAGATCTGTCAAAGTTCCCTGGGATTTATAGCAGCCTAATAACCATAATAAATGACTGTATTAGCACGGAGAGAACATGCATGGGGTGATTAATAGGTTTTTCTCAAAGTCATAGATAAAAATGAACAGCAGAGGAAAGGAAAACCTTCATATTAACTCTGTGGGAGCTCCTGTATTAATTGGCACATAATCAGGTACAGCTGCTAATAATCATGCAGCTCTTTAAACCAACACATAGAGCACTGCCAACATAGCCTTAAGAGCTAGAGATTAGGGAGTATGCAAATATTCTTTGAAATTCAGGTTGCTGGATGAAAGTCACGTTTTCTTACAAGTTTAAAGATCGCTGATCCTGGGTTCTGCTCATGCCAAGATGTGACAATGTGGGATTTCCTCATGTCATAAACCATCACTTTCCCCCCTCGCAGGTCACTGAATAATATCCGTCAGAAGATACTTTTTTCTTTCTGTGTCCTGTGTCTTGATAATACCAGTCTTCAGAGCACCTGGTCTTCTTGATGGACATTCTGCAGATTCTTTGTGGGATCTGCTTTTACTGGATATCGTTGTCCTCTGGAGAAACTACATAGCTCAGCTTGCCAGAACCACCACTGGGTCACACAACACCAGGCAAGTCTAAACAAGAAAGTAAACTTAAGAAAGCAAATGAATTGTATAGCAACAAAGGACTGAGCTCTTGATTACAACCTTGGAAGCAGTTATAGATGCAGCAAAAATTCCGCAAACACTTAAGAAACCTACAGTGACTCTAACAACAGCCTCTTTTTCTAGCTGTTACTTAAGGTTTTTCCTCTCAGCTGTCAAAGTCAAGGGGCCAATTCAGAAGAATTCCCCCTCCGTAGGGCTGGGTTTCTGAGTAGGCTATCATCCTGGGGTTTCCATTAACTTTAATACTCAAGGGTTTTCTTGTTGCTGTTGAACACAAACAAAGCTTCAAAGCCCTCTCTCAAGGACCTCTCTCTTTCTTTGCTCGCTTAGGGTCTCTTGCCCTCCTGCAGCCTTGGTGTGGCTGATAGGTGTTCACATGAGCATTAATGAGGTATCTTTAACATGAAGCGTGACAGCTCTGCTTTGTGGAGAGGGTCGCTGGAGTGCTGAATTTTCCTGTTCTCTTTAGAAGGTCAGCTGAATTGCATTTAGAAGTGTTTATGTAATGTTTTGTTAATCCCACAAGTCTGCTTGTGTAACACTTATGTCTTTTGGCTTCATGACACTTTTACAGTGACCATGCAAGCCATTTTGCTACATGCTAGTCATTTTAGGATTTGTTCTGCCAAACAGAGATATCCCAGGGTCTGTATTATATTCCTTTAAGAATGGCTTTTGGTACACGTGAAAAGCCATTTCTTGCAATCAAATCTGTGACAGTTTTCACGTGTGTCTTTACACACATGCTAGCCAGCAGCTGCGTTTGTTTCTTCTCTTCAAAATACCATTCTCCATCTTGGCCTAGATGTTCCTCTTAAGAATATTCATAAACGTGATATGAATTGAGTGTGAGAGATGTGCTCCCTTCTCTTATTTGAGGTGCTTACTTCTGTTCACGTCTGCAGCATACTGACTTTATGATCTTCCCCCCACAAAAGGGAAAGGATAAATGAGCAAATACAGACACTCATATAAAAGCTAGTGCTGGGTGTTGCCTGGCGACTAATAGCTGTCAGAGCCAAATTAACCAAGCTGCTTTGGAGACCCAAGTAATTAGCAAATAGGGACCTCAGAAACAGGAAAAAACATGAAAGGGAGATTAACTGAGTTTAGAAAAGGAGGCAAAGGTGAAACAGTAAGGTGTGAGTTAAAGTCCTCAAGGTAATCTTTGTCAGTTTTATTTGTTGCTGCTTTTTTGTCATAATGAGGATAGAATTTCTTTCCTTTCTTTTTTTAAGTGCCCTCATTTTCTTCTTGGGCTGACCCAATGGTTTGGTTTTTCTGATAGAAGCATGAAGGGTTTGGATGTGGGTTTTGTAATTTTGTTCCAAATGTGTTATTTTCTTGAGTAGAGCTTGCCCTATTTTGTGCACTTCAAAGGCACAAGCACAATGAAGAGTGTGCAGAGTGAAATCAAAAGCGGTATGGGGCAGGTCTTGCCGAACGTCATGCTGATGTTGTCTGTCAACTATGGTTGTTGTTTTATGGCTCTTTACAAGCTCATTCCGAGCAAACAGGTACCGGACAAATCCCTACAGCTTGAAAAATATCCTTGGGAATCTCTTCTGCTTTTGCCAGAAGTGATGCGTACACTTGATTCTGCTGTTCAATGTCCTGAATGTGCAATTTCCTCTTTAAAATATGTAGCAGTTTCTTATCTGTCTGCACAGTGATTCTACAGATTTTTTTTTAATTATTATTATTTTCAAAGAAGAAAACAGGAAAGCGCCTTTTTATTGGAAGGAAAAATAAGTATAAGGAAAAGAATACAAAACTCTGAAAACCTGGGAAGAATGGGAATAGGGTGTAAAAGAGTTACTGAAAACTCCGAAGAAAGCGTGTGTAGGAAACTGTCTTAAGTTTGTGATTACACTTTAAACTCGTCCTCAACAGTTCCTTGTGTTTTGTAAAACGCTTCTGCCTAGGTCGTATTTTAAGCTTATAGAATTTATGCTTATTTTTCAGTTTTGAATGCTACGCTAAAGAAATACGAACTACCAAAAATAGGGCACAAATCAACTCTGGGGTACTGCTGGTGATCTCATTTACAGTAAAGCCAAGCATTGAGCTGTTTTGGATATATCCTTTGTGTGTCTTTTCTAGTGTGTAGTCAGCATTAAAAATAACCTTTCACTGTATGTGAAGAACAAGAAATGATCAATACAAAGACAGGCTACCTGCCAAGGAAGTTTCTGGATTTTTTTGCGGGGGGGTGTGGGGGGGGGGCGCGGAGGAGGCAGAGGTTGGTTGGTTGTTGGGGTGGGGTTTTTTCAAAGATCAAAAACATAATTGTATTCTTTCACGTTTTTATTTTTAAAAACTTTATTCTTCATTGTGGGGGGAGGAACAGAATCCCTAAATATTGCTTCTTTTTGCTATTTTAGAATTAGCAAGGACTTAAAGGCTGGCTTGCTTTGGGGTTTTTTGGATACTTCAGAAGATGTACAGTGGGAGTTGTCATGCGTTTTCTGAAGGTAAGGATAGTTACCGTGCTTTCTGTGGGGTAGAGTGAGAACCAGTGAGCTTTAGCTGACACTAAGAGATTTCCCCATGTCAGTGGTTTGTGTGCATCCAAGTTTTTCTGTAGAAAAAGGGCTGTCTGTAATCGCTCAAAAGATCATATTTGGTGTCACCCTGAAGAAAATAGGCCTTTTACCTCTTTGAACTGCAAGAGCAGTTTTGAAAGTATCTTAATACTACTGTGATGAAATGCACTAGAATTGAAGTAGAACCATTTGAGCTAAGAATGAAAGGACTTTTTCCCAATAACTTAATACACTTTTACTTGCTAAAGGTATGTGCCATATTTAAGATAATAGACGATGCTATGAAGAGATGAGGAGCTTGGTGCATTTAAGATCTTTATAATTCATATCTCTTAGGAGTATGCTCAGAAATACAAAGCATACTGAAGACAGGTAATTTCAGTCCTGTCATAAGATCTTGGGATAGCGCTATTGAACATTAAAGCAATAGATATGAAATAAACCCAAAACTTCATTGGAAGCAACTGAAATAGACAGTTTTGTTCAACGTGTTTTCCCTGTCAGATGTGATAAAAACTCCCCTGTTGGAACATGTGTGTCTGGGTCAGACCCTCGGGTAACTCTGACGGAGATCCTTGGTGTTTCTGGTTTCCTCAGGTTCTGGGAATCCAATAAGTCAGAGCTTTATTTTTCTAGTGGAAAAATGTGTAAATGACAATAATTTGCATGAATTGTGTGTACTACTTTGCTTATGCCCTTTGCAAATGTAGAAGCATAGCTGTTATGTCTGTTCATGGACAACTTGCCTATTTCAAACTGTCCCTTATGCCTGCAAGGGAAGATAAGAGGTATAAGACTAGAAATCTCTAACTGATACTTCTGGATGGTTATTATTTTCCTTTAATTTTAAGTCTCATTACCCTCTCCCTGCTATGGCTTTCCATCCAAAAGGAGCCTTGAAATGAGTTCGTGTTCTATATGCAATTTTTTGTAAACCATGAAAAAGGAACCTTTCCATTTGCTCCGTCCTCATCATGCTACTCAGAAACCGTATTTCTGATTAAGTTTTGGATCGTCATAAGAGACAAAGCTAAAGTATACCTTTATTATGTCTCTTCATGAAAAAGGTCAGTATAAATCCACCTGGGAGGTAAGGGGGCAGGGAGGAGAAGGAAGTCTTGTCTCCGTTGCTGCAGGTGCTGGCTGGGACAGGAAGCAGACAAAGTTAGCTGTTGCCTGCCACCCTGGAGCCTTTTCCTTGCATTTGTCCTTCTACTAAGTCAAGCTGGGGTCATGCTGAGGCGCATGAGTGCATGGGGAGCTTGGGAGGAGGCCTCAGGTGTCACAAGGAAACCTGAGGCTGGATACTGGGCTCACCTCGGATGAGAAGCAGAATGAAATGTCAAACACTGGGTGAGCTCGTTCTGGGAATGAGGTTGTGAAGTGAGAAAAATGCTACATGTCACATATTGAATGGAAAACTCTTTGTGTCTGCACCTTCAGCCCGGGAATCATGAAATGATGGTGATAAATGTACAGCTCATGGGGAGGCCCAAATAAAAAGCCTGCAAGCTGAAATTATAGACTGCTGGTCAGCTATCTATGGCATATAAAATTAGTTTTATAAGAGCTTCTGAAAGATGTGCTTAACTGAGAGACGTTCTTGATGATAGGAAAATGGCAAGGCAACTTTGCTTCTGCTTTCTTCTTGTCTCAGTTCCACCTCATCTAACACTTCCCTTTTGTTAATCACTGGGGCAGCACCGTTTTCCTAGCACCTACCAACCTGTAAGTCTCTCTCTCTTTCCACCTGCTTCCTTAAAGATTAGTTTCATGTTATGATCCACCAAAGTAACCCATCTAACACCTAGCTACAGAGATTGCAGTAGCAGTTCCACATCGCTGACAAAATCCCATCAAAGCCGGAAATTGTTTTCTTTATGTGAGTGGCAAGGCAATTACTGAGCTGAGTGACGTGGGCAGAGGAGTGCATTTACACTAGGAGCTATTGCTACAGCGGAAACTTCTGGCAGGAAAGCAGTGACTGACTGACATCCTTTGGCTTATTATTATGGGCCTTGTGTAAATGAAGTAGAAGCAATGACTGTTACTGTGTTTCTAATCAACAAAGTGTTATGCCAGTAATTAGGTTTCAACTGACTCGCATCTCCTTTTAGGCATTAATTGGAGGAAGATATGCAGATTGCTGGTTAATAATAGAACAGTTATAGTTCTATAATCGCTTTCTTCATGTTCATCAATTTGTTTGATTGTTTGTGTGGCAAACATTTGATCCTGCATGTGTCTATTTAGCCATCAGACTGTTTTATAAACCTCATTGTTTATCAAGTTAGTGACATCTTAAAGTGCTGCAACTTGCAGAGCCTAATAGCAGCAAATGTAGAACTTTATTTTGCAAAATAGACAGAGCGAGGCCTTTCAAAGAAAGCTCCAGATTGTCCAAACCACATATGGATGTCAGAGATGGGAACAGTGTGAGCTGTATGCTGAACCTATTTTAAACTCCCACACATGATTTCCAAATACAGCACTCTGTCAGAGAGCAGGCTCAGAGAATTTTGGGAACTATAGTGCTCGTGTAAATAAAGGCTCCAGAAATCCGTTTTGTTAATAGCTATCATATTACCTGTTTATGATGGTGCAACTAAAACTGGAACCTAATGGATAAGTGCAATTAGATTATGTCTCACTGCAGAACACATGAACAATATTTACCGCCCAAAGAGGCCAGAAAGTTTGCAAAGGTATTTTCATTGTTTTGTAAATGGTGATACAGGGCTCTGGGATGGGAAGAAATAGCCACGTATTGCATAGTGGCAGACACATGCTTCACCTAATGACCCACATCAGCTATTTTGTGGCCCTTGTGGACGCAAAAGCTGAATCTGAATGCATTTTCCCATACCTTTCAGTAGGTGTTGCTTACAAGAGATCAGCTCTGCACTAGTACGGGTTTCAGTCTGTTCCGCACCCACTCATTTGCAGCTGTCTGGAATATACCATCTGGGCGCATATTAACAAATTGTCAAGTCTGTTATTGATCTAGGAACCAAAGATCCATCCCCTGTGCTTGGGCTTTAGTCAGTATATCAGCCCTTCAGAGATGAAGTCCCGTCCTTGGGATTTCTCTAGAGTGTGTTATGCTCCCTCTTTTCTGGTGGATCAAAGATAAAGTATTCAGGCAGTAAGCGAGTCAACTCGTCTTTTTATAAAATAAACTGTGTTATTAGGCTTAGCTAAGCTACTTTTTTACGCCTCGTGGGGAAAGAGAAAACTGCTTGGGAACAATCATAGCGTAGGAGTGTGAACAAAGAATTCAGCAGAAATTCCGATGTATGTTTTATTTATACTAAAGTGAAATACTGTTTCTTATAACCTCTGATTTCAGGTTTATACATGAAGCCTCTAGATAGTTCTTTATTCATCAGGTGACCATGATACACAGGAGTTAGCAGGTTTGAAGTTTTGTGCCTTCGTGATTGCTGAGTGCTGCCCTCCAGCCTCCTTATCTAGCAGGAAAAAAGGAACCTGCTTAATTCTGGTTTTCCCCGTGTTACATCTTTATACAAATGACTGCCCATAAACTTGCAGCTTGTTTCTAATCAGTTCCTTGCAATATGGCTTTGAGAAAAAACATCAAGTAGCTCTGCAGAGAAAGCTGGCCTTGAAGTAAAAAGCCTTGATACAGCTGTGTTGTGTCTTGCTTTTTCCTACTCTGCATTTCTTTGACTTTTCAGAAAGAAGATTTATTTTATATTTGAATTGCTGCTGGAATTCACACCACTGGGCAAAGTCTGGATATACCACATTACGCAATGGCTTGTGAGTGGCTTCAGAGAGGAGGCCCTTCCTTGAAGATCAGACACTTGCCAGTAGCTCACAGTAAAACTTGCAACCAATGTAGGCACTTGCTGACATCTCTTCTTCCTTTTGGAGGTACTCAGCGTGGAAGGGATGCAAAATAAAAATCTGACAACCTGATGTAAGGGAGAATTCCTTGTGCCAGTTGTGCGTTGATAAGCCAGAAGTAACGCCTTTCAAAAGTTGAAGTCCATTTCCACATCCTCTTGCATCCACAGTCTTGGGCACCTGCTTCTGCACACAGGTGTTGCACTTCCGTGTGCTCAGAGAGCAATCAGAGGCTGCATGTGGTGATACAGGTACATGTGGGTTTGTGCATGCATTGCTCTCTGTAAGCACTTGATGAACATGGTGCAAGACAGCAGATACCTAGAAAACATTTGAACTAAACAACACCTTAGGCTCCCAAAGAGGAATGTATATTCAGGAAACACTGTCAAGTATCCTTCAAATACTTGAAATAGGCTTGAGAGAGGTGATTTTATTTTTTTCAGTCTTATTCAATCTTTTCTTGTATTAAGGAAAAGAACCTCCAAACTACCTTTGGAAAGGCTTCCCAGCATAACACGCTGCTTTACTGAAACTTGGTTTGAAATTACTTCTTGCTCTCTATGAAAAATTGATTTCTCAGTATACTTACTGGACGTGTAGGTTTGCATTTGTAACTCTCTGCAACTCCATCTGTGTTACATTAATAAAAATGCTTTCAGTAAAATATAAAAACTAACATACTAAATGATTTATGTACTTTTATAGTGTTTGAATAGTGGACGAATAAGGAAGAGGGAGAATGTGTTTCTGAATGACTTGATAAGGAGGAATATGCATCTTGGACTTTGGAAAGGAAGGTGACATCCAAGGAGCTAACATTGCTTCACTAGAAAGTCTTTCTAAAATCTGCTTTGATTCTTCTCTGCTGTAATTCAGGTCTCTTTCTTCTTCTCTGATTCACCAGTTTGGACTCTTCCTTTTGGCAGGTGTCCTTTGAATGCTTGAAGAGTGCTACCATGTTCTCCCTCAATATTTTTTCTTCTTCAGGTTCATCAAATCCAGTTCTGTAACTCATGTTTTCTAGGTCTCTGATTATTTTTCTTACTCTCCTCCCCACTCTCTCCAGTTGAGCTATATACATCTCTGAGTAAACAAACCCAGAACTGTGATATTTGAAATTGAAGCTGCCAAAACTGTATGAGGCTGGTTGCAAAAATCTTTAAATGAGAACTCAATACAGAGATTTAAATCACCGCATGGTTAAAACTGGTGCATTTGTCTAACAGCTTTCAGTCAAAAGGAGCTCTGTTTTTTCCCAAATGAGTCAAGCTGCAATTAGGCACAAAGCTGGGTATATTTCATGTGGATTTAGATGATGCTGAATGGTGCTTATCAGGCTTCTTTCACCACCATCATCATTCCTGTAAGACCACGGTGTTTGAATGTGTTGTGATCTCTAAAGTTATATCCTCAAAGGTAGGAAAGTACTACTATACCCTTGGAGGTGAAGCTTCAGCTTCTTGTTTAACTTTAAAGATACCGAGGTCAGCTCACAGTATTGTCAGCGGGGAGACCACTACCTTAAGAGGACAGTTCAGCCTGCTCTCTCTTGCATATAAAAGGAGCCTTGAAGAATTATAGACCTAGCTGAAGTACGCCTGTTATCTTAAAGAAAGATGAAGATAAATGAGGGCCCCAGACTCTCAATACCTCAATCATATAGAAAAGCTGCAGCCCAAGTCACCAGACTATCTTTCTTGCACTAAATCAAAGTGAACTGTGATTTAAGCAATAATCTTTGTACGTAGCGATGGTCCATAAAATGACTATAGAAAATGAAAGGAATCTAGTCTAATGCTGAAAGACAAGAAAATGAGTGGTGTGGTAGTTCTGCTGGGTATTGCAGAACCTCTTAACCTCAGTGGAGATTTGTGTTTTAGAAGACGCCGTTAACAGTTTCAGGCCAGGACTGGGAATTTTCGTGATACTGAAAGGCACTATACTGAAAGCACTGGGCATTTAAGGCTGTTATTCACTGCACACAGAATTGCAGAAAATTTAAAGATAAATAAATAAATAACCGTTGACTGGTAACAGCTGGCCATAACTTTTTGAGCCAACAGGCCTGAGCATCTTCTCTCTGTTTCTTCTTCATCCTTGCCTTTAGCTGATAACATACAGTTTATTTGTCATGGAGCCAACCCAGCCTACCATATGCTTAAAATGTCTTTTCCCACTCATCTCTGTGGTGCAAGCACAAGCTGCTTGCGCCATGTTCTGGTAGAGGTAGGAAACACCCTCAGGAAATGTATGTGCAAAGACAGAACAGACTGTTGATTAAAACGCCAACATTGACTTCAAAATCTTGGCCTGGATATTTCCGGTATATCCAGACTATGCCAAAACACCTTCACATCCCTCCAGATGTAACAGGCTCTGTAAATATAAACTATGTGATTTATTAAAAACTAATAAAAAGACTTATCCTTCCCTTTCATCTCCAGGCTTTCTACTCTCTTCTTGTTTATCTGGATTACTTTCCTCTGTCCCCTGCAACAGTTTGGTATCATGTAACTTCCTTGCAGTTCAAAAGGAAGATGACGGCTAATTCAAATATTAAGACTTTTGCTGAGAACAGATATTTTAGCTAGAACAGGAATATGAAGAAACTATTGTAAAGAACCTATTTTAATACTAGATTTTAAAAAAAAAAAAAAAAGCGCTTTTTTATCTACTGTGAACAATACCTCAGAACCGGGCGGTGAAAAAAAACCCCACATTTTCCCCAGATCTTCACCCTCATTTGCCCCTCGGTGTGCTGAGCTGCTGACACAAATAAATGTGTGAATATGTGACGGTTATTGCTTTTTTCCGAAAAGATATTTTGTTTTAACAAATAATTTTGGTCATCTGTTATGTACTATTAGGCATGTGCGTATTTTCCTGTCACGCTCCTCAGGTGTCCTGGGTATAGTTTTGATGGCTGTTGTATTTTGGTACAAACTTTCCCTTTCAATGAAATTGTAATTCTGATTTATACCAGTTGCTGAGCATCCCAGAAGTAAAATTTTCTGACTTTTGGTCATCTAAGTCATTCTGAAGGTTTAGTGGCGCATAGGACTAGGGCAGGGTCTCTGCGCAGGCATGAATACAAAATCACTTCCTGTGAATCTAGATAAGACTGCGTTAAAAACGTACTATATCATAATGCTTTCTTACTCTCTGCTGGAGTATCTGTTGAATGTTTCATATCTGTTTGATGTTTCATATCTTCAGATCTATGGACCAAAAGCTGAAATCTCTAGCCGTTTTCCTAGAGAGTAACTTCATTTTTCATATATACCCAGGAGTTTCCTTAGGCTGCAGTTCAGCAGGAAGCTGCTTTTCAACTTCAAGACAGCTACAAATCCAGGGATGGGGGAGAAGCTAAATATTTCTCGAAAGCAAAGGAGAGAAATTGATTTGCCTGTTAGACTTCTGTCCTCTGGTCATTCCCTCCATCTCCCCGACAGGAAACTACAGAACTGCGTAATTTTCCTGATACCAAGGGAAAATGCAGTATCAAAGAGCATTAATTTGTGTTTTGCTATTGTTACTTAAATACAAAGAGATAGATTGGCATGGAAGGTGCTCAGAAGAGAAGATTCCCTGTCCATGGCTCAAAGTACTCAGCCTTAGTTACTGCCAGACTACATGAATTTTGTTGAAATGACTGAACTGTAGCTGTTCTGAATCAAAGTTTAATCCCTTTTGCAAAATGATACTCCCCAGCCTACTCAGTGTCTTCAAGACCTCTGAGGATGAGGCATCTTTCTTTTTGAGGTGACGTAAGTTAATCAAGGAAACTTGTTAAAGCAACTGGGTTTTGTGACGGTATTCATTCCCGCAGTCTCAAAATGTACTGTAGCAGTTACCTCTTTAGTCTGTTTTTTCCTTACAACCCTCAATAACTCTGATGCACATTGTATCTTTGCAAATGTAATAACTCTCTGGATATTTACTATTCTGCTGTGAGAGAGGACAGAGATCTCATTCAGCAGAAGTTTAGTGATACCACTACAGAATGACATATTAATTTCTAGCTGGCAATTAGTCTTTATTATAATAATTTTATTTTTTTCATTTATATGAGATGTTAATGCCGTGATAACCCTGGGTGCTGGATAATTCAGGCATGGATACTAGTTGGGGTGTGAGGAGGAGTGTTTGTATGTCTAAAGTCTACAGTCAAAGAATATGGTTTCCATTGACATCAGTAGGCATCACAATTATTAATTCCAAGTTTGTAAACATGCATGCCCTTCTGCGCGCTGTTAAGCAGCTGCATTTCAGTGGTGTGTGCCAGGTCTCCTTTCCTTGAGACAGACTAGTTGTGCCCTCAATTTCGATGGAGTGACGTGTCTGTCTTCCAGGGGTGTTGCATGCGGGATGCCTCAAGGCATCCTAAACTTTGTCAATATAAAGGGAAAAAGAGGGAGGAGAAATTGAGCACCTCTAAATAGAACTAAATAGTCAGAGGAGAGACACATGCTCTTTCACAGTGTTTCTATGTTACTGTTAACATTTTTTATGTCTAAAGTACCTTGTGGTACTTTAAAATAAAAAATTAGTAGCTTACCTGGATTATTTTCCAGGTAACAGACTTATAAATCTCCTTACAATTACTTCACTGTCTTTTCTGTCCTATTCGATTTACCCATGACTCTGTGACCGTATTTTTAGCTTGTATTTGATCTCACATTGATGTCTCTATGTGAATTAACTGATTAAATTCTGGCATTCAGAACAAATATTTGGTTTAGGCTTAACTTTTCCCTCCTTGCCTGCTTCTCCAAACAAATGTAGCCTGTGTTCTACTAGCCAAAGAATGTAATTCCAAAAAAAAAAAAGGAAAATAAATTATACCTCCATTAAAGACAAAAAAAGTTATTTTCTGAAGTTCTAGTTATCCTTTTGTATGCATATATGCAGTGTGTTTGAGTGACAGGAAAGCCCAGGATCTATAAATTAATCATCGCCCGTTGCTTACACCAGCATTGTGGTGAGCGTGCTGGTCCTTAGCTGTCTGGGAGTGAAAAAAGAGATGAAGAGTGACTCATTTCCCTCTGGAGTGAATCCTGTGCTGCTTACTGTTTCTAAGTCCTCATCGTTCCCACTAGCCTTATTGGTGGGAGCGAGTTCAAGAACAGGCTTAGACAGCTTTATGGGGTGCACATCAGCCCTAAATCCTATGCATTGAAATGCCTTGTTTATGCAGAATGTGACATAAGGAAGGGCAGATTTTGGCCTTTTTGACTGCAATAATATATATAGTTTATAAACCCATCTTTTTCTGTGGTGTGAACTGTAACATAACTAATGAAAAATAAACACCGAATGGAGCTGAAATATATGAAAGACCTTATCACGTTAAGCAAATGGTAGAGAAGTGCAAAAATGTTATGTAGCACCTTGTTTGTCAGTGAAGGATATCTGAAGGACAAGCAAGGGCTGTCTTTTTTTCTTTCCTTCCCTGCTCCCTCATCCGTATTAGGAGCTGTAGAGTCTGAATTAACTCTTCATAAACTTGTTACCCTTGCCTGGGTAAAGGGAAGTGGCTAGGCAGTCATCGGTCAGGTGGGGAGGGACTGACCTCTGTTCCTCTTTGGAACAGAGATCCTTGATGATGTACTGTCAACTTCCAAGTCTCTTTTTGGTGTGGTTTTTTTTTTGGTGGTTTTTTTTTTTTTCCTGTAGGGCATGATACATTTTCATGTTCATGGCTTTTTTTCTCTCAAGTCCTTGAGCTGCTAACTCTCCTATCTCAACAATCTTACCTTTGCCTACAATTTTACTTTTCTTATCTTGGATGGCTCTACTCTATTTGTTTTTCACAGCTCATTCTCACAACTTAGCAATTTTCTCAGAAGTTTGAGTCAAGGTTACACAGCTGTGCTGTATCAGCTGGCCTTGGATCACAGACAGCTGAACCCTTGAGATTATGGCCAGCAAAATGAAGACAAGAAGTTAATTCAGCTGTCTTGGTGCTAATAAGAAACAAATGGTTTGAGATGAAGCAGTAGAGCGATTGCTTCTTTCCTAGTCACGTAGCACCAAAGTTCTAGTCTGAGTAAGTCTAGGTCATTTGAGCAAGGATGTTTTAATTAGGTTAATTAGTCCTGAGAGGCAAAAATAGGTCTGAGGTAATAGTTGTCTGATCCTTATTCTAGTCCTTCTGTTGGTGATGCTTGAAAAGGGGTTCTAGCCCAGCCTTGCTCAGAGCTGCTAATGGGGATGCCTGGAATGGCGCACAGAAATAACGATCATGGACTCACGACAATCCTGTTGATGTTGTCCTGCTGTCATGGTTGTTTTCTCTGGGAACAGCATCTCTTCTTTAAAGAAGTCAAACGGGAAATGCAATTCTTTTATGCTCTGAAGGTGTTTGTTAAATCTGGGCTAGGGTACAGAGGGTCCTGCAGCAATATTTAGATGCAGCCACATCCTCAGATTAATTTACAGAATGTAGTTAATTACAATGACAGCTTTTTTGCTTGCTTTTTTCCTGTAGCTTCTGTTTGCAATACTTTATGGCTAATAAAACTGTCAATTTTCTTTTACTTCAATAAAAGGTCACCCCCCGACAACAGCCCTGTGCCTTCTAACAGCTAGTGCCTTTATTAATATTTAAAATGTACACAGTGATATTTCCAAAAGGTCAGACTTTTAAAAGACATAAAATGTCATCCCTAATTCTTCTACCTTCCAGCCTTTTTCTCTGCCTCCTCTCCCCCATCCACCATTTAAATGTTCCATTTCAGATACAGTATTTAGCATGGCTTGTGTTAAATCCAATAAACATCAAGTGTTTCCCTGTCGCACCACTACAGAGAGGCAAAGGATAAATTTGCCACTGATTCACAGTCCAAGAACTTGTGTACATAGTTTCTGATTCTGACTGTACTGTAGATTCCCTTGAGTTAAATGAGTCATTTGTTCTGTCAGTTCCTGATTCAAGAATGCATTTAAGCCAGTGCCTACCTTTAGGCAGGTAGGGTCAAGAGGATATCGAGGCTTCAGCTGTAAATAAGAGCTTAAAATTTTTCCTCCCTGAGGCTTCTGTTCTCTCCATCTAACAGCCAGTCTACAAAATGGGCAAGGTAATACTTCCTTCCTCCCACCCTCAGCCCTCTCTAGGTCACAAATTCTGTATATAGGGACAGTTTGTCCAACTGTATTTACCTAAAGCAGCAGCCTGCTCTGCCTGAAAGAGAAAAGAGAAGGGAAAGCATGTATATTCTGACCTTGCCAGTAGACAGAGGAACTTTTGCCATAGGAAACATGGCATGTTTCATTAGGGCCTCAGAAGGTCTTTTGAGTCATCCTCTGCCCGATGACAGGATTAAACAAGTCTCTTTCTTATTCCTGGCAGAAGCTTGTTCATCCTGTTCTTAAAAAACTCTGGGCAGGATCACGTAGCCTTCCCTGGCAGAAGCTGAAGTCAGAAACTGCCTGTTGTGGGATGGTTGTTCGCTCTATCTCGTAGATATTACCTTCTTTTTTTTCTTTCTTTTTTTTTTATTTGCTCAAAGGGCAAAGATTGCTTAGAGGCCTGTTTTCTGGCGAATCATAGATTCTTCACTCATATTGCATGATATATAAGCAACATCTAGGCTCAGAGGAGCATGATAAATGCGTTACTGGATTATTTCTGAGGTGTCTTCACAGAAATCTGAGGTGCAACTGGGCGATCCTAATTCAATGGTGGTCCCTATTTTTTGTCAAGGTTCTGCTGTCGCACAGCCTTTCATCTTCTAGATTGTGACTGGTTATAACATCCATCTGAAAGCATTCAGAACAAACTTCATTTTCAGAACACGATGAAACATTGAGGAGCTCTTGTTTGCCATTAGGTTAGTCTCTCTGCTTTTTTTCACGTTATGCTGTAGCACCTGAATATGCTCTGAAAGCTGGTCCCTGACCAGTTACTCCACATTAATCATCTTGCTCATTCTATCATACATCCACTTTTTTTGTCATGAGGTTTTTTTTTATAGCTGGTTATTTTGTGATAATTAACACTGTCCTGGATCAGACAATCCAAAGATAGAAGTGAAAGGCTGCCATACAGCCAGCAGTTTCCAATGATAAATTACCTAGTGAAGATCTGTCCACGCACACACTGGGGGAAAAATGTCCAATAGAGAGAGTTCAAGCAAGGGAGGAGTAGCTGCTGCCATTCCTTAATGCCCATGGCTGATTGACAGAAGATTATTATTCAAGTCCTTCCTTCTTTCAAAGAATATAGTTCATTTTTCATAACATGAGAAAAGTACTTTCTGTGCTGAGACGGATTGATGGCTGGTATCCATCAGTCTAATTTTCTGTAAGGTAATTTCAAATCCAGGTGAGAGTCAGAAATAAGATTTTGTGGATCTGCAATTTGTTTTTTCTTTGTTTGTTTTAAAGGATTAAGGTGATCCAAAAAAAAGTGCATTGGTCATGATCATGCAATTTAGAGAGAAATATGATTTCCTGCTCTGGTTTCTACCCAAATTGTAGGCCTCTCAAAATCCACAGGCTGTGTGGCCAGGTTAGACATCTTGCATTCAAACCAGCTTGATAGTCACAAAGTTAATTGTCCCTCTGACCCAGTAAGGTGAAGGTCGAATTGGCTGGAATTACAGAGTGGTGATAGCACTGACTTCCACACAGGGTGCTAAGGCTGTTGCTGTTTCCTTAAAAAAAAAAAAAAAAAAAAAAAAAAAAGGGGGGGGTGGGCCGTAAAGGACAGGTCACCTGCCTTGTGTGTAATATCACATCAGTCCACCTGGTGATCATGAAGTGGGAGGCCTGGATCAATAACCTCTTCAGCTGAAAGCGATTCAAACCTGCATTTCTCAGTTCCCAAGGGAATGCCCCATTTTAGCTTATAACCAGGTGATCAGCGTCACCTGCAGATGTGGAGATAGAAGGAGTAGGAGTAAACACAGCATTGCTCTCTCAAAAACCTGAGCACAGCACAGGAAATGCTGCTTAAAGGAAGGAAATATCTGTCTGGAGCAGTTAAGTGCAAAAAAGGGTCTGTGGGACCCAGTCCAACACGCGCATCTTCAGGCTATATGTAAGTGTGTCAGGGTTGGGGTATGGAGAGGGCAGTGTCGTTGAATTTTAAACATTTGTTTCTTTTTCGGTTTATTAGATAGCTTAGGCAGCCACCTGCAATATCTTCTTCCTCCAGTGTGCTGACTTACTAATCCCTTTTTAGGTGCTATAGTCTCCTTGTGTTTTGTACAGGGTTATTAGACGCCTAGCTTGAATTGTGAGTTTTCCTGGTTGTCCCTCATGAATCTAGGCCGAAGCACTGATGCAGTCCTTCTGTTTCACCTAAGGGTAGTGTGGTGAAGTGTACTTTGGAAGCAGTATAGAAAACTATTGAGCGTGATCTAGGCTATTAGGAAGTGACGTTCAATGGTAAGAAGCGCTGGAGCTTTGAAAACTTTTTGTGGTGTTGTCTCCAATGATATATTAACAGGATAATTTGTAGGAAGATATGCTTCATCTACATGGATTTTGGCCTAAGAGTGCTCAGGACCCCAGTATTAGGGAACCGTTCTCCTTAGTATTCCTTATTGATGTTATAAATACCAGTGTAAGAATTTTAGTCCCTAAAATCTTTAAAGAAGGGAACCAGTGATGAATAGTGAGTAATGAGCACAGCTGGAACTGTTTGAAATCAGGAGCATAGTGGTGTTTGATTATGATTTTACTGAACGTAATCTTCTATTTGTGAGCTTTGCCATTTTTAACTCCCTCGGGTTTTACAGCTCGACTGATTTATCTTTAACTACTTTGCTAGTAATACAGTTGAAAATGTATCTGTAGTGATGCTGGTATAATACGTTCTTAATGAAAGCATAAATATCTCTCTGAGTGAATGTAGCTGCCGTGTTCCAGGCAGCAGGAGTTTCTGCACAGCCCAGTGAAAGGCATCAGTGACTAGAACAAAGCAAATTAATGATCAGTGATTTTTTTTATTTTTTTTTATAAGAACTTCTTGAAGTGACTAATCTGGTGACAGTAGTGCTTTTGGCAAATGTAATTGTTATTCCGCTAGTCCCTTCATTTTAGGGAAGGAGGCAAGAAAAAAAAGTATGGAAAAAGTCTAAATAGTTCATGCTTTATTTTTTGTTCTCAAAACTGATACTTGGATTTCTCTTAGCTGAACTAGCTTTTTTTGAAGATTTTCTTTAACAAAGTGAGGAGTTTGCAATTGTGATGAAGTCCTCCATTTAGAACTAGTATTTGTTTAAAGTGTGTAACTGTGTAATCACTGTAGCATGGCGGTAACAAACATATTCACAGCATTTCACAGCCTGATCTAGAGTTACAACATGGATCTCCTTGGTCCCAGCTAAATGTCTTTTACACCTTCATTTGTGCCTAAGCATAAATTAATGACTGCTCTGGTGTAAGTTATCTCCGTGCACATGCACACGCTGTATCTTCTGTTTCTTTTCTTAATCTTCAGGAGGTCTCTAATTCATAATGTATGGGACAGAAGACTGTAAAATACTGAATAGTATCAGAAAACAGGCAACTGCTTTCTCTTCAATTCATGGAAGAGTAGTCTCTATATAGATGTCATTTTCCTACCTGGTTTTTTTCCCATGCTGCTGCTTCTAAAGAAACACGCGGATAACCACAACAGAAATTGCACCATCTTTCAATTAAATCTACTGAGCGATAACCCATCTTAAATAATGTTGGGGGTTTTTTTTGCAGAAGTGAGGTTTAGTGAAAGCTAAGGCCATCTGTCTGAACAGAATATCTGAGACCACTCCACCTGCAGAGAGATATGTTCCTCCCCTTGCTATAGAGCTCGGTGCTGTATTTACTAGCTTGCTCGCAAAGCAAATTTATCTTGCAGCCATACTCATTGCTACATAATCAAAATTAACATAAGCAAATATAATTACTACGGGGCTCCAACAAATGAAGGGGGTACTCTTTCCTATTTTCCACTTTTTAATTACTAATATTTTTTTAAAGATAAACAGAACTCTTGCCAGCAGAAGCAGTTTTCTTATGTGAGTAGTAAGAGAGATCTAAGATAAGCAGACCCAAATCAACAGAACTGAAAGGTTACTGAAAGGTTTGAAAGCTAAGTCAAAATTTAATTTAGCCAATCCATCTCAATTGGTGTCTCCTCTCTTTGGAGATTAATTTAATACTAGAAGGGAGTCAGTTCATTTTCCTCTGTTCTTTTATTCTGCTCAGCCATGTTTCTTATAAGAAACTGTGACCAGCAAAACAGCTAAGGGCGGTTGTAGGGGAGAAAGATCCAATCGTGGTGCATTGATCAAGGGCTGAGAAAACAGTATTTTTGCAGGGGAAGAAGCAAAGCCAGGGAATGCTTCTGCAGGGCTTGTCCCCTCCCTGGGTTACACAGAACTGGAACTCCAAAAGTCTGTGTTATTGTTAAGTTGTAATAACCTGACTGAAGGGACCCTAGAGCCAATTTGAAGCTTCTCCAGAGAAAAAATCCCTCCCTCTCTAGTGAAACCTGTGCTGTAAAGGATATCCAAGGAAGGAGCTTGTCCCTGTTGGCAAAGTGCTATATCATCGACTCCAGTAACTTACGGCAGTTTACGATGGGAAGACCAGAGTGAGAGGACTTTAAAGATTGTTCATCTAAACATATGCTTGTGGTTTGATTTCCTTTGTATCACTTGCCTGAAAACCAATCTAAATGCTATCTTAAGTAATGGTCAGATGTATAATGTGGTTTTTTACTTTTGGTACTTCTTACTTTTTCCTATCTTTCCAGTTTTCCAAGGTGATGGAAACTTGTGGATGATAGTGGATTGTGGTTTTATTTATGTGACTAAAATGGCAACTCTCTAGGACTAATTATCTGAAATTGATGACTTCAGCTGGGTAGAGCCACAGTGTCATCCTACAGAGCTCTTTGGTCAAAGAGACCCTTTATGCAGTATTGCTGTGGCAGTTTCCCCTCTTATAATACTTCAGTCTTTAGCTAATGGGTCTCATCATCAGTGATTCAATCTAAACTCCATTGGCAAGAATTACGATGCAATTGCTAGATTGGGATGCACTTCGCAATAAGGGTAATTACATTACAGTTCTGGTTCTGTTATTTATTTTGCATTTCCTAGTATAGGTAAATCTTGGTTACTATCGGCATCTTCTATTTTATTGCTGTTCTGCCTCACGTTTTTTTATTTCATGTATTTTTATTTTTTTAATACTCAACAGTTTAGTTATGCCTGTAGTGTTGACAACAGTTCTCAGATAATTTTTTTTTATTTTTTTATTATCCCTTGATATAACAATATAGTTATTTTCTTGGAAGGAGTTCAGCTTCACTCCTTAATGTATCAGGAAAATCACTGTAAAACAATATGACATTTTGGTGAAATTTATCTGGTCTACATACCAAGTAGGATAATGAGAAGATCAGCAGAGCAGCTCCCTTTAACTTCAAAACCAGTTCACTTTCTTTTTCTTAAAGGTGATGAACTTGCATATATGTGTTGTTTGAACAGGGAACATAGAACACAGATTAGTCTCCCGTGTTAGGTCATTTATCATAGATTTCTGTTCCAGGTAAATTACAAATTTATTCTACTAGCTATTAGATAAACATAGAGCTAAAGTGAGGAAAGTAAATGGGATCCCTAATTGCCTTTGACACTGACCATTGCATACCACAGTACATAGAAAAGGGTTCTTCAACAATTTTTGGTCTAGAGACTGTGAGCTGCCCGCTGATAATTTGCTTACCTCTGTATTATTCCAGCATCTGGGACTTGGCATTTCCGTAGGTGTGAGGGAAAGGATCTGTGTGGAGACAGTTTTGGTGACAAAACCAATCCAAACCAAAGGGAAAAAGTACAGAACCATGGTGTATCGTTGGAAGGAGATATAATGATAGAATGGCTTGGGTTGGAAGGGACCTTCAAAGATCATCTAGTCCAACCCTACTGCAATGAGCAGGGACATCTTTAACTTGATCAGGTTGCTCAGAGCCCCATCCAACCTAACCTTGGATGTTTCCAGGCATGAGGCATCTACCGCCTCTCTGGGCAACCTGGGCCAGTGTTTCACCACCCTCAGTGTAAAAAATTTCTTCCTTTTATCTAGTCTAAACCTACCCTCTTTTAGTTTAAAACCATTATCCCTTGTCCTATCGCCACTGGCCCTGCTAAAAAGTTTGTCCCCATCTTATAAGCCCCCTTTTAAGTACTGGAAGGCTGCAATAAGGTCTCCCTGGAGCCTTCTCTTCTCCATGCTGAACAATCCCAACTCTCTCAGCCTGTCCTTATAGGAGAGGTGTTCCAGCCCTCTGATCATCTTAGGGGCCCTCCTCTGGACCCACTCCAACAGGTCCATGCCCTCCTTATGTTGGGGGCTCCAGAACTGGACACAGTACTCCAGGTGGGGTCTCATCAGAGCAGAGTAGAGGGGCAGAATCACCTCCCTTGACCTGCTGGCCACGCTGCTTTTGGTGCAGCCCAGGATACAGTTGGCTTTCTGAGCCGCCAGTACACATTGCTGGCTCAAATCCAGCTCTTCATCCACCAACACCCCCAAGCCCTTCTCGGCAGGGCTGCTTTCAGTCCTTTTATCCCCCAGCCTGTATTGATACGAGGGGTTGCCCTGACCCAGGTGCAGGACCCTGCGCTTGGCCTTGCTAAGCCTCATGAGGTTCGTTATAAATAATGAACAGCTATATTTTGGGTAAACAAATATGTATCCTTTTCTTTTTAGACTCGTGCTAATACTCCATAATGGCAACAGGGCCCATATGAATAGGTTATAAACTTCAGATTAAATATAATTATAAGAATTACTTTACCCTGCTGAAAAGACAGTAAATTCCAAGGTGTTTGATGGAATTCAGATATTGAGTTTAATTATGAATTCTGGCACAACCTTAAAATGTTACTACCTCTACTGCATGTTCTTCCCTTCCTGCATTGCCCACCTGACTTTTCTCAAAAAAATTTTTGTGGAAATAACTGTAGGCTTTAGTTTAGTAATAGTGTTGAAAGCTAAAAGGAAAAAAAAAATTGTTCTGTCTCAAAATTCAGTGCTTTGCATTTTTAAAAGAGCTAAACATTTAACAGAAGGATTTGAGGGTGACTAAGACAATTTGTTCTCTAAAAACAAGCTACTGGGATTTTAAACGACAAGAAATTTCAAAATATTATAAGTCAAAACACCGAAAAGGTTTTTCTTTCATTACTTTTTTGACATTCTTACTCTCAGGTAGAAATAGCAAGGTGCTTCAGATTCCCCAGAACTTTTTTTTTTTCCCCCAGCTAAAAAAAAAAAAGTCAAAATCGATTATTTACATTTAAAAAAAAAAAAAAAAATCACATATTTGTCTATGTTCTCACTGTTTCCCAGTGGTATGACCCACCTTACGTGATTCACCGTGCTACTGGTAGATTACAAATAATTGAGGTTTGTATGGTGGGGGACTGTGGCAAGTGAGAGTGAGCTTGGTGGGTATTCTTGCTCATTTTCTTTGTTTTCAGTTCAGCATTTTTAATAGTTGATCCAAACGCAGTGCTCAGAAAAGTAGTGGATCACCAACTTGTGCCGGAAGCTGGCAATGTTGAAAAGAGTTCTCTAAGTATCTGGATATACCTCTGGTAGGGGACTTCAAGACTGACCTATGAAAACATTTTCTTCTACCCTGACCTTTTCCAAACAGATAATATTGGCACGCATAAATAACAAACTGTGCAGATTGGCTTGGTTTTTCTTGAATAGACTGAGAGCAACAAGTCTAGTGAGTGGTACGTTGAATTTTTATTTGAAACTGAAGCCCCAGGAGGGGGAAGGTTATTTGACTGCTTCAAACCCACTGAAATGCCAGCTTCCTCAAGAAGATTAATTTGATGGAAAAAAAAAATAAAATAAAAATCAAGAGCCTGCTATTATAGCTTGAAGATTGAACTGAGACAGGCCTTGTCATCTGTAGCCGGCCAGGTTTCTTTCACGTTTGGATTTCGCTACTTGAAAATGCTGAATTAGTCCATCTGTTCACATTTAATTTTTCCTCTCTGCTGGGACTTCAGTTGGTCTTCTTGCTTGTCACTCAGGCGCATTTCCAAAGCATCTACATGTAAAGTATTAAGTATTCATTGCTTTCTCCTAAAATAGCAAAAACGATGCCTGTTATCTTTAGCTAACAACAGCCTCATAGGATACTCTGTAGTAAAGGGAACATCTGTCCCTAGAATGTGTTCATGCTTCATCTGTCCAATGCCTTTAGTTGTGTTAGATTAATATTTTCTTAAGGAATTACCTGTAACCTCTGTGCTGGGTGGTGTTGCTACCCCAAATTGTTTTAGCTACACTTGAAAACGTTCACACTTCGAGTAATATTTCACTTGAATGAAGAGCAACAAGGATAATCAAGTGGAGCTTGTATAAACTTCAAAATAGAAGAAAATAAATGGTTTATAGAGGATTGGATAAACTATGGAAAAAGGGTGGGGGGGAAACAACAAACAACGAAAGACCCACCCAAAGCCAAATATGCGGACCCATGAGAAATTTCCCTTAACATATAGTAGGACTGAGATGTCCAGCAGTTGTGACCATGATCTGAGGTCATCTCACCACTTCAAGTGGTTATGGCTGTTAATTTTCCAGCAAAGTATGGTCTATATGAGGAGTATGAAAACATAGTGTGATAATCACTTTACCTAGCTTTAGCAACCCTAAAGTCAGGAGCTAGTTTAAACTGTTTTACACAGAGAAGTAACTGCTCCCAGAGAATGACGCACTCTATTCTAATGTAGGATAAAATCCCCTCTGAAAGTGCTCACCTCTCTCTTATTATTACAAAGGGTCCTTAGGTGATAAGGTCGCGCTTGACCACTAGCATAATCAAATACATTTTTCCCCTGACACTCGTAACAAGCTTTAAAGACAAGGACTAAAACTGAGTTACTTTTTCCTCACTGCTGGCAGTCATTATAGGAAACAGGTTTTGGCCAAGAGTTTTTTTATTGCATATTAAATAGACACTGGTCCTCAGTGCAGCAATTGCAGTAGCCAGCAAGAAGTTGGCTTTGGCCCCATCTTAAGTTAAAGACGATTTCCACCCTCTTGCCAAGAAAAAAGTCAAGAGCTTGTCGTGCATGTAGGCATGCGAACATTTGAATTATCTGTAATCTCAAAAGCTTCTTTCTATAGCATTCCTTATTTTAATAATAATTCAAAACCTTACAAAACAATACAAGAAACCAATAGAAACGCTGATAACTATTTCACTAAAATGGCCTCTGTTAGCTTCAAGATAAGACACGATTAGCAGCGGTGTTTAAAATCAATATGTAAGAACTAGCTCAGTTTCTGGAAGCAGTCACTGTTTCAGATTGTGGATTAGGAAACTGCTGCTTCTGGGATGTAACGCTGTCAGGCATTGAACTTTTCTAGCTGCCACTTGAAAGTTTATTCTGTGAACATGATACTCTGCAGTGAAAGTCAAGAAAGTTCAGCAACAGCCTGTTTCCCACTTCTTGGAAAGAGCATAGAATTGGTGGCAGTAGGATACAGCACAAACAGGTTCTTTACAATATAGTTTAATATTTTACAGCATTAAAAAAAAAAAATCAAAGTACCTGCATAGCCTGATAGCCATGAAATTGCTTCTGACTCTGAGTATACATTGCCCTCCACTGTTTTGATGCCTCTGCTCAACAAGATCATTTGGTTAAGTCCCTGACGTCACACATTGTAAAGCAGATCCCGTGCAACAGGTAGGTCATGGTGACTCGTACACCGTTTATCTTAGTGCTCTGAAAGAGGTACATCTATGTGAGGCACAGCTGAGTGTTTTATATATAGGTATGTGTAGGCTGATGCTCCCATTAGCACTTACTTTGCTTCTATGAGAGATCAGTCGGAATTTGACATTGCACAGTACACCGTGAAAAGCAACAGATAAGTATCTCATTTCTTTAGCCTCATGGACTGTTAAATAAATTCTGAATTTCTTTATCTTTTATTCTGTCTTCCTTGCACTCTCCACTCCCTATGAAATTCAGTTTAATGCTTCTTCCAGCCAGAACGTGGATACTTTACAGAGATCGCAGAGAAGCGTTCAGGCAATTGCATAATTACTTCAATTATTCAATAACCCTGATTTTTGTCATTACCATGGCTTTTTCTTTCAATGGGTAGGAATGTGGACCTGTTCCTTCCTTGTTAGCTCTGTCTCTCCTTGAGGGTAGCATTCACTCTACAAAGTTTATGTTTGGCCATAGCACACTGAAAAGTCACAGAGCTAGAGGCTAGTTATTCTTTCCACTACCTGTGTCTGTGCTGGTTAACTATGATGCTGCTGGTTTTATGTAAACAGAAATTAATAGCTATGGAGACCATTGCTGTGTAAGGGGTAGCAACAGATCCCAGGTCCAATGCCTGTCCCGAGCCGGATGACCTGAGCTGCTTCTCAGGGTCACCCAGTTAAGCTGCGCCAGCAGCTGTCTTGACTCCTTGTCCTCAGAGCTAGTTCTGGCTGTGGTGTGGTGCTGGTGAAACCCCTGAGCCCTTTGGGGCCTGAATTTGGGTTGAATTCTCAGCTTCTGACTTGCCTTCAAGGGACAGCTCAGTTGTGGAGTAAGAGCTACTAATTCCCCTGGATTTTCAGCTTTTAGATCTGTGTCATTCATCGGCGCGTGCTTCTGGCCCCCCACCAGTTGCAGTGTATCTAGTGTATCCTATTTGCAGTCAGGGACTGCTAACGTTTCAGTGACTGTTAGGAATTCTACCCCGTAGCTGTCTGCCTTGCTGGAATGACTCAGTTACTTGTGTGGCAACTGCTGAGCTGCTTTGTGTCATCATCTGGTATACTGAGAGAGAGTAAAGCAGTGCTCTTTACCTGAGAGAGCCATGAGCTGCAGCAGCTGAGCTCAGCAGCATCAGGGAGCTCGGAGAGAAGGGAGGAGGCAGGAATGAGTACCTCAGTCCCAAGGTAAGCTGTCTCCACTTGCAAATCACACTGCTGAGGTGTCTCGGCCAAGTGTTGCTGCAGTCCTGCCTTCTCTTCCTTGGGCTGCTTCCAATCTGTTTTTAGAACTGGCTTTCTATTCACCTGATCCCTTTGCTCTTAGAGTATTTTGCCATATGCTACTCCAAGGACCCCTAGGTACCCTGTGGATAACTGTACCCTCTGTCACCTGTACGCTTTACATCTAGTCTCTCCAGGAGCAAGTAGACAGCTTCAGTAAGCTAGAACTGACACACGTGTGACTAGAAGTTCTCCTGCACTCCAGGATAAGTGCGGACACTGAGAACTGTGTGCATGTATACCTTAGCACAGAATTAGTTTGCTATCAGATATGCTTCCATGGCACAGTGACAAGGCATATATATTGTTTGCTAGGTTAACAAAAGAAGGCTAGATTTTCTATTTGCTTAAATAACTGCACCATTAACTGATCCATGATCACTTTCACCAGTTCAGGATCTGATTGCATTCTGATTATCAATATCACGCCAGTTCCTGTGACACTGAATCATCTGTCCATCCTACTTCGTTCTTGGCAATTAGAACAACCCCTTGGTAGAGCAGCTGCTCTTTTTTCTGCTTCTTTTTTTCTGTGCTCAGGCAGAACCTCAAAGCCTAGGCCTCACAGGGACAGTCGCCCATGTTTTTGGAGCTGTGCCACCAGAAGGCTCTGTGGTGTGCAGTCTCCTGCCCAGCGTGACTGTCTTTTGGCACTGAACCAAGATCCTCTAGAACTGACAGCTGTAATAGAAGAGGATGTATTACACCTACTAATTTCTGGATTACTGCACAGCAGTTTAGCTATTCAGATTCTTCTATGGGATTGGGGACTGCCATGGATTTCAAGCAGCTGCTTCTAACCACTGACGCGTTCGGAAGTTAATAAACTAACTGCAAATTGACTATTGAATAACAGGAGGAAAAATAGGCAGAAAATCAACTGCCCCTGTTGTACAGAGGTAGCCCTGCATCCCCTACCCTTAAGTTTGAAGCAACAGAAGTTTGGGGTTTTTTTTTTCTTTTCAGTGGGTCTAAATTTCTAAACTTCTCATGAGTGCCATAAACTGTAAATCAAATTTGAACTTCTTAACTCCAGATCTCCAAAGTATGCAAAGCAGAGAAGAAATCTTTTAGGCATAGAATACTTTTCTTTCCTGGCCCAAAGCACTCTTGAATAAGTTATGACAAGGAAGGGGAAAAAAAATAATTCTTAAAACCAGAAAAGTAGTCATCCTAGTTTTATACATTAATTCTAGCTGAATCGGTGCATCCGTTCCTTGAAGACTGCAGAACTTTGTGGTCTACAAGAACAGTATTTCACTACGGAGACAAGTTTCCTGTGTAACTTCTCCCTTTTGTGAGAAAAAGAGAAACAAGACCTGAGCTATATCTTTCAATGGTGTTGCTGATTTAAAAGCCAGCCCTGGAGGAAGTCTTGTCAGTATGATGAACGAGAGTTTAGAAAACAAGCATTTGCTAATGTAACAGGAGTGTGAGGTGGAAAACTGTTTATTTTTGACAGAAATTGTAAGCAGAATGCCCAGTTAGGACTTACTGGATTGAAAATTTGATGAGGGATAAAGCCCTAACTACTGTGCCAAATGTTTTTTGTCTGAGTTCAGTGGTCTGACACATATTTTTTTTTTTGACAATCTAGCCTAAAACTTGCAGTGTGTTCCCAGGGACGCAAGGGAGAAGGTTACAAGAGCAAATTTTAGCCTTCTAAAGGTTACGTGCCCAAGGCAGACCCTCCAGTCAGTACGGAGAGATGCTCCAAGTTCTCTAAGTTCAGCTCTGGAGAGAATAACGCAGGACAAGCATCTCCCTCCCTCTTCTCTCGCCCTTCCTCCCTCCCCTGGGTAACTGATGAAGCTGAAAGAGATTAGCTTGCTTAGTCTAAAGCAGAGCGTGGCAAACAGTCCCTAGAATATCAAACTGACAGAATTTGGAAAAAATGGGAAATTTCCACAATTAAGCATGAAAAAGGTGTACTGATAATAAAGGCTTCATGCTTGCATGCCTCATGGCTGCCCTCAGCCCTAATGTGAAAGATAATTTGCAGAAGCTAATTTTCTGGCTCCTTTTCCAAAAAGGCCCATCAAAGCACCAACTGGTTTTGCTGGTAATCTGTCAAACTGCAAGAGGACTGAAATCATTACTTCATTTCACACAGGCCATCAAATAGTTTTCTCCACATTAATTCTCAGTCACCAGTGGCTCTGGTTACATCTGAATCGCTGACCTGGAAAAGCTCTGAAAGTCGCTGCCAATTCCCCAGAGCCATCCAGATTCCCAGTGAGAAACAATTGCATGGGAGACCAATTAAAATAGCATCTGTGAATTAAATAAATCTATAAAAAGAATCTATTTTCTCTGCACCAAGCAGCAATGTACATGGAAATTAGCAGAGCGTTTTTTAAATAAATGCCTGATGAACAAATAAGCCTCCTGGGGGAGGAGGGCAGGAGATAAACTTTATCCTGTATAAGCTTGAAATAATGAAAGAGCAAATGAAGTCAAACAGTGCGTCGCGCAGGTAGGAGCCCTGTGCTGTGAGCAAGGTCGCTGCTCCTACCTTCTGTGCTGCTGCAGCTGTAGCACTGCTGCTGTGTAAATGGAGAACAGGCCCCAACAGTACAGATCAAAGGGAAATTTGACATTAACTCGGTCTGTTTTCTCCTGCTTTCCAGGCTTTGTTGCAGGTTGGCAGTGGGAGAAAGAGGAATGGGCAGGGACTGTGGCTATGTCTTGATGTGGTGAAGAAATGCGATTTGTGTGAGGCTCTCAAGGCAGGAGGGGAATGCAGATTCATAAGCAGTAGGTGCTTCTATCCCCTGTGAAACCTGGGGTACTTCAGCTGTAATTTGCTGGCAGTCCTCAAAAATGTAACTGATGGGGGAAACACTGAGGGAGTCATTTTATTGAAATTCTATCCAAAGCAAAATGCGTTTCAAAATCTTGCAAGATTTTTTTTTTTTCTAGGAAGAAAGGAGGAGACATTCTTGAAATCCCTGATTTATCGCATACTTGTATTTTTCTAAATTAAATATTTTGATGTGTTTAATGCTCATGATTTTATTGCTGATGTTGCCATTTGTTCTAATATGGGATTTTTGTGTCCTAGCTTCCTTTCAACTATGACCTTTTTTTTTTTTGCTATATAAAAAAAGTCAAAATAGCCTGAATAGCTAAAGAACTAATACAACTTTTTAAAATGTCCCCTTTAGATACTTTTGATATATTTTTTTTTTTGGTCTTTTTCTCCAATTGGGACTGAAGCCACATTCCGAATCTCCGTATCTTTTCAGGAACAAAAATTCCTGTTTCCCATACAGCATTTTTTTGTCCTTACTGCCAGTCAAAAGAATGATTAATGGTGTCGCTACTATTTGATAGTAGGCTAGGATGGGTTAACCTCTGGTACTAAATCAAAATTGTACGGACAGCTTAGGATAGACATAGTTTTTCTGTCTCTTTTTCTTGTGGTGATGCCTTTTCCTTGTTTTTCAGACCATGAGGACTTCTATGCATTGCCTGCTTTTCATGTAAACTCATAAATGCGTGTTTTCCATCATTTAGCACAATTTTAGAGCTGACATATTTATCATCAATAGCTTTGGTTTTTTATAGGTTTGATCAATGGCTTCTATCCCAGACATACGCTTTAAGTATTTTCTACCTTAAAAAAGGGAGTTTTGATAGGAAAACTAAGCCTGTTCATATTCAAAATTGATTATTTCTTTTTTTTTACCCAACAGGCCTATTTTTACATAATTAAGTTGTGCAGTTTGTTTGGTTTTTTTTTTCCTAGATCTTATCAATAATAATACAGGGGCAACTGAGACATTTATGAGGTTTTTAATATAGGTTAGCGATCACTTAATTTCTCCTAGCTGCAGAATCAGTGAAGACAGACATGAGATGCTGGCTTCATCTCGTTAATGATGCAGGGCTTTGTGGTTTGGGCTTTTTCACTTCAAAATACATACAGAAGATGGCAGGGGTTTTTTCTTTGTCTTTTTTCCATTTAAAAATAGCATCTAATCAAATTATTTTTTAGGGAATATAACTCTCGTTATTCCACAGAGTCTCAGTAGCCAATGATTTCGAAACTATTTACTGCCTCAATTCTTTAACAGCTCTAGAAAAGGAAAAAAGTACTTGCCTCAGTGTTTGGGCTTGCCAGAATGTGGTATAGGAGCCAAGATGTGACTGTGCATTATCTTGACATTTAGAACCTTGTGTACACAGGAACAATATCTGAGTGGTCCGTAACCAGTTGAGGTGTCTGATTTTTAGACTTCCACGTGCTCTCACTGAGTAGGAAGATTGAGATATTTTTTTGTTAATATTTTGGGATTTTCTTTTGTCCTCAGTCTGGCCTCTCTGGGTTTTAGGTATCAAATACGTATCGGTGGCTTGAGACTTGTTTTCCTACCACAGTAAAGCTGCAGAAATACTTGTGCTTTTGAGGGGTAAAGTTAGAGTCTGGTCATTGCACCAAATGGCTTTTCTCACCCTTTTTCTGTCTCCTGTTTTTCACTTCATTAAGTGTTCTGCACTTTGAAAGGCTGAAGGATGGAAAGCATCACGTAAATACCTGTACAGTCGTGTCATTGGGACAAAATGAGATGAAAAGTCAGTCTTGGCTCATAACTCTTGACTGATTATCTGTGTGTTTCTTGGGTCCAGAATCACAGAAAAAATACTGAACATAGAACTGGAAGCTTGACCTGAATGAGCAAAATTACTAATATGCTATTGTTTGCTTTCCTCGCCTTCATTCATTCTGGCTTCTTGCATCAGGTTTGAAGGAATTTTACAAGCAAATGTTCAACATATCAAAGAATAAACGGCATATTCCGATGCAGAACTGCAGGCATGGAAATGGACAGTTCGTAATGATTGGGAAGACAGTTGGTGAACGCAGGTGTTTCTGAAGCTCCTGCCTCTATAGTTATTTGTCTTGCAACAGGCATTTGCCAATAAGTCCATTTTGATGGTGCTCCTTTTGACCTCTAATTTTCTTCCCTGCTTTCTTGCCATTTGCCGAAGATGCTTAGCCACTGCTTGCCAAGAGAGAACAACCCCCCGCAATATGGCCATGTGCGTTATCCACCTAGAGCTAAGGCCCAAGCAGGTCTGTAGCAGATTGTCCTGCTGCTTTTTGGGACCTCCAGAGCCTGCTGGGTGACAGATTTTCTAGAATTTTGTCAGTGAACAGATTTGCCACCCACAAAAGTACAGACTGCCTCATGCATGTCAGGTTACTTAATGGCAGATTTTTCGCTAGACAAGTTAAAGGAGAAACTAGTAGGTTTACCTTAAAAAAGACGTAACTTTGCAAATGTGGAAAAAAAATATTTTTAAAACAGCAACATGCATGCTTTTTAACGTTAGATTGCAACTGCTCTAGAGGCTGCTTTAGTGCAAGCATCCGTTTAATTGCAGTCAGCAGCTCTCCTGGTTTTATTGCTAAAGACAAAATTGGAAAGTTCCAAGACGTGGCACAGGCAACCTGTCTCTTTTCAAGCTCGTGTTTAATTTGCTCTTCTTGCCCATTGTTGGATATTGGTTCTGGTGCCATTATTTGCCAGAAAATGTCATTCAAGCTTACAGATGCTGCTACGTACTTAGACTGTCATGTGGCCGTTAATCTGCTAGTGCTTATCCTTCTGGTGTAATGTAATTTTATCTCTGTTTTGTTGCTGCCACAGCCCAGACTCTGTGCTTCCATCAAGCTCTTTATGGTGCTCTTTAGCAAGTTTTTAACTTTAACAGATTGGGTCTTTTCGTGCGTCAGAACTCAAAATCTTGGCACCTAATTAGGTACTGAACTGGACTCCTGGAAAGCTTTGCTCAAGTTGAGCATACCAAGCTTTTTCCAGCCTGGCACTTCCATAGTGCTCTCTAGAGGTGTATGTTGGACCGTAAAGGCTGGCAGTGGAGATAGGGTACACCCTTGTGTTATTCTCATGACCTGGATGTGCAAACTCATCCCCTTCTGTGTGATATGTTGTGTCTCTTTGATTCCATCCACCTTTGATGGAATTATCCACAAAAAATATAAAAATTGCATGCCTTTTTGGCAGAAGATGATGATGCTTCTGACACAGTTGGGGTTAAATATAGGAGCAAAACTGTAAAAAAAAAAAAAAAAAAAAAAAAAAGCTCTTTGCTTGCTGAAGATCTGGCCTGGGTCTAAATTCCTACAACCCCGTGACTCCAATGCGTTCTGGTTCAGGCCCTGTATTGATTTCCTTGTGTGTATGTACATGGGTAATGCTAGTATCAGCTTCTTGATTATTCTGAATTTTTTCTACAAGTTGCAGAGAACTGGAAATGTTCCAGTGCCTTCCACCAAACAGTAACACATTTAACCAACCTCTTACTTGAACAGATTGTATCTCTGGAGTTTATTTCCTTTTTGCAGACATGCTCTCAATTCTTTCCAGGTCTTATTAGCTATCATTTGAGAAAGGGGGGAAAAAAATTAAACACATTTTGATTACATGTGTTTATCTTATAACTTAATCTTTGCTGCTCAGATACAGGTATGTCTTGCATAAACCTTGATCATCACTGAAGATTTATGGAGCTTGAAAGGATTTACTCTGAATTCGAAGCTCGTGGTACTTTTTTTTTTTTTTTCTTCTCTCCTCATGTAGGGTTTACTTTAGTATTCAATGGATGGACTAAAACTAGCTCATTCAAACACGTTCTTAAAAGCACGTGTATAGAAATATATTTACTATCCTATTTACTCAGGGGTGAAATCATATCAACATTAATACTTCATAAGCAAAACCATATTCTGTGCATAGATGATATATTAGTGCCCTGAACAAAAGATAATTTTTTTTCTCTAAGTCTCAGAGCAAATTAAAGCTTGTCCATACTGACTGTTTCTGACTGATAGGGAGCTTATGATCTGTGCCCCTCCCCCTCCCAATAAACAAACAGATATTTTTACAGTATTTCCAAAAGAGTTCTTCATAAAGGATTATATATTCTGTAGGGGTTTACTAGTTATCCTGCAGTATTGCTTGTTATTCCTGACACTTCCGCCACCGTATCATCTGCTTCTGTAGAGGAAAGGAGAAAATAGCTTGTGTTGTGGAGAGCAGGGAGCAAGCCATAGGTGGGCAGGAAGGGCGGAAACAAACACACATTAATTTTGGCCCTCCCACTTAGCCCTGCCTTTTCTGGTCCCCCTGCATCTTTGGGATCCATAGCAAGGTTCCTTGGGTCAGACCAATCACAAGGCTGTCTTTCTAGAGACTCTAAATAGATTACATTTTATCATAGTCAGCACTGTGCTTCCAGAAGGTGGCACCAATTTTTGTCCAATGCACCAACCGTATTGATCTTCATAGGGCAGGAGTGGTAAAGCTTTCATCTTGATGTATTAAAAATGCACAGACTTACAGAAATTCAGTGCCAAATAAAAGCCTGACTAAGCGGAAAATGGCCAAATGGCTTGGGCCCTTCCTACTTAAGGGACTGGCTGTTCTGAGGTGATTTCATGGCAGCCATAACTATTGAAGAGTTGATCAGAATAAATCGTCTTAAACTAGAGCCATTTACTTGTAAAAGTCATCAGCAATAAGCGTCCCTAAGTCTTGATTTCTTTCCTAACTTGGACCATAAAATTTTCCCTCTGTAAGGGACCAGTGCATGGACCAGAGTCCTCAGGTGCTTGTTGTAGAGCTTTATCAAGCATTCATTTATGTTAATAGTTCTCTTAGGTAATGGCCATCCTAGTGTAGGAGAAAAATCCGTGATGTTTGTGATGTGGATGAAAACTGTGCCCTTCAGAAAGGGGCAGGACACTCACTGGTGCGGATGCTCCCCAGAAAGGCAGGAGAACTCCTGCCCTGTGGTGTCACAGCAGGATTCAGCATTACTCCAGCTCTCATTCAGCTGGTGAAAAATGCATAAACACAGATACTTGTGCTGGTACTATTAAAAAGGTGATTCCCCCTGAACCCGCATTAGCGTTCTAGCACAACTCTCCTTGTGTTTATTAGCTCTATCTACTATTGCTTGAACAGTTCTCTTGGATACGCATCCACTCTTTTACAGCTTCCTACAGGTAGCAACGCTATTATAGAGGCTTTTATGTGTCTAGGAATTTAAACAAATGTGACTGGTATGAATGAACTTTCCAATTTAGCAGGAGCCTTGTTAGTTTGGCTTTTCAGTTCTCATTAGCTCATCCAGCGAGGGAGCTTAGCCTGTGTTGGATGAAATGGCCCAGCCATGGTTGGGAAAGTCCTTTTTATGTAGAGAAGTAGGTTAAGATATGTACTTGTTGATGTACAGCTATGGGCCTTGATTAATTAGTTTCCATACTATCCTCTATCTCTCCTTCCAGAAATAAATTTGACAACGTAAGCTAAAATACACCAAAATAACAGAGGAAACACTGAAAAACGGAGGAAAAAATACAATCTTTTACTCTCAAAACTTGTGCTGTGTCAGGTGGACTGTTGTGAGAAATGTATGTGCCAATTTAGAAATACCAGAATGTTCTCCTGCTCGAAGAAAAATGTTTTCAATTAGCATTATTCTCCAGTGTATTTTGAAAAAGTCATATTTGAGTATTCCAAAAGATTCATGTAGTTAAGTGCCTGGAGCCCTGACATGTTTAGAACTGATACAATAATCACATACAATTTAATTTCTTTCATTCCAAGTTATTATTAAGGGATGTTATGCTTGTAAAGCCAGCAAATAATATTCCTACTGTGGCCTGGAGTGGGTGGAAAGAAAAAAATTTACAAATTTCATATATTTTTTTAAAATCTTTTTTTAATACTATATTATTATATACATATATGAAAGAAATACCTAAAAGCTTTAGCAGGAACAATAGGAAGCTGACAGTCACACAGAAGTGGGGAAAGTAAAGGATAGTAATACTTGTTTGCCAGAGGCTGGAATTCGAATAACGGCGTGGCTCTCCTTGCAGCTGTTTGAAAATTCCAGATTCAATGCTATACGTTCCTGTCAAAATTGTTGCAAGATACAGGTTTGTGTGCTGATAACATTTTTAATCTTTGTGGTTCCTTTTTCATCTGGACCTTCCAATCAGTGATCACTTTTCTCTAATTCATTTTTTCAACATCTGTTTTTTTTAAATTAAAATCCCTACATGATTTAAAGCTTATTCCTCAACAGCTTGTCCTCAGAACTGCATGAAGACCAGTTAATTTATTGTTCTATCTAAATAAGTAAAAGGGAAGACAAAAATACATAAAGCTTCCTTAAGATTCTTTGCTATGAGCAGATTTTAAAACAAAACCAAACAACCCTACCAAATCTAAAACCACTCTTAATACTGTCTCATTGCTTTTGATGGCTCTACATCTCGGGCCCTTAGTTGCTCTTCTAAGCACTTTACCACGTAGGCTTAATTTCCATGTGCAATCTGCAGCATTAACCTGAAAAATCTTGAAATCTTTCTTGCAAAATTACGTTTGCGTGATCACGCTGGTCACCAGAAATCCCACCTCCCATTTTGCTTGGCTCCATTTCTTCTTCTCCACATCTTTGTGAGAGCTTTGAGTCGCAAAGGTTCTCTGTCCAGGACACAGCCTAATGCAGAGGCAGATGACCATGCTCTAAAATCACAAATGTTTTTGTAACAAAAAAGGTACAACTAGCTAGAATTGAATATATATGAATATATATATAGAAATACCCTGCTTTCCAGCACAAAGGCATTTCATCTATTTGCTGCCTTTAATAGAAATGCTATGCCTAGGCAAGATAATTTTTGTGTTTGTTTGTTTAACTTCTGGCTGTTGCCAGGGATTTTTTTTCAATACCCATTATGTTTGTGTTCAGATTGTATAATGTTTCTTTTTGCATTAGGCTGTTCAATTACAGCAGGCACACAACAGCAATACGGGATAACAGTAAAGAGATTTTTACAATGTGGGGAAAATATATGAAAGGAAATATTATTTTTCTTTTTAGCAGCCTTTTATTATGCCAGAATTTTCCTCTAGGGAACAGACAAAGGAGATCCTCACAGTCTATCTCAGTGTATATTAGCTGGTTTGGTTCATCTTTCATTTTGAACTGGCTGTGGATGCAAATTGAAACCCTTCCAAACAGCCTGGAATCTTTCAAGCCTCCCAAGACCTGAGCCTCCATCTGCAACTAATTTTGCAGATGATTCATCTGTTGTCTTCAAAGAAGATATGGGTGCAAATTGTAATCGTACTAAGCCATCTCAAACTTTTGAGATGTTCAGCCAAATGCAAATTTGCATCTGTTTTCTTTACAACAGACTGAACCAAAACTTTAACGCTTAATCCCCTGAGCTTTTAGAGCACGGGGTGCTCTATACTTGTGAAGATCAGGCCAGTCATTTCTGTGCGTATCCATGACTTTTGGTGTCTATGCTGAGTGCCAAGTCGATCACAGTCAGAATTTGTCAAAGGGTATGGCGTTTGCTAACACAGAGTGACGTGCCAAGTGTTACGAGTCCCACAACTGAGTTGCATGTTACAATGCAACAGAGCATTTCAACAGATGCCTAAATTACAGCAAAAACTGCAACTTGGTCTGTCTGAACAACGCTGAGCCTGCTCTCTGTGGGCTAGATGGTAAATCTTTATCCCACATTGGGGAAGAGCTGGCTGCTCAGCTGGACCCAGAGAAAGTTCCTTTCCTATGAGGAGGAAAAAGGTGTTTGCAGCCTGGTCTGTGGTACGCTGCCCTTCCTGACCCTGCCTTTCTTCCACCTTTACAGTTTCCCCTTTAGTGTAAATGCTGCCCCTTTCTTGCACGTGCTCTCAGACGTAGACTCGGCAAGAATACCAAAATATTACTAACACATTTTTAATGCCAACTTTGGGGCCCATGTCTGCGCTCTAAAGCAGGGTAAATCTCCACTGATTTATCCTTCAATGTCAAGAGTACCCGGTCAGACCTTTAAAAATGTCATTTTGGGTTTCAGTCTTTATTTGTGTCTCTTTCTTTTGTCAACGCTGTTACACACCAACAAAGGTCTGAACTCTTACCTCTTCCTTTCATTGCTGCTTCTTGCAGCTGCTTTTCTCTGCTTTGGAGCTGCTGTTCTTTCCCACAAACTGTTCTCTCCGCTGAGATCTGCCACGGATCGGCTCTCGGGTAGCAGGATCACAATGGGTTCACCCTGATCTCCACCAGGACAATGGACTAGTGCATCTTGTGTCTCTTTCTAATTCTGGCAAAGAGAGGGTCAATTTTCGAATGGCTCTGTTGAGAAAATCTCAGAGGTGTTTAGTTTTTGTTGCAGGATGGCTTTGACTGTGCGCGTTAGCCTTATGGGAGCTGAAGGTTCTTGGTTTCGATCTGATGCTATGTAGTCTTAATTTTACACACTGTTCTTTTTAGAAAATGCTGTGGATTCCTTCTGTATCCTAGATGTCATCTCTGGTTTAGTCACCCTTCACTGAAATACAGTACACACATTCTACTTGCTTGATGTTTGCTTTTCCTTTCTACGTGATGGTAGTGCCCACCTTGCAGTCTCACTTGCCTGGGTAGATTGTACCCGTTTTGGAGCATAGCACAGTAGCTACTATGGAAAAAAAAATTGCATAAGTATTTTTTTTATACTTCTATGAAATGCATAAGATCAGAAAAAAACTTTATGCCAGTGGTACTCAAAAAAATTCTGCAGTGCAAGCACAATGCTTGCTGTGATGGGTGCTAAATCAGAGCACAAGAAAGCACACTTTGGTGTGGACAGACCTCAGTTCTCCAGTGCACATGTTTAAGAACTATTGCTCTAGGCCTACAAGCATTTACTGCCCAGCAATGCTGGGATTTGTGCGGCTTATTCGCTTTACCATTTTGTCTATGCCTGGAAGTACAGAGGAATAATTCAGCCTTGCACACACTGTGCCAGTCTGTTTTCTCTTCATTTTCCTTAATGGAGCAGACACACGGCCACTGGCTATATTAAGTCCACACTAAGTAGTGAGGCAGCCGAGCAGGGCTGGGATGTGCAGAGCGAAACGGCTGGCGCTGAGGATGCTCCCATTGTGCACGTTGTGGGACATCACCTTCCAGCCCAGTACGTCCATGAGGGATCCAGTTCATGCACTTTGAGGCAAACCTGTGTCATGAAGGAAAATAAAGCAGATAAGGACGATTGGGAGATTTGTTTCAAAACAGTACACCAAATCCCAACTGAAAAAGGTAATGAGGACTGACTCAGGAATCCCTAGAAATGAGGGACTTCCCATAAGGGTTTCTGCATGTATCTACTATGTATATTTTAAAAACTGCGGAAATAAGAAAGGACACCTGCTGCTCTGTGAATTCCTGTCCTGTAATGGCCCAGAGTGGGACTCTCTGGTCCGTGCAGGACATTTGGTCCTTCTAAATAAGACAGTCCCCTTGTGCTAGGAAGTACATGGATTTCTAGCTTTTTTTTCTGCCCTACACCTCCCTCTTTCCTTCTGAGCTTTTCAGCTGATGAAGATTTCCTTCACTTCAGTGTTGTAGACAGCAAGATCCCTTTAGGGGTCGTCAGAGAGAGTTTCTGTTTCCATTAGTCAGGGAGAGGCTCCTTATCAAACCACCCTGTTGGTTTTGTTACCACATTGATACCAAGTTCTTATGGCGTTTAGACTGCAAAGTTATTGCTTTGATATTTTTCAGGTGTTGAGCTGGTGCCTCACATCTTGAGTAAGCCATTTTTATGCCAGGTTATTCATTTACAGTAAATCATCAGAAAGTGGTTGGAAAGGAACAGATCTGCATGGAAACTACATGATCTGAGTCTGAAATTAACCTTTTCTATACAGTCAGACAGCATACTGGTACTACCTCAGCCTCACCACCTCATAAACTATCCGTCAGCTTCAAATGATCCAAAACCCTTTGAATTTCAGTTGTATTTGTGTGTATTTTTGTTTTCAAATGTATAAATGTTCTTCACCTTATACATAAATTAGAATGTGCCAAAATAATTGGTGCTTTTCTAATACTATCATATACGAAGTATGGAAAATATACTAATTTCAGGTAGCTTTGTAGTTCTGTACAAAGCTTACAGCCTGAAAGCACTAGCATGTAACAGCGAAATCAGAATGCCGAACAGAAAACATCTTGTATTAACTTGTAGATTAAATTGGTTGCATAGCAAATGTATTGCTGAGCGCTACATGTGTTTGTGTTTCTGAAGTAGAATGTAACTTCTTAATTCACCGTGCCTCTGAGAAACTGTGGGATGCCTCATTCTACAGGAAAAACAGAGCACTGGGTGGTCTGGAAGCTGTTGTTCTGCCCGGGTTTTACTGAGCACAATTCTGCACCTTTCCAGTAAGATTTCTGCTCTCTGTTGCAGTGGCTCAGGGTGTTGATATTGCATATTTTGTTAGATTAGGTGCTAAAGGCTCATTCCCCCAAACATGAAGGAGTACAGAGGCACCATAGCATTTGGGGGACATTTGGGCTGTCCCAGGGGAGCCTCAGCCCCAGGGGCTGGAGGGCCACCAGCACTGTGGGACAAAGGGAGATGGCCTCTGGAGCACCTTACAGATGAGGGGGTTACTGCCTGAGCTGTGGGCCTCATGACGGGGTGTGGGGAGCAACATCGTGGGATCTTTAGATTTGTTGGTTTAGGGGAGGAGGGAAGGGAGGGAAAGGAGAGGGATCAAGGTGGTATGGGAAGATACAAGCACAGGAAATAGAAAAAGTGTGACAGGGATCAGTCTCCTGATCACTGCAGTTTGTCCTGTGTTCTCAGTAAGCTTAATTTCTTGCTGTGTGACGGGACTCTCTGTTCTGAGTGCATTTGTGTGTGTATGGGGGTCTCATTGCCAGCAACTGGAGTTGGACCATGCAACGCAGGTGCTCGTGTGCCTGTCGTGCCAGCAAAAGGAGCAAGCAACAGCGCATATATCAGTATGCAATTGCTAGCAAGTAACAAACCAGACTACCTGTGAGTAGAATAAGAGGCTTGTGAGCCAGGTATCAAGGCAACTGTGAGCCTGGGGCAGGTACCACAGAGACCAGAGGGTCTGCAAGTTGGCTGTGGCAGGGACACAGAAGTCCAAGACAAAGACTAGGGAGACCATAAGGTCTGTAAGTCTGTGGGGCTGAACAAGTGGGATCTATTTACATGTGTGTGTGTGCCTGCATGAGGCAAATAGAGATGAGAAGATCCAGGGCCAGTTACTGGAGAGGCTGAGTGCTTAGGACTAGTTGGTGGAGGGATGTCTAGTGTACGTGCAAGGTCCTTTGTGGACCAGCAGCTGGAGTGGGGCTGCAGGTCCTGAGGTGCCTGCAGCTGGAGGGAGCAAGGATTGAGGGCAAGCCGTTGGGTAGGCTGTCTGAGGCCAGTTACTTAGGGCATCCACGTTATGCGTGTGTAGATATATATGTTTATATATGTGGGTGTGTGTATGAATACTTTCAACTAACAGGTTTTTATCCTCCTCAGCCAGAGAAGAAAACAAGAGGAGGCTGTTGGTGTTTGTTTGTGTGAGTGCTTTAGTGTTTCCGTCTGCAGTGAGCCACGTAGCTGGCCCTGTGTCTATGTGTACCTTTGTTGTATATCTGTGTTTGTGCGGGTACTTATTAGGAATAGATGCTCAGCCTCACTACTCGCTGGACGAGGGAACGTGGAGGTGCAGCAACCTCGCCTCTATCTGGCTACTGCATTTGGCAACTCCTAACGTGTTTGTTGCAAATTCTATGAATGCTAAAAAGCAATAAGGTATTCGGTATATATTTTTCTGGTATGACTGCTGAGAAATAACAGTAAGTCTTCACAAGCAAAATATTGCATAAACTGCTTCAGACCTCCTGCAGCAATAATTTGCTCCTCTGTTTGGTGATCACTGAAAGATTAAGCCAGAGAGCAATATTCTATTCTGTACAGACAGGAGCAGACTGGATTTTTCTGTGTGTCATAACATCCATTCTGTAACTCGCTGGAAAAAAAAAAAATCTGATGAGAAAGAAAAGTTAGTTGGCTGAAAAAATTTTACAGAACAAACGTACGCTCCATTTCTAAGCCAGTTCTTGTGCAGATGATATACTGCCCTCAATTGGTACATTTAACTTCTGCTGACAGAAGTCCTGCTGCAGCTTGCTTATAAAACATAGTGACAGAAGGCTTAAAACAGCCTTCCATGTTAACCCTAGTGAGTGTGTGATGAAACCCCGCCAAATCAGTGTGGTGCCGTTTAATCTGCATTCTCTATTCCTTTGTACCTTGGTTCAAACGGAGCTTATTTGAGGGAAACACTTCCAAACATCTTACAGAAATCTAGACAACAGCTCTTGAAATACGACCATGAATGTTCTTCTCGGGACTTCATTCCATTCATCGGATTATTTCGGGATCTTATTGTTTGAGTAAAACCAAAAAAGATTGTGATATTTACAAACCACCAAGTGGTTTAGTCACAAAAAAAAAAAAAAAATAAACACAACATTGCCCTCGGAAGATAAACATCTCACAGAGCTCACTTCAGGGCTCGTTACCTTGACATCTTCTAGACAAGCAGTTGAAAACTATGAGATGAGCCACTGTTTATGCCAGATCTGAAACTCCTTCTCCTACCTGCTGTCAGTCTGTTCAAGCATAAGTAAAGTTGCCATCAGGTGTCTTCTGCAGGTGGGTGGAGGGTCGGTAAATTGGCTGTTCTTGCACTGAAATATACTTGGTTATGATCTGTTTTGAGTCTTACTAATTTTCTGGGCATGGGCCATGTGTAGTTGTAGGTTAGGTAATAATTTGCTGACAGACTGGCTGTCAGAATAATCCATAATTATGTTTTTCTTGGCCTGACTCTGAAGTCTCAGCAGCTACTGTCAAGACCAGCCTTAGGTAGACAAATCACTGCTGTTGCGCCATTGAAACCAGTTCAAGTAATACCAGTGTCACACCCACATCCTCCAAATGATGAAACACTTGTATGGCTGAGTAGCGAATTCTCATTCAGGAGCGTTTTGAGGCTGCTTTTCAGGAGGGTCGATGGCTACACAGATCCATGCTCTTCCTCAGGCCTAAATTCAACATGTCCACCTTGAAATGTTCATTTAGCAACGTTTCAATGGACACAGCTGGGTTTCTCTTCTACATTTCCAGTGTATTTTCTCATCTGATGCTTCTCAGAAAAAATCTCTTTCGCTCATCCAAATCAAGTCTAGAGCTAAAGGGAATCCCCACCTGTCATAACCTCAAATCCCAGCGTAGGCTCCACACTCCCACTGTCTCAGTGTGGGAAAAGTTACCCCACAGATATAGCTGACCATTGCTCCAGGTATCCCAATCATTCCCAACACAATAGCTTATGGCGGACAAACCCAAGAGCTCTTCTCGTGTTGGAAATGACTTGGTTTGCCTGCGGCCACGCAGGAAAGTGGGGTTCGGGGGGAACAGATCATAATTTAGTTCGATGTGGACCACTTCAAGAGGGGTAAGGACAACTGCAGTTCCCTTGGGCCATCAGCCTTGGAGGGAGATAAACAAGTTTCCCCTCTTTGTAGATTCTGTAATGTAGAGGACGCTGCATAAAGCAAATGTACATTAATGGAGAACACAGCTTTAAAATACTGTCTTAAAAAAGACAGATTATGCATCCACTGTACACTCTTAATACTTTTATTTAGTACAAAATTGGCAGGCTTATACCACTACTGTGCCTTCTTCTGTTACTGAGAAAACACCGATACTAATTGTGATCAGCAAATGGTGGTTATTTCAGTGCAGCAACCTCATCCTTAGCCTCTGAAGAAATTGTTGTAAAAGAAGTCTACAGCTTTTTCTTTTTTTTTTTTTTTTTTTTTTAACTTTTGTTTTCTTTGCTCAATACTAGCCTTTCAGGTAAAATCTTGTTCTGATCTGATGGCAGTAATCAGTAATGATGAATAAGCTGGTGTGTACATAATCTTTCCATTTTGCAACATAGGTCTGTCCTTTCAGCGTGTTTTCTCACCTGCCATTTCTCAGAAATGTCCCTTTCACTCGTCTAAATCCAGTCTGGAGTCATTATATGATAGACAGATTACAGTGTTCGTGTGCTCCCATACTGAACCAAGCTACAAATGAAAAATAAATCTTGCCTGATCTTGAGATTTGGTAGAAATGTAACTATTTCCAACTGTCGTAAGCAACAACTTTTACTTGTTTTAAGTGTGTCTTCTCTGTCCTATTTATAACTTTCTTTGTCTCCAAAACGTAAAGAAGGAAGTGACAGTAAGTGTGGAATTTGTAAGCATACAATGTCTACCCTTGAAACCCTATGGTCTAGGATAATAAACAGCGTATACCAGAAAAGAGAGTCAATGAGAATAAAAAATGATAGGTGTCTCTTCATTCATAATCACGATAGAAACCAAAGGCAAATGTTCAATCTTATAGTCTGCCTTCTGCTGATCTTTGTCACCCCCGTGATTTGTGGGAGAAATTGGGTTCTGGAACCGAGGAGCAGTTCCTTAATAGGGCGACACTTACCAAGTCTGGCAGTGTCTTACCAATTCTCAGATGCAGCTTTGTTCTCCAGGACCAGCCATGAGGAGACCTCTTGCCCACCCCCCCCCATCCTCTGGCTGGGCTGGAACAGCATTATATGCAATAGTTATCACAATTAATGAAGTATGCTGTGATCTAAAGCTGCTTTATGCCACTTCAGCATTATAACAGGTATAAAAGCATGACTAATTTATACCTGCTATCTGCGGATAGAAGTCTGTAAGTTGGCCTGTGTCTGTGAGAAGCCTACTGTTGATAAAAAGTTAGTAATAATTATTATAAATATTATACTCAAATTCAAGAAAATGGACATATTTAACTCCAGACAGTGCTGTGCAAAATAATAGCTGGTGTCAATTCACGTGTTGTTAGGATAGTTTCAGCATGACACAAGCACCCTATCAACGTGAGTGGTGTCAGCCAAGGAAAGTGGGGAAATGCACACAATGGAAGAAGCGCCGAGCTCCTCGTTCCCAGCATGGACCCTCCAAAACTGTGTCGGGGTATGCTTGTGATCAGTGCTAGAAAGTTTGCCCAGGTGCCACTAGAGATCCAACTGTTTTGTGATAAAGCATATTTCCCTTGCTTGAGCTGTCCCTTCAGGCTGTGATTTATTACTATTATTCTAACATCTATGGGCCTGGTTGTGCTCAGTGTAGTACAAGCATCGGAAGTGACAGCTCTCACCCTTCAAATCTGTTGTCAGAGACGAGATATAGCAAATAGGCAGGAAAAACAAAAGGCAGGGGTTGAAAAGGGATGGGGCAGTAAAAATTGGGTGTTTGAATATGCGCTACTTGGCCATTTATCTCCTAAACTTTAATAGCTTTAATAACATTGCATTATATGTTGATAGGTATGAAAGCTTTGAGAAAAGGAAATTCACATGATTATTAATCATATGTATGCATTTCTGGCAATATTGAAGAACTGTAAGGATTTTCTAGTGATTGATCAGTATTGCCTGAGTTTTTTGCACTTGTGGTATCTCTGATAGCCGTGTGCAAAGAGACTTTTATATCACATTAGTATATTTCAACTCAGCTATATTTTTTGAGACTGCTGTTAATCTCATCCTAAAAAAAAGTGAGCGGTATTGCTCACTTCTAAAATTAGTTTTAAGCTTTCCGACTAGCTGGATTGTGAATGTTCCTTATCTAATTACCTGATGCCCTCTTCCAGTGTGTCATTGTGTTACTTTTTTTTCTCTTTTTAATATTATGGAAATGTAAAATAACTTGACCTTGAATAGATACCTTGTGGGAATTCCTTCAATATATGCAGTGAATTACATGAACCCCTGTCGATAGCTAAAAGAATTTTAGCTCTTCTATTTCATATGACAGAGCTTTGCACTTCAGAAGCAGTGAAGTTTCTGGTCTGAAAGACCATTTGGATTTGTTCATTCACTGCATTTTTATTAATTTGTGATATGTCAAATGAATAAGCGATCTCTCTCACTTCTGCTGATTAAAAAGTTCTATTAAGAACCAAGATGATAAATATATATGATATGAAATGAAATGGGTTATAAATCCAAAATGGAGACATAATATAATAAAACATCTTTTCCTCAGTATCCTACTCCATTTTTCTTCTGTGTAGACAGCTATTGTCAGCTTAATTATTTTAAGGTAAGATCAACCTTAATTAATCAAAGTAAAGTTAAGACTGGCTTTGCAATATTTAAAAAAAATAAGAGCCAAAATAATCATATGCATGGTTAATACAATACATGTAAATTAAGATATAAGAACACAAGAGGATATACTAATAAACTGAGTCATAGTAACGAGCAATATAGTTGGAATTAATAGTTCGTTGACACAAATAGGGACAACTTTATGTCTTCATCTCAGAAATAAGCATCATTGTGTTAGCTGTCAGATGCACCAAGCAGAAAGCCTACTCTAATGACTGTGTGCGAGGCAGACAGAGGAGAGGGATGCACCCTAAACCTGAAGAGAAATGAGCAGGTGTCAAGCTTATTACCAGTTTTTTGAGTTATCTAATTCCTTATAAAATGCCTCTAAAATCATCAGCCAAACCCAGCCATCGTGTTTAATCAGTTTGAGCAGGCAGTATCAGGGCATTAGAAGAAATTCTATGTTTGCTTTTAAATAGCTCAGATTTTAATTGTGGTGGGTTTGGTTTGGTTTTCTTTTTTTTTTTTGTTTAATGGATTCAAATTACGTTTATCCATGGTCTGTTTTCTGTAAGTGAGGGCTTTTAGGATATCACTATTAAGCTACAAGGTGAGTTTCATTCCTCTTCGTACAAGCGTATCGGCTACTGCTTCAGCTTTTGCAAGTCCTCCACTGGGGTCTGTGTTGTTGTACCCTATGTATTTGAAGCTCCTGCTTATCCCTGCAGGAATTGTGTCCTAAGGAGAAGCAGGATCCACAGACCATGCCCATGCTAGTGAGCCCTGGAGGAGAAAGGCAGTGCTGGCAGCACCTTCGTCTGAAAGCCAAAGGAAGTCCTTCACCTGCTTGTCTTGAGCGCCAAGGCAAGGGAAAGGCAGCGGGGATGCTAGGGACTGGCAGGCCCCTAACACGGACTCTGCTCACACCTTGTTAGCTCCAGTGTGCGACACCATTTGGGACATCAGGTAGGAATGGCAATGTTGTCTTTATGTCTACCTCTTCACTCAAGGGTAGTGTGATTATGTAATGACCTTGAAAATTACATTCCAGATGTAGAAAACAAATCAGTTTAAAATCCAGGATTGGTGGGAAATATCTCTCATTTCCCCTTTCTCGTTGTGTGTCTGTATAATTGGGGGAAAAGGGTAGGAAAAAAGAGGAGAGGAAATTCAGAACCGAATGTGGTGGGGATTGTCAGGTTGCTCATGCAGTTCATATGTCGGTGGTGCAGCTCCACTTTACTCTCGCTGCAAATCTGGCTGATTGGCTTTTCTTCAGACTGAAGCTTGATTTTATAATTTTTTTATTTCCCCCCCCCCCCCCCACCGCTTTAGTACAGTGGTTTTGTGGCAATTATGTAAATTATATGTCACACTACTGCTTATTTTCCACATCATTTGATTTGACCTTTAAAACTAATAAGAGAATTATCATTTTTACGGGTAATTTGTGTTTCATAGTATGAGACAGCAGGACAGGGATTGATGGGGGGAACATCAGAACACAGAAGTCATGTTGCAGGATAGTACTAGAGGCCCATAAGTAGGTAACCCGCATGCAACAGTGGCTGATGTGAGCTCCTGAAGAGCGAATTAGAAGATAAATTGTGGAATAAAATTCCCAGAGGGGGAATTTTCTTTCTAATAACCGTCAGCGAGGTCTGGGCTAGCCATTGTTCTTTTGGTTCGTAATTGTTTCTAATACATGCGTCAATGTCTCATTATAATTTATACATAGATATGGATATATATTTCTCAGGTAATATAATAAAGGATATTACTCACTCCATACAAACGTTGATGGATTATACCTCATGTTACATATACATGTCTAATCCCACTTAATCTCACCAACTCTCTAGCCACGTTATCTTGAATTAATTTTGTGGTTATTTTTGACTAATGTTAAAGCTGCTGTAAAGAACTTTCCATGCATCCACCTGTTAAACTACTACAGAAATCAAAATGTTAAAAGCAAATAGAATTATCTATGTATTTTCTTGCCCAAGTTGCACAGATCAAGCATTGTTAACAGGTTCATCAACAGCACTTGTAATACTCCTCTTTCAGCCGCCTCCTCCCTCAAAAAGACCTATGGAAAGTTCAAAGTGTCAAGAAAATTGTTGCAGAATTGTGATAAGACATGACATTAGAGCAGCGAAGACTTCCATAACACTAGCTAAATGCCTTATTAATCTTACATGTGTCAGATGAGATTTTCACTGTGTTTAGGATGACGCCTGGCAGGGAGCGTAGGATGTCCTGTGTGGGCTCTAGTTCGGGGAGGGGGAGGACAGAGTCTTGTTCCTCTGACTGAAACTTAATATTTCATATGCATTTAGTAGTAGTGGGAACTACCCACATGCAGAGAGCCCTAGCAAGTGATGAGTAAGACTCCTAAATCGAATAACACACACCAGTATTTTGGCCACACTTGTCACTTCCCAGCTTCCCTCATGGCCAGTATTTACATGGCATTTTCTTCTCCTTATTGTTGGATTACTCATCAATAATATTGTTTGGGCTTTGTTCCCTTTTTCTCTTTCCCTGTTCTTCAGCTCCTCTCTAGACTTCTTTCCAACATCCATCTGCTGTGCGTGTACAATCCACGTTTCTGGTAGGTAGTTCTCTGTCCCACCACAGCGGAGCCACATGGCAGTTCAAGTACTGGAACAGGAGGTTCTGATCTAGGCTTCTCATGGAATGGAAATGTATTTTACAGGTCGGCGTTAGGCCAGCAGAGCTAAAGCATCCTGCTCAGAGAGAAGCAGGAGACATGTTTTCCTTTGTTCAGGCCTTTTTGGGGATGTTGCTGATGGCATAGTTTGTTCTCTCGTGACCTGCTTGTACAGCTCTTCGCCCTTGCGCTTTCTTGTACACATTTTGTGTTCACAGTTAAAATACGTGAAGATTATACTTCCCTCAGTGTGCTGATTTGACCTTTATGGAGTCCATTGAATGAGCACACTGAAACCCCAGGATTTGAGTCAAGCTACTGTCCTGTACAAAAGACTAGCATTGAGGTAAATCGTCATCGTAAGATCTGAAACCAAAAGAAAGTAAAAATCCCGAGGCCTTTTTTGCATAGCCTGATTAATTTTGTAGTTACGTAAGACCTGTGAGTGTCCTGTAAACACTCTTCTCACCTTGAAAAGAAGTTTGCACCTGTTTCTCCTCATTTTGCAATGCATTTGGGGTTTTTTCCCACCTTCTGCTTCTGTCGTCAACTGAGCACATTTTTTTCCTTTTCCTTGACACAGCATATCTTCAGGCTTTTCTTCACATAGAAAAAAAATCTACAGAAATGTAACAAAAAATATGAAAACCATCTGACTTGAAGATAGAGGCACCCAAAAATTTCATGCCAAGTTCCAGCTTTTTCAAGACAAATTACGAAAATGCTAAAAGCTTAGTATCTATAGCAGCACAAACAACACCACTACAATATGCCACAACAGATTGTTCATATGTCACTATTTTTCCAAAGTTTCTTGGCAAACATTTCCATCGGTAAACAAGTCAAGCGAGAGAATTGTAAAATGGCCAGCAAAAAAATCTCAGTCTTCTCTGGCTATTGAAATCAAATTCTGGTACTTATCACTATTACTCTGTTCTTCAGCCCCTCTTCTTTCACCTGTGCTGACAGACTACAGTTGTCTCTGTTCCTGCCTTCACAGCAAGGCTTTTGCCTGTTGTGCCACCGTCCTCTTTATATTGCAAGTTTATCAAAGCAATGTCACGTCTTAAACGTTGGGTCAGATTCTCACCTGGGGGGAAAACTTTTTATAGATCTATTAACTTCTTCAGAAAGATGGCAAATTACATGAGCTGGTGAGCTGGCACTGCATGTTTCTTGCAGCATGCTGCCCATCAGTGGAACTGAAAAAACCATTAATAATGCCAGTCCACCAACATTTAGAGACAGATTGATAGTTTGGGGTTTTTTTCTATTGTCTGTTCTGCTTTGCTGTTCAGTATGTAGGTATCCATCAGAATTTATTGTTAAATGAAGCGTCTGGGGAACAGGCCAATTCATGCTATATGTTAATGATGGGTAAGTGCTAAAAGTTGAGGAGTTCTTAGTTGATTATTACTGGAATAATCACTTGAAGCTTCAAAATACATATTCCTACTGTACTAGCACATACAGCATCTGTAAAATTGGAATTGGAAAGTCTCTGTCTGTATGGATAAAAGACCAACATTTGAAACGATCCTTCTGGGTGAGAAACTGAGGGGGTTTTGCCTGACATTTGTAATTACCTGTAATTTGAATGTTCCTTAAAGATTAAGGTAGATTGAACTGTAACATTTGTCTCTTCATATATTGAAATAACTGGGAAAAGTCTTACCTTTACTGAAGCCAGTGGAAGCTTTGCCATGAGCTTCAGCATGGAATCAATTTAACTCAGAACTCTTAATGCTGTCACTTTGCACAAGAAAGGATGTTCTGGCTGTGCTTTGACTTTGGTGTTGGCTGCAGTTCCAAGTTGCAGGTTTGGTTGAAAAAAATATGAGGAAAAGAAATATTTAATCAAACACACAATCTGATGAAAACAGTACAGAGCTAACTGTAAATGTATCTTTTACTAATGAAAAGAAAAGGAGATCTAACTGGCCACAGACCTAAAATGTTGTGAATATATCCATAGTATGTATCTTTAAAAACAAAAAAAAAAAAATTAAAAAAAAAAATCAAGATTCTGGGGGTCATACAAAAGAAAGGAAGAAGGAATAGTTTTATTTGGGCAATTCAGAAGGCAAGGAAAGTCCTAGATATTTAGTAACATTCAATCAAAATGCATAAGCAAGACTTAGGACAGGGACTGGTGCACGATATCCCCTTGCCTCCTCTTTCTGGCCTCGTCAGTGCTGAGTTCTTTCATAGGAGAGGTACAGCTTCTTGGGAAGGGGCCATGAGTGCCTGCAGAGCTGAATGCCAGGGGAGAAAGGCTTCTGGGCTTGAAAGGGTTGCATCCCTCTCCCTCCCTATTCCAAGGAGGTCGTTGAGTTAGTGTGCCGTTCCTCAGGCGAGTGCTGTAGTCTTGTATATATATACTGCAGAGTTAAAGAAATGGGCAGTGTTGCCGAGAAACAGATCTAATTGTAAAGCCCAGATGTCGCTTTTAAAGGGCATGAGAAACTGGACATTCTCATGAGCCATAATGTATATCAAGTAGTTTAAAATGCATTTTATTTTATTCCCTTTTCTTAAAAAAAAAAAAAATAAAATGTTCCTTACTCCAGAGTTCACTTCAGCTCTGCCCCCTCCTTTGGCTGCATTGCAGCTGGATTCAAAAAGGGAGGGGCCTCGCAGCATTTATTATGTTGTTCCTATATGGCCAATCACAGTGTTATATCGTACCAGTAGCATAAAAAAAAAATATCATTAAGTCAAAGTCACTTTTCCTAGGCTGTCCCCTTGTTCCACATTTTAGCAATTTAACATATTCATCACTTGCTTTCGTGCCACTCGTTCTTGACTTACCAAGCATGGTGGACTGCACAGCCAGGCCTTTTTCTCAGAGCTTTCGGAAAGCCACAGCCGTATATCACCTTCCCTGTTTATTTCTCTAAGTGCCCTTTCACAGTGCTTGTTTGTCTCCATGCAACATAGCAATAGCTGCGGTAGATAAGCTTAACTATAGCTTACTTAACTGGTATCATGAGTTGAGACTCCTGCCGTCGCTAGCCTGAGTTAATTATGACAATATTAGCAACAGGACTTCAAGATTAACTTTTGTTCGAGGAGCCTACACGATTCACACACAATTCGCATAATGAAATAGTGTTAAACAGCATGGTTGGCCACCTTTCCAGCCTTTATTCCTGTATAGCAAAGCAGTGAGTTCCCAACAGGCGTAAAAAGGCGAGCGTACAATACAAAGCCATTTGTGACCTTCCTGTTGATTTATTCTCAACAGCCAACAGGTGCCTCATACAGAATTCAAACTAACAAATGCAGAAAGACAAAACCAACAACCTTACAATGAAATATGTCAGGGACAACTTCTAACCCTCTCTGTTTTCATAGCACTGCTTGTGTTGAAAAGATGAGAGGAAAAAAAAGAAAGGAATAAAGGTGGTGGTGAAACAAAGAGGAAAATCCTGAAAAAGTTAGTGCCCCAGAGGGCTGCATAATTAACAATTCTTTTTACACGTGCTATGCTTTTCCTTCTCAGTACTGGAGGACAATAGAATCATAACTTCTTCAAAATTCCTTTGAATCGTCTCGTTAATGACACATGGTCTTGGTTTGTCCCTGCTTGAAAGTCCGATAATATTTTCATACCCACTGTTGAATGTGTGTTTAGCTTTGTCCTCCTCATTTGTACGATACACTCATACTTATCAGATCATCCGCTTTTGTACGTGGATGTTCAACAATTCGGTTAAAGGTTAACAATAAAAGGGGGGCCAAAGGGAGCGGGAGGATAAGGCGATTTATTTTCAGTACAAGCTAACTAAACAATGCAAAGGAAAAGTGTATTATATCATCTGTAGAAAGCAGCCTACTCCATCCAATTCTAGCCACAGAGGATATTTAGATAGCACAGGCCTTAAAGAAGACTTATTGAAGTACAGTCCTGCCTTCGTTGTATAGAGTAGAGGCATTTTCTTCTAAAATAACTGATTAACAGAAGCAGCTCCCTTAAGAACAGCTACACGGAGTATTCTGTCAAGCCTCTACCTTGTATAAATGTCTTTAATTAATAGATGCCTTCATCAAATATAAGAAAAAATTAAGCATTAGTGCTCACCAGAGACACTGCTATTAGAGTGATTATCTTAGATTTAATTTCATTTGCAGATGCAATTAATTTATTTTTAATAGATCTCTAATTTAGTTTTATCTATTTCTTGTTCAGTTTTTGCAGATATTAGCAGGCTGCACTTCCTTCAAAGCCCACCAGCTTTCCCCTCCCACCTCCTTCAGCCTCTCTGCTCTCCGCAGAGTGTGTTTGCATGTAAATTAGCTGGACCACTGCAGGCTAAGATACCGATTAATCTTCAAACGTGCCACAAGATAGAAGTTAACGCTCTAGCTGAGGGACTTAAAGTAGGAAAGAGTGTTACCACTGCAAGTCATCTGTTCTGCTTGGCAAGGCAGTAGTTGTCTCACACAGGAGCGGGCTGCTCTTGAAGCAGCTTCTCTTCGAGTGAGTGGCAGTGGGTATTGTTGCACAGTGTATAAAACTCCTTTTGTCAGCTTACATTAACCACAGAATTGACTTGTAAGACATTTGTACTCGGAGAGAGAGATGAAGGATATCCTGTCTTTTAACAAAGGATATGTCAGTGCTACAGCATAGAGGGGAGATACCAGCGTTGTTTTCTTGGAAAACTGTATCAGAGTGTTTAAAGTTTTCTGCTGTCACAGCTCAGCTGCTTCTGCTTTGCAGGTGTTTAAATCAGGGGTTTCTGTGCAACTTTACAGAATGAGATGGCTCCCAGTGCAACATGTCTGATAGCAGCCCTGTTAGCATGAGCTCCAACAGCCCTTTACTTGGTATCAGTCTCATTAGTTTTAGGCTTGTGCCCATGGGCTCCAATGCATACAAGAGCACTTCATGATTACACTATGTTCCTACAAGTATGGTGCTCAGGAAGGTAGGAGATTGAGATAAATCTTCTAATCTTCTTTATCCCGTTTAGATCAAGACAAGGGATGGAAGGCTTCTTTGCTCTGGTTTTTATCTGGCAACTCTGATACAGAGGGATGGCATGGCTTTTTTTTCCAGTCACACAGGAACTTTAAGGTAGAGCTGGGAGGTGAATCTAGATCTTCTGTGTCCCTGTCCAGGTCTGAGCTGTAAACTATCCTGTGTTGTTTTATTATGTATGACTGGTGTTTGCTAAAGAGCAGTGCTGTAGTCCAGTTAGCTCTGCTCCACTGTAGTCAATATGTACTTTATCACTGACTTTGGAAGAAGTAGACTACACAGTCAACCATTAGAAGTGAAGAAACTGCTAATTTTATATTGATCTAGAGAATAAGCTTCTCCAGCAGTCTGTGTCAGCTTCTAGCTGGGATATCTCTATATTTAATTTTAATCAGATCTCTTCTAAAAGGGATTAAAGGATGCCAGGTGTGATGAGGAGCATTGGCATTTCTTCCTCCTGGAAACACTTTTTTACCTCAGCAAATTCATTTAATATGTGCTTCTATGGGGATAATTTTGACTCTTACCAGGATTCAAGGGCCTGTGTTTCCTTGTCAGCCCCTTGACTCAGTCAGGAAAGTGAGAACCTTCAGTCATAAACTTTTCCAGTAAGTGGCTGGATGGACAAAGATATTCATAACGGTTTTTTTACAGACAGTTGCTGTTCTTTATTTCTATGAGGTTGTCTTTTGTCCATATCCTGGTCTCAGCAACAAAATCCAAGGTCAAGTGGGGAAGATCAAATCATTTTAATAACACAGTGTTACCATCCCTCATTGTCCTTTTATTGTCTAGCTTAATAACAATGGCATTAATGAACCTAAAACTATCCTAGTCTCTCATCTGAAACTAGTCTGAAGATTGTTTTATCAAGTTTAGCTTGATAAAAATCACAGCAGGCTTGGGAATAAGGAGATGCCTCATTTGCAGGAGCAAAATCCAAGAGAGAACATGGCTTACATGAGAGAATATTTTTAGAAATTAATCGGTGTATGTGGAACTGAACTGAATGGTAGGAGGGCAGGCTCCCATCTGATCAGCTGCATACATGCATGCTCTGTTAGAAGGCTGGGAATAATTAACATTTATAGTGAATCTGTCATAGCAATGAAGCACGTACCTCCTACAATCACAGGCAATTTCTTATTGTTCACAGCCTTAAATGAAAGAACCTCTAGTGAGGTTTTAATAATCGCTTCACCTGCCCGTTTATGAGACAGTCCTTAGAGAAGAGGATGGCCCATGTGCTCTTCATATGTGCTGTTCAATCTGGGGGCATGATAGTCAAAAAGACAAATAGTAAAGCAAAGGAGGAGGAAATTATGACAATGATTATTGCTACTGAACTCAACATAATAAAATTTTTTTCTGTTGTGTGTGTGATTTTTCTTCCATACTGTTTTTCTCCCTTTTTTTTTTCTTGTTCTCAGTGTGTGAAAGTTAGGTTTTTATATCAACATAATTTTATAAAGTATGACTTGCTTAAAGATATTTTATGCACATGCTCCAGTTAGTAAATAGGAAGTTTTCTCCAGTTGTATTTACGGTTGTTACTTCTGTTGTCCAGTGGTCCTCTCCAGAGGAGTACAGAAAGAGAGATCCAGAATGGCTCTTCTGTTTAAGGAAGGACAAGGGTTTTATGAAGCTAACCTAACTGGGTATAGGTCTCTCTGATCTTCCTGCACCTCTACAGAAAGAGAGATAAACTACGTACAAACTACTTCTTTCCTGTGACAACAGTCACTAGAAGACATCTCTGTCACACAGACCCTCTCTGCTACCCAATTTCTGAAATAATCCATGCAGTCTTCACCCATTTAATTATTGCTGAAGATCTACTGGTTGTGGGCACCATGAGAATCTTCCAAGACCATTTTGTATCTAGGAATAGGATTCCTGTGGTTTGTCGGTAAATCTGAAATAGCCAAGCATAAGTACATGTAGAGAAAAATCTATTCATAGAAGCTAAAAATGAGCAGAGAGATAAGTGTGCAGTCATGTAGGCGAACCATATCTATCTCTCTTGCACATTTTAAATCGGCTCCTGTGACAATGGTCTGCTGCAGCTGCTGCATCATGACGAGGAGGTCAAGGAATGCAGTCTGCATATCATCCCCAATATCAAAAACTGTGAAGAATTTCCTAAAAGGAAAGCTAGTTCCTGGGCAGGGCTGTGAGTGACTGCAGAAACTCTGGAGCTCCAGGAGTGAGGAGCACTCTCTTGAAGACTTTACCATAGCATGAGATGTTCTCTCCGTACCTAGAAAGGCAGTGGTAGTCTCTTTGCCTGCCAGATCATCAGGTCTCACTAGCTTCAACTCAGAAACATAGAAAGTTAAAATATTCTGAAGCAGGAGGCAATTTGATAAAAGAAAGGATGGAGACTGCAGGGGAAAATCCCAAGTTTTAGCCAAACTGATGAGGAAGCAAATTAAAGTAACAATAAAGGGTTTGATAGCTCCATTATGAATGCACTAGCTGTAAATATGAAATGCAGCCTGCTTAGAAGGAGCTTGATAATGTCCACCAAGACTTGAATGAATAAGTACTCATATTGATTCCTTTTGTTGGCTGCACAAGATAGGGGTCCTGGCAACATCCCATAGTGCCCCTCTCCATAGTGCCTTCTTCAATGCACTTACAGGAAAGACTGGCAGAATGCCACTCTTCTCCACAGCCAATGCAAGAAGTTATTTTTGACTGCTAGGGATTTTCAAGTTTCATCTAAACGCCAAGGTAACCTTGGAGCATGTTAAGGAGACCTGGCTGTGATCATTTGCCTGGGAGTGCTGGCCTGCTTGTGATGAGGGACTGACTATCCATCGCTGTAGCAGCCAGATAAGGAGATGAGCGTCTGTGAAGAGGTCACACAGATTCAGCAGAATCCAGCAGTCTGGGCAATTCCCAGCATCTTGGCACTAGAAAAGAGTCTTATGTTTAAAAAATGAGAAAGTAAATAAATAAAAATAGTCACACAGGAAAGAAGACTGCTGTATGCAAGATAATGGGACCATGGATTTTAAGAGTTGCTGAGAGTCTGAAAAGAGATTGCTTCTCAGCAAAGATTGTGTTGGCATTTGCTTTTGGAGTCCCCACTGTGCCAGGACTTACGTAAACCATAGAACTTCCCCTTAGGCTACGAGCTGTGTCAAATACTGGACCAGGAACAATTTACCTGTGGTTGTTTCACTTCACAAATTTACTGCCGTTCAATATATTCTGCTGTCATATAATGTGGGCTAGATATTTTTCCAGTAAGAACTTGGCCATTGATTTCTTTTTAGTGCTACACAAAAATACTTGGCCGTTGATTATTGCAGATGAAAAACCTGCTGTGCGGTTTTCAAAAAATACACACAGGGGTCCCAGTAAAGGCAAGACTGTCTTCTCCGCATTTGCAGAAGAAATGCGAGTTCCATTCAGGGGAGCATAAGATTATAAAAATAGCTATACTGGTTCAACCCAGGGGCTTCTTGTTCACTCTCCTGTTTCCAAATGTTGTTTCAGGATGAAGTGTCGGGGTGCATGGAACAAAGGGATCTCAGGGATATCATGACTGCAATCAGTAGCACATCCCTGGTCTTCTGCCTGTTCTTGTTCACCAGCACGTGAGTGTACTGCAAGCAACAGACTTCCTCTGAGTGACTGACCATCCTGGTGGGCTGTCGAGGTCCATGCTCTTCGTCATCTTCCTGACAATCTTTGGCAACTCGGGGAGACGGGGGTCTGGTGAAAGACTCCAGGCAAAGACATTCTGCAAAATTTTCACCTGCCTCTTCCTCTCTGATTCTCGCCTCATCCGCTGGCCTTATGTTTGTGTTTGGCCTCTACAATGTCAAAAAGATCCCCTACCAAAAGAGAAGGAAAAAGCAAGGTGAGGAATTGATACCATGTGAACTCTGCCCAAAGTAAGTAACTGTAGATATTTTTTCTGTTATGACAGAAAAAAATCAAGCCTTTTACGTATTGCTTTATCATCATTATTCTCTTTCCTCTGATAGCGCAGTTTTGTAAGCCCAGCAACTGCATACCGAAGAATGGTGTGTTATGGTAAGTGAGTAACAGCAGAAATTCTACTTGATAAATTTTCTCTGTTCTGTTTTGAAATTAGCAGTGTTTTTTTTCCAAACGTATTTGTTGCTTAGAATTATTACCTGCATAACTTTGAGCTGTAAATTCCTTTTGATATCTGTTCAGAGGAGTAATAGTTTATTTGATTTGACATGTTAGTCATGTGATAGTGTTTCCAGTCTCTTAACAGCTGAGCCCTAAAAATTTTAATCGGGATTCTAGTTCTTATCTTAGAATAGTGAATTTGTAACTATTTTTCTATGTGGGTTGGTTACGTTGTTTTCCACCAGAAATACTTTAAAAAGAATTTTAATCTAGACAGTCTACTTTTTGAGTAAGTTCATGTAAAAACCATAAATAATTGAAAATAGAATTCAACCCCTAACTGGTTTTCAGCTTTGGTCAAATAATCTCACCAAAAATGATAAGAATTTTAATGACAAAATGCTGTTGTATTGCCCTATGTCCTTATTTTTCTCTCTGGGTTCTCTTCCTAAAGTCTACGTTTCATGTTGCATTATGTGTATTTCCTAAGAAAAGAAAGCGTGCTATTTTTTGACCCCAGCATATAAAGGTGTGCAAATTCCATGAAGCTCCAAGAATGTGTTTCAAATCCAAAATATTACTGCTTTTGGCAAAGGCACTCAGAATGGAGCAGGGAGTATTCTTCCACAAAGTCTTCTGTGGGCAGAGGGTGATGAAGAAGAAATGTTGATACGTTTTCAAGTGACCACTACAGAAATATTTGCTGGTATATGTCTGATATGCATGTTCCCTGGGGAACGCCAACCGCAAATGTGAATACAGGCAGAATTGAATTAAAACTGGTATCTATGCAAATATCTGTAAGCCGTATGTTTCAGCTTGTCTTTAGCTCTTCTGTCCGCTAATCTGATCTAAATACTCTTTCAAGTTGTGTTTATTATGTCTGTTGAACAATGGAGTTGCCCGGAATGCAGTCTAATTTATTTTAAAACGTAAAGAACAGGGGGGATTTTCCTCTGACAATGGTGATTAATTGTGAATCTTTAAATCCAGACTAGAAGGGTTTCAGAGTTATTCTTGATGAACTATTGAAATGATTAATCTTTCTTTCCTTTTGTCCAGTTCCTGAACTGGTCAGGTTTTCTATGAATGTGTTAATTGCTCAAAAATTCTTCTAACTCTTGCCAATAAATATATATATGTATTACAAAGGGGTTTTATGAAATATCTGCTGCTACTATTTCTTTAAGAATCTGATATTTTTTCAGGCTTTTGATTTGCCTGCTTAGGCAAGTCTTCTGTTTCTACACTATGGTTAGATAATTTAATGAGAAAATAACCAAAACCATCTAACGCGTAATGACTTGCAATACTATTTTTCAGCATGGATAATTATTCGCTGACTATTTGTGAAGTATTTAGGATTCATAAACATCTTCAGGACTAAAAGCATTTGTCATGCAGATATGCATGTGCAGTTAATAATAACAAGCCACAAATAATAACTGAATGAGCCGACAGTGCTTATGACAAAATGATTCACTATTTTTTGTGGTATTTAGCCACGTCTACTTAGGATCTATAAATAATTACCGACTTAAAGATTCTGAAGGACAGGTAGAACTGCTGGATCATTTTTCCGATTTCCTAGGTGGTGTAGACCAGGTACTCTTACCTAGTTATGCTGGATGATGATTATATCTGTGTGCATTTATTGTTTTAATTCTGCTGAGCGTAGGTAGACTGAAAAGGCTGAAATAAAAGTAGAAAAAAATCTGGTATAGTAACTAATGAGGCCTAATGAGAAAAAAAAAAAAAGAATGTTTTATATAGCAGTCTCATATTTAAACAGTGCACCAGTCATGTCATAGTTAAAATTTCGCCATATACAAGATGGAAGGGTTTAGGGAATTTCTTCTTCCTTCTTTTTGCGAAATCATGTAGAATCATGATGGGAAATAGATTCCAGGGAACAGTGCCAGTTGTTTCTCTATAGCAAATGTGATTGTTAATGGAAAGAAATGCAAGACAGCCATCTGTTGGATTGCACAGCAACGTGCTTGGTTTCCAGGTCCCAGTGTGGGCTGCCGGTAGCCCAGAAAGGAACAAGTACAGCGCTCGTTGCAGGGGCAGATGGTGTTTGTGGACAGTTTAAATTCAGGCTGAGCGTAAGTCCGCTATGAAGGAAAAGTACGCATGTGAAAATGGGTCCTAGGAGCGCTGCAGACACCTGGGATGCAGGCAGGGCTTTATCATCAGCTTGTTACTAGTTTTACAGAGGTTTTCTGTGCCTTTTCACAAGTAACAACTCTGTACTGCAGGACTATGTTGCCAGCTGCCATCACAAATGGTGGATTCAGCGCTGATCCACTGCTTGGGGAGAGCAAATATGCAGCTGATCTCAACACGTATGTCAGTGTAGAAGAGAAGACTAGCTTGTCCCTGGACTTGTATGACAACTTCATATTATGTACGTGTAGATCTATAGGTATATATTGTAAAGAAAATACTAGTGAAGATCACAGTCATATTTGGCTTAGTGTAAAGCTTGGATTAGATATCGTGGATGCTTATATTTTGTGTATTATTGGGTCTTATTAAAAACCTTTTACACATGATACTTATCATTAACTGACACAGACAATAATTGGGTCTTTTGTTGTCACAGATCTACTGATCCAGATTTACGATTTGATAAATTGCATGTCGTTGCCATTCACGATCAGGGTCTGAGCCAGTATATCTTTGCCATCTGAGGTATTCTGCCAGACTTCTATTCTGAACTGATTTTGTACCTTTCTTACATCTGGGGCCATTTAGATGGGCTTAGTTCCCAGTACAAAGGAGGTAACTTCAGTCTGCTGTCTGTCTCCAGATCTTTTTAGTAGATAGAGACAAAATAGTTGAAATACTGGCTCCCCCGTTTACCACAGTCTTCAGTGTAATGCTTGAGCACATGTTATCTCTCTTCCAGGTGACAATAACACAAAAGAGAACCCTTGATATGGTACCGTGGTCCTGGGTATTTGGGGAGGGATTTTGTAAGCCCCTCGAGTATTGCTACCACCACTAGCTGTTCTGAACCACAGTGAATTCAATGGAAATATTATCAGTGTTTTTATCTGGCACAAACCGCAATTTTCGAGAGCTCCCTGGCTTGCCTTTTTTTTTATCCCTGCTGAGGCCAATTATGCTTAAAGCTAGCAAAAATTGAGCCAGTGTTGAAAATCACACCCAACAAGTTCCTCTGAGTACAAATAGATTGAATTTCAATTAAAAATTAGAGCGAAGTAAAAGGTCACTTGTTAATTCTAATGTAATTTAAATGGGTGTAAATTAAGTTTGTATCTTTCTCTGTCTTTAAGTTCTGTCACATGTTCTTTCGTAGGTCAGTGAAATCTCATGACTGGATAACAGTTGTAAAAAGTAAAGGGGAGAGGGGAAATGATGTCTGAACCATAAGAAAGGTGTCCAAATAGCTAGTAATAATGGAGCAGAAGTCTATACTGGTTGATCTGCACTAATGTGATTTGTTTGCCGCGTTTTGTGGCAGACATCCATTGTGAATATTTGACACACAGGATTGCTTTAGTGGAGAGATTCAAATTGTTTGCAGACACCCAGGATTTGACCACTGCATTCCATGTGATAATCATAAGTCTCATATTCTGAAATCCTGTGCTGGTTTTTTTGCCTCTGTAATTTGGCTTAGACTGTGGCAGCTTCTGATTGTAATGCGTTTATCCCATATGTTATCATCAGCAAATTAATATTATGTTCTAAATAAGGTTCAGCTGATACCGAACTGCTACAGCTGGAAGGACGAGGGTACCAGCTGGGGTAGGCCGGCTTGTTAACATCCCTACAGATCTCACTGTGAGCTGAATGGCTGCCATTCAAGTTGTAACTTTCTGAGAGTTTTCAAATCACACAGGCAGAATTTATTAAATATAAATTCTGTAGCTCCTAGCAGAGGATCAAAATTACTCTTTGATGTGACCCTTGATACGCAAAAATATTTGCAATCTGTGTAGGAGATGAATCTCGTGGTGTCAGTCCAAACTCAATGAACAGTTCTGTTGGAAAGGCATTCCGGTCTTGGTATATGCAACTATTAGGACAGGAGTAATCCTCATTTCCCGCTTGCTAATAAAGAGTCTGACCTGAACACAAGGCCCCTGAAAGGATAGAAGAAAAGGGTTATTCAGATTCAGGGGAGATGCCTGACAGATTGTGTGCTGTTTTGAAGAGAAGCTGGCCTTTCTGCTATGTAAGGTTTTATTGTTGCTTAGTCAGCAAATTATAACAGAAAAGGTCTATTCTGGTTTTGATTTTATGTTATATTTAATATGAATTTTGTGACTCTGCCTCCATTTTAATCTATAAAGCCTGGATTTTTCCCTTTAATTTAAATGACCCATTTTTGAAATTGCTGGCTGCTGCTGCTTGAGGATATTCACTTCCAGAAGCTCCTGGGGAAAAGGGACTGATCCCTAACCTCGGAGGAAGGCACAGGTACTGTCCTGCATAAATAACTTCATTCTCAGAGGCGATCCGGAGTGGGATCTGTAAACGGGAATTGGCGTATCAGTTTGTGTTGAAGGCAAGGGAAAGGTAAAACAGCTTAAACAGAATAAGATAAGAGCTACATTATGTTCAACAGAAGCAAAAGAAAACCCCTCGGAAATATGGGAGCAAAAACAAACCCATTTTTTAATAGAACAGAACGGTTTCCCAGCGATTCTGAATATGTTTGATTCCGTTAGTAACCCTCTCCAAGCTTTGCCTTTGACCTCAAAACCAAAATAGAAGGCGGCTTTGCTTTCGTGTCTCAAGACAGATGAGTTTATTTGAGCAAGGTAACAAATGTGGATTATGTCACTGCAAATACCAAAGGGGAAGGTGACACTTCAGGTAGTTGCCTCTGGCCAAGTATGTAAGGCTAGTGCTATATTCTTATCTAGGCACAACCTTTCTGCTTACCTTACGATAAATTAAACTGACTACTTGTCTCTGCTATGGCTGAAGCAGCTTCTTTGTTGCGGTTTGGTTTGAGTTTTTTTTTTCCTTTTAACCTCAGGGTAACTAATACACCTTAGCTTTCCTGAGGTAAAACATAGCGAAGGCTAGACACTTCAGTTTACAAGATCAGTGCTACACATCTGCCTAAGGCTGACTTTGCTAAATTTATCTCACAGTACAACTGAAGGGCTCTGACATTGCTATCTATTTTTTTTTGTCTTTTTTTTTTTTTTTTTAAAACCTGACACAACCTCGTGCGTGCTAATTACCCCAGCGCATCTTAAGCAATGAATAAATCGTTTTAACTGCAGCATTCCTAGGTTACGCTGGTACGAAGATCACAATACTGATGGTACAATACTTCTCTTGGAAGTAATTTATCTTTTCCCATAGGTAAGCAATCTTCCTCCTTCTCCTAGTTCATCACTCAATTGTGTATTTCGATTTGATTCACCGGTGTGTGGCGGTGTTCTGCTGTTCTCCTTACCAGAGGTACCTGTTCAGGTTTGGGTATTTCTGAAGTGCTTATCCAGCTGTGGGCTTCCTGTGCCGCTGTCATCTGCTCTCTACTGAAGCACGTGTAATATAAAAACAGTATTTGATATCTCTGCCCAATTTATCCTTCCACCCCAGGGTGGCGCCCTGAGATTTTCTGACTCTCCTGCACTTAAGTAGACAAACTCAGTTTCCCATGATTCTTATTTCTTTCTTTTCTCTGTCAAATGCGAATTAATAGGTCAGGATCCTGACCCTATTCCTGTGCCACTCAACTTCTCATTTCACTGTGTAATGGCAAAAAGTCTGTGTAACATTGTAAATTAAAAAAATGTACTTTCTATTCCCACTGCACCCAGAATTTCCTGACTACACTATTAAAGAAGTTAATTGGGTTATTTTAGCTGCTAACACTGATTGATATCTTAGTGTATTGTGCTTCCCTAACTTGGAAATATCCCTTACCTGTTTTCCCAAAAGTTCATCTGTCTACCCGTTCCTCTCTTGAAATATCTCCCAAAAACCCACATTCCAGTTAAGTTGCATCCAGTGCCCTGATGAGAACCATAGTATCATAAAGAACTTTCTAGCACATAGGCTTACTTTATGATAGCGCAAAGGTTGACCATAATTTTGAGGTCAATAAAGTGCCTGAGGTGTTTCATCTCAAATACTCTAGAAAATATATTACTAGCAAGATTTTTCTGTCTACTTAAGGAGGGTGAAGAACCTGATGAGTGCCAAGTCCTTTCCAACATAGATTAGAAAAGCCTACTGCCTCACCAATCTGGAAAATCTTCTATTCAGTGTGAATTTAGTTTTATTTTCCCACTTATTGGTAAAACAAAATTTGTCATCTTCTTTCAAAAAGTTTTACAGATTTGATCAGAGCCGCTCTTGCAAGGGGCATTAATCTGAGCTAGTAGTGGCAGTTCAGAAACCAAAATTCAAATGAGCAGAGAAGTTGGATTTAGCGTAATGCTCACAAACATAATCAAATTTTTGATAAATTGGCCAATTTTCCTGCTAATTGTGTGACTATCCCTGAAAATGAACTGTGAATTGTAGGTTCTGTAATATATTTGTGACACTTTGCTGTAAAAGTCATTTGAACAGGCAATTATTTGACCCAAGCTATTTATTAGTTTTTTAGATTGTACAAATAATTTTCAGTATTAAGGACATTCCAGTAATTGAAGACATACATTTTAATTTCTAGTCTTATATCACGATGCTCCACGTTAACCCACCATCCACCTGGCACAGTCCAAGCCACGGCAGAAATTAAAACCAACACAGATGAAGTACGTTTATGTGTGTGTGTATATGGTGTCTTTTATTTTAAAGTATGTAGATATATCTGTGTTACCCGCCGTATTCTCAGGACACTCTAACGTGCCATTATTATTAAAGTAAAAAATGAAACCGGTACGGTTTTGGATGTTGAAATATATCGATGTGGGAGGAGGCTGTATTTCAAAGGCTTGCCAGCCACCAATGCTTGCTGTGTGTGCAGCAGCAGGTCCGCAGGTGTCACCCAGCCACCGCTTTTCAACGCTTCTCTGGCAAAAGGAATTGTGACTTGAGTCACTCACAATATTGTGTTTCTTCCCCTGCAAATGAGTACTTTTCCTGTTGATTTTAGACTTCACCCAAGTGCTGTGCTATACTAAGCCAGCTGTATTTTCTCACTCAATTTAGAGCGCATAATACGACCTACCTCTCAAAAATCTAAGTAGCGCAAGCTAAGAGCACGTTCTTTTATGACCACTTTACTCTATCCTTTCTTACATAGAATCACACCTGCTTCTATTTAAAGCTCACAAATAGTGATATTTCAGCATGCTACAAAAGTCTCTGATACATCAGGCAGGCGAGGTTCTTGATTTTTGCCAAAGCCTGCTACTCTGGCAGCTTAAAAAGCCTTGAAGAAGATGGAAATAGGTGCAGAGAGGATGCTGTGACTTCGCTGGGAGTTTTCCCTACAAAGTTAGTTGGTTTTTTTTCTCAATGGTCACTTTAGGTGCTTTTGAGTAAAAATGCCTTATTCGGCATCAGGGTCCAGCTAGCTGTGATTAGCAAGAGCTTTTGAAAAGGATCCAGAACCTGTCTGGCAAGTTCAACCTTTAAGGTCCCTGTCTTCATATGCAGTCAGACTGTGTAGTAATGAGGCTCCTCTAATTTAAACCAAACACCGAAACAGTCTCTTAATGGCCTTGTTTTATCAACAGCAAGAAGCTGGCACAAAACCCTCCTTGCCCCTTCCCTGCAGTGGAACCGAACCTCAGTAATTCAGGAAAGGCTTTTGGCAACATCTAGGGTATCAGGATTGCTGTGCCAAGACTGCTGCCTTTATATTTCATTTGGAAAAATGTAGTTTCATCAAAATAATAATTTTTTGCAGGACTATTTCCATCCCAACTATACCGTTGACAGATGCGTTTGTAAATGTTTCAAAAAAAAGTCAATGAATTGATTTGTTTGCATTTTCTGATTTACTTTTGACTTTCTCATTTCCTTTCTCTCTTGACAGAATATTATGCTGTATTTTCAGGTTTAATATCAAATTATTAAAGGCATTTCAGAATTGCCAGACTGTTTAGTATTTCAAATTATGAATTTTTCTCCAAAGTTAGAACAAAATAAAATTTTGAAAAGTCAGACTGTCCAACAAGATGGAAATTCTGTAGAGGGTTTCGTGTTCCCATCTGTGCTTTTGAGATCCAAGGACCTGAATGAGTGCCCACTAAAACAAACAGGAATCTTTCTCTCAAATTTAATGACTTTGGACTCAACTTTAAGATCAAAGAATTTTCAAACTGATTATAGAGGCCAAGACATTTTTTTTTTCCTCCTCTTGTTTTTAAATATTCCTGGTGCTATCTTCTATGAAAACCAATGTGCGCTGAACACCCACATTTAACTCACCATGAGAAAGTGAGAGGGCTCCCAGGTTCTACACTGAATCCCAACTTTCCAGAGGGTTACTTTAGTGGAATTAGCTATGAAACATTAATTTACTCCAATGCCATATTACTGGATCTCTGCAAACAACTATGATGTTGAATGTTCGGGAACAGTGTTTTAAAAATATTAAAGACTTTGTTATACAGATCGCTGCTTTTTTTTTTGCTTTTTTTTTTTTTTTTTAGGGATTGAACAGATTTCCTGGGGCAGCCAGTATGAATATGGAGTTGAAAAAGGTGTTGAATAACGCAAAAGAATTTTTGATGATATACACTGTGTTCCACTTCTGCTATTGTACTTTTGTGAGATGGGATTCCTTTGGACTCACTCAAAATGTAGGTGATTTCTTTTCTACAGTCTTTGGCAGATAGTCAAATAGGTGTTTGGTTTGCAGCTCCTTCCTGCACGTAGGGAACCTACATACTTGTTTCTCTCATCCACAAAGTTCTTTTATCTGGCTTTCGGGGCTTGTTTAGGCTATCTTTGCAAGACCGATATGTTGGGATTTTGCATTTTTTTTTTTTTTTTTTAAACAAAGACTGGTATTTCCACTGAGGAGGCTGAAAGTTGCTGCTAATAAGATTCCTGGATAAATATCTAGAAATTCTCAGGCTTTGCCTCAGGGACAAACACTTGGGAGAAAATCTTGCCAAAATGAAGGCGGCTTATACCCCTGCCCCACTGGCCTTTTTTGTGGCCCAGATGGGCCCATTCAAAGATCACAAGACAGTTTCTACTATCCTGAGAGTGATTTAAGTTCACGTGCTTCTCAGTTTTTTTCACAGTTTTTGCACGTTTCATATCTTTTCTGCCCTATGAGATAAACTCATTTATAAAGAAGGAGTAAGGTGAATGAGTGTTTTAATAAAACCTTCTCTTGAAATTTCCAAACAGCTGAAAGATAGAAAATCAGACTTTGCATTGGAAATAACTTTTTTGCAAATACTTGGCTTGTATACATTTTCACCATGCTTTCAAAAGAAAATGATAAAGTGAAGCAAAAATAATCGCTAGACTCCCTTATAAATAATTTAGTTTCCATCTCAACAGACTTTTTTTCTTCTCATGTCAACATTATTTTAATTAGAGCACCGGAGCTCCTAAGGAAGCACAAATAATCCAGTACCACATTTCATACACATTCACAGCCATCAGAGGTCAGTACAAGCCTATTCATCTGAGCAGTTTATTCCTCCAGTTTTACCCAAGTTTTTGATAAAGATGAAAATGAGCCTTAATGTCTGTGACATCTCACTAGATAAGAAGATTCTTGGGAATTGTGAAAAGCTAATGAACGCAAAATATATGCTTACGCTAATATCTTGATGCCATATAGTGTGCCAGGAAAAGCTCCACATTGTGTTTTTTTCTAGTTTTGGGAGAATAACTCAGCAAATGCCAAAGGACTATGTCAAGGGTTCTTCCAGATTTTGGTTAACGCTAGCGCCTCATTGAGATCGATTTGACATTAATCTTACTGCTTACGAAGCTTAAGCTGCTGAGAGTGAGCACCAGGACAGCTACAGCAAAGAGCCTACACCGTGCGATGTAGTATTTCAGTGGCTCATTTGAGCCCAATATTAATGGGCCACAGCAAAGTGCCCTCCAAAAAAATATCTAAATAGCCTTCAGTTAAAGAGAATTGAGTTTTGAAGGCTGCATTCTATGGATTTATAACTGATTTTACAATATGCTATATTTATTTTACAAAAATGCTATAAATAGAAAGTACAACAAAACTCTGAGGAATAAAAGGTCCAGGAAGTTCTAAATTTATTTTCCCAAACCGATACTTACTTCTGTATCCTTCTGCATCTGTTTCACTGAAAAATATTCCTAAGAGGAACACGAATAAAATTTTGTTTGGCTGCGGTGTGGCAGAGTGAAAGAAAGACAGGGAATCTAGTGGTTTAAGTCCCTGCTGCAGAAAAGAGCTGAGAATCTCTGTTATGAATCTGGCAGGGAAAGAATTTGAACTTCTGCCTCCCGCTATAAAAATGGTCTATCAGTTACGGGATCTTCTCCCTCTAGAGACAAATTCAAAAGGTAAACAAAAAAATAGTAACTAGAATGGATTTAAGTGTTTGTTTAGGAAAAAAAAAACCTTTCTAAACAATTTTGGTTTTGACCCAAAAGAAATATTGAAACAGAAAAATTCTATGAAGTATGATTTTAGTTCCCTGGACAGCAGAGATAGTAATGTGAACTGCTTCTTATCTGCAACTGAGCTATGAAAATAAAATTCAAGTGGAGAAGGTCAGTTCAAAATTAAAAATGCAATTTATTAACTTGGTTTTATTGGAAGAAACACCGAAACTCAGTCTCAGAGGATAATAAATATTACAAAATGCTGCATAACCAGAATTGCCAAGGCTTCAGGTTCAACATGGATCTTGCTGTATTGGTTGTTTACCTTCAAGCCTGGTTCCCACAGCCATTTATCATCTGAAAATCTCAGCTTTCATTAAGATACCATGTTGCTGCCTTTATGCCTGTAGAGGAACACATGAAAATACAAAAAGCACTAACTCAAGTGTTCCTCTACAGTCATTAAACAAACAAAAAAATACAGTATAAAGCTAATCTCACAAAGTCCCATTGCTCCAGGAGCTAGGGCTACAGGAGAAAACATTAAATGCCATTAGACTATTGATAAAATTGTGAGAGTTGGCAATGCTGAGTGTGGGAAGAGAATCCTCTCACAGTATCTGTCTCAAATGTGAGTCCAGTAAATACGTATGAAGAGTAGCAGCTTTGAACTGACTAGGAAACCTTCACAGTCCTTGTCAATGATTTAGGAAATCCCAGTATCTGCTAAAATACGCACTCCATCAGGACCAAACATCATCACGTATGCCCTGAGGTCCGATCAAAGACTGAACAAGGCAGTATCCTGACTTCTGTTGCTACGTCAGCTAGCATTAACCCAAAAGTCTTTGCTTTTTACTGGTGTTAACTCAGTAATAATTAGCTATCTCGTGCCATTACAAGACAGCAAAACAACTTGGATTTTATCGACAGTGATGCTGAGGGACAGAGGGATGCTGTGAGGCCTTAGGAAGGCCGTGACAACCCTGGAAAGAAGGCTCACTAGAATCCAAACTGTGACCACATTTAGTAATCACAATTTGAGAAACGTTATAAGAGTGGTAGGGAACTTTGCTGTATCTTACAAACAATTATTCTCAGCCTTACCTTTACGCTGTGAGCAGCTGCATTGATTTGATCAGAAATATTCAAAGTATGCACGTAACCGTAGGAAGGCAGGGATGTTTGCAAGGAAAGCTTCGTCTGGTATTCTGGGTTAGATAAAAAGATTTAATTTAAAGGCATTCTGTATTATCAAAAGGTCATGACAGCGAACAGTGGTTTGAGTTCCTGTAAAGTTCACTGACAATTCTAATAAGCATATATGGAAAAGAGGAAATATATGGATGATTTGTTTGCTCTTCTATACTATATGAAATCTGGGATTTATTTGTAATTGCTTCCTGAAGTTAAAGTATTGCCATAAGCATCATGTGGAAGGTGGGTTTCGTCTGCAACTTACCATGCTTGATGTCAGGGTGGATTTTTTTCTTGAGGGATCCTTTAGTCAAACCCAGATCACTAACAGAGCACCAGGCTATGAACTAGGAGAGCACCAAACTGTCTGAGTAGAATTGAACTAATCTTGAATCTAATGATCTAATGATTCAAGATTAGTGGTGTTGCCTGGCCTCAGAAATCTAGGGATAAAGACGTAATCTTCACCTTTCACACAGGGTTAAAAACAGTATCAGAATTCTGAAATTCTTACATGACAAGAAGTGGGACATACTCTACTAACGCTGTTGATGTAAGTCAGTTGGTAGAAACTAGTCTCCAAAAACAAGTGCTTCTGACAGATCTGTTTAATGACTGCCTTAAGTATCATGTCAAAGAGGCAGTTTAGGGCAGTAAAATGGCCATGGCTCAGCTGCCTCCATTACCAGGACTAGAAATCTTAGGCGCGAAATTGGCTGCTACACCTGACAAGGGAAGGGTTGGAGTTTGGAGCATGGCAGTTGCTGTGGCAAGGAAAGGGGGAGTGAGCCCTTTTTCCTCCTCTTTCTTTCGCAGAAGTGTGATAGTAAGCCTCAATCTCCAGAATGTCTCCTGACAGTTCTCAATCCCTGCTCCACCGCTTTCCTCTATACACCTGTTTTCAGTGAAAACAGAGTCTATTAAGCTTCCCCCCACCCCCAGTTCTCTCCTTCCCTGCTGAGTATTCAGTTTTTCCCTATCTCGGTCGGAAGTCTTGGCTCACCTCTGTTCTATTTTTAGCATGCTTTCCTGCAGCAAAGGTAAGGAAGAGAATGAAGCCTTATGCAAAGGAACTGCATTAATGCTGCAGTACATCTATGAGATCAGCTGCTGTTTGCCAGCAGATTGAATAGCAGGTGAGGAAAAGAACTACTCAAGGTAAAAGACTGTTTTAGATGTCTGTTAGCTTCAGCGAAAGCACTGGAATTGAAGGATGTCTGCTAGTCTCTGAGGAAACTGTAGCCGATCACTTAATAGCTTGAAATTTTAGCAGCATTGAAAAAAGCAGCATAAGACCTCTATCCTGGGTTACAGTCTCACTTATAGGTATGGCTGTTTTGAAATCTACTGTAAGCAGTAGGCTGCTAAATATAGCTGAAAGAGTCACCTCCTAGGCTGAGGGATGAATGCGCCTAATGATGAACGAAGCCTCGCTGAAAGTACTCTAAGGCCTGACTTGCCGAGCCTTCTCCAGTGATATAAAATATGCTGCTTTGTTTGACGTAGGGATTTGTTTCAAAAGAGCATGATAGAGACTGGGAAAAAGCAACCCTTGATTCCAGTTCTTTACTGAGGTCTGTCAAACATAACCTCGCTTAATATAAAAATTAAAGATTACGTGGAATCTAAAAATGACTGAACCTTATAGGGAAGAAGCTTGAGTTTTCTGGTGTTTTGGCATGACAGTTAGAAGACTCCAATCATAAACTAGCTTCCTGTAAGAACACGAGTGTGTTTCATGAAAATCTTGTGACCGAAACTAATGTATTGAAATAGAACCTACTGCTCTGGGAAACCTTCAGATTAATTTATTCTCTGGTACACTTACCAGCTGAACTCTTGGAGTCCTAGCTCCTGAAACGTGGCAATGTTTTTGGAATACCAGAGTGTGTTCCCGAAGCTTATGTAACAAATGCAGGGTGTTTCAGATTTGTATACTAAATCTTAGATACAAATGATCTCAAATAAGGAACAACAACATTTTATTTTGTTGACAAAATTATACAGTGTGATTAAATGTAAGGCTTAAACCAACTTCGAAAAACATCTGTCTCAGAACTTTGTGGATTTTAAAAATTCTTGGGGTAATTTCGCAATGTTGTCCTTCCTGCATTTAGGACCAATTCTAGGATGATTTTTTAAATTCTCACTCACTCTTTCATCCCCCCCATCTGACCTTTGGTACTGCTTCACAGCTCTATTGACTTCTGTGAAACTGAGAAAGAATTGTAACTAAGTCTGCAAAGCCACGTATGGAGAATAACTCTCAAAAGTCAAAAGAAATTCTGCAGAAGTGCAAACAGAAAAAATGGATCTGGCGAACCTTTTGAAAATTTATAGTAAGTAGGTAAAGTGAACGATAATTTGGTTTCTTGCATCTTTTTGACACTGTAGGGTAAAAATGACTAATGTCGACCATAGTAAAGTATCATGAGGCAACTGAATGAAAAAATTTTAGTTTTTATAAGGCAACTTGGTACTGGCTCTTTACCATAATAACTGGTAATAAACACAGAATATCTTTTTTCCCTCTTAAGAGATAGGATGGTTGATAGGATGGATAGGACTGAAATGATGAATAACCAAACTATAGGCAATGACAACAGGAAATGAGACTATAGATAGCCCATGTATGGAGTCACATTTAATGCAGTAATCTAATTCTGTGTCATCTTGAAATGATTTGTTCACTGGCAATGGGGAAGGCAAATAATCTGCTGTATCATGTCACCAATTTCAGTAATGCTAATAAAAAGGTATTGAAGCATAACTACTACTTGGATGAGTTAGGGCTATTGACCTCACTGTGTCTAATCACATGAAGCGCTTCGTTGAATGAGTAAGAACTACAAAACGTAGCCACTTCTTGTTAGATTAAAAAATGTATTTTGGGTATTTTGCAATGCCACCTTTTTTTTTTATAAACTGGGTAGCGTTACTAGTTCTCATCTGGGTCTGTGTAAGTCTCATGCTTCAGAAGCACCAAACAATTATATTACAAGAACAATGAGCAATAATCTTTAAGCTTTGTGTGAAATCACTTCTTAATTTCCTGTTCAGAGACTGAAATTTCATCATTAAGCATAGGTTAAAGCTATGTTTTATGGTTCAGTATTATTAATAACACTAAGGAAATCTGTCTTCCCAGTTAAGTATCAGTTGTCTTAATGTTCCAGATGTTTGTAGCTAAGAACAACTTGTCTGAATTGATGTGGTGATGACACAGAGAAGCAACAGATGGCACAGAGCTGTCCCTGCTCCATTCATCACGTCAACGACTGGAAACAATGACAATACCACACTGGCTCACTCCAAATAATGGAGCCCAGCAAACAAATTAGCCTGACTGGCAGGAGGTCTCAGAAAAGTAGACTGAAGTCTGCCTCGGACGGCTCGAGAGGTTACATGGCTATGGATCACATCGCTGGTGAAAGAGGTCAGTAGAAAAATGTCCCAGGAAAGAGGTTTTGCCTCTACCTGGTGCTTGTAAAATTCTTTCAGCTTGGGTGAGTAGTTCTATTGACTTCACTGGGTCTAGCTACAGGAAGTTTTTCATTTAAGGAGTAAGAATTGCAGATTCGACTTTATGATCAAATACTAGGTAAGAATGTAGTAATGGCATGGTACTTGTAAGTGGAAGAAGCTAGAGCAAAAGGGCATACTAGACTTACTTGTGCTTCCTGCTGTATTTTTGCAGCAGGCTCTTAGTTACTGTACTGTTATTCTTTTTGTCTAGGTCCAATTTTCTCTGTTACTGTTGGTTTTGTCTGACAACGACATTCCAGTCAGATATTTTTTATTTTTATATCATAAGATAGGGACAGAACCATATCAGCTGTGCAATTTAAAAAGTCTTAATCCTTGCAAGGAGATTAAAGTGTCAGGTGTCACAAATGTCCTGGGGTTGGGTACAGATCCCTAACGAGATGTGTGTACCATGTGTCAAAAATCCCAACAAACTCCTAACGTTATGAGTACTGATTGACATCTGGATACACTCAGAGAACAAGTTCTGGCAATGTTGCTTAAGAAACCAGGGGGACAGTATATTTATATGCTTATGGCTTGCAACTGTTTTCCTGTCATCTTATTGTACATCATGAAGGAACAAGGAGGTGCAGATTTTGTCGTTCCACAAAAAAGGAAAAATTTGGCCTTTTTCTATTAGGGCCTGCGGTATGGGTTGTTATAGAACACCAAATACAAGTTTTTGGTATATAAAGACTCATATTTATTGGTATGAGTCTTTATGAAATTTATTCTGTGCCCTGGTGAGCATATTGTTTTTGTCAGAGGCATACACGTACGTTGGAAGGAATAGGAGTATTCGCAATAGTATACTTAAAAAAAGCCAACAACTAAACGAACAAAAAACCCAACAAATAAACAAAAAAAAAACACTAAAAATGAATAAAATTACTTGCTTGGTAAATAAAAAGTGAATGGAATTAACTGTTTTATCCAGATTGGAAAGTAAGTTGTGGATAAACTCCACAATCCCCCCCTTTACGAGTGATAAACTATTTACCTCCTTTACTCTTGACTGCTCTCGCCGTGTTGAGGTTATTTGCCAGAAGAAAGCTTTGTACAGTGAGTGGGAAAAGGTAAACTTCTCTTTGGTCCCTTAAGCCAACAGTTTCAGAGATAAGAAGGGCCATTTGTTTTTAAAACGTTTTCTGATCCCTTCATGAACCATAGTGTAATCAAGTCGTTAAACTGAATTCACCCCTGTCTTCATAGGAGTTACAAGCCTGAAGGAAAGGTTTTGAAAGCCTATGGAACTGCCAGCCTGGGTGGTCTAACAAGCGTTCATACAGGGCGCCTAGTTCTCCACGTCTTTTCAGAGAGTGTACTGATTTATGCCTGTGTACTGTAGGTTTCATGCTCTGACCAGTTCAGGGACTTTACTCACATCAAAGTAAACCTTTGATTCCCAATAAATACTCATATATATCACTGCTTTGCTGCTAGCCTGTGATCATAACTGGAAATCCCTTCCCATCCCTATACTCATGCAAACATTTTTTATTCGTGCTATCCAACAGGAATTCTCAAAATTTTCAGTGGCTGCTCTGGGTGTGTTTAGTGGTGGTTTGTTTTTTTTCTGAGCCCACTGACAATTTTGTGGGCAAGCAGGATGGATGACGACCAAAAGCTCTTTGTGCATTGGTGAGAGCCTATCCACAAAAATCTGTTGGAAGGAAAGAGAAACAATAGGTTGCGACGATAAAGCAATACAGATGAAATTCAGATGGAAAACGTAAAAGATCAAGTCTCTGCCTGCTTCATGCTGTTTCCCAAGAGCTTCCCTTGGGCCACCCAGTTCTTTCAACTGGAGAGAATTAATGAGGTGTGTCAAGTTTCAAAGGTGACACCTGTTCTGGGCTGCCCAGAGCTGGATTTTGGGGGGCTTATAGACTAGGGTTGGTTTTTTTTTCCTTTTAGAGACAGGGAAATCACATGGAGGTGACAGAGGGGGCAGAAAATGCAACTGCTTGGAAAAATGTGGAATTTCCTATTTTCTTTGTGGAAGTTCTCTTTTCATGCACCTGTGTGAATGTGACTTCTCACAGAATCATGCTGTTGTGCCACTCCTTGAGCTATGAGCCTGAAAGTAGGTTAGTAATGTCCCACCTCTGTGTTTAAAAATCAACAAATCCATCTGGGCTGTTGCTGTACTAAATAAGAACAAATTTTCAAGGCCCATTTGGGGAAAAAAAATAAATCAGTTAATCAGTTAAAGTTTTTTCGATGCAAGACAATTGCACGGAGTGCTGTACCTTGCTAGTGCACTAAATGAAATTTTCAATTTCTTGTAGACCCCTCAAATGTGTGAATCCGTGTGTAAAGACTGCAAGTTTGCACAATAGGCTTGCTTTCCTTAGGTACCTATATCTGTGATCCCAAAGAAATTTCTTCCACCCTGGTAGTTCACAAGCCAGAGTGAATTTTCTAAAAATGTCTCTTAGGGAAAAACAATGGAGTTCAGAAGCCTGGAGTCACATTTCAGGCTGTGAAGCAAGACTTCTCCATCCACTAGCCCCTAAAGAGGCCTCCGTCCCTTCTTAGATTTAGTTGCAGACTGAGGTGTGGAGGAGGGACCTCTGCCAGCAGAATGGCAACCTCCCTGTCCCTTAGAACAGGAGCAATGTTGAGGAAAACTCAAGACAACACATACTTGTAGAGCAAAAGTTAAAAGAGTTTACAGAAGTGGTGGTGGGGGGAAAGTTGCTTCCTACCACACGGTAGTCATTTGCACACGCTGACAGGATAAAATTGCTAAACTGGTATTCTTGCTTCACCCAGAAAGGTTTTTATAGGGAGCAATCAAATGACTGCATAAATCTAATCTGTCTGTTCAACAATTGGGTCTGACGACAGGCTACGGTGCAGCAGCTGCAAGCATGTCGGCCTGCACCCTCCAAGTCCTTGCCTGCTCCCCTGGCTCTTGGTTCCTCGGGCTAGCTCTGCTTTCATAGCTGGACATGGCTTCTTGCACCTGCGCCCACACCTCTGGCTGGGCTTTTCCTGCCAGGGTGTGAACGTCTTGCAATAAATTCAAGGAAATGTATTTTTGAAGTGGTGCAAGACTGCCTTGTTGGCCGGACCTTCCTGTTGCGGAGATCTCACAGCCTCTCTTCTAGAATTTCATACAACCCAGCAAAGCTGTAAAGTGCACAAATTTTCCCTGTAGCTGATCTTCCCGGGCACTAATATCTGATGTAGCTCAAAGCAGAGCATTATAGCCCCCTCTACGTCACCCCTGGGGAGGCCATTTGTGCCCTTCTCTCCCCTCCAGCTCCCAGCCTGCAGAGGTGAAAAAAGGCAGCCGTGCCAGCCCCAGGGCCCTGCAGATGGTGCATGGACCTGCCAGAGCTGGAGGAGCCCTGCCTGTTGTACCATGTCCTCTCTGTCGCAATGTTGGTTGCGTGCGTCTGCCTGGGCCATGGGTCTTGGTTCTGAGATGCTCTAGGATTATTTCCTGACCAATTTCAAAGCATTTTGTATATCCTTCGAGGGGCAGTTGTGCAAGGGCACTTGGGGGGATCCATCAGCATTGGTGTGCAGGTTTATGCCCAAGTATAGTGTGATGTCTCTACTCGTTCCCACACACGTATTGGCTAGATGGAGTTCAAAACCGCAAACGTGGATTAGGGGTTCTTCTATGTGAATGTTTAGGAAGTTTAGCCTACAGCTAGTGCTGGTGAAGTCTGGATGAATCTGGAAAGACACCCAGGGAGATGACTGGCCAGCTGATAGCTGGTACTTGCTGTTGCTTATGTTTCTTTGTTGTTGTGGTGTCTCCCTGTTTGTTCATTTATTTCAGCCTCACTGGGGTTGCTATATCATAAGTCATTTACACATCCAAGGCAGGAATTGTCTCCAATATCCATGTGTCCACAGGTGCCAGACATGCTGGGATCCTGATCAGAGAATAAGTCATCAATGGTACACAGAATTTATAGGGGTGGGCTTCCTTGTAAGAAAAGTGATCAGGAGAGCAAGGCGGCTTTTTAACTCTGTGCTCCACTACTGCGGCATGCTCGGCAGCTAATTTAAATCTTATTAGAACCATGACTTTTAACAAAGGAATAGAGTTAGGCTCCCAGTTTTTTCAGCTCCTGTTTGGTGTTGGTGTCTGTCCAGTGACAATAAGCATAAAGCTAGTAGATGTCTTTGTGTGGATCCTTATTGTTTCATGTGGCATGTAAATTTGCATCTGTTGTGAACTGAAATTATCAAGATCTTGCAACCAGGTTGCAAAACGGTTTCACAACTAAGCCGTAACTAACTGTTCTCTGCGATGAGCAGGAATCCTGTGGAAATCCTTCTGGCTTATGACATTACAGTTTTCTGGGGATCAGCTCTCGCGCTTTATTGCAACATGTACTTTTTTTATTGGTGGGCAATCCAGTAGCGCTATTATAAATGGGGACCCTGTGGCCACTCTGATGACACTAAATGTTCTGACTGGGCCAAAAATCTAATGGAAGATTAGATGGTTTTGTCCCCATTTCTTAAGTGCATCAGCAGAGGTCAACGTTTTAATCTATCCCGTGTAGCAATGGTAGTGCAGAGCAGAAAAGCGATTTCCTTCAAATACTGAGAGACTGCCTAGACAGAGCCCTACCCCTCCCTTTTCTCTCGGCTCTCTTGTTAAACCTTGGCTAATTACCTGTATCTATTCTACATTGCTTTTGCACCGCGCTCCTCAGCAATTTGTCTCAGAGCGTTTACAAAAGATTTAAACGCTTTTATCCGGCTTCCAAAAGGTGAGTCAGCAAAGACCCAATGGCACTAACATCATGATGATATAGCATGAAATAAAACCTAGATCCTGGGAATTCATTGGTGGTTTTCCTACAGATTTATAGTAATTGTAGCCACGTCTTGCAGACTTTCCTAGCATCTGTGTAGAACGTGGTGTGTGTGTAGTAACCTCGGAAATTCACCATCTTCTTGCCAATGTATGAAGGGTGACTTTGTTACTTCTGACCAGTACCAAAGTCACCAAAGTGAAGTGCGGATGTAATCTTAGTAGGATTGGGGTCCCCCGCAGCTAAATACCCACAGTTCTTGTACAGTCGGCATAGTAAGTTTTTTCCTCCCACTTCTCAGAATGGTAAAAAGAGATAATGTATTGCTGGTGGTGGTTTTGGTGTTGCAAAGTACACAATTATTGAATCCTTCCTCCAGAGTCCAGGCAGCGTAGACTCTCGTATTTTTAAGTAATAGATTTAGATGCAGCTAATCGACAGCATGATAGATATGGATGCCGAAGCCTGAGTAACAGATGGCTAAGTGAGATGGAGTTCCGAAGGGCACAATTCAACATTATCTTTTTTCTGCAGGAGAAATGCCACATCCTGTTTACAGATCATCGGTGTGTATTTGGCCAGACTCATCCCTTCTATAAATCATTTGCTCTGGATGGAATCAGGGCAGGAATTTTACTCAGCCCCTAGTGGCATTTGGTTTGTGAGCTCTGGCATTTAGAGCATGGTTAAGAGAAATCCGAAAAGACAGCTGTTCTCTGAGGTTTTTAAAACTTCTCATTTAAATTCATACTTAATGTAGTCTCTATTTTTAAGTGCTGCCTGTTTGTGATCTTAGATGTTAGAGACAATGAAAACTAAAATTAATGTAACATATTTAATGCGCTATTTCATTCATATAAGGGCACTGGTATTTCATGGGCCTTGAAATAGAGAACAAGTGTAGACTTTTACAGCCTGGGACTTTTGCATCTTCTGAACTGTTATCTGATCAGAGATTCGACTCCCCCATAAACCTAATTGAAAAAAAAGAATAAGACAGACATGAGATGTTAATTGTATCACTTTGTGTCCTGGAAGGTGCTCAGTCTGTTGGGAAGCGTTACCTGGCAGAGGTGCTAGCTGAGGCACTGGAAGCTGTTAAGGGGAAGAATGCCGTTCTGGTAAGTTTTCTTGTCTTACCTTTATTGCAACAGGGTCAAGATGATCAGTAATTGACTGAGCAGATGGCATGTTTTACAGATGTTTGATTTACTGTGACAATCAAGGAAATAATTCCTAAATGAAGAATACTTCTTGGTGCGAGGGCGTTTTCTACAGATCTTAGTGGAAGTCTCTGGAAACCAGTGGGTGGTATGAAATTAGGTGAAATGCAGAAGATGCACAGATATTTCTTTTAAACAGAGTTCAGTTCAGGTCTCCCTTAGGTAGGGATGAAAACTTTTCCAACGCATTACGATATCCCACTTTGCCAATCACTTCAAAGGAGAAAATACATTTTAGCAATTCGATACATGCCTAAGACAAGTTTTCAAAGCCAATGCAATGTGTTTCCCTGTATATTTTCACAGTGGTTCATTTAACATTTAATCTCCTACATTCCACATACTCAAGTTGTAGGCTGTTTTTTCTGTATATCACATTTCATTGCCAAGATGACACAGTAATTTTTTCTAATTAAAACACTCCAAGTATTTTTGCTCTACCAGCCTTTCATCCCTACTGTTTTCCAAAATGGATATTATAATACAGCATTCCTTTAATCTGTCTCCACACAAATTTTAATTATTTTAGGAGGAAGTGATTCTATCAAATGCTGCCAGAGAAGCTTATACTTTTATGTTTTGCCACTAAAATCTGAACTATGAGAATTTGGTTCAGCAAAGACAATGTATGTGAGTATTTCCACAATAAATAAACTCTTGTCTTAAAAGCAAGGATGTATTTTAGTCCTGCTTAGTAGTTTCACATGTGATTGAAGCCTTACTTGTTTTAAAACTGAATTAATCAACTTTATAAAAGTCCTTTTCTCGTTAATTATAATAGCATGCCATTTATCCCATTGCTGGCCAAGCTGAGCTTAAAGGAACAGTTCACTCTAGTAAACACCTGTGCACGCATCTGTAGGATAGGGCCAAATATATTGTTTCTAGCTCTAGATAAAATTTCATTTTAATACTAAAATGCTTTCCATTTCCTTGCAGGGTTAAAGTTGTGTCTGTTGTGCTACCTATGTAAAAAAAGACTAAAAAAAAAAAAAAAAAAAGGTGGTTCTGTTCCACTCAGCAAAATACGTTTTTCAGTTGATATATTCCTAGCAAGATGACCCATGTAATTTTAAAGATTACTCTGTTTAAATTTTCAAAACGTTTTATTACTCTAAATAGAGTAACGTAGCTGTAGGTTGAGGAGAAAAAAAATGTAGTGTTCCTCACTGGGAGATATTTAAGAGGTAATGTATCTTTAAGTGTCTCCGCCTCTGGATCCACCCACTTCTTGATAGCTGCAGCAGTCTTGTTGACTCACAGAAGCTGTGTTCATACAATAGCCAGCAATGAGCAGTATTTTTCAGAGATTTTAAGAGCACACCTCCTGCTATGTATTTCGCGTTCTAGCTTGCTGGGACTGAAGGTGTATGAAAGAAACAGTTTTAAGTTTCTAAGATATTGCAAAAGATAGTTCCTCCTCTCATCCTGGAAAATCCTGACAGACCAGTTGGATACCTTTCAGGCCTTAACCAAGAACTTTATCTGCTCGTCCTACTGTCTTTTTTAAAGTAGAAAGACCTGAGACACCCTTAAGAACTGAGAATCTGACTAATTTAAACAGATGGCTAATCCCAGTGCTGTCTGCAATGGACATCTACATCATCATCATCAGAAACAGAATAACCTCTTAAAAAGTGGAATCTGTAAGAAAAATGGAATTACTAAAGGAATTAAGGTAAGGTTTATTTGTTTACCCTAATTGCCTCAATATTGAAAACAAACAGGTAGTTGCAACATTAGTTATTAAGCTAGTTTTATGGCGGTCTTAGTCTCCATTGAACAGGTTGTATGGATTAGCCTGTGTGTTAGTTTTATAATCTTGAGACCTGAAGCTGCTTTTTTTTTTTTTTTTTGTATCATCCTAAACTGTAGTGAGAGTTGTGAATGCTCATGCAACATACGGTTGGTCCCGTGGACTAACTAGCCTCTAGTTCATATCAAACACATGCATGCCGAAATGTAGTAGTTTCCTTCTAAAGCTTAACCGATGGTGAAGTTGACTTTGCAATGCATTAATCACTAGTGGAAAGCCGTTTTATCAACTTAAAGTGTGTGTGCAGAGGTTTTTAAAGTGTGATTTATTGCTGTAGAAGTATAACCAAAAAAATGTACACAGGGGAAGCTGTCTTTTCTTGATGTTTACATTACTGTAAGGGTCATTTAACTGGTGCCTGCACTTTACTGATGCCTGCTCTTCAGCCTTGTACTGCTTGAAATCCAAGTCAGTTTACTTACTGTTTTCTCAAGCTGTGCTATTTGAAACCAGCACTTCTCATCTATATGAACATGTTGTAGAACAGTTGGCATGCAGCATCCTAAAGAATGAACGACAAAAAGAAAGGTATGCACAAATCTTAGATGTCGTCCGCCTGCAGTACCTGTTCTAACTGGGAACATACTGTGTCTGTCTTGAAGTGTCCTAATTCTGGATCTTGATGTGATCATTAGTAGAAAGCCTTGTAGCGACTAGAAAAAGGCTGGCTTTACCGCGCGGTGTGATGGGGAGAGGGGGATGGAGGAGGTTGCCTTTGGAGCCTGAGTGCTCACCTGACTGTCCCTGTTGAAAGCTTTAGACAAGAACTGCGGCAGGCCCCGCTGTTTTACAAATAAACTGCTATCTTATATCTTTGTCTAAATGGGCCTGTCATGCACCTAGCACTCTAATGAAGGCACGCCCAGTGTCATGCTTAATGGTTGTCTGGCTTTAGGTGTCTCCCTTGGTATGGGTGTTTCCCAATCATTGGCTTGTGTAGGATGAGGAAAGCAAAAAAAGCTTGTGCAATGACTGAAAAGGCCTTTCTTGGGATTCGCTTCCAGAAATCTACTCTAGCATCCTTTTATATATCACATATTTCATCATTTCATCATTATCATCTATTTCATCATTTTATATATTAGCTATTTGCCACAATGATGCCTGAAATCTTTGCTTTCGGTTTGAGTGGAAAATTTCAAGGACTAACTAAGCCTTGACATTCAGTTATTGTTAACCTGCTGCAAATGAGTGGTTTTGAAAGCAGTAGACTCCCAGGAGGGGATTAATTCGGATTTCCTCCTTAATAGGAAAGACATGGCTAGAGAAATAAAGTAGAATTTTACTGAGGGTGAGCAAAAAGGAAGTAAAAATTGGCCCGAAAGGGGTGGCAAAGAAATGAAGGCAACGTTAGTAGACGTACGTGCTAGATTAGTGAAGTCTTACAAGCACGGTATGGTTGGAGGAGAAGGGGTTTTACCCTGCTGTGTGAGGAGTGAAAGCACTGAACCAATGCCATCCACAGCTTGAGGAAGTGGTGAGGAAGTGAAGCCTTAGAAAGTTCAGGAGGTTTGTCAAAGGTAGATTTGGTAAGTGCCGGTCTAGGACTGTGTTCCGAACTACATACCATTTCCCCTCTCTTCCTGCTTCAAACCCAGATTGGGAAAGAAGGAAACAATAACAGATGAGAGTCCTGTATGAACCAGGAATCTCATTCCTGGTAGGAATCTCCCCATTCCTGTCTGGTCTGTTTCCCCGCCCCAGCTGCCTCACCCTGTTCGGTGCTTATGCTTTATCCTATTTTACAGGAACAGATACTGTTCCTTCCTGCCTGATCTGTTTACACGGCTTACTGCTGTAGGTGTGCGACTTCACACAGTCTTCCAGTGTCTTTATATTTGCAACACCTCGCCGAGGTGTGCTTCCCACTTTATAGCTGGGATCTGAGGAGCAGGGAATATGGCAGCTGGGTGCACAAGGAAGCCGTACCCAGGTTTGCGTGATTCCAGTCATTTTCCTCCCTTCCTCTTCCTTTGCTCTTTCTCCACCTTGCCCCGATTTCCCCTAACACTCTGACACACGCACACGTATGTGTACTTTACTGCCTGTTCAGTTAATTAATTCACCGTTAAACACCTTACATCGGAGGGGAAATATAGTGCTGGGGTATTCAGGGGACGTGACTGCTGACGCTGGTTCTAGCACTTGAGACTTGCGGCAGTTCGGAAACTCTTGGGGTTACAGTTACAGCTGTGTTGCTTTGCAGGGAGGGGAGGAGGGAGACGTGCTCTGCTTTGAGAGAGGCAACTGGTGGTGCAGAGGATGCCAGTGAGGACATGGCGCAGTATGAAGGCTTCTAAGCCAGGAATATGTAGCAATAGTTGCACACAATTGACTGACCGGAACATCAGGCTTTGCAGAAATCGGCTCCATAAACCCTTCTTTTTTCTAGGGAGCCCACAGGAAATGCTGGCTTTGGAAATGCTGGTTTTGAAAACTCTGGCTCCGGAGCAATGTGTTTTGCATCTTAATGATGTAAGAAGATTTTGTGTGTCAGTGTGTGCATGACAGAAATAGAGAAGCAATTTTGATACCCAGGTTTCTGGAGAAAGGGTTTTGTTTAATGGGTTGGGGAAGGTTATTAGGGATGATCAAGTGTGGGGGAGTAGGGAGGCTTTCTTTGCTTCTAAGCAATCTGTGGCATACCAAGGACAGGAAGGAAGGTAGCTGAGTGATAAAGAAGCAGTGAAGCATCCCACCAGAAGAGAAGCTGTTGCTTTTGGGGAAGAGATATACCACTTTGGGGTGGGACTGCTTGTTTGAACAGCTCCTGTGATTATTTTAAGTCTGACTCACTCAATTCTAGCTGGATGCACAGACTTGTGTCCAGCATGAACACCGGGACTAACCATGTTCCCACAACCGTGCTGTGTCCTTGCATTCGTTGGAAGTTGGGCCACAGTAAGACCTCACCTTTGGGCGGTGGGTCACGGGCCATGTCTTCCACTTCATTAGCGCTTATAACACAAGCGAATGCTTTATGTTCTTCCAGAACCTGTAGCCTGGACCTGCCTTTATCCAAAGCACAATTCAATAGCTAACCTATTTATTTATGTAACTGTAGTAGGCAGGAGAAGGTATTTTCCTAGTGATGGTTTCTTTTGCTGTTATATTGCTGTTGATTGGGTGTCAATTGTAGGGGACGTTGGATTTTTAAAATAATAAATATGTTTGTCCAGTGGAAACGTTTGTTTCCTACAGTAGACACGCAACAATTTTATTTCTTTGATAAATCATTTCCTTGGATGCCTTAGAGAGCTTCCAAGATGGTATAAAGCTACTTGCAAATTTATTTTATTCTGTTCTGTATTGAGAATGGCAGTAGCCTGGGAGAAACTTGCAGTGAACAAGACTACAGTCTTTTCTGGGGCTTTCAAGCTCCCTTCTGAAAGCAAAAAAGAGCCTGGGATGAGATCAAACCTAGTAATATCTGCCCCACTTGTTTGATAGCTTGAAAATGTGATAGCCTCTGGCATATGGGGGCTCTAAAATTAGGAAGCTGATTATATTTACCCTGTGACATCCAGACCTCCTCCTAACTGTTCTACTCCGCTATTGATTCAATACTCCAGCAGCCAGTTTCAGTCCCTTCCGTGCTTTTGGCTCCCCTGCTTTTCTTCCTGTCCTTTATGCACTACAATGTCCCTTATTCCCCAATGGAGATCTTAAAGAAAACATTTTAAAAGAGAGTTATGAAAGGAATATGCCATGCAACTGTTCTCATAAGAATAATTTTCTTGTACCTTGTAAATGCCCTCTGTACTTTCTTTGTGCGTTGTCCTCTCACATATATAGATAGCACTTACTTCGTGTGCTTTTGCAGTGGTTAGTGTAACTGGGGCATTTTGGCTGCAAACTCAATCTAAATGTTAATGAGTCCTTTGGGGAAAAAAATAAGCTAATCCCCACAATTAGAGCCATGTGATAAGGCTTATTAATAAGAGAAAAGAAAGGAGGGAGGGTTAAGGCTGATCAGACTATAGCCTTTCCAAATGTTTTCAGCCTCAGCTGGGCAACCATAATGATCTACCAACAGAATGATTTTTTTTTTTCTTAAATATCTTCATTTTTTGGTGTTGCTTTGGGTAAAAACAACAATGAAAGGGGACTTCGTTATCTCCAGCTCATTCCATCTGCAGCACCTAAGCCTTTTGGACCTGTTCCATTGTGCATGTATTAGTGGAAAGTGCAATCCCCATCACCCCTCTGGGTTTCGTAGCTGTAGTGACAACAGGAAGATATTGAGAATTGGTTTCCAGTCAGAGTTCTCTACCAATTACTACACCTGTTGCTTCAGCGGCACCACAGACATGACCTTCTCATCCTCATTTCCTGCCTTCTCTTCTCCTTGGTTTCGAGCCCCAGAAATTCGTTGCTTTGCACCAGCACTCTCGGCTAATAATCACAGGTCTCAGATCCACACCCTTGTTTCTGTCATCTACCCTGCTATGTGATGATCTCAATGCATTGGAAGCAGGAAATGTTGAAGACATCTTTCTGCAAACTGAGATGTGACCATTGTGTAGGTACATGTAACAGTCAACAACTCCTGTAGCAATGCTTTAAGTGTGTTGCATGAGACTTTGAATGCAAAGCTAGAGATTTTTCACGTAGCACAATACGTTTCCAGTAGGGCTGGTGTCACTACCCTGTTAACATCTGGAAATCTCTAAATTCAGGTAATTAAATTTTGGAAGTTTAAGCCCTGGCAAAAATAGCATGCATTGATTTGCTTTGGCTTGAAAGACCTAGCAGGTCAGGTCTTTAGGGGCAGCCTCCTCTTAGCACGAGAACAGCTCATCCTTGCACTTGTGAAAACAAGCAAGCGTATCGGGAGACTGGCTTAGCTAACCAAATAACCCATGCTGGAGCTCCAGTGCAAAAAAGCAGTATTCAAGAGGTAGAAGAAGGAACGGGCTACAAAAGAGGAATTTTGAAACACTGTAGGGGCATATAGGGATGGTGTTGGGAAAGCCCAAGCTTACCTGCAGTCGACGTTTGCAAGTGACATCAAGGGAAGCAAGAGCTTTTACTGTTACATTACTAGTAAATTAATAAACACGGAAAACGTGACCCATTGCTGAATGGCCCCATAATGTGACTTAGTGACTGCAGATGCAGGTGAAGCTGAGGTACTCCATACTATCTTTGCCTCAGTTTTCACCAACAGTCTTCTAAGCCTCTGTGTCATCAAACTACCCCTAATGGAAGAAGATTGAGTCATGGATCCTCTTGAGAAATCTTAATCTGTACAAGTACATGGGACCAGAAGGGAAGCATCCAAATGTGCTGGCCTGATGTCATAGTGATATCACACACTATCATCTTTGAAAGGTATCAAAGAAGATCCCTGATGACTTAAGAAAGGCAAATTTTCTACCTGTCTTCAAAAGATAGATCACTTCTAGCAAAGGTTGTTTCTGTGAGCGTAGAGAGGAATGGGATTGGGAATAGCAAGCATGGGTGTACCAAAGATAAATGATGTTTGACTGATTTTCTTCTATGATGAAGTGACTAGATTTGTGAATGAGGAGAGAGCGATGGATGTCTTCTATCTTGACTTCAGCAATACCATCCTCATGGGCTACTTGGGACATTACGGTCTCTATGGGTAGACTACTGTATGGGTTAATAACTGGCTGGATCACTGGGCTCAAAGAGTAGTGGTTAATGGTTCATACTTTGCCTGGAGGCTGGAGAGGTTTCATATAGGGGGGGGGGTGGGGAGGTGGGGAATAAATCAAGATGCAGATAACAGCAGTGGGACGTGTTGCTCTGGAGCCTCCATCATGGAGGCTTTCAGGACCCAGCTGGGCAAAACCCGACCCACGCTGCTGGGAATTTGCTGTTGACCCGCCTTTGAGACATGAGAATGAACCAGAAACCGGCTGAGGGCCCATCCAATCGAAGGGGGTCTGTGACCCTTTAGCGTATGGAGGCAGCATTTCTCTGGTGAGAGTCAGTTGCAGTGATAACTAAAAATGGACAGAACTGATGCAGAACCCCAGTGGGGCTTCTGTGGGTAATTACCTGGCAAGCAGCTTATTCTTGCTCAGCAGAGGTGATTAGTAAAAGAAAGCCATGAAGTGGCTAGTCCCATTGCCTGTCAACTTATGTCCCTTCAGCATGAGAATTAGTTACCTTTGCAAGCTGTAAGTGGCAGCCTAGCTTTCAGAAACAAGTAAGGTCGACCTGCTGTGTCATCGAGGGACATAGCTGTCTGCGTTCCATTGCAGAAGCAAGTTCATTAATATAAGGGGCAGAATAAGGTAATGGTTTAGGAACTGTCCGGGTCTCTCTCTGTGACACAGTCTGAGTCTGAGGACGCAGGAACAACCACAAAACCACGGACGAAATGCAGAGTAAATTTATTTTCATTGCCTCGCCAACCAGGGGATCCCCAAAGCAGCACCCGGGCAGGGACACACAAGCAGGGCTGCAGGCACCATGGAGCTTTCTCCATGTTAGAGGATCACCAGCCTTGCGGTTTTTTTGCCTGTATTTCTGGGATTCGCACAGGTGTAGTTTACCATCGTGCTCTGATCTTTCTGACAGCAGGGCAGAAATCTCAAGCATGTTCCATAGGGTGCTTTTAAGTCTGTCACAGTGTTATTGAACCACTTGTCCAATACATAAGGCTAAACAATGAGTATGATGTATGTGTTTTTCGACACCTCAGCTGCAGGTCACTTGAGTGTGTTTATAATGCTCCTCACCAATCTTCCATTATTTTCCCACAATCTCTATAAAACCTGACTTTTTGCCAGAAAAATGGTTAACATCATGCTGCCTCTCACAGCTTGCTGTTTGCAAGTGTGCAGTGGTTATTCAAATCCTGTTTTATAGGGTACTAGACAATCATAAAGAGCCCTTAATTTATCATGATACGCATGTCTGTTTCTGCTGCCAACAGATGTATGAGCTCTCTCATGGATTATTATTTTTTAATTTCTTTTAAAAGAAAATTAACTTTTGTTGTGGCTAGAACTGTGGCATTAACCAGCAAAACAGGAAATTAAATTTCCTTACAATGATCAGTGGCTCAGCCAGAGGATTCCTGCCATTCCTGGCAGCATATTTTTCCACAGAAAAGACTTTTTAGAAAGCAACCAAGCCAGAAGTTTTGTGAGACTATTGTCTGAGAGAGTTGTCATTGTGGGATGGATGTTGAATTGGGAAGAAAAACGTCATTTAAAGAGAAGAGCAGGCAGCAGGAACCAGCAGTATTGTGTGCCAGACCGAAGAGGAGCTGGAGCGTTTTGCACTTCAGGATGTATTAATTCAGCCAGATAGCTAGACCCATTCAGCAAGATACCTTTAGTATAAAGCTGTGAGGTGAAGTGCTGTGTTTCCAGGACAGATGCCATCTATGTGCATCCACATCTTCAGCACAAAGTGGCATTTAATCTGTTCTGGCTAGGTGACTTTCTCCCTCCCGGAGTATTTTGAATTTCTGGGAGGACATCCAGTGTAGATGTAACATAGCAAAGTCTTGTATGTTCTTTGATCATCCCAGTCTTTTAGGAAATTACTCAGCTGTAGCCTTTCCTTTGTTCATTTGGCCAAGCGCAGGCTTTGGCATGTCTTGCTCTGTCATTTCCCTCTCTTCCAAAAAATCTGGGTTTCCCCCTCAGCCTACCAAGAAGTGAGGATGTATTCACTTAGCGACAGGAACATGGAAAGACAAATTTGCGGCGAAGAGCTGAGACTCGTAGCTGTTTCAGCTGACATCATGCTGTGCTCTGCTTCCTTCCAAGAACTTCCGTTTGAGTTTCTGCTTCCCTGTCGCTGCTGATGATGATTCATGTGGTCTGAAGAGCTGCCATACATCCCCCTCTGTGATTCACATACAGCTATCTGGCACTTCAAGCGCACACATGGAATCACAGCGGCCATTTGTATGGTTTTGAGCTTCTTGGGGCGGTTCTGCAAGACAGTATGTCCCTGTATTTCAATTTCCTGTCTGTTCCTTGTGTCTCCACAAAACTTTGTGTTTGTCTTCTGAAAGGAACATTTCCTCCTTCTGTGGTTGCACTTCCCGAAGGTAAAGGTAGCTGTGATCCGGCATTTGTGGACGCTGTTATGGGGGAGATCCGTGAAGATCCCATGCCACTGCCCAGAGAGGGCAGGATACAGGTGTTCCCACCCAGTCCTGGCAGTCACGTGTCACTGACTGTAGGGATTCAGATGGGAACCTTGGAGGCCAGAGAATATAACTTGAGAAGTAAATTTCAGACCACTTGTGCTTGTCCCATTGTACCTCATTGTTGGCTGTTCCCCGAAAGAATCCCAGACCCGTGATCTGGTCAAATGTATCTCGTACTTGGGCCACCTGCTGATCAGCCTCAAAGTTTCAGGTGCTACACAGATACCAATGAAGCAATTCAAAGTGAATAAGCTTCTGTTGAAAGCACTTCATGGTCCGAGAAAGCATTTGAAAAATCTGTATGTTTTCCCAGCTTTTTAAGATCATATTCGTGTAAGTTCATGAATTTGAGCTTTTGAACATCCATCAGTCTCTTGACATCAGGCATGCTCAAAGGGAACATTTTACTTTGTCTCTGGCACAAAAAAATGTGCCTGCATGTCTCTTGATGTCATATCTTCTTTATATAAGGCATTGCTCTCCTGTGCAATTTTTTCCTTGCATCATTGTTATATAAAGAGCTTTTTTGTTTGCATATGTGGGTGGTAAGATTGTTTGGGAGGTTCTAGCAGGTACCAGGGTGTGTTAATCCTGAAGGGGGAAATCTTCTTGTTTCTGTTGTTTTATTTTGATCGCAAAGGAAACAAACCCTGTTCAGACTGTTTTGAGGCAATTTCCACCCCTTTTCCTTTCATCTAATCACAGTCATCCTTCAGCTATGGGCCCGTCATCCTCTGTTTCTTTTCACTTGCTTTAGGTTATAAAAGAACCAATAGTGAGATTTTTATAAGCCTTTAGGTATTGGATTGGTGCATCTGTGGGTGAATATACAAGGGGTGTTACAAAGTAGATTCTACTTTCTGTGTATGTGCAGCCCAGTTTTGTCCTAGCTTAAGACATACAAAATTACTTTATCTACACCTTTTGAAGAAAAAAGTTACCATTTCTGTTTCCCATTCTGTGACAAGTATGTTGTTGATACATGCTAAGTCTACCTGCTTGTTCTTAAAATCTACACATGTTTTTAAGGGATAAAAAGCTTATCAATTCTGTAATCTGTCTTTATTTTCGGAAGTATATTGATGGAACCAGTATGTTGACATGCAGTAACGTGAAATGTTGGATATGCTGTGTGCATTAGTAAGACTTGGCAAAGTAATTATGAGTAAGTTTGTGTCCTGAGACAGGAGACACGTGCTTTGGGAACTGAGTAGCAGCTTTAATAAAATTCAGTTTCACCTTGGGTTAAGCCTTTTGTCCCCTTTTGTAATTTATTGCATGCCTGAAAATGAATTAATTGGCCTCCTCACATCTCTTGCTCACCGGTGAAAGCCAAAGAAATAAAATTCTGCAAAAGATAGTGTCTTTAACCAGAGATACACGGGATCAAGAAAGGCTGCAAGGAGGCTATCCTGGTTTTGTATGCTGAGCAGGCTGGCCCCGAAGTCCTGGCCCTTGGGCATTGGTACTCAGTGTAGAAACCTAGCAGAGGACTTGTTGTTACAGCAGCAGTTTTCAGCAGAAAATAATGTCTACAAGAGCCTTCTATCTCCCTCCATGTACAATGTCTTCCCAAGCACACAGGTTCACCTGCCCCATTTCCAACAAGCATTTCTCTGCAGTTCATCAGCATCTTGGCTCTTCCTAAATTTCTGTTGTGACTAGACAAATCTTTTCTCTTTATTGTCTTAGGAAGTCCTGTCGTCGCCTCTTTGACTTGGTAAAGAAATCACTGTGGCTTTTGCATTAGGGGTCCATCTCTGGAGGTTACACAAGAGTGAAAGTCAACAGACTCTCTACGAGTAATGAACAAGACAGCATTTCCAAGCGTGACAGATCAAACACGGAGCTCGGCCAGCTTCCACTTCCCCCCCCCCCAGCCCAAAGTATCAATTAATTGATGCTTTTGAAAATGTTGGCATGAACTTCTTTATGCTTTCAGCACAGCATGATTAAAGCAAGCAAATCAGAAGGTAAAAATGAATTTTACCCATCAATAGGTGGAAAATATTTTAAAATTTGCAGAGATAAGGTACTATTAGTAGTTTTTTATATCTGTGATTCAGTATAGCTGGAGACCTTTTGAAAAATTGTCTCGCATGTGGGCTGAGAATTACACGGGTTTATGTAAGTGAAGTGAAGCATGTTTTCATTTGATTTTGTCGGTAGTATTATCAGAGACTTTGGCTTTTTTGACTGTTTCAGTACGTATCTGATGAGCAGCAAAGCATTGTAATCCTGTGATTTTGTTATAAAGATGTTAACATTTACAGGAAACAAAATTTCATTCAATGACAAGTTATGCAAACTCTTAAAATGTCAGGTAGGCATGCTTATTTTTATGCCCTGCTGAACACTTTATAAGTGTCAAAAATGTATCTGGATGGGGAAGGGGAGTGTTGTATGAGGGGGAAAAAAAAACCACCTGCATAGTTTGTTCTTTCAGCGTGGTAACAATATACAATCTCAGTTGGTTTTGGCCTCATTTCCTATAGAAACAAGACGTATTTAGTGATACTGTCTGTCAACTCCTTAACAACTTGTGAAATAGTTGGCCATTTTCAGTCAGATTTGACAGAGGCATATCATCCACTCTTTCCTTAAAGTAGGCGGGTGGGCACAGGAGAAAGGCCCTGCACATTCCCCGCTGAAAGAGAAGCTGCGGTGTGAACTCCTTCCTCCAGTACCCCGAGAATCTGCAGTAGAAAGGAGATTTGATCTACCTCCCAAATGAGAAGGAAGTTTCTGTCAGTGTGTTGCTTTGTTTGACGCCAAAGTTAGTCAACATGAGACACAGGTAGAAACCCAGAATTTATTATTCCCAGACTTCATAGCGCTCTGTGTACTTCTGCTCTCATTTCTGCATGGCGCGTGTCTTATCGCTGCATTTCTCTGGAATTTATTTAGTCTGTAAACTTCCTGAGATAAAGACTTTATTTTCTGGCCTTTTCTTGTAAAATACTCGGTACACATAGGAGCAGTATCTATTAGGTGTACCTTCATTCACTGGGGTTTCCATCAAAGTCTTCCCCCTTTCTCAAATGCCAGTCATTTGTTACCAGTATTGTGCAAAGCAGTTTACCTGTCTCCTGTTCTAGTTGCTGCTAGTAAGTCAGGATAGAAAAGTCCCATTTCTCATGGGACATTTCTCCTCTACCAGTCTATATACAGGTGAAACTTGAGTTTTAGTTAAATGTTATTTTTTTGCAGTAATTCAACTCTAATTTGGTCATGCATCTTCAGAGGAGACAGGCCCAAAGGTGAGCAGATTCAAACTCATCGTTGTCATCTGGCTGGTGTTTACCCATTTCACAAAGGCTGCGTGATTTCAGTTCACCTCCTGTTGATCAAGCATCTCACCTACTCCGCAATGGCGTTCTAGTGGGGGCTGTATTTCAGGACACAAGCATAAAGACAGAAATGGAATGGATGCAAACCTCTCACTTGATGACCGGTAGTTCCTGTAAGCTTGGGCTGAAGATTGATGTTTAGGCATCTGAGAGAGCTCTTCCTTGAGATTTAGGCAATCATAATTCAAGTATTTTCTTTTTCAGGGCTACCCATAGAATAACTTGAATAGTGTGGAAAGCCTGCTAAAGAGCTTTTAACCAGATATCCGCCAAAGACTTCTGTCTAAAAAATGTGGTCTAAAAGACTGCCAGAGGCTGGGTTGAAGGTTCTTTAGTTTTCCTATTTTGAAAACTATTTTGAGTCACGTCTTGCTGGGAAGCTGATAAAATACCTTCGCACCCTGACACTTCTCAGTAAGTAACCACAGTGGTTGACTGACAGTAATTTGCAGACTTTACTGTTTGCAGCTTATGCCTATCTTCCTTTTTTCCATCCCTGTACATCTTCCTGCTTTATGGCTAACATTTCAAGGAGTTTGTGATTTGGGGGATTTTTTTCAGCCCATATTGTTCAACGTGTAAGGTTTAGCAAAGCTCATAAACAACACCCTTTTAACAATTGCATAGGGGAGAACATTGCTAGGACTTTGAGACTTTCTGCGTTTTGAAAAGAGAATTAAATTGGGGAAAAAAAAAATCAAAACCACACGCACATGCAAGACATTACAAGGGAAGGAGGTCCCTAAAACTGCCAGAAATAGGTCTTTATATATGGATACTGGTCACTTTTAGAACAGAAAAATTAATTCTTGAGCTACATAATATCTAATTTATCTAATATTGCTTCGTTTCACATATGCAGATTACTCATGAGCTAGATACAAAGCCACGTATGTCATAAGCCGAGCAGGTTGCAATTATAAATGAACAGTTGGGTTTAGGTCCCACTTTCACATCTGTTATGAGAAGAGCGTACTTGTGAATACGACATGCCTGCCTGGCACAATATCTTATTATTCAAGTGGCAATATCAGGGACAAGGAATCATAGTTGAAGTTTTGTAACTCCTCACTTTCAAGTCAAGGTCAGTAAAACCTGTATTAGTCAACGGAAGGGACAAAGCTCTCACAAGTGACAATCGGCCAGTCAGGTGGAAAAGGGGGAGATAGATAAAGCAGTGGTTGAACTGGAGAGTCTGGCTTGCTTGGTTGTCTCAAGGAGCGAGCTGCGTTCAGCGGTGAGGTAGTGCTGGGGTGGAGTGAGGTGGAGCTGCCCGAGGGAGCAAAATGCACTGTGAGAACTAGGTCAGGGGAGTGCCGAGCTCGCCCGGGTGCCGGCGTAGCCAGAGGCTAGAGAGGGAAAGCCAAGAGGAGGTGAAAGGTGGATGGGTTGAGTCTGTGGCAGGTGATTTCAGCCAGGGTGAAGGCAAGGAAACCAAGGGGAAGGAGTGGTGCAAGGAGGGGAAGATGTAGATCTGTAAGCAGCTGCAGTCTCAAAGGGAGTTGGGTGTTTTGTGGTTGGTTTTTTTTTTTTCTTCCTTTTTTTGCAAGTAGCAAAGAAATAGGACTTGTAAGCAGGTAGCTGCAGAAATATGAATCGTTTCACAGCCAGCATGTGTATTGACTAACACGTAGTACTCTGAAACGAAATACGTTAGTGTCGACTGAACGTTTAGTTAAAACAAAAGCAGCAGTGGTTGCTACCGCCAGTTTTTTTACCATATTCCCACTAGGAGAATTCTAGCATAACCCTTATTTGTAACTGTTTGCAACGCACTTGTTCAGTTCATCTGGACTAGTAAGAGTGCCTTCATCCATTTCGTCCTACATTCTTCAAGAATATACTTAAATTTTACAATTTTCTTTCCAAATCCAAAATTGGGCTGTAGTATTTCTGGGGAAATGTGGTCTCTTCTTTGCTATGTCTCTTAAGATATCAGAAGCTGATTTGAGGGCTGTGTGGGACTGAGATCTTAGGAAATGAGGATAGAGTTGCAGTTTTGTGTGTAGGAATGCAAGCCTTCCACATTATTCTACTGAGGTTTGTAACACAGGAAAAAGTTGGTCACGCTTAGCTCTCATTCACTCTGGAGACACGGGGACGTATATGGAATTTCAAAAATAAATCAGCTCTGCTTTGCAAACGAAGCGGTCAGATTTTTTTGAATGGCTGCCACAGAAAATAAAAGTCTTTCAAAATTCTGTGGTCTGTGATCCTTTCTGCTGGTAGCGCAGGAATGCTTGTGTCACATATTTTCCATTCTTGGCATGAATTTACTCCCTCAGAGGTTATGTTCTGTTTTAATGCAAATAATCTACATGGTGTGATGCACCTGACTGAGGGTGCTTTAAAGATTTGAGATTTGACATTCCATTACAGTCAAGACAAAAGTGATAATCTGAACCTTAAGCGTAATTATATTTTTATTTTCTGTACTTTTCTGTATATCTTCACTTACCACTGCTCTGTCTGACAGTTGAATTTTCAGTTCTCTAGGCATGGTATAGGACACAGTCTTATTACTTGGCTGTCCTCGAGCAATTTTGGCATACAGTAGGTAGATCTAGCCAAGCCTACCTTTTCGAGCAATGGTATGGTAGAATCCCGGTTTGGATACTCTTCCATTATATAGGGTTTTTTCTTTCCAAAAGAACTTCTTAGCTGTTTTGTTCAGCAACAAATAACAGAGGATACTGGATTTTAGCCCCATGCTTTGGCTTACAGTGATTCTGTGAGAATGAGCAGCAATGCATTTGGTCAGGCAAACCTGTAAGTAAACTACATGAAAACAGAATTTATGTTTTGGAGTATTTGACAGTAAATCATATAATCTCTCTGCATGCTTTTCTCTGACTCTTCTGAAATGGGCATAGCTTTTTGTTGGTACGTTTCAAAGTCCTTCAAGGAAGCCAGTGACTTTCACTGTACGTTTCTATAGCATTTCCACACAACAGCTCCAGTGGACATGGATATACTGAGCACTTAGCTCTGAACTGCCTTAAACCCTCCTTTCATCCAAAAGGAGAAACCTCTGATTTATTTCTCTTTTAACTTGACGTAAAACTAGAGCTCTTAGTACACTTTGGGGATTAGAGCCTGCAACTGCCTGGGGATGTGAACTGCCATCTCCTGGGTGGATGTAGGCAAGACTCAAGCCAGACCACTGCCCTGATTGAGCTGAGTCCGATTCGAGAGCCACTACCTCTAGCAGAGGGAAGGAACTGCCAAGGTATCTTGCTTTCGTAAAACTCAGCGTCAGGAAGCAGCTGGGAAGCCTGCCAGCTCCTATACAAGCGGTGAGCCAGGAGCCCCTGCATGTCACGGAGGCAAGACCTCACCTTCAGGCATTGCAGAAATCACCTGCCACATGGACTGACTTAGTGTAAAATAAGGAGCGTAGCTTGGCAGCGGAGGGCATTATGTGTGATCTCCTGCCAGCCTGGAGTGGAAGCACTGCTGGTTAAAGAGAAGAGTAAGAGACGTCGTTGGAAACATCAGGTCCTCCCATAATTGAAGCAATTATTTAAACAGGTAACTCAAGCTAATTACATAGTTTAGCCTTTGCAGCTGACAGTTCTGTTTTTCTGGAAGCAAGATACATCTTTTTTAGAAGTTTCTCTAGGGCCTTGTCCTGGCACCCATAGCTGCATTTCCTGAGTTGTGCTTTCTTTGGATCTCACAGTGCCTTAGCCGTATTCCCCCACTGACAGACCCTGGATTCTGCCTCAAGAGTCCCTGCTGTTGGGCAGCTCTACGACCGTTTTGTTCTAAGAGCTTCCACTTTCTTCCTCCCGAGCAGAATGCAGAAAAAAAATAAAGATGTAGGAACCGCAAATAGTGTTTCACCATACTTTTTATCTTCCAGTAGCTGCTGTGCTCTGAGAGATTAGCATTGATCCATGATAATGAAGAAAGAGCGGGGGGAGCGGGGGGGACACGGGGAAGAGACAACCATACTATCTGGTATGAAATTGTCCCACAGAGGGGGATATTCTTGAATGATGATCGTTGTTCAGCATGTCCCTCTTGTCATTCTTGATTTTCTATCATTAGATTTTTTTAGACATGCTGAAGTTATTCCATTAGTCCATAAGGGAGCTGTCAGGATGGACACATAAAATTTCTTAATTCAGTTTAGGATGATTAATTTTCTATATGAGAATGAGGGGAGCGCAGAGCTTCCTCCCCTGTGGAGTGGAAAAGAATGTAAAACAGGAAGCTATCAGAGTATACTAGTATTGTTTCAGAATTCGCTATGAAGCATTATGCCTGAAACATCTGAATGTTTCAGGCATACCTACAGGAGCATCTCCTTAGACAGATTTGTTGAGGAGTTTATGTGCATGAGACCTCAGGTAGTGTGGGTTTTTTTCCCCTGCTGTAACTGAGCTATATTAATTCTTTAACAACTGATTTTTACTATGGGACGTGCTACTGAGATCATATTACTTTGTGCATGTGGACATTCCTCAGAAGGAAATGATATTTTTCTCTGCTAGATGGTAGGATGTAAGCGTGTGCTTCACCCTCTCAGAGTAGTTACTGGATGAACTAAAGTTGTCAGAACAAATTTGAGACCTCTCTTCACTGCAGTTGAGAGGGCACCTTTTGTCATTGCTCATTATTTGACTTGTTGCACAAATGTAATTGTAGCGGCCATTATAGATGGGCACAGCATTAATCTTATGGCTTTGTTTGTAATTTTTTCTTTTTTTTTTGCAGATGTGGAAGGGTAGAGGTGAAACATGAGGCCTTCTGAAAAAGGTTTATTTATCTTCTACGTGAAGTTTTACTGTGACTTGCTTATCGTGTGTAACTTTAAAAAACTTTTTTTCAGAAATATGAGACTATTGGTTTTACTAGTACTTTAAAATCTTTGCGTTTTAATAGGCTTTAAAACTACATTCCTTTCTGAGAGAGAGCAAGCCTTCCTTTTGGGTTTTTTTGATAACGGTCATATTTCAGAAATAAGATTGGTGTATAGGCATCTTCTGTCATTCCTGAAATGTGTCGGGTAGCTCAGGAGTGTGTATGGTTGGTCAGAGCTTCAGCACATCCCTTCTAGATGGTCCTGCCTAGTCTTTGCTTTGCCACCTACTGTTGGTCTGTCTTGGTACTTCCCAAATTTACGAGCAGAGGGACAGAATTGTTATCCTAATGGAAAAGTCAGAGAAACACTCTCATATCTCTCGGAGGACTGGGATACTAGAATAGTGCTATGTAAAGATGTTAATGAGGTAGAGGTAACAGCGGGTTTTGTGTGGCCACAAAAGAACACACAAAAGTCTATACAGTCTTTTTAGCCAGAATTTTGTTCACCGATTTGTAAGATCTGCTGAACAGACTTAAGTTCTCCAAATACAGACAGTTGCCAAAAGCCGATGTCATGTTAATTTTATCTTAGTTTTAAACAGAAACTCTATATATCTACTTCCTTCTTCCAGAATCCTCGGTTTAGAGGTTCTCTCTACCTGCTTGCATTTCACTCTGTGCAAAATGTGTATCAGCTGTTTTCAGAGTGCTCGGTCTTTGCTGTTACACGTTTCATGTTTGGCGAGGTTTCAGAACTTACTTGACCAGACTTTATGATTCTCTTCCCAGCTCTCTCTGTTTGGTTCACCTCTTCTTTCTAAAAAGCACTGCCCAAAGCAGGATGGAGTATTTCAGCCGAGACCTGCATAGTGCTGAGTAGCCCTAGAGTGGGTTGTCCTTTGCCCTTAATATTATTTTCTTAAGAGATGGCTGGCATTTTTCTAACTCCCTTTAGCTTTAATTTTACTTCCTATAAAGTTGCTATTTCTGAGTACAGTTGTTCTCTCCTGAAATCTGTGATTCCGCTGTTCAATTTCCTGCTTTTCCTAAGTCCCTTGATTTCTACTGTTTTATGATCAGTATAAATGAAAACTTCGAGTTAAGATACCCTAATGTCTACTTAAACTACTTCCAAGGTGCAGCAATGTTTTGAGTATTGTTTTTTAATTTGCCCCACAGCAATATGAGAAGAAATAATATTGGAGGTAAAACAAAGGCTTGTGAAATGTCCACAACTGTTTTTCCCATGCATGAGCAATGGGTCTAATGAAGCCTGATTTCATCTTGCTTTGTGTCCAGCATCTTCCACCACCCCAAAACATCCCAGCTTGCCTACCACATTCTCACTTTCCAGATAGGTAAGAGACAGAAGGTGCTGAACCTTATTCAGAGCTACGTTGGTGCTGGCTCGTGGGCCATTACACTTGTACTTGTGTAATTCACTCCAAAAATGGTTAAAGAGCCAAGTTATTGCTGTCTTTCCTTCAGCACATGGATTTGGATCTCTTTGCGCTATCAAGATCAGATTTTCCTGAAGCTTTCAGGAAAGTTCTTATCTTGAAGACCTCTGTTCTTCCATCAGATTTGATTGAAATTGGTCTATGAGCTCAAAAGCAATAGCTCTAATAAGAGGGTACTTGCAGACCGAGGGGTTGCATGTGGGCATAAGCCATAGCTTTCTTAGAAAACAGGTTAAAATTGTTCAAATCCAAAGGCTAATCCAACTGACTTTTTGCTTCTTGCTGTGCATTTGAAAAGATGCCTTCCTCTTTGCTGAACCAACAAAACATGCTTCAGCGACCCCTTTCCCTCAGTATTCTCGTACCTGATTTCTGTCTCTTAGATTTATGGTGTGCTCCCTTTTCCTAATTCCCGTCTTTTCAGCCAAGAACAAGAGCCTCTAGGTGTGTGTCTCTGGGTACTCATGGATCTACTGATGAAAATTAGTGCATGGTGGGATGAGGACTTTCCTTTTTGTCTATATGTAGATTGCTATAAAATCTGAGGAGAGCATTTATTTAAGGATGATTTCTGCAAACCTGATAGTTACAGCAGGTTCAGAGGAGAGAAAGCCAGGCGTTCTCATCTTCAGTGTTACGACTTAAATAATTAATGGAACAACTTATAAAGAGTATTTTAATGTACGATGTACTAAAAAAAAAAAGTATCAATTTATTTCTAGATTATTTTTTATTAATTTTCAAGCAATTGAAGTAGAATTCAATTATTTTGTTAACTCTAAGATTGAATTAGCCAGTTTAATAACGGTTCATGAATATCATTACAATTAAATAGACATTAAGAAGCCATCAAGGCCCAGATCATCTTTTCCAATTGTACAAGGCAGAAATTGAAATCAGTGGGAAGAGACTACCGCTTACAGAACTCTCGTACCGCTTCTGGGGTCCTGGAGGAGTCTACCTGTAAGTTCCTCATAGGTATAGAGGTGGGCATTACTTAATCATGACAGATTGAAACCACCTTTTCTTGATATTTTCCAAAGAAAAAAAGTAGCTAGAGAAGGATGTTACTTTTTCTGTAAAGTTTTAGGTGGGGAAAAAAACCCCTAAATTAATTGGGTGTCATTTGTCAAAATATATAGAAATGCCTTTCTGCCTTAGGCACAAGTTGGTGAGTCTAGGTTACTCTGTAAACTTTCTGAGGTTCTCGCAAGATAATTTCAGGATAGGTGGGTTGCAGCCCTTGTCAAGTTGTTAAATTAAATGGTGCACTGATTTGATCACGTATGCCAGGTCTGATGCGGGCTTTGGTATAGTCCATCTGACTAATTATGCCATGGGCACCGCTGCCAAGTTGCCTAACTATTATTTAAATTAATTCCTGTCTTCTTGCTTAAGACAGCTTCTCTTGTGTTTGAAGGTGTCAAGCTATTCATTTTCTCTTTTCTCAACTTTACTCCCACTGTGATGTGCTGTGACACTGTTGGCACGTTTATAGGATGGCTTTCTCCCTCATCTTCCTTGAACTCTTCTGTCCTAAAAACCTATGTGCTATACAACGAGTGAGTTTATTCTGAATGTTGGGGGTTTTTTTCCCTAGGCCTCTTTTTTTGATGCTTAAGTCCTATCCTAGCTCAGAGAAGGTCCTTGTATACCCGGATGGTTGCCTTCCTTCTGAGTTTTTAATTCCCCTACCTGTAAAACTAGCAACACAAATCCTGATTGCCTCTTTCCCAGCTGCTCTGGAGACATTCTGCTTTTCCCATCGTTAAATTCATATTTTTTTTATTATGGTATTTCATACGACTGTCCTCTCCATCCATGATATGCCAAGAGATCTGTATTAAAATATAATTTAAAAGTAGTTCATTACCTCGGAAGAGCTAACATAAATACAGCTAAGAGTCTGATTGCATTAACAAAATTGGTAATGATTTTTCTGTCATCACCTTTCTGAAATATGATACGCTATTTCTTGCAATAAAAGGAATGTCTTGGAAGGCATGCTGTTTCAACTTAACCTGTGCAACTCTCAGAATAATTAGAATAATGTGCAAATTATTCTAATGATGTGCAACTTTCAGGTAGGAAACGTGAATGCTGCAAATTACATTTATGATCCTTTAACAAGGGACCTGATGTATTATGCCTGCCAGAAGCCTTCATCAAAACTGGTGCTGATATCTCAGGAACCAATGATGGCCTGAGACCGTTCCTGAAATTTTAACACATTAAGACTGAAGCTCCTGCTGCATTTGGCAAAATCCAGGAAAGTCCAGGAATTCCTTATCCATTCTGATAGGGAATATGTGTCTTATTATTAAACTGTTTCCATTTGTTCACCTATGCAAAATGCTGCCCCTGTTTGAGGCTGTTGTACATATAATGGAAAAAGCTCTGGGATGCAATGATGGTTCAGCTGTGCAAGTTAGTGCATAAGGCCTCTCTGTTCACCTATAGTGTTTTCTTCACAAGGGAATTTTGCAGGGAGAGCGATTTGATGCTAGTTAAAACATTTTCTGGTGTTCTTTACCAAGTCACTGTGTGGGAAATTGAGTTGGTGGATTGCCTCATGTAGATTTTAGCTCAAAACCCACACTGCGCAAAATCGCTAACAGTCTGGTTAGATCATTTCAAGTATCTTTCCTTTCGGTTACAGTCTTGATCCCAAAAAATATCAGTTGCTTGTCAAAAATGTATATGAGATCCATAGAATGAATTTCTAAATGCTACATCAGTTCTGTAAGAACTTTGCTGTTTTAGTAGATTATCACCAGCGATGCGCAGAAACTTACAGCCTTTGAAGTGATACCACTTCATCGTCATCTTTTTGGTTTGTTTGTTTATTCTTAAAGCCAAAGCCACAGGATTTGAATGATCAGGAGGTGGTATGATGTGGCCAGGCAGCGCAAATCTTGTAGCTTACTATAAGCTTTGGGAATAATAGCAAACACTTGCTGCAACTTGACGCCATGAACTATGTCAGGATTGCTGTAACCTAGGCGTTTCATCCAGTTCTTTTGTCTGATTCAACGTGCCTGGCTTTCTACTCTGTAATTGCTGTAAGGTTAGGAAATACTTTCTGATGTTTGTACGTATCTCTCTGGGTAGTGAACTTCATTGTTTTGTCTCTAATAATTTGAAATTATTAAGCTCCATCTTTGCCCTCATGGCTTCCTAGTTATGTTGTGTTGAGCCCACTTTGAATTTTCTGGGAGTGGTGCAAACAGAGTAGTAAGTGGATCAGGCATAAATACCCCTTTTTCTTTCCCATGCTTCTTGCTATTACTTGCAATGTACAGCTGTAAAGCCATTGGGAGAAGAGCTTACTGTGCAGGTTTTTTTATTTCCCGTGTACTTGTTTGATGTAAGTGCCTTAACTGATACTATCTGATACCAACTATGGTTTATATTGCAATTTCTGAAACTTACCGTTCAAAGTAGTCTTTTCTTAAATTTTTATCCCCATCATCATATTGCGTTTTTATGGTTTGCTGCTGGCGTTTGTCCTGAGTCTGTGTGCATGACTCTAAGCTTCTGTGCTGTGAAGAGGTGTATGTGGTTTTTCTTTTGACAAACACTGTAGGATGACCATTCTGCAGTGGGCACTTCTGCTTGCTGGACTAAGCTCGTACCAGATGAAAACATGTGCTGATCTGTAGGTTTTGTGAAAATTGCACACAGTAGACCGTTTAAGAGTTGCGTATAAACGTTCATTGATGCCAGAATGCACATTGCTTGTAGTGTGCGCAGGGCTACAAATTCAAATCCTGACATACCAGGCTAAGAAACGTTCTTGAATGAATACAAATATCTGCATAAAGATTTACAGAACTAAGACAATGAAACGTGTGCCTTCCAAGTTTCTTCTAGTTTGGACCTCTCGCCACTGCTGTCTCTAGATTTTTGTCGGCTTCTTTTCTTCCTGAATGTTATTTATGAGCAAGTCTTCTGCATCCTTCCAACCTCCTATGTTGCACTCAAAAGTATCATTTTAGCATCAGAGTAAAGTGTTAGTCTGAAAATTATATAGTGAGGGTGTTGTTTTCCTGATTATATAACAGTGTTTTCTATTTAACACTATATTTCTAATGTGCTTGTCATTCACATCTGTATTTTTTTAGTGTTAGTGTCATGGTGTTGCAGGACTTGATTGGTGCTGACAGAATTTATTATGAGGTGAATATGTTAGAGTTTCACTTGTGCTCAACTGAAAAAATGATACAAGTCTGGAAGGTGAAGATCCTGTCTTTTCACACCTTTGTTGGTATTTGCTGACGTGAATTTGTGCAGAGAAGCTGCAAGGTTTTAATCAGTAAATTTAATTGCCTTACTACTAGGTATATATTTTTTCTTGAAAGTTCAGCAGAAATCAATAATCACTCTAAATAAGGATTCTGCAGACACACAGTAATAAGAACTAAAGGTTTTTTGGCTTGTTTGCTATTTATAATTTGCGTTATGTGAAGATTATACTTTCTTGTTGCTTTGTCACATTGCAAGAGGCCCACTACCTTCATTTAGCACCTTCTAGACATTTAAGTTTCACAACTATTTTTAATGTAAGTCTTGTCTGTATAGCTCAGTAAGCTATGAATTCCCCAAGTAGCCATTTTTTAGTTTATGTCTTAGAAACTTGAGCCTGTAAGATCTGAAATGTGTTGTAACAGAAAAGAAATGACATACTTAAAGGATATCATTGCCAGTAACTGAAGAGATTTGTGTCAATAGCACATTCATTATAGGAATCTTCCGATTTTCATAATTTCAGTTTCCTTTTTTCTTTTCCTGGGGACTGCATACAATCGTTAAGAATCCCCCAGCGTCTAATGGATGCCTAGGTATGGTGGTTTGGGGAAAACATAATGATTATGAGAGTCAACCTGGTGAGTTTGCATAGAACCTGACAGTTTTATTCTTTGACACCCAGCCTTCTGGTGACAATGATCCATAGGGGACAGAATTGCACACCAGCCACTTCCAACTGTGACTGTCCCGTGGCAAGCTCTGAGCGGAATTCAGCTGGACCATGCCCTTCTCATGGCTAAAATGGGACCCTGTGATGCCCCGTCTTCAGCTTCTGCTCCAGAAGTGTACAGGCCTCTATAGGTCCTGTCATCCCCATGTGGCTGTGTCATGCATCCTAGGACGTCTAAAATCACCTACGTTTAGGGTCTTGTCCCAGATGCTTTTCTTCTAGTGTTAGGGAGGAAACATCTGTGTAGAACCAAACCATCTGCAAGCAATCAGATGTTGCATCAGTGATTATCAGTCTGTTCTTCTGTCAGGTTTTGGCTATAGCAATGCACTGTCCTAATTTGCTCAAGATTTCAATGTTGCCTTGAAATCTGGCACATATTGAGCAAACGCAGCTATCAGTTCACAGTTTTCAACACCTATCTATTCATATACATATCTGTCTTAGAAGCTTTATGTAGATCAGTCAGCTTGCATTGCTTTTCTAATAGGTTGTATGCAATAACATGATAACATCTGATCCAGAAACAGAAGAAACTTTCTTCTTAAATAAAATAAGGGAGAGTAAAATTAAAGTTTCATCTGCTTCTGGATCAGATTTTATTCCTAGAGGGGAATTCATATTTAAAGACAAAGACTTCATTATTCTCCCAGTAGTTTTATTTCAAGGATATAGCTGTCTGCACCTACAGCTATGGAAGTGGCCATAATAGCTCAAAAAATATTTAATTAAGGAGAGGTTTCAAAAAGCAGATTGGGATTTCTGGATTTCTTTAGAGTTTATGTTGTCTTTACAAAACAGACTTGCATGAAAACATGAGTTCTTGGGTCTCAGTTTCCTTGACGCAGTTTACTCCTAACTTATGCCAGCGTAAGTGGTTAACTCTTTGCTAGTAAATTAATCAGGGCCAGCACATGGGTTTAGTACTGTGACACTACGTCCATGCTGTTCAATTCTTAGTTCTCCCCTTGATACAAATCTGGCTCATGCCAACTAGCACCATTCCAGAGGCTGCAGGACCTAAATGCAGTGAAAATTTCTCTCCTTGCTTTAAGGGTAGTATGGACAAATAGTTAAATGTTATTCATGCGATTGCATAGCTATCTTTTATTTTTCTTTGCTAGTGCAAATATCATGTTTTGTAACTATTCTTTATAAAGGTGTTGCCAGGAGTGTGCTTAATAGATTTCGAGGTTAGTTTACGTTATTATTAGAGCAAGCTATTTTGATAAAGATTGTGTGTCCGTTGCAGTCAGTATTTTATACTGATGCCCATTCTAGTAGCACTGTTAGATTTCTTGTTAGTGATAATTTCTCCATTTTAAAAACTGAAGACATTTAGGAGGGGATCCTTCATTAGGGGAGAGTTTCAAAATACTTTGCATAACTACAGAGTATGGGGATCTGAGAGGTGTTGCACTGAAAGCTGACTTTACTGCATTGACTTCCTGTTGACTTCCTTGGCATCAAAGTCTTGCCCAGGAATTCCCTTGCTGTGAGTGTCCTATTGGAAACCCATGTGCGGTTGTGGTTTAAAGGTGCTGCCAACTCTGTTGGCATGGGTTCTCTGTAACTATGTGCTAGAGAGGGATGAGGCTGAGCTCCCAGTGTGGCCTTCAGTATCAAGAGGGTCCAAGACAGCATGGTCTAATAAGATGAGCAGAGACTCAACACACAGAAGTTGCATATCCTGATTGTGCTTTTGGTTTCTGAGAAGTCAACGAAATCCTAGATTTGTCAACTTCCATGGCAAAACATCCGTTCGTTTTGGATTTCATCTATAGCCTTTCTGCGATGGATGTCTTTACATTGCATTAGTAGTTTCCTTGCATTTGTGCCTGGAAATTACACTTGCTCTGTGGCAGACTACTGACAAACTATTCTGATTTGGAAAGCCAGCAGAATTTTTAAAACAAGCCAATAAAACGTGGATTAGCATATCACACAAAGGGTATTAATTCAAGATTTTTAAAGGAAGCCCAACAAAATTGCTGAGTAACTCTGGACTGCTGCTCAAGTCTTTTTGCCAGAGAAGTGGGTGGTTACAAATAAGATGAGATTTTTGAAAAGGTGCCTAGAGAGATACAGGGAAGGGAGTCCCCCAGGGATCTCTTATTGGACCTGTAGTCTCTCACATTTTCACCAATGGTCTGGAAAAAGGGGTGACAGGGAATACATGACAATATGTGTTGACAATAGCGAAGTCTTCAGGGTAGTGAAAAATTAGCTCTGGAGTGCAAACATTGCAGAAAGTTCTTGCTGGTGGTGTGTAATGCTAATGAAAGAGTAGACGAAATAAAAAACAATGAATGAATCAGGGGGGGAAATGATCCTAAGAGTGCACAAATAACAGCGTGCTCTAAATTAGGTATTTATTGCAACCAAGGAAGGATGTATTTAATCATAAGAGATTATTTCTGAAAATGTGAACTGTGGCAAAAAGACAAATAGAATGCTAACAATCTTTAAAAAAGAAAAACAGAAAACAAGACAGAGCATCATTTGCAGATGTATGAATCCATACTGTGCCCTCAAGTGTTGTATGCAGTTCTAATTCCCTTCCTCTGCACCTCAAAAAGGTATTATTGAACTTTGCAGAGTGAAGAGAAAGTTGAGCATTAAAATATATTACTTTTTAAAAATTTTTTAAATCTGCGTAAGGACAAGGACACTAGACTAGAATTACATAGATTAAGATTCTTCACCTTGGGAAGAGACAAGTGGAGAGGCAGAAGTCATTTCAGAAAATTATGAGTTGTATAATTGGTTGAGTAGGAAGGCTGAACAGACAACAATGGGCAAAGTAAATTGTCAAATGAAATGATCAGGCAATTTTACCATTAAAAAAGGAAATACGTTTTTTACAGATTAAATCAATTATCAAAATTCACAGTTCTTTTCCACAGTATTTGTAGGTTCAAAAATGATAAACAAATTCCGAGTTTTCTCCTGATGGCTACTAAATGTGATAACACAACCCCAGTCTCATGAAATCTCAAAGCCAGCAGTCGCTGGAAATTGGGAGAATATACTGAGGAAAGCATCATTCATTCTCTGCTTTTGTTTTTAGAATCTTTGCTAAGTCATCTGCTGCTTAGGATTGCTACAGTTGATGTATGGAGCTAGAAAATGGACTGTCTACTACAGGTGTTATTACAGATAATAATACACTCGTGAGTGTACAATTCAGCAGAGCACCTAGTGTGTAACTAGTGATCTCTGAATCATTTCAGGCATGTGTAGGAGATCTGCTGTGTTTGATTTTGGTGCCAGCAACAGCTTAATTACATCTGTCTTTGCTGTCTAGGTGCTTTAAATGCACAGTCTCCAATTCCACCTCTTTCTTCTCAAGTAAAACTTTATGGTAACAGGTAAAAAGTCAACAGTAATGTTGACTAATGGCAATTAACCGTTCATCCACTGACCGTTTAGGTTGACTGAAACTGTTGAACTTCCTCGTGATGTTCAGTCAGTCACTTGTACCCCAATGCCTGGATTTGAAGTGCTGCACAAAAGCATTCATATTACCACTCTCCAGAAGTAGCAAATCCACTTGTTTTGGTTCCGCCAATCCTGAGACTCTTTCTCTACTTTTTGGGATGGATGAAATGCTCTTTGTTGTCCTCACTTTAGTTTTTAGGCAAGATGTCACTGTATTTTTTTGAATTTGTTCTCCCAGCCTTGTACTAACCTTGGACTATTTGAAGACTCTTAGTTTCCATCATTCATAGTCTGGAGAATGTGGGTCAGTCTGACTCCACATTCTTAGTACTTTACTCCTATTGATGCCATTTACTACTAGCTGTTTGTGTTAAGGATAGTAGGTGACGGTGGTTACATGTCTAAATACATATGTCATACTGACTGCATAAAACAGCAGCAGCTGAAATGAGAGTTCCACAACAGAAGAGTTTTATTGTGGAAGAAGAGTTTTGCAACTCAGGAGTCTGATAGGAGCTTCCCTATTGCTTTACCAATAAAATATATAACAACAAAGTGTTTCTTAATAAAATTGATAAACAGAATCACCATGCTAATTCTCTCCTCCGGGCTCAGGTGCGTTATCGCGTCATCACAGCTTGACAAACTACAGTGTCAATTGAATTGCGATAGATGACCATAAGCATACTCTTAGCCCATGGCAAATATAAGGTAATGTGACAGAGCTTAATCCTTGATGAAATACCAACTTTATCTTGTCACTCTGTGCACACAGCTGTTGTGGCTCACGTGAAATATAACTTGGAATCATGAAATGGTTTGGTTTGCAAGCGACCTTAAAGATCATCTTGTTCCACCCCCCCTGCCATGGGCAGGGACACCTCTCAGCCTCATCCGGCCTGGCCTTGAACACTTCCAGGGATGGACCATGTATTTAACTCATCCTCATAAAACATTTTTCGTGGTAAATATGTTGCCCAAAAAGAGCAATTAGCTTGAAGTAGGAATGCATATGTAGCCTTGCTTCAAAGGTGTACCCTCACACGGTGAGAGCCAGCCCTGCATTCCTTCTCCCTCACAGAGCGATAAGTCTTTGCAAGGTCTAAATGTGTTTTCTGTTCAGTCTGGCAACAATGTTTTTTGGGTTTTCTTCAAAATCTTTATATTCTGTCTTGTGCCCAACACCTTTTTACAACTTTTTTTCTTTTTTTACTTTTTTTCCCCCCCCTCTTTCTCTCCCAAGAAACCTTTGTGAATCCAGGATTCGACAGCAAGTTACAAACTAAATCAACATCTTTTGAGGATGAAGGCATTTTAATGTAGTATGAGGATGAATAATATTCTAGGTCTGACAAGTACTGTGAATTTGCAGTTGTTAATATGATTATTCTACTTCAGCTCGTTCATTACATAAATAGATAATCTACTTTTTTTCGTTCATCCATCCCACAGGCAGCAGCGTGTTTATGGTATTTCTTCATATGTTGATGGTCTTGCTTTATAATATGCTAAAAAATGTATGTCCTGTGTCTTTTTTTTTTTTTTCAGATGGCACTATTTTTTTTTGGCTTACATTTTGTCATTTTTGAATTGGCATGTTGGCTGTTACTAGACAGTAACTAACTGTAAATGCCATGATATTTTGCAGAAATAAAGGAGTTAGCTCTCTTCCAAAGAATAATCTGATAAGCCTACTGAGTGTATGGTTGGGGAAGATTGCAACTGAAAAACTTAGTTTCTTTAGAAACTTTAGAATATTTTCAAGACAAAATATTTTGTCCACACACAGTTGTAAATTTAGAGAAGTCGTTCACAATAAGGACGCTAATTCCAACAAGCACGGTGACTGTGTGTCTCTCCTTTATTTAATCCCCCCTCCCCCCCTTCCTTTTTTTAAGTATCCTTAGAAGTATGGAAGAGGTCGCTGAAAATATGATTAAAAGCGTTTGTGAAATCGGAACAGAAATAAGAGGCTGGGATCATAGCTGTTTGGGATACTTCCTCAGATCTGAAGAACATCATGGCAAAGGTGCCCTATTTTAGACAGGATTTGTTGCACGTAGGTTAGTTGCTGCAATGGGTTACACAAGACTTGCAGAAGCATGGGCGCAGTGTAGGTGCGTTTTTAATGCTGCCCTTCCCTTTTTATAGCTCTGTCTTGCAAGAACAGAGTATCGTGGTTTCCATTTAATCACCTTTGAAATAATTGCCCAATTACACAATAATATGTGGCCAATCTTTCATAAGTTTCATATGTTTCAAAATAGACAAGGGAGTGGTGTTGAAGACACCTGCAATTGAGGACATTGGTGGAGAGGAGAGAAAATAGAAGATACTTGCAGTGGTCAGTAACAACTGCAGTGTTAAAGGTCCTCCTCTTCAGGTATAGGTTGCATCAGCTGATACGTTGTGAGGTCTAAATGTCTCTCCTAATTTGTGGCGTATTAGAGAAAAAGATTTGCCTCGGGGCCTAAGGTCTGACGCTTTGACGAGATGAAATGTATTAATCACAAGTTTCTGTTCTATATTTTCAGAAGAATGGCATATCAAACGGAACTCTCTACAAAAAAAAATTTGTTGAGCACTTTGAACAGGCGCCAATGTATGTTGCTGTTTTTACTTTCCTGGGTTTTGGAGTGGGAACAATATTTGGCTACCTGCGAGATTTTATGAGAGCCTGGGGACTAGAAAAACGCAACGTTGCTACAGAGAGAGAACAACAAAAAGTATGTATGAAAAAGACATGTATCCAAAGCTGAGTTTTTGCCTACTTGCAAGTTATGTACAATAACCTACCAAAGTAACAAGGCAGACAACTTTCATCTTAGAGAGGAACATTGCATAGGGATGGGAGGAATGACATGCACTGCGGAATGGTTAAACACATGCGTATGAATATATATATGTATGTAAAATCATAATTTTCACCCAGAGGGATGTTCACCTTGTTCTAAGATTGCCAATCTCAGCAAAATAGCATCTCAGGGTATTAGGTAAATCCACAGAAAAAGAAAACTCAGAGAAGCCTTATTGTTAAATATGCCATCTCTCCAAATCTCTTAAATACCAATTTTTCTTTGTCCCATCTGGCTATCTTACTTTGTCCTTCACGGTGACAGGGAGTGCTAACATCTTTGTAATTGCTGCCTTACATCTGCTGAAGTGCTGCTCACAGAGCACTCGGGAATAATTGTTCCAGCACAAAGTGAATGTAGCCTGAATTCTTGCGAGTCCTGACTTAGAAATTTTTTCATCCCGCATAGTTCTAAGTGAAACTTGCACCTCAGCAAGCTCAAATACCATCTGACTTTGTGTAGATTTTTTTTTTTTTGTTGCTCCACCTTCTCCGTGCAGTTTGAGCCATCATTTGCAATAACACCAGACATAATAGAGGAAAAATGCGAATAGTGTTACTGTTCCTCTGGCAAATAAAATTGGCAAAGTTCTTTCCCATTTTGGCTTTTCAAAGATGCATGCACTACTTAATGAAATATCGTGGTGCAGTCTTTTTATCAGCATTCTCATGGAATATTCTTTTTGATACACTTAATGATTTGGCCATTTGTTGAGCTGTTTTGGTTCCAGACGTGCCAGTTAAACCTTTTTGCCGTCCACCATGGATTACGTGTTCATTTAATTCTCCAGTCCCCCACATATGTAACTACGTGCCATGTTATTTTATCAGTTTATTGTATCCAGTGTCTAATGTAGCTATATTGCTGTTTCATATAAAACTTTGTTTAGATTCCGTACCTTTCTTTTAATTTAATTTCCAAGTAAAATCCATAGATAGAAATTAATTGTCAGACAAACTAGTTGTCTTAACTGGCTGTTCGTATGTCCAGTCTAGGCCAATAATGCCCAGATCAATTACATTGGACGAGCTTTAATCTAATGTATCCAGCATTTCATGAAATCCAATGAGTTGTTTATCCTAGGTTTGCAATCTGCTCCACACATAGCAAAATGCTCAATTTGAAACATTTGGTTTCTCCAAGTGAAAGAATCGTGAGTTCTGGCATTTCCAACTTTCCAAATATTGGACTGGAGAATTAGGCCAATTTGTTGACCATTAAAAAAAAAACAAAACCAAAACAACACCAACAAAAAAAAACCAAAACCAAAAACAACAAAAACCCCACCCCCTAAAAAAAGCCAACACTGGATTTCAAGGGAATTAAAGTTAAGAGATTTGCTGATTGGAGTTGTTTGTGACAAAGGAACATGTTGCTGTTATAGCTCTCTGTTTATTAATGAATCAGTTTTTCCTTTTTTAATGGGAATGACTTGTGTACAGAAGCAGACATTTTCCTAGCAACATAACCCTGTGCATGTTTTCAAACCAGGATTTTGTGCCACTTTATCAAGATTTTGAGAACTTTTACACCAGAAACCTCTATATGAGAATACGGGATAACTGGAATCGTCCAATTTGCAGTGTCCCAGGGCCACAGTTTGACCTCATGGAACGCGTTACAGATGATTACAACTGGACATTTAGGTGAGTCAGCTTACAATCTGCAGCCGTCAGCTTCATAAGGATACTCCTGATACATCTGCGAAGCACAGAAAACTGCATTTAGCCCCTCGTACCTAAATCCTTGACTAATATACATCAACATATTTTTCTCTGAAATCAGTACTGTGCTGATAATCTGTCCCCTTCCTTCTGAGTGTTGTTTGGAAATGCAGCATGGAAGGGACTGAACGCTATCACAAACGGGTTTTGTTTGGCTGTCTCAGAACAAGTAAGACTTCTTACACTTCATTTATAATAACAAGCCTTTAGTCAGAATATTACAATGCAATTTGTTGCATCCCTTGGTTAGGATTTAAATCAGAATTTCTTGCATTGCATAAATGTTGCTTCTTACTTACACAGTGAGTCTTTGGCAGTGAGTTTTAAGCAGTTTACACCTTGAAGATTTCAGTGTATTGCAACTGTTACCGAGTTAAATGGATATGGAAACTCACCACATAGACAATGTGTAGGTTGACTGTATTTCAGCTTACTGAGAATGTATCATAGTGTTTCCCACACTATTTTCCTCGTGTAGTTTCTCCGTGTGTGTCTGAACACTCGTGGCTTTCTGGAAGCTGTTGACAATTCACTTGAAAAAAATAGTATCTATAAGTTGTTCCCTATATAAAGTCCTGGCTTTGTTTGCTTTTTTATTTACTTACATCTATAAAAGCACCATTTCACCTAACACCGGTATATTGCCATCTACAGCTTGAATCTGGAAAACATTCTGAGCAGGATGCAGTATTTAGTCAGGGAAACAGAAAGGCTGGACAAACTTTTGGGATGTTAAAGTATGAAGATTGTAAATTCCCAAATAGGAGTTTGACAGTGGAACAAAATTTGGTGGGAAAATTTTTTGAGTTTTTCTGTTCTATTTATTTGGGATTGGAGGGAAAGTAGCACTATTCTTTAAAATTTGCTTTAATTATAGGTTTACAGGAAGGATTATCAAGAATGTAATCAATATGGGTTCTTATAACTACCTCGGCTTTGCAGAAACGGATGTTAATGCTTTGAAAACTGTGACCATAGAGTTACAAAAATATGGGACAGGAATCTGCAGTACCAGACAGGAAATGGGTGAGTAAACAGCTGGGCAGCCACCAAAGTTTCTGTAACTATATGCTTTCTCTTACAGATACCTTGAAGGATTTGGATACTTAGAGAATTTTAGTCACATCAACAATTACTTGTTTCACTATTAAAAGTGATGCTGTGTTTTATTCATTATCACATGAGGATTTTTTTAAAAGGAAAAATGTTATTGATTTTTGGGAAAGCACAACCAAACGTGTCATATAGGCCTGGGATTTTTAATGATGGAAAGTAACAGGCTTATTTTTAAAAGAAGCAAAATAAACATTGAGACTTCAAGAATGGTTCTAGGGCAAATTTAATTGCATCATAGATTTATACCAGTTACCACATACAGAGTGTTCTGATTAGTAAAATGACCTTTTACATATTTTTTTTTTTAATCTCATGTTCTAAGAATACATTGTAATGTTTCATGAGACGTTAATGGGCACAACATAGAAATTTCTAGTGTGCCTCTAAGGAATACATTCATGAAGGCTCCATCTGATTTTTTTGGTTTATACGTGCTTTGCGATTTGTCTCCTTTTTTGGTTCGTAAACCACGTGTAGTGTTATCTTCAATTGTATAGTTTTACACAAAGCCTTGCATTCCTAATGGCGCAATCAGCCTGCATTTCAGAAAAAAATAAAAATAAAAATTGAGCCAGAGAAATGCAAGGGCAGGTTTGTCTTCAGGCTTTATCTTTCTTGGGAGCTATCAAAAAAAGCCCAAACAAGGTAGCATGGAGAAGTCTTCTGTAGACTTCTTTTCCCCCCGCAATCCAGCAACCGGAAATGTTTTCATTTTGTATCTCTCAAAGAAAACTCTTTTCCTCCAGAAATCTTACGGAAAAAAATATTGTATTTCATTTGGGTTTTTGTTTAAAGTCTCATTTCCAGACAAAAAATAACGCAAACCTTGTCATCTGTTTCTTATCTTGTCAATAACAAGTATGCCAGTGACACCGCTTAGAGAGGGTTTACAGATTTGACCCTACTTTCCTTTTATAGGTGACCCATCTGGTGACTGCAATATATTTAAACATTTTTTTTGCATGCTTACCAATTTGCATGCTAAATTGCATGCTTGAAAGTGGTCACCATTGCTAGTCATCTAAGGTATTGAAGGAACATTTCTCTCTGTCTTTTTCTCTTGGATTCTGTTTTGACTGAGAACATTTCAAGTGGTTTTCAGTAGGTCAAAGATTATGCCTGGCGTTCCTCATTCTGTGCCTTTCGAGTAATTTTTTATATGGAAGACTTGCATAACTTTGACTTATTCTCAAAGAAAAAAACCTTATGAAAAGATTGATTATGTCTTCAGATATTAAAAATCTTATTAGTTAATTTCATCTAGCCTGTTTTGAGAGCCAATGCATACAGATTTCTCGAACTTCCTCTTCATCTGAACTTCGGTGTTATTTGAAGTATTATTCGAAGTTATCTTGACAAATTGAGCAAAGTTTTAGATTCGTTCTAATTGCTTTCACAACTAATAGTCCCATGAACTTCATTCAGACTATTCTCAATGCAAGAATGGGCTACGAATAAAGAACAATGTAAAAGTCTTGTCAGTATCAGTCTTTTAGGGAGTGAATTTCAGAGAGAAGCTTGGACATTAAGGCTTATTAAAATAGGAAGGCAGAGTGTTAAGACCTGGCTTAGATGGTGTAAATGAGTAGTCATAGCATTTTGTCCTAGGTAGCTAACAGAGAGCCTGTGTTTCTGTAGTCAGTGGAGAGAGAGGTTGCTTCACAGAGCAATTTTGAGCAGTTCTTATTTCATTGGCCCTGGCTCTGTTGGAACCTGTCTACCGCCAAGAACCATATCAACAACCTAAGGAAAATAGCTTCTTATTAGCAGTGTGGGTGCCCTCTTTTCTTCTCGCTTTACCCTCTTGTGCTGCTGTAGCTCTGTTCTGGTTCACAGTTGAGCAGATTTGAAAACTTCTATCCAAGTTAAATATATATATATATATATACACACACATATACTCAAGAGAGAGGTAGGGAAAGGTCTGTATGAAAGGCCTTACCTTTTGTAATTATCATTTGCCATCTTCATGTTAGAAAAACAGAAGAGAATGGGTTTGTTCCTGGGCAGATAACATTTCAAAACTTTTGTTATTATTTTGTGGCTGAGCTAAAGTTGTTTGAGGTAAAAATGCAGTGAGCTATAGGAGCCAAGGCTATATGCCTGTGGGGCCTAATCCAAGAGAGCATGTGAACAACAAGGAGAGGTGCCATGCTTGACCTTCTTCCCACCAACAAGGATGGCGCTGGTGGGATGTGTGAAGCTCGAGAGCAGCCTTGATTGCAGTGACCATGAGATGGTGGAGTTTGAGATCCTTAGGGCAGGGAGGAGGGTGCACAGCAAACTCACTACCCTGGACTTTAGGAGAGCAGAATTTGGCCTCTTCAAGGGTCTGCTTGGAAGACTACTGTGGGATAAAGCCCTGGAGGGCAGAGGGGTCCAAGAAAGCTGGTTAATTTTCAAGGATCACCTCCTGCAAGCTCAGGAGCGATGCATCCCAACAAGGAGAAAGTTGGGCAAAAACGCCAGGAGGCCTATGTGTTTGAACAAGGAGCTCCTGGAGAAACTCAAAAAGGAAGTCCAAAGGACTTGTGCAAAGCATTTGACGCTGTCCCGCACGACATCCTTGTCTCTAAATTGGAGAGAAATGGATTTGATGGGTGGACCACAGTGGATAAGGAACTGGCTGGATGGCTGCACTCAAAGATCTGCAGTCAATGGCTTGATGTCCAAGTGGCAACCAGTGACGAGTGTCATTCCTCAGGGGTCCGTATTGGGACCGGTGCTGTTTAACATCTTTGTCAGCGACATGGACAGTGGGATTGAGTGCACCCTCATCAAGTTTTCTGATGACACCAAGCTGCAAATCTCATGAAGTTCAAGAAGACCAAGTGCAAGGTCCGGCATGTGGGTCAATGCAATCCCAAGCACAAATACAGGATGGGCGGAGTATGGATTGAGAGCAGCCCTGAGGAGAAGGACTTGGGGCTGTTGGTTGATGAGAAGCTCAACATGAGCCATCAACGTGCACTCACAACTCAGAAAGCCAACCATATCCTGGGCTGCATCAAAAGAAGTGTGGCCAGCAGGGCAAGGGAGGTGATTCTCCCCCTCTGCTCCGCCTTTATGAGACCCCACCTGGAGTGTAGTGTCCAGCTCTGGGGCCCCCAACAGAAGAAGGACATGGACCTGTTGGAGCGGGTCCAGAGGAAGGCCACAAAGATGCTTAGAGGGCTGGAACACCTCTCCTATGAAGACAGGCTGAGAGAGCTGCAGTTGTTCAGCCTGGAGTAGAGAAGACTCCAGGGAGAGCCTCTAGCCCCTTGCAGTACCTAAAGGGGGGACCTACAGGAAAGCTGGGGAGGGACACTCTATCAGGGAGTGTAGTGACAGGACAAGGGGTAATGGCTTGAAACTGGAAGAGGGGAGATTTAGATTAGATATTAGGAAGAAATTCTTTATTGTGAGGGTGGTGAGCCCCTGGCCCAGGTTGCCCAGAGAAGCTGTGGCTGCCCCATCCCTGGAGGGGTTCAAGGCCAGGCTGGACGGGGCTTGGAGCAACCTGGTCTAGTGGGAGGTGTCCCTGCCCAGGGCAGGGGCTTGGAACTAGATGATATTTAAGGTCCCTTCAACTCTAACCGTTCTATGATTCTATGAACGTATTTATACTTTCAAGCTAATTGAAAGTACTGTTCTGCTTATGTGCATTTAAGTGTCTGGCATGTTTGTGGTTCTCCCAAGATCTCTCTCAAAGCAGTGAGAGGTGTCTCTCTTTGAGAAGGATCATTCCACTGCTTTGAGAAGATTTCAGAGAGGGGAAAACAAAGAAGAAACAAATAAACTTAATGCGAGTGAAGTTTGAAAGAATACATGATGGTAAAACTGTCCTTTGTGGTCTTCTGCCTAAACTCCTCCTCTTATAACTGCACAGACTGTGGAGTGGGTATAAAGTGCTGACATATCAGAAAGTTGTTGCAGGTAGTTTGTTCTCAGAACAGGTTGATATGGATGTTTTAACATGGTGGCTTATATCTTTACAAAATTGTCTTTTATTAAGGAAACTTAGTGAAGCTAAACCTTGCTAAATATAAAGCAGTCATTCTACGTTCCCAGAAGAGTAATTTAAGACTGTGTGTAAACGTAGTTCAGACAGACAGCGAGAACTGTGGAGTCCTGCTCAGGCTTTCTCTAAAATAATAATGCGCATGCCTCTTGAACAGGCATTCCTGTTTAAGCACAAAAGCATACGAAACTGATAAAAACAGTATCTGGTCTTCCTTCATTTGTCCTCCATAAAAAGATTTTAAGGCTTTTAACTCCATTTTTAATTCCATGCTCTTTTTAAATTATAATAATAATAAATCACTTTCTTAGCATAACAGTGTCATTTAAGACACATTCCTGAGGCTTTTGTGGGACTTTCATTCTGAAAGAAAAATATTTTTCTTTTTTTAAGACCAAGCGAACTATTCTCCCTTAGGAGCAAGATCTCGAGGTTATAGGTGGTAGTTCCATGAGAGCATTAGCTTATTGTTCAGTGGTCAGAAAGCAAATCAAATACTAGAAATTATTAGGAAGGGAACAGAAAGCCAGCCGTAGAACCTCAGTATCCTACTGCATAAAGCTGCGGTTTGCTGTCATCTTCAGTACTCTGTGCAGTTCTGGTCAAAAACGTTTAGCAGAACTGGCAAGTGTCAGAGAAGGGCAACAAGGATCATCAAAGGCCTCAAGCAGCTTCTGGGTGGAGAACTGTTGAGCTAGCTGTCTTCAGGTGTCAGAAATGCCTTGACATCTGGCTCAGAAAGAGCCTAAAGGCTCTATAGAAATCTTCAAAATTATGTGTGGCGTGGAAGAGTGGTCAGGGTGTTGGCTCTTCATTGTCTCTTCCACTATGAGATCTACAGGGCATTGTATGAAGTTGGTAGAAGGTTTCCATCTAAATACAGGAGGCGGCTCTTCCCAAGGAACAAATTGTAAAGCAGGCTGCAGATGCTGAAACTTTACACTCCCTTGCATTCTAGAGGATACTGGCTACATACAGAGGAGAGATCATTGATAGTTACCAGAACTATTATGTGATTCAGGATGTCCTTATGTTGAAGTTAGTTAGAAGCTGGGATACTACTATGTATATGTTTGTCCTGCTTTCATTCTTCCCCAGACATCCACACAAAATCACTGTCAGATGAAGGATTATGGGCAAAAGGGACTTTTTGGGTGGTGCGGTGCATCTAATACTATTTTTTTTAGCATTATTTTATGTAATTGGTTGTTTAGTATTAGTTTATATTATTACTTATATGCACGTGGCCATTGCTGTACAGTCATCAACACTGGACCTGTGAACTAGCAAATTATCGTACAAATTTGGCTTCAATCAGGAACATACACATTCTTGTATTTTTCTGAAGTTGGGCAGTATTTGAATAGAGGCAGCATATAAGGAACCAACGAAGCAGTAACCTGGCTGTTTTCAGTGTTTCTGAGGACACTAAAATTAAGAAGACATTAAGGGAAGACACTTAAAAGAGAACTGTAAGAGAGAGTTGCACGTATGCTTGTGAATGTGTTCTAAGGGCAGTAGCTTTGGTGAATGCATGAAAGTGGTTGTTTGCAGATGGTAGGCAGAAGGCAAAAAATGCTGATATCATGATCTGCTTAGAGGTGGAAGACTTTTCACTTCTGGGTGGTACATGGGATAGAAGTAGTTCCTGAAGGATCTTGGCAGCAAAAATTTAAGCATAAGTGAGATCCTTCAGAAAATTTCAGAGGAGCTGGAGATGTAGAACGAGGACCCTCTTGGTCAGAGGGACAGGCCGAGAGGAACGATAGGACCATTCATCTAGAATGGCAAGAGCATTCCGAGCGCATCTGAGAATGGCAAGGTTGAACCTACTGAAACCAGAGCAAAAGATGCTGCGTTAACTGTGTGAGGTGTCAAGGGAGAATACAGAGAGATCTGCGCCTACCATATCTGACAAAACTGACCATGGGTGTCCTTTAAATTAAAATGGCTTTTGGCAGCAGCACTCCTTCCTGCAGGTGCAGAAAAAGTCAATTTTTTTTATTTCTTTGGCTAGTTCATTATAAGTCAAGAAACTAATCAGGACATGAAAAAGCAGGAAGTTTTGTTTTCCAGGAATAAACGTTGAGTCTGAGGCAATAGGTCTTAAATGTTGAAGGATTTAAGTAACTGGAAACCAGCTATTCAAGTAATTACATTAGGGTATTTCTACCCCCAAAAAAAATCTCTGTACTGTGTTTTATTTATGTTTTATTTTAATCTTCATCTCAAAAGTGTTCTTTTTTAACTTAATAAAAATGCTAACAAATATGAATCTAACGAAATTTGAAATAGCGTGTGTTCCCTCTAGATAGTGAAAAGAATGACAACTTGTATGTGAAGCCTTTTTTCCCCATGCAAAGCAATGTATTTTAATGGCTAGGGTTGGAGTTGGCTACTGTTGGAGGCATCCCGTCATTCTTAGGTTTATAGCCAGCCTTTTCTAAGCAATGTAACTTCAAATTATTAAGGCAGAAATATACAAATAGTTATTTAACACTGTTTCCTGCTTGCTGATTGCAGATGATAATAAAAGCAGTGGTGTTACACTTTTTTTAAGGTAAGGCCGATTATCATGCCCCGAACGCTCCCAGGTTTAGCTCCAGGGCAGTGTCACATGAGCAGCTAGAAGTTCCAATGCTCTATTTATCTAACTCACCATTTTTCCTTATGGAGATGATACACATGAGTAACAGGAGCAAATGTATCATTAGTTGCTACTTAAGCAGCCAGGCAGGATTCCTGCCTTTTTGAAATCCTTCTCCTGTGATTATGCCTTGGACCAAAAGGCAAGATGGAGCCTGCACACAGCTCTTGCAGGGTGATTCATTCTGGAGGGCACGGTTAGGAGGTTACCTTTTAACGCCTAGCTTGCACTCAGTTGGAGGGCTTTTTGTTTGTTTGAGGGTTGTGTGTTTGTTTTTTTTCTTACATTTGATTGTGATCTGATTTCTAAAAAGCAGACCTGAAAACCTCTGCCAACATTTAAACTACAAAAGTAGTTCCATCCTCTTCACTTCCTTCTGTTAGGTTTTAAGGCCTAATATGAATTTCTAGCAGCATTTCAAGAAAGTAAAAAATAGTTATTTGGCCGTTCTTTCTTTTATACCACTTTGTAGCTTTGATTAGGGCCTGGGATTGTTTTAAACTCAGTACTGTACAAACACAGAAATAAATGGTCCATTTTTCAGTTAGGAGAAAGAGATAAGGAACTAAAGTTCCCATAATTTACAGTTTCCAAGTAGGAGCTTAAGGAGAAATACAGCCACATAAATGAGAATTAGTGTATGTGTATATATCATAACCTTGGCTACTTTCTGACAGGGTATGTTATAAATTAGCAAACAGTTCATGAGAGGAGTTTTCCTTCTTTGTCATCTCCTACTGACATCGTTTTCCTTTCTGTGCCCAGCCTCTCATAACTAACTGATCCAACTTATGATCAAAGGTTCAAGTTTGTTCCTGGTATTTCACAATTGCAAAAGTATGCTTTGCAAAGCATGATTAAGCTCCGGACAGTCCGTCTTCTGGCAGGTGGGACCAAAGGCATCAGGAGTAACTAAGGGTTGTGTGACCTGTTTAAAACCTACAATATCTCCAATATATAATGTTATCTATGTACACGCAAATATTTGGACACTTAAGATACTGCCGTCCAGGCTCTGGCATGAAGAGGCTGGACGTCAACTGTAAATTTTAGCCTTGTGTTTTTGTAAAGGAAAAAGGCAAACAAAACTGGAAGATCTAAATTAAACTGGAAGTTTTGTTAAAATGAATCTACTCTTTTCTGAGCATCAGTGAATTATGCAGGTACGATGGTATATCTGTGACACCTGCAGCACCTTTGTGGTATGAAAGCCCTATCAGCTGGTAGCAACATTAAGAAAGCCTGAGCATTTCCTTTCTTTCAAATGCTTCCTCAAAACCTACTTCTTTTGAGGCTCTTTTATGCACATGCAGTGTTAAATGAGGCAACTGCGTAACATTACTCTGTGCTTCTCCTCCTCTCTTTTGCCAATACGTATCGTTCTACAATTTTAGGCTTTGCTCTCGTAGTGGGCTCTGTAGGACAGCGATACCATCTGCGTCATCCGCTCTAGCGGAATGTGTGAATAAACAGGAATCTTTCCACATCTTCTGCTTCTTCATCCTTCTAGTAATAACTCATCCAGTCTTGCTTTTGTAAATGCGTGCATGTGTTTCAGTAATATTTTTTTCATCTCTGACAAATATCTTAGAGTGAGTTTATGACCTTAAGTTTCAAATGTGGCAGGGAAGTTTAGGTGTTTTGTTCTCTTCCCTGCCCTCCTAAGGATACATTTGATAAACTGTCATTTTCATAGAGTAATGATTCTTATTCACCTTGGTGTGTCACATCAGTGATCCATAGGATTCCCAGTTGCTGGTCATACGTGGAAGTGGCTTTTATGGAAATCTGTTCTTTTTCTTTCAAGGACTCTTTGCTTATATCAGTTTAATCCTCCAGCTTTTGTTTAACTTGAAGCAAGCGGGTATTTTCCTGTCGTCTTTGGGTCTCAGAATTCCAAATAAAAAATTCAATCAAAGGATACCGTTGCCAGTGTTGGCAGAGTAACCAGTACATGTCATTAGCACAAAAGAACCTGCAAGACTGTATTGACAGACTAACCAGTGGCATAAACCACTTCGTCCAAGCTGAAAGCGTCAAAGCTAAATAACGAACTGCGTGGATCACGGGGTGTGCATTTTCAAGCTTTATCTGTCTAGTAGACTGCCAGTGACTTTCAACCCAAGCGCAGTGATCAGCCTGTGAAAGTACAATATACTTAATGTTCCCTGTCCCCGTCGTGCAGTGGCTTCTTGATAGGAGAAACTGAGTCAACGGATTTTGAAAAGGAGGGGATTTGCTTTGAAAAGTGTGGGAATCTGTGGAGGTGGCTAACATTGTGAAAGTCCACTTTTTATAAGATCTTCAGCTTCACTTTCCATAACACCTGTATAAGCCTGAAGCACAGTAACGCTTGTTGGACTCTATTGCATACAACTGTTCAACAGCAAGGAATAACTTTTCAAAGAAAGTATTCCATTTTGTCTCTTAAAGATGCAGGTAGCGTTCTCTCTTCCTTTTTGTCTTAAATCTTTCCCAGTAAGATGACATAGATTCTTTAGCTCTATCCTCATTTCTCAGGTGAAACTAAGCTGTAGTCAGGACAAAAATCAGAGCAGGTAGAGTATGGGGAGAAATTCTAATGTCTATGCATAGGACAAGTATAGAAGGTATCTATGTAGACAGTGTATTAATAAAAACGTATCTAGTATATCACTTTTGATTCACCAGATCATGATGCTGGTCTGAATCCAGCACAATGCAAGACATTTTAAAGGCCATGATGACCTGACTTGACACTGCTAAGGCTGACTTAATGAAGACCCAGTGTAATTACTGCCTTCCTTGCGTAGCTTGAGATGTAGGAGCTTGTGCCAGTGGAAGTTCCTTTGGATCAAATTTGCATCTGCCTGGTAGTGCTGTTTGTGCCGGTTGGGGTGCTTGCTATGACCAGCTGGGAATGCTAGTGGACAAGCCTTACGCCAGCAAAGCGTGTCTGACCCCTCCAGTGGAGAGAAGTGATGTAATTGCTGCAGTTTATATGTGTCCAAGGACTGACACGTACGGGAGAAATCTTCTGATATGATTAAATAATTGCATAATTTATTAAATAAGTACCCCTCTTACTTTAAACCTGGGAAAGTGCAAGCTGATATGCCGTATCAGCCCTACTCGATGTACATTGTTGTCACAGACCTCCCACTATATGTATTGTATTGTTTCTGCAACACCTCACCTACCACCTGCAATATTGCCATTATAATTAAAGTCATTCAAAACTAGGGCTCGTTTTGCAAATCCTTGTCACTCAGGTTTTGGTTTTGCAAACCGAACGCCCGTTCATTCCAATTTATATTGCAGCATTTGCAGACAATAGCGATATACAATATCATCTGCATTCACTCTTAAGATTAGTAAATAATAAGTAGGAATCGGTCACTTTCAGAATATCATATTCTTCACCATCACAAAATCAGTAAAAACAGGTCAAAAGTGTGCTGTTCTTTTCTGGTTCATCTAATAGATGCTTGAACAGAATAATCTGTAGTGGGTCAGGCTTTTCTTGTTTGTAAAAACAGAAAACATAGGATGCAACCCCAAAAAGCAATTTTAACTCCACCTCAGTAGTGTCAGATTTACCCCTGGAAGAGTCAGGGACAATTTTCTCGTGCCTTCAACTGCCTGCCTTGCAAAGCAGACACTGCTTGTTTCTCGTGCTCTCACAAACCTCCTTCTAATTCAAGCTGTGACCATAGCGTGGCTGGCTTCAAGCTTCCATTTCAGACTTCATCTTCTTTGTGTGCCGATAGCCCTCAAGTGACAAGATAACATCCGCAGGGAACACTAGGGCAGCTGACCATGCTGGAACCCTCAGTTGTCAATGAGTGCTGTAACCAGGCTGAGGACTAACTGGGCTCAAAATGCAAAAATTTATAGAAATACACCCTGAGATCTACTGGGCTTACAGGTTAAGACATAGATTCTCCCGCGCTTCTTCAATGAGCAGCTCAACTCTCAAACGCTATGCGGTTTTGTATTTCATGGAGCTTGGCTACTAAGCGGTGGCTGCATGCAGAGCCAGCACATATCCTTGTGTATCTCGGGATCTACAGATGCAAAGCGTAGCATTTTGCTAAGTTTGCTGCTAAATCCTCAAAGGGCTTGGTGCAGAGCCAGCTCAAATCTACTGGAGGTTCTGCAGAGCCAAATTTTCTGCTTCGTGTTACTTAACTTAGCACAGAGCTAGAGACAACCCAGCCCAATGTACACCGGGTGTGATAAAACAAGCGGAGACACTCTTGAAGCTCTGCTGGAGTCGGCTCAGCAGAACCCAGGCAGGCTCTGTGCAAAATCACAGCACCACTGTTCTTTACTGTCCGTGTAATCCATTTTTTTTCCAGAAGCCACACAATCCTTGTTCCTTACCTCCCTGGCTATTGGAGACTTACCTGCCTGCATGATATTTTTCACATTCTGTTGCCATTCTTACTTTGAATATTTAACAAGAAAAAACAATGAAAACACTACCTCACTGTAACCAGCTGAGTTAGTGCTGCTGCTGAAACTGTACTGCTGCCATTTTTATTTGTTGGGGTTTTTTTAACGAGCTTTCCTCCATGTCGAAGGTAAGATCATCTTCCTGATTCATCATTCTTGTCGAGACTGTCTAGCCAAGCTTCTGCTTTCCTCCATTCATCTGCCCTTTGTCCATCACAGTGAACAGAGATTTCTTGTTCCCATCAATTGTCATTCACTTTGCCTTTATTATTGTAACATCAACTTGTGCAGCGCGAGGTGAGATTCATTTCCCTATTTTTTTTTCTTCTGTTAGCTGCTTACAGCCTTATTAATAGGGGAAATGCTCTGTTGGAATCCACAGGCCACTCTCTTTTCTTCCCCACAGATCATCCTGTAAGAGTTCCTTCTGCCTTGGTACCTGCAATGCACAGCCAGGCAACCAAAGACTAGAGAGCTGGCAAGTTGAGATAATTCATTACTGTTTGAAGTTATTTGTTATCTCAATCTCTTAACACCACTCTTTCATCTGTTGCCTTTTGTATTTTGTCATCCTCCATTGTGAGTTGGGCGGGAAAGATACTGCTTTTGTTGGACAGTTGGAGTGCCTTATTTGTTTGGAGACTCCAGGCACTAATATTGGATAAGTAACATGCAATAAAAAAAGGCTCTCTAGTGTTGCCTTATCATTGGTGTTTGACTTTTGAGAGCGAGGAAAGAGGAGAGTTATAATCAATTATGGAGAGTGGTATAGCTTTTACCTTCCAAAGCGGAAAAAGATGGAGGACGCTTTTGTTTGTCTATCCATATAAAATCATAATTGAGGATTTTGTACACATGCAAAAGAAAAAATGAAAGAATTTTGTTGTCTTCAGTTTTTGCTTTCACATCCAGACAGAATTAAAGAATGCCTAAGATGTTTGTCCCGCATTTCCTATGAAAGGAGGTATTTTTGTCCTCACTGTAGGGGGAAGAAAAAGGCACAAAATTGCTCTTCAAAATAAAGTATGTCAAAAGATGTTATTATGGAAAGAGGAAAGTTTTTTCCCAAAGTAACTGCTTTGCTACCTTAACAGCAACAGTATTTGTTAGCATTAGGTGCAGCTGGTTTACATCCTTGCTTTTTCTTGCGTTATCCCACATGCATGAGATACACATAGAAAACCTTCATTAGAAGTTAACGTCATATAGCGTAATGAACACACTTCTAACTTGTTCTTTTGTATGTTTCATGTCCTTAGAATTAATAACTTTCACAGTTTAACAAGATTTAAGATTCCCTGTGCTTATTTCTCCAGGCACCCTAGACAAACATGTAGAACTGGAGAAACTTGTGGCCACGTTCCTTGGTGTGGAAGATGCTATGGTGTTTGGCATGGGCTTTGCAACTAACTCGATGAATATTCCAGCCCTTGTTGGGAAGGTGAGTACTTCCTTAAGGAATACCTAGAACCTAGAATTGTTTATTAATTGTTTTAACAACTATTGCAGTATTAAGTGGAAAGGCTTGATTGAGGAACAAAGCTTGGTAGCAGGAATGCATGAGTCATAAGGCTGATGACCCTGTGACCTTAAATGTGCTCCCTCATCATTTTCTCTAACTCGTGAGTGTTGCTATCACACATGCCTAACATCTATTTAAGGATAAGCGATAGGATATGGTTATTTAGCTTCTCTTAACGAGGTTACTTCTCCCTAAAAAGTAAGCAAATGTTGCACCTCGTTACTCGGGTGTTGTGGGATGAAGTATTTGGGCTACTTGCAGAGATGTTGCCCAGCTGCCTGCGGTGAAAGATGATGATTAGGATATTTTTTACAACGCTTTCAGAAAAGAGAAAACACAGTGTTACGCATTCATGATGAACAGATTTCCAGCCAGCCCTGCAAAGAAAGCTGGCAGCAAATGCAAGTTTGAAGTTGTGACCATATGACAAAAGTTGGGTTCTTATTTGGTGTTGAAGAGACTTCATCTCCAATTTGGGGTACCTAGCACAACAGCATGAAAATCCATCATCCTGTCAATCCCGACTCCTGACGTAACAAGCAGATACACTGTGCTGTTAGCTGAGAAAGCGGGTAGCTCCTCTTTCGTTCATGCAAGTGGGAAACAGCATGAAGTGTGTCACGTGAGTGTGAAACGGTATTTCCCTCTCGGTGGAGATGGAGTTAACTCACTGTGTGGTGTATGATCGAGATTTCTTCTGAAGCACCGGCGTAGAGGTGAAGTCACTTCTTCCCTCACTATTGAAGATGAATCCACCTTTTGCAAGAGATTTCTAAAGTACATGTATACAAGGGCTGGGCAGGGAGAATTACTTCAGCTGCCCAGAACATGAACTTCAATCTGCAAGAGTGCTGGAGAAGTTGTCCAGCAATTTCAAAGGGAACAGATACAGAGAATTAATAAAGGTAAATGGATGAAATTGCAGACGTACATAACAGCATGAGATTCTTGTCCCTTGCTTAGCTATAAAAGAATTTTCCCTCACTTAGGTGGCCTCAGGGGGAGACTCAGGCCTCTGTCAGAGGTGGGATATTTAGATATAAGTGGCACGAATAAAGATATTACTATGTATATTATATAGAATATAACTGTAACAATTTAATATATATTAATATTAAATAGTATTGTAATATATTATGTATATTACAGATATTAGGTACTTGCCCTATGTTGGGGAGATTTATTCCTAAATTTTCCTCTATAGTTAATCCTAGCAGCTGCATTTTCTTGTCAAGATGCGTATACTCTTACTGTCAGTTCTGCATAACAGTCTTTAGGCAGATTTGTCTGAGTTATCTCTCAACCTAGGCATAATCTGTGTTTCCAAAATAAGTATTTACTTACTGTTGTATTGCCCTTTGGGTAACGAAACCACAGAATAAGATAAGATGTGTAGCAGAAAGCTAAAGAGCTAAATTAGGGTTCTGGCTTGAATTTCAACTGTGAATCCCGACTCCTGTTAATATAACTTACAAAGTTATTTGTCCTGCATTTCTATTTTAGTTTCTAAAAAGAAAATGAGTTTTCAACTGAGTTAACGAAAAATATGCTACAGGTGAGCTGTATATGCATTTACCAGAGAAAGTCTCTGCCTGGTGCCCAGGCTCCACTCACATCTTAGTGGAAGTGGGATTTATCAGGCATCGATCTGTCTTGATCTCATTTCTGCAGCCCAAAGTGGTGATGTCAGTCCAGCCTCAGTATTACTCCTCCTAACCTGACTGTCATGCAATCCTTATATATGAGGTGGTGACTGCATTTTCCTTGCAACGCAAACTAGACTGTAGACAGGTGACAGAGGAAGCGACGTGATTTCACTATAAAGCAATCAATCTCTACTATGGTTATTCACCGCTTTCCACTTACGGGAAATATTTTGCCCCTTTGCACCACCTGGGAACGCCTGAGAATCTTACCCCACAGTTTATGCCTGCCTTTGCAGTGCGTCCTGGCACCTTCAGAAAAGTGACAGAAAATCCAGTCCATGTGTAATACTTACAGCTTAATTGGTGCAATGCTGTATCATAGACACGCGTGTTTGCTGACACACAGCAGCAGGTTAACAGCCTCCCAGTTCATGCAGATGCTTATTGTGCTCCTTCTCCACAGGGCTGCCTCATTTTAAGTGATGAGTTGAACCACACTTCTCTCGTTCTTGGTGCGAGGCTTTCAGGTGCTACTATTAGAATCTTCAAGCATAATAGTGAGTATTGAAGTTGGAAATATTGAGAAACAGAGTTGTTCACACCTCAAAGGCAAGAATTCTTCCTTTCAACGCTTCCTTTGCTTTCCGTTCCCAGATAATACCTTTGTCCAGACAGAAGGATTAACTGTTCAATATTATGAGTGATTTCTGATGGGGAGAAATTAATAGCGTAATACTCTAATTGCTATTGTGCATGATTTGGGTCATCAGGTTGGACCTTAATTTCAAAATTCGGAGTCTTAATCTCGTTGCTCTCTTTTTGACATGTTGAACGACTGTGTGCTGTCATAAAGGTTTCATTGTTACTGTCACTATAGCCAAAACAGTAAAAACATACTTACAGAAACATACTCCATATTTCCTGCCTCTGTTTCTAGCAGGTTTGGTGCAACCAGTGTTATATTAATGTGGCATTACTTTGAAACGGTTACTCTGAATTCCTAGGGTATACCAAAGATGCAGATGGTTATATTACAAACGTCATCACAAATATTCTTTGAACTATAATTTTAGTATAGAAATCACACATTAACTTTGCAATCATATAATTCTCTTCTAAAATACTCCTGCTTTTAAACTTTTACTTAGTTAACGCTGCTGTGGTTATTGTCAGAGACGTTGTGACTGACTTTGATGACAAGAGCTTGTTCTTTCCCCTTATTCCCCATTGTAACTGCCCATTCTGCCCCCATTGCTGCCACCAGGCAGTGATTGCAACAGAGGTTAAGAAGCTAGAGACGTGGTGAGGAATGAGAAAAGAGGCCTTATCACCTTTGGTAATAGCTAATGCAGTCCCTTCTCTTTATTAAGTGTTGTGTTCAGCCCTGAGGTGAGCAAAAATGAATTATGTATATGCTGTAAAGGGCCTAAGGATCTGTTGGAATGAAGAGTGCGCTATAATTATTATATAAAGTGTTGTTATAATTAATATATATTCATAATTTGGGCAAGAAGCAATTTCTGAAGATCATTCAAGAATTAAAGATCATGTGAAGCCGAATGTTTTTACAGAAGTAATTATTCATAGATTAGCCTGTAGCATACCCCAACTTGAAGTCACTTCCACAAATCTGGATCTGCTAGGCATGGCTGCCATACCAGTCTTTCCTCAACTCTTCCTTAGTTTGTTCCATTCCTTATCCCATTCAAACTTAGGTTTGCATCACATCTTGCAGGATGACCTCTCACTATCCAAATCCAAATGTTCTCAGCCTCTCCACCCATCTATTCTGCGTGCAGCCCAGCTGGTTTGTGTCGCTTCCCACAGAATTTCAAAGAACATTCCAGTTTGAGGAGTGTATTACTCTCAACTGCTAGGGAAGCAGTGAGTGAAGACATCACTTGGAGCTGTCATTCTCGCTTTAAGGAATTTGGTCTCTAACTATCCCCCAATATTTCATTCTGCTCCCAAGAACCTGCTACCTAACCAGCCTCTGCTTGTGCTTATGATAAATTAAAGATGATGTTCTTTTGAATAACGTGTGAACCTAAAAATAATAGTGACCTGTACAAAAGGCACTAATCCAGCACCGGAAAATACAGACAGTCCCTTTAAGGGTCTTGGCAAATATCGGTGGAAGCCCATCCGGGTTTCTTTAGAAAAACTCATTGCTTTCTAGATCAGAGATCTGATTTGCCAAAGTCAGTCAGTCTTGTATGCCAGTTCTGAAACATCACCTTAACTTATTTTCAAAATGAAACTCTGGAAACGTATGCAAATACTGTTTGGAATTTGAGCGTCAGCTTTTGTCATCACAGTTTCGTAAGCCTTGAGTCGTAAGCTTAGTTGCATTTAGAGAGCAGCTCATGTGAAGAAGCTTCACACATTTGTGCTGTCTCTCTTGGCCCAGTGTGAGTCTTTCAGTACGTTAGTTCCATGGTTGGAAAGTTCTTCTGCATATTTCCTTAATCATACCCATGAATTACACATTACCAACAGCTTTTAAAATTACATGTGCAGAAATGTATGTATGTGCCTTTTGGCACGTATGGAGAAAATAAGATGTGCATTGGGGGAGAATAGCAATGGAATGCGTGATCCAGCAGGACTGCCTTTGTAGGATGCACAGTGTCACCCAAAATGAAGTAAACGGCCTCGTTCTATGTGGATCTGTTGGGAAGTTGTGTAATATGAGTCAGTACAGCAAATTAATTAAGGACACACATTACCAAAACCTCCAGCTTCTCTTGGGAGGGTTCTTTTCAGTTAGGCAGGTGCTTGTTTCGTTAGATCAGAGCTGTGTTGCTTATGCTCCCAGCCTATCCTTCTTGCTAGTGTGTGGATATAGAGCATACATACAGGCATGCACACACATGCCCAAATTGTCAGACTATGTTAGTGCTGTCATTGTCATGCCTAGGAACCAGGGAATTAAGCCATTATCCATGTCATGGGGCTTGATGCAAAAGGAAGGTTCCTTATGATGTATTGGCCCTGTGGACGAATAGAAAATTTTGCCCCGGGAGTTACCACTTGAAGATCTTTAATAAGCATTAATTTCAGCATCAGGTAGTAATGTGTTTTGTCTTACTTTTTAAAATCCTCCTCTGTGTTCTAGTCAAAAAAGGCAGTACCATCCACCTCTCCTTTCTAAGGACAGGGGATTGATGTATGTCATGTTATGTAAGGAAATCCACGATCCTTTAAAGAACTTGGTCCTGGGCACCAACCAGAGGATGTTGCTGTGTCAAAGGCTTGGCTAGGGCCTTGAATGAGCAGTTGGGACAATTCTCCAGCAAGGTGCAGAATCAAAGAATAAATCTGAGTCCTATCCCAAAGAGGATTAGGGCTTAATGTGCATTTCATTCTTCCTTGTATGTACGGAGCCAAATGGTGTGCTGGCAGGGGTTGGCTCATCTCCTTTGGAGCTGCGCCCGGTTACAAACACACATACTGTTTGAACCCGGTATGGCTCTACACTAAAGACAATAAAAGAGCTGCCAGGCGGTACCACCACCAGTGCCCGAGACATGCTTTTCGTGCAGGACAATCAGAAATAAATTCCAATCAGGCGGCAGATTTTGAAGTTACCTTTTTGCTATTAGAATGCAGCTTGAGAAGGGAGACCTTTTTTCCGTGCTCCTTCTTGCTTACATCAGCCTCTTTTGAAATGCTGCGTAATACGCTTGATAAAACTGCATATAACATATTTACTTTGGCTCTGACTTCCTTGGTTGCACATGTGTAGAAGAGGCACTGGGAGAAGGGTGAGGTGTGAATGTTTGTTGCAGTTATTATAAATGGTTATCAAAATGAAGAGGAATAATTATGTAACGATGTAGTGAAGCAATGGGACGTTTTCTGAACCAGCTACTTCCTGAATATTATACAAAAAACCTGCACAGCTGTGTGCTAGTAACCTCCCTTCCTAACAAGCTCGGCATTGTAAATCTCTTTCCCCTCCCTGTTTTTTTTCCCCCCTGTTATGGAGAAACTATTTTTAAAAGCAAAATTATAGGAAACTTTCTTCAATGATAATATTTCATAGAACAGAGAGTAAAACTTGCCATTTTAAACTTGCTACTGAAGCACGTTCATCTTTCAAAGGCAATGCTGTAGCTAACACTGTAAAAATGTGTTATTTTATTTCAAAGCATATAATCTGTAAAACTGGATTTATTTGTCATTACACGAAAGTAAATAATTCTGGTTACTTCATTAGTAACCCAAGAAGTAATCTCTACCTATCATCTTAATTATGCATAATGTAATTCTTATTCTTTCAAAAGTTCATGAAATTCTATTTCAATAAGTGGGTAGCTGTGCTGGGCGTTTCACTTTTCACAAAATAATCTGAATGGTTTTTCTGGAGCAGATGAGATCGTTACACCTCTGTTCTTCTCCTAAGTAGAATAAAAGGCATCGGGATGTTTCTCCTTTTTGACAAAACCATTGCACAGGTGTATCAGAAGGTTTTCAAGCCTTAAGGTGAATAGTAGAACAAAAATGTGCTGTGGACCTATAAGTCCATTTTTATTTGGACATGGGAATGTGCCCTGCCACTGAACAGTCCCTTCCTTGTAAACAGACAGGAATTTACAGGCCTGGGCTGAGAGAAACACACGGGCACGCACCTACAGATGATCTACGTGAGAGAAATTTAGGAGAATACTCCATTTCGGCCCTATAACTAAAAACTACTGAACCAGGGCATTCCTTTCCTGTGGGCTCTCATTAGTGCTGTTGCTAGTCTTCACCCTGCCCAGGTCACACCAGTATACCACAGGGTATTTGGCCTTTAAGGGACTTTTTCTGTTCCAGAGACTTGTGAATTTCTGGGGATGCTAGTAGCAAAGCTCAGCTCCCTGGAGCTCCTGCTCTGAGGACAGGGTGTAGGGGAATTTTTAAATTACTTTTTTTTTTTTTTCCTTTGTTTTTCTTTTTTTTTTTCCCTCATTTTAGGACCTGACCAGTCCTAAATTCATGTAGTAGTGTTTTTAGTGGGCTAAAATCATTCTGACGTGCCCATAAAGCATCTGCCTTTTGTCTCCCCTGCTGTGGCGTGGGCACCATTCGAGTTACCATTTCCCAGGCGGTGGATTTGTTTAGGAAGCGAGAAAAGAACTGTGTTTTTACGCTGGAAATGCAGCCAGCAGCATGGCCCAACAACTAGGATGCAGTGGGAAGAAGGTAGGAGGCTAAAATACCTCCCCACCTCTGTGGCGGTAGTGGCCTGACCTTGGCTAGTTTTGTGCCAGAAAGTGTCTGTTATCACCCTTACCAGGCCTGGGTTCCAGGGAGCCTCTCCCACCCTCCCCAGGTCACCAGCATGGAGGTCCTTCAGCTATATGGGGGCTACGCTCTTGGATGTTTTTATTTCCTGGCCCGGGAAGAGACTGACTTATCACCCGCTCTTTTTTATTTCTAAGGCGATCTTTTATTAATATCCCATATTTTACAGCACATTTTCAGAACCTCTGACCTTTATCTTGGTTAAATATTAGCTGAAATCCCTTGACCCTTCCAATAAAACTTGAGAAGCAAAATGAAATAGCTAACCATTAATCAGCTTGTGATTTTTATCAAGGGTTTTCTGTCACACCAATTCTGGGTCTTAGACTGGTACCAGGTGCGGCAGTTTTGGGTCTTGTACTGGTATCAGGGGAGTCTATCTTTGTTTATTCAGTGGACAGATGAGTGTGTTACCGACTAACTACATCCACGTGAATTCTGTTCATATCAGCCTATATAAGAAGGTGTTGTACAAGGCTTAGGACTTGTTTATTCTTTCTAGTTCTACCACATTTTTCCCGTATAGCATCAAGCGACTCAACAGCAGTCATATTTTTAGGTGTAGATTTGCAATTGCATGAGCAGTCTGTGGGAATGTCGTGAATGCGCACGGAAATCGGGCCAAGTGGAAGAAAAATTTCCGGTTCTCTTCATTCACTTCAACGTGCAATCAGAACAAGCGATACGATGAGGAGGGCAGGCAATTGCAAGGCAGAACCAAGCACCTTGTTTAGATGAAAATCTGGCCTCTCATCTCGTACTTGAACCCACATCTGAAATGGGGATCACGGTAGTACACTCCTAGCTCCTCCTTACGCACCTTTTCGGAGCGTTGTGAAAGTAGTAAGGGGGTTTGTGGGTTCTCACAAATCAGGTGAGCGATGACAGAAGTGTGTCATGCAGGTGTGAGCTGTTCAGGTTTCCATACGAAATATAGTTTCCTGCTTGGACGACGGTTGTGAATTTATGTTAATCCAACTCTGGCATTTCTCAGTCTGCTCAGACAAATTAATGCTTTGGAGTTCAGATTTGTGTGCCACGAGGACACCTTAAAGAGAAAACAGCTACCCGGAGGAGTTGTAGTTAACATTGAAAGAACTTTTAGGCAGTGGAAGGCCTTCACTTTTCAGTGCAAATAGATTCTCTAGCAAAAAAAAAAAGAAGAGGAAAGAAGAGGAAAAAAAAAAGAAGAAAAAAGAAGAGGAAAACTATTATTGCATGCCTTTAAGCAAGCGAGCAAATAAAATAAGGGGAAACCAAAGAGATAAATGAACAGGTAAAAATTAATGAAAACTCTCTTTGGTTGCAAAAACCGAAGAGTTTGCAGTGGTTTAGCACAAGATGGTTCCTTTTTTTATTTGTTTTTTCCAAAGGTGGGTGGCCTGTGAATTTAAGAAGGGAGGGCAGTTTTATAGCTATTACAGAGCAGGATGAAAGGCACATAACCCACTAAAGTTTTGTCCTCCTTGAAGCCTCTGGCCACTATCAGAGACAAGATCATTGCACCAGATAGGTGGACCGCAGCCTAATCCAGTTTGGCGTGTATTTCCCTGTGACACATACAGACGCTGCCACAGAGAGGAGACTGGTATATCCTGCTCCTAGCATGCTGTGTCTGCAGTTGCCCTCTCTGATTTGAGAAAGCCATGTCTGACTTGCCAAGTGTGGATAGGAAGCTTTCCTGAGTGAGCGTTCCTTACTTTCACGGGGATTTATATTAATTGAGGGGCAGGGAGGGGATTCTCAGACTGTTCCGGTGGCTGTAGTAATCACCACTCCCACCACCCCATTCCAAACGAAGATATTCAAAGCTGTCATCTCAGGGAAAGGACTTTAAAGATGCTTTTGGTGGACTTTTCAAAGACTAGGGTTTCACTAGAATGAAAACCACTTTCTACAGTCCTACGGTTACTATTTAGATCGACAAAACCCTTGCAGTGGCTTCCCTTTGTTGCTTTAGGGATTTGCAAGGAGGGACAGCATTGGAGCTAGCCACAGAGTCACCCACAAAAGGACAGTGACCAGGAAAGGTACCGGCGGGGGGAGAGCAAGAGAGGACAAGGCAAATGCTGCAGCAGGGGAGAGGTGGTTGCATGGGAGGCTGAGAAGGGACAGGTAGCCCCAGACTCTGTGTGAACTTGCGTGAGAGTGCAAAGTAGGAGAAACTGAAAACGAGAGTGGCAAACACGAGGCGAAGGAAAGAAGGATGTAAGGGTAGTAGTAGCCTGTATATTTTAATTAAAAAAGGATTCAGCTGACATCACACAGGAGATTTCCAGCCCACGCGGAGGAACGGTGATGACATCCCCAGCACTGCAATGTAAGGATGAGGGGTGGAGACGCCGTGTCTCCCTGCAAGGAGGTACTGAGTGTGCCTGGGAGAGGGCAGGGGCCCCTCCAGGAGCCTGGAGTCCCACCTGCACTGGAGGCAGCATGACACACAGCTGCCTGCCCAGGTCCGGGCTCGCTTCAACCCACTGGCAGTTTGTGTTGTTAGTATTTCTGTTGAAGTAACTCTGAAGGAGCCCAAACAGGGATTATGCAAGTCTATATTAAATTCTGAAAAACCCAAGAGATCTGCTGTCCCCGCTTAGGAAACTTTATCCTCCATACCTAGACAATGTACCGTAGGGAGAAGGTGGAAATTGAGACAAGGATAGATTTGATTGTGCTTTGACTAATTAATCTAGTGAAATGCTTAACACCACCTCCCGGGCTGGTGACCGGTTGTTAGCCATTACCACTAAAAAGCCTGGGCTGGTGATGGTCAAACGAGGAAGGACAGTTATTTTCCCCATAACTGGTTATTCAAGATGGACTTGTGCAACTCATCATCTCAATGTCCCAGTGTTTCACAGCCTAACTATATTTAATGGGCAAATAATTTGGTATCCAGAAGTCACCTGGGGTTGCACTGTTGTTTTTCCTGGCATTCAGTATATCCCACTTTCTGCACGGTCCAAGCACAAGCACGTAGACAACACCGCATCTTCACTTTGAATAACAGAGGCGGCCTTTAGGGGGGCAAGATTAAAGGTAACATTTTCTCTTCCTCCCAATTTCCCCCTTCCAAATGAGGCACTACGTGCACAGAGTAAAAAGGTCAGTAACATTTATTTGCACCTAAACAAATTATGTGTTAACTGTTACACACCTAAGAAAGGGTCACACATATATGTTTTTCAGAAGGAGACCTCAAAATGAAAGTGAGATAGCCCTGATCCTGCAAACGAACATGTCCTTAGCCTGTACTTCAGCCGGACTATGTCAGTGTGAAGTCAGACAAGCTCATCCCTCGGAGAGGTTCTTCCCTATCTGCCTTCTCATGTTCCACACTGGAGAGAGGAGCTATTCGCATCCGTGTATTTTTCAAACAGCTCTATTAAACAGACTTGTATATATCTCCTATCCTCTGCTTTTTCCTCTTTCAGTGTTAAAACAACTGGAATCTTCAAGCCATGCTTTTAGCTCGGAGGACTGGGCAAACTGACTTTCCTGAAGTCTAGAAGCAATCTGGACTGACATGTAGAGAAAATATAGAATTGAAAGACCCTGTGTGATTCAGAGGAGGGTTTCAAAGGTCCCAAAAGGATTTAGGTGACAATGACATCCACAGACAAATAATGCAGTGTTAGGAAAGAGGGCGCCCAAATTTTACTTTGAGTGACTAAGTGAGCTTTCTGTCACCCTGGGCAGTCCATTAGTTCTCAGAACTCAGAAGGATTTCTGAATCCTCAAAAGACAAGAGAAGGCGAGCAGCTCTCTTCTATGAAATATGCGCATGCTGCAAATGCTCAGCTGGGTTATAAATTCCCCTCTTAAAGCACCAAGGAACTTTTTTTTCCTTGATTGCCATCTAGTGGAAACCGTGCTGTCTGCATTGCGTTATTCATAACAGCATTTCTCTCTCCGAGCTCATTGAGCCGTGCAGATAATTGTACTATCAAAATGAGGGGCAACGTATTGTGCATGTTTTGTGCTTTGTAAATTATAGCAAGGTCTTGCCTAGGTCAAGAGATTACACGGTAATGTGCAGAGGGGCACAGGTGTTTCTGGGAAATTTGTCTTTCGCCACCATTAGTAAACGGTACTAGCAAGAGGTGGGGTATCAGGATGGAAGGTTCAGGGCATAACCTGGCCATGTCTCAGGTCATAGGTTATTCATGATGGACAGTTGCTGTGCAAAGGGCACAGTTCCAGTCAGGTGGAAACCAAATTATATGTCAATATTAATAAATCTGTGGTGCATTTTCTTCACTTGGGACAATGGTATTTTACAGATTAGCCTTGGTCTATTTTAGAAGGTTATAATGACTGCATTAAAATGTGCGGCTGAAACAGTGGGGCTATATCATGGAAAAATGCCGTTGATTTTCTCAACCCACAATTTGAGCTGATCTGCGGTGTTCCTTGGGGTAGTATGTGTCTCTGTAAGATGTTCTTTGAAAACATTTTGAAATGTCAATCCAGATTCCTGAAAAGTACAAGAATAATTCATTTTGGAGGGTGTTTGTTCATGTGAAGACACCAGAATTTTGTTCAGATTTCAACTCTGCATTGAGAGTCGCATTTGGTCTGATCCTTATTCCTGGGATGTTTCTAACATTGTTCTGGGCCTCCTTATATTGAAGTCTCGCCAGCGCCAAGCCTTTTGGCACCAAATTAGCGGATCCACGCCGCATGTGTGTGCATCCACTTGTCTCTCCCTCTCTCATCGGCAATCTTTCAGTCACTTTCCTTCTTGAGAAGGACAAGATTTCTCTTGCTGCCATGCTGGTGTGCTTCACACAGCCAGATCCAAACCTTTGCTGAAGCAACGCATGTTCCTGAGCCCGTGGTGGTGTTGGAAAGCAACCAAAATGTCATTATTCGGAAGCCTTGAGACATTATGAATATCAGCAACTCATACAGAGAATTGCAGGCAATTAGCCTCAGTACTTAGGCGAAGTGGTTGCCTTTTGCCTTTAAATAAAAACATATGCCAAGAATTTCTAGAAGTTTCCCAGATAAGGTGCATAACTGGAAGCTTTTTGTAACTCTCCTTGTCACGAGATTGCAGGCAGGCAAACTAAATCAGTCATTGGGTCTTGCCTACTAATAAAGGAAGTTTATCTTCAGGCCACATGTTTTTAATGTTGTCTTTTTCCGTATAGGAGAAAATAGTGCCCAGTAGAAAATCAAAAGTTCTTTAGAAAAATCTTTGTTAATGTTTTTCCTAAGTCCTTTTTCTTTTTTTTTTTTTTTAAATAAAGATATTCAGAGCCTTGAGAAGCTGCTGAGGGATGCAATAATATATGGGCAGCCTCGAAGCCGCAGAGCATGGAGAAAAATTATCATCCTCGTGGAGGGCATTTACAGGTATGTTTGTGTTTGAGAAACACGAGTACTCTTTATCATTTCTGAGGACAGAATGATATATTGAGTGAAGCGAACGTTGAATCTAGGTATCTAAGAGAAATCTTAATGAGAGTGGAGGGTACAACAACATTCTGTGATCTTGTAAACATCTTGATTTCCATTACATCGGTCTGAGCCCTGGTGTAACTTGCTCCAGTTAGATCCTGTGCATTGTTCTGAAAGTTGATTTAGCAAATCGCAGTGAAGTGGGGGATGTACAGTGAGAGCAAGACAGATCATCAGCTGGTGCATGTTGTCAGAGATGTGATAAAATTCATGGAGCTATAGCGGGTGAGGAGTTTTGCGAAGTGAGTAAGCTGAGTTTTCTGAAGTTGTTTGTTATGACGGGCAGATCAAAAGACAACTACACAGAACTAATTAAGTTCTGCATGCCCCGTTCTTACCCAGCTATTGGAATCTAAAAACTCAAGCTAAACATAGGCCAAGTGATATCATCACCTTTCCAGTAATTAGTGATGGATCTAATGGACTCTCACTTTAACAGGAAAAACAATTAAAAGACTGGCTTTCAAAGAATTATATAATGGTATTTCATGTAGCCCCAGTCCTTGGAGGAATTTGAATGAGATAAGCGCCTTTGAGAATCCATCAGATAATATCAGCATCAATATTACCATGTAATTATAGAGCATCCTAGTCAGATAGCTCTGGTTCAGTAGTGTGGTGCGTTTTACACCCAACCAGAAAGACAAACCGTCGCTTGAGCTGAGCAGCAAAGCAGAGGCACAAGCCAGGCTCACCATCTTGGGCTTCTTCCTGGCAACCGCTCAAGTTGGGAGAAGGTTGATGGGGAGGCAGCCATGGGGCTGGTGGACAGCAAGGACCTAGAGGAAGAGGAGGGAAGGGTTGAAGAAGCAGGGATCTGGACAGTAAGAGGGTTTACAGGGATCTAGGCAAGGCTACTGTGGGGATGGCAAGAGAGGGGAGCAGTAGGAGAAGGATAATTTTGGGAGTAGTGACACCCACACCGGAGAGAAGGGAACCAAAACCACTGATTCACAGGACGTGACATGGTTTATGAAAGCAACATTAAACTTTATACGTAGGGATCATATCATGTGTTGCTGAAATACAGACAGTCTGGATGGACAGTCATTTATGCCATTTTATTGAGAAATGGTGGCACAGTTGAGCTGATTAGCTTTTTTCATGAGGAATCTTTTACGATCTCATGTCATCACAACTTCATAGTTGTCAGTGCTTTCTTTTTATCTAACATTTTCCATCTGCAAATAGAACAAATCAGTCCTTATCTAAACACCTGTCACTCAGAGCTGAAACAGGTCGGCAGCAGATCAGCTGATCCAAAACAGGCTGAACGTCCCCTTTCAACCAGAATAAACAGAGCAAAACTGCAAATAAACATAGCTTGGCACTACTAAAAGAAAGCTCAGATTTAAGGACTTTGATCATGCAGAACTTAAGTGGACCACCAACATTTTACTGACAAATATTCCCATCGGTCACATGGCCTGCAGAAAATGCTCCAGCTGCTGAGCTTTGTTCACTTTTAAATCCTTTACCCTGGATATTGACCACTAGGGAGCAAGAAGGTAGACTGGTGGCACAGAAGCATATATCCGTCCAAGCAGTGAGACCAACCCACTGTCAGATATTTGCAACTATAATAACTATATTTCCAGATGGATATTTGATATAGAGTTCTCTTTTCCTCTAGTTGTGGAGTTCGTTTGCAAAGGAGATTTCGTTCTCAAAAGTTGGAAGAACCTTAAAATAAAAATAATAAAAAAAATAAAATAAAAAACAAACATGTTAAAAGTCAGAGAACCTCACTAAAAAGGAACCGGAAAGGGTTAGCCCCATAAGGGCTAAATAATGTTAGGACCACTCTCATGCCCTGAGTGTCTGTGCTTCTGAAAGGCACAAAGTAAAAGAAAAACAAAGCTCAGGTCTCTCATAGCCTCTCCTTGGAAACTAGCCCCAGCAGTAGCTAGGTTGGTCGCTTAGTTGTTTTCATAGTCTAAGCAGATCAGAAATGGAAGGTTGTGGTTTGGTTGCAAAGCAAGCCTGCTCTGACTTGAGGGAGAATCCCACCACGCCCCACTGTGTTGTATCCCTGCCATCGCTGCCAACCCGAGATGCACGCAGCTGATCTGCCCTTGCTGGGAACGGGCTCGCAGGCCGTGTAGTCTAATCCAGTAAGTAGCTAATAACATTTCATATGCAAAAGAAAAGCTGGAGAAAGACATATTAGAAATACTCGTACTTTTTTTGTGCGTGTGTTCTTTCCTTTCTTGGCCCGTGATTTTTGAAAGAGACTAAAATTTTCCAACCCCATATTGGCTAATGTTAGTTTTCTTGAAGACGTGCCAGATGCCAAATTAACATTCAGCTAGAGGGTTTGAGAGGAGGTAGAGTGTTGTTAATGTATTCTTCTTATAATAGTTAATGCTGCTTTTTTTTTTACTATTTTTCCCCTTAACGGACTTAAGTTATACTTCAGGGACAACTAGTACAGAATTTAAATCACTTGGTCAGAGCCATTCTCCAAGTTAAAATATCTTGACTTGCAAGTTTGGCTTGGCAAATTTTTACAGAAATGCTTTTTCCAGAGATGCAAAAGAAACACTAAGCTTTCCTTCTTTAAAAAAATATTGTTATATGGGACACCATAGACTTAGTATGATGAAGTTGATGGTATGGAAAAAAAGTTTGCCTTCTTTTTCCATTAGGAGTATGTTAAAGTGTTTACACTGCGCATAGGCCTGGACTTACCAGCTGGCAAAATTTGAAAAGGGTCATTGTTAGCCAACATGAGCATTTCTGGAAATCAGACTTGTGTTTGAAACCATAAGCTGCAGATTTTGGTTGGTTACAACTGGAGGCAGAATTGGCCCCTTGAGTTGGGAAACACTCGAGCTACGTGTCAAATAAATAGCAATAAGTATACGTTTGTTTGCTTTTTAATGTCTCTGTTATCTTAAAAAGAAAAAAAAATCATCAGAAGTAAAAGTAACTGCTAGTGAAAGCTGGTTCTTAACTTGGACTAGCCTAGGAGCAAATATATTCCATTTGCACTCCAACCTGAGAGAGACCATCTAGCCATCAATCTTCAGTACAAAAAGCATGAACAGGATTTGGCAGTGTCCAGGGCACAAGTTAAACTGACTTGCTAAATCATATTTCTATTATTTAAATTCCAGCTTATGTTTTCCTTGGCTTCTACCATTTCCAGTTCAGGATTAATCAGTAACTATGTTCTTACATGGTTTGTGGTAGGCTTCTGCTCTCTTGCACGCGTGTTTACCTAGGAGTCAGATAGGCCAAGGCCCAGGGCAGGAGTTATGGGGCACCAGAAACTGATCAAAATAGGTTGTTTCTCATTTGATTTTTTCCCTGCTTCTATTTTCCCTTCCAGCTCAGAAAATAGCTCTCTGATCAGTTAGATATTGCCCAGTGCCTTTTCACGTGCGTTAGAAGTTCCCTGGGATTCAATGCCAATACTGTAGGAAATTTATCAGGTTATTTTTTATTTCCTGGGATTAAGTGACCGGACTTCCAGAAAAGAATGGGGTAACATTTAATGTCTTTGGCCAGGGACCAGCTTTAAAGGTTAACATTTCTATCGTTGCAGTGTATTTGAGGTTGTATTTGAGGACGGGGTTGGAAGGTTTCCTTAAAACCATTGCTCTAAAGTACAAAACAGATATTGTTGTATGAACATGCAAGGTTTATGTGACAAAACAATACCTAAAGTAAATATTAAAATAGAATGCATACATCTTGGGAGTAACAGGTCAGGAAAGGAGGGATTTTCACAATTACAAACTAGCCTGAAAGGGATACAGATAAAGTTTTCAGATGTTGAAAGGATAAAGGTAATATAAGGCATGTTTCGAGATGTTGAGTGATGCAGTTATGAAGAAGATAATAGGTTGAATAGCGGTAAATTAATTTTCTTGACAGAAAAAAAATTTGAAACTGTGGTACCATAGGGTGTAGGAAAACACTTTCCCTGAGAAGTTTCAAATAAACTGGACAAAAATTGCCAGTATCCCGTCAAGAGCGAGCCTGTGTTCCAAGCGAAGTGACCAGCACAAGTGCACACCTCCTGTCTCTCAAAGCACTTGGCTCCACAATTCATCAGCTGCATCAGGAAGAATCTCAGTGGTTTGGTAGGGATCGAATCAAGCTTCAAAATTCAGTGATGCCTAAATTTTGGATTCTCTCCTCACATCTGGAAGTAGATTCAAACTGAGTGTGTACTGAAGCAAGCTTTTGTGCCCACCCGCCGAACAAGGGAGATGAGGGTCAGCTAGAAGCTTTGTATCCCTGCCACAAAGCTAGTAGTTTTTGCTACAAGACAGGATGTAATACCACGTAATGAGAACGTCTGGCCTGGGCAGTGCCAGCTTCTGTTTTTCTGTATCCAGCTTTTTCAGTGTGCCCTGTGTGCTTGAGCAGATCTGGAAACGGATCAATAGCTTTGTAAAAGTGACACAACCAGCCTGAGACAGAATGATTACAGTTCATTTCTGGCTTTCTGCTTCAAACTCAGACGACATCAATATTTACTGAAGGATTCAGTAGACTTTCCATTTGGGCTACCCCGAGGGGTTATGTGAAGTGAGCTTTACCTTGGAGCAGTTCTAAACAGGGCGGTGTTCATATCACAAACCATCTCCCAGGGTCAAAAGAGAGACCAAGAACAGAGTAGGCAGCAAAACAGCTCTCCTCCCTGCCATCAGGAGGGCTGAGATGGTAGCAGAGAAAATGTACACGAAACCAGAAGCACTTTATCTACTCCGTGGACGTTTCAAGGCCGTGTTAGGATCTCTGTCAACTGTTGTAACATTTATGTCAGCTAGCATCTTTCAAGAGCAGTAAATCAACGCTGAAACTGAACACAAGTGCTTTGTTTTGCTAAACCGCTTAGAGTTTGAAGATAAATCTCTTACTCATACTAGGAAGAACAGTTTTCACTAAATCCTCTTAATGGTTAAATTTTGCAACAGCCGTGTACCAGCTCTGTTCTGGGATTCAGCAACAACTTTGCTTCCATTCCACAAGTATGCAGCAAAGCAGCCTCTGTATTTTTAACATGCCTTTTTTACGCTTGCCTTTTTGAAGATAAATGCCGTCTCTCCCATCTGAATCTCTGTGAGCCGCTAAGCCTAATGACGTCCGTGTGAACGTGGAAAAACTGTTCTTGCCCTTCTCTGCCAGGCTGGACCGCCCAACTATTGCTGGAAGGTGGAGGGTGGGATGTCTATTTGCTTGCCTTTGCAGAGCTGCTCCTTGGCACCATGCTTACTCTCTGACCATCCAGCCAGCCTGCAGACCGACCAGACGCAGCCAAAAGCTGCCATCCCCAGCACGCAGGGATGCCCAAGCACACCCAGGGGCTCGGTATCATTTTTAGCTGACTTTGACTCTGGGCTGTGTGAAGGCTGTGGGCTCTGCCCTTGTATTCATTAGGAAAATAGCTGCCGTGGTTCAAGTTGCTTCCCCCCCAGCTGCCAAGCGCCATTTGGGAGAAGTGAGAAAGCCCAGCCTTCAGGAGCTTGCAGTACAAACCCACCCTTCTTTGCAGCAAGAGACCATGGTGCTGGTATACAGCCCCACAGCTGCCTCTTCTATTGCTGGCCAAGACAGAAGGCAAGATTTGCCAGCAGGCACCTGACAGCCAAAAAAGTATGCCACCAGGAGCACGCAGCCAGGCTCTCCGAACCTCCCAGTACGAACAGCATAGGCAACCCTTGCTCTTGGTGCTCCCCTGCGCTGTTCTTTCTCTAAGAAGACTTGCCTATGGGTAGGTCTCCTTCAAAACTGGGGGCCAAGCCGTTTCCAAGCTTACCAAGGAGACCAAAGGATGAAGGGGAACAAAAACTGTCAGAAATTTCCCATCCTGAACATCCTGTGAAAGCCACTGGTCCAGCATCTAAAAATTGCCAAGAAGTTGTTTGCACTGTTCTTTTGTACATGCTATTTGGGAACAAACTCGATGTTTCTGCTTACCTAAAGCTCTGTAGCGTTTGCAATCGGATACACCTTAGCCGCAGGCCTTAGCCACGGAGCACTGGTTTTCCTGGCACACAGCGCGCTCACTTTGGTTTTCATAGGAAGTATTTAGCATTTAAAGACCTGCTCACCAGAGCTAGTGTAAGAGAACATGTTTAACTCATTATGAAATGAATACTGAGTGCAGCAGAGCGTATCCAAGCATAGCTGTAGTCATCTCACAAAGGTTTTCAGGACATAATAATCTTCACAGCAATACTATTGATACTTAATCCTTATGGGATTAGAGTGCATTTCTTATGAGTCTCTGTGGGCTTTCATTTTGCAGTACAGCTCCTCTGTGCCTTCTAACTTACTGACATGATTACCAACAATACAAAGGAATTATCGTCTCTTCTTATTTCTACGAATCTCAATACACTGTTAGTGCAAGTTCCAAATTTTTCCTGCATGTACGGAAGTAAAAAGAAAAAGAATGGAAGCTTTTTTCGCGTACTAGGTATCAGGTTACATTTCCTAAAAAGTACATATCGGGAGAAACAATTGGCAAAAGAGGATTTGAGCTCCCTTTTGCAATCCCTGACTCTGTCCACTCTGAAAACTGGGGCTGCTTTGAGTTCTGGCACCATCTGTGCATTTCAGGGGGCCCATCTCCTGCATACGTTAGACCCAACTGCTTTGCACCAGGGTAATTTGCTCTAGAGCTGCTACCCCCAAATATTGCCACAGTAGCTGACGATGAAGTAAGCAAGGATCAGACTGAATTACAGTGGCTCCCTATAATTCATTATGATACCTGTTTTGTAGTGAATCGTAATGTGCTGCTTCGGGTGAGTACCTCCCCCTTGCTTTATACCTTTCCTTGTCTTTTTTGGCATGTTGAAAACTTGCAAACGTTCAAAGACTTTTTGACTGGGTTTGGTTTTTTGAATCCTAAACCTGTTTGACCGTTTTATAGTCACCTGCAGATGTGAAAGGGTTGCAATTCTTCTTTGACCTGTAAATACAAATTGTGGTTCCAGAAGGTCTTTCATGGAGTAAGGCAATTAACGCCTATATTTTCTGGCACTATCTTTAAGAGAGAGTACAGGATTTTTTGTTCTTCCACGAGAGTGCATTTCACCCATGATTCTCTCCGTCTGCAGCATGGAAGGGTCCATCGTGCGCCTGCCAGAGATAGTCTCCTTGAAGAAGAAATACAAAGCCTACCTCTACTTGGACGAAGCTCACAGCATCGGTGCAGTGGGCGCAACGGGCCGAGGAGTTGTGGAATACTTCGGTATGAGTCCTGACGATGTTGACGTATTAATGGGAACATTCACAAAGAGCTTTGGCGCAGCTGGAGGATATATAGCTGGCAAAAAGGTAAAAAGAAAACAGAAATGTTTTAACATCAAGTAGGGGAAGTATCTTCTTATTATGTATGATATGTTTCATTATTTTTTTGTGTAGACTGCTTTGCAGGAGCACTGTGCTAAAGTTAGCAGATTTTTGCCTGGACCCCAAACGCATACCAAACAGTCAGGCTTTTTCTTATTTTTGTCCCGTGTTCGTATTATGTAATTTGCTTGGGTTGGGTATTTCTGTGCCACCCTGATGATTGCTGTTTGTCTTGGAAATGTTTAGACACGTTGTGGTTGGCTAAATATACTTCACTACGTTAATTTGCATGCAGATTGCTCATTACTTTGTTTCACATTTGTAAACAGTGTGTGGAGCAATATTGAGAGATTAAAGCCACGGTTTCATCCACTGATAATAAAATTCCTAAACAGTTGTGGATTGTCATAGTTGCGTTTTTTAGGAGGCTGGAGAAAGAGGGTTACCAAGGGCCTTTTGCAATAGTAAAATCCCTGTCCTCAATTGCTCTGTGTACGTTAACGAAACACCAGCTTGCCAACAGCAGATGTCAACAAAAAGTAGAGCTGAGCTTGCTTTAACTGGGAGTGTAGAAGAAGAGAAAAGCATAACCAGCACCGTTGTGAAATGTCTTTGGTTTTGTTGCTTGACAGAGATATCAAGTGGTTGCTGATTATTTACCCTTTTCATACCCTGCTGAGTGTATTTCTGAAGTCGTTTGCTGAATGAGTAGGGAGCCTGTTTAGACAGCCCATAGGGTTGTTGTCAGGATAACATTTATAAGGGTAGCACTTGAGTAGAATAAAAGGGCTGTGAGAAAATCTAAAGTGCATATTTCTTACTGGGTTTTTTTGGAGTTGCCCCCAAAGATCTTAAAACAGCCTATCGTAATACATCAAGAATCAATTTTTTTGTTTCCTTTGCTTCCTGAATTTGTATCTGAAGGTGTAACTCTTACCAAAGACAATGTGGCTAAAGTAGCTAGAAATTATAGGAAGCCTAAACATGTGAAAAGCAGTATAAAGTAATTCATCATCTAAACCTTAGAAGTTTTCTTAAATGACAGTGGGTCGCTTTTTTCAGGCCTCTGAGTACCACTAAGCTTTGCCTTAGTCCTCGAAGCCTTGGTGGCAGCTGCTCACCCGACATACTTAGGACACTTAAATTCATTTCTGCAGCCGAAAACTCACTGTGGCACTGTTTATTCTGCATCAGCTAGAGCACAGAAGCCTGCTCGGCTATTTGATCATTACAATTGCAATGTAGAAATGCATAATCTGTATAAGGTTAGGTAAATCTTTATGCTTAGCATTGGAGTTACCGCATAGACTCATACAGCTTTTTTGGCAATAATTTGTGTTACTCTCGTTGGGGTTTTTTTCTGGTGATGTGTTTTATCAAAGGCAGTTTTTAAGCAGGCCTCATCCCTTTCTCACTAATGCGAATTCAGCTTTTAGCGTGGTAACTGTTACTCTGGTGTTTTGCACTAGGAGGTATAAGCTGTCATAACAATGACGGCCTTAATCAAGCGCTCGATTCCTACAGCGTCCCTGGTCTCAGGAGAGTTACTGGTGTTTTAGACATGCCTACAGTACATTAATGCTTTTTCTGGGAGCGCAGATTGTGCTCTTAGTTATGCAAGGAAATGCTAAAGCAACTATACCAACTCTGACACGACTGCCCCTGCCACGCTGAAAATTTCAGTTGAAAGAAATTTTATATGCTAATAGCCAAAGATAGATCCCGGTGAGGTTGCTTTTCCTGGGTTAGGTCTTGTGGCAGAGGAACTGTACTGGTGTCTCGTAGGCTTTGCTTCATTCCCAGAGAGGAACCGAGCGGTATTTTAAGTGCAGCTGTTCGTTGGTCTTTAAATGATTTTGGCTTTAAATGATTTTATAATATAAAGTCTTAGCACAGAAGTAAACATTATTCCGTTCCAGACTTTTGTTTCCGATGTAATTGCCCCACTTGTATGGTAAAGTATTTGCACCTGCCTGATGTTTCTTCAGGCCATATATTAACAGTAGCAGCCAAGAAAGCAAACCAATAACTGGTGAAACGTCCTGTTCCTTTTGCATGTTCTTGCTCCTGCAGTAGTTAAGAGGCAGATCTGCTGTTTGGCCAGCTCAAAGCTCATTCATGCTTTGTTTTGCTTGTGTAAGGACCTTGTGGACTTTTTACGAACTCATTCTCACAGTGCTGTCTACGCCACATCTATGTGTCCACCCGTAGCAGAGCAAATCATCAGGGCAATGAAATGTGTCATGGGACTAGATGGGACAACACAAGGTAAGCCACCTTCTTTAGCTTCACTTATTTCAATTGCTACCAGAGCATCTGCTGCGTTCAGGCGCGCAAACAAATGTCACCCAGCAGCAAAGTAGTATGGTAATGCAATGCAAAGGAAATAATTCTTACTGTAAGATTAATACCAAAATCATCATACTTCTAAGTGCTATCAACTGTAATTCTTTTTCCACACTCATACACATGCAGCAGGGATGGAAGCATTCTGGAATTCTGCTCTCTAGTTGCCAGCCCACTCCCCTTTGTAGCAACAAAGAGAAGTACATGAATTGCCCTTTGAGTAGATTGTCTTACTTTGTAGGAGGGGTTGATAAGGACATGCCTCCGTTTATGGGCTGGATGCTGTCAGTTCAGCTTCATTTTAAGTGTGAGCCTTCAAAATGGCAAGCAACTCAAGCATGGGGCAGAATTTCAAAGCAGGCAACATATATTAAAGAATAGCATGAGAAGATTATTATCATAATTCCTGCCTCTCTCAGACATTAATTATGGTGTCCTGAAGCTAGTATTGAAGTACATTTTGTCCCAAAAGAATTGACTACTTGTTGTCCTTATGAAAAATTAGGTTTGTTTATATTCCTCTCCTGAAGTTGCAGGTGCAGCTGCTGTCCAACCCTCTGTGTAGCATGCTTTCTAGGCAGCAAGTGACAAAATAACTGTGTGACATATCTATCTGCTACTGTTTCAAAGTGATACTGATACCTATTTAGTGTTCTGGGACTTCAATACCAACTCAGAGAAAAGCTGGTGTTTTTTTGAATTTGTATGGTTTTTTGAATTTGTATAGTTTTTTGTAGGAATGCCTGAGAAGCATGTAATCATTGTGTAACTTGCAGTCGAAGATGCAGATTCTGCTGTGAATTGCAGTCTCTTTTACACTGGTCCAGCAGGACTGTGCTGTGTTATTTTCTCTTACCTGCACAGGACTGACAGAGTAATTCTGTATGAGCCCTCCCTGATGGATATGACCGGTGTAAGGTGGGAACGGAAAGGAAAAAGGTCATATGAGAGGAGGAAAGATACTGCTCTGCGCTATTCTGTTGCAGTGCCCTAGAGGCGGTTTCAAACCATGGTAGACACAAGGCTATTAAGACATTTATCGCAGCCCTTCAGTGAGGTCAGAATTTACAAGACCCCAGTGTACAAAAGGGAGGATGGAGAATCCAGTCCCAGTGCCAAGTTCTGCCGAGTGCAATAACAAAGTGCAGCGAAACTCCGGTGCAGTGTGTAGACAATGAGGAAATGATGCTTTTGTCATTTTGGCAGAGAAGTCAAGAGTGTAACGACTATTTCCAACTTGAAATTTGAAAGGTCAAGGGTGCGTATGCTGATGCTTATATCCTGTTCGATATAAAGACCAGCTCCGACATATTTCTTCTACCCTGGGGACTACTCGTGCAGCTATGGGAATGGTTGCCATCAGAGGGCGGTCTTACACTGAGCCTTCCCAAGAGTTACATCCTTGAGGCTCTCACAGATGCTGCGCGTAAAATATTCAACATGCAGAGCACTTCCAAACCTTCAAAGCCTCTTAAAAATGATCTTCAGCTAGCGTGATCCTGCCTGCAGTTCAGTGCAGGCTAATAGGGGAACTTGGTTCAAGACGGAGGCTTTTAAGATGTGCGTGTCTGGCTGTCGTAGGGCTAAGAGTTTGCAGCATCTTCTCTTCAGTGTTGTTTAATGACACAATGTTTGTATTTCTGCACAAAATAAATGCTTATTAAGTCTTCTGCAGATCCTTTATGAAATAAGTTAGCGTTCTGTCACTTTTTAAAAATTTGTCTTGTAATACGAAATGCAAATGAATAGAAAAACAAATTAATAAATCATATATCACAACTTGGAGTATTGCACAAAGGCTGGCAAACTGGCTATGATGTGTAAAAATGGTTCTTGTCCTTCTGAGCCAGACTCATTATTTTAGTCTATTGGTTTTTCTTTCATGTGGGCCTCCCTTCGTTAGGCTGTCTTGTGGACTACACAAAAAAAAAAAAAAAAAAGAACCAACCCACAACCCAAAACACAGGAAAAAATGTTATGCTGGACCACACTACAATGCTGCTTTGGCATCAGAGAGAGGAAGGTGGTGGCTTAGAAAGGAGGAGGGGGACTGAAGGGAGAAAGCACTGTCTCTTCTTAGATATTTTTATTTCCAAGGACAACAGTGGCCTTGGCTGAGTTCTTTTGGTCTGCTTTCATAGAAAATGGTGACTCCCGCATGAGCCGTGTAGTAGAGACACCTGGCAGAGAACTTTCAAGTGAAGCAGAGTTGCTGCAGGGTGGTATGGCCTCTTTGCTTTCTGGAAGCCTGTTGAATCAATAAAAACAGTTTATTTTGCAATTTATTTCAAATGGCATTTTCTTCCCACAGGATGATTTGGGGAATCCTTTATAAGGAGATCTCCACTGATGGCTGGTCCTCCAGAGGGCATTTCTGTAGGGGATGGAGGCTTGAAAAAATACTGAAATGTTTTGGAAAATAATGAAATTAAAGTTTGCTAAGAAGTTCCACGTTAACTAGAGGGTGCTTCTTGAAAAGAGTGTGAAATACTGGGATGACAAATGCCTTAGCCCAGCTCGTTCTTACATCTGAATTTCATGACTGACTCCTCAGTAGATTAATAGAAAACTAAGGGAAGGAAGACTGAGTTGGTCATTTAAATTGCTGCTCTGAAAACTCTTTGTTCTATATTTTTTAGTACTTCATACATTTGTCTTCTGTATTTTCCCAGATATCACGCTTTTACATTTCCTTTGATTTCTTGCTAGTTATTTTCTGCTTATTTGTTAAGCAGCTGATCCAGAAAAGAGTAGCATAGGTGGAATTATATAGTGGGTAATGCCAGAGACCAGAAATGCAGTGAATACCGCTTGTCTTTATCCTGCTGTGTATCGGAATGATGGATCCTCCCATATTTTCTCCCTTTATTTTCCACTAGTAAGAATATGGTTGTTTGGAAAAGGATGTGCATTTCCAGGACAGGATCAGTATACTGGATGCATGACTGTAAGATATGAATAAATGCGCTTGGACACAAGGGGTACAGCTTAATTAGGAGGAAGGAACAGGGTAGCACTTCAAAAATAATTCTATGAAACCTAAACTGTTTCGCTGGAAATTATCCACAACAGGTGTGTGTTTCAGGCTTCCGTTTTTTCATATCAACAAAGAAGGTTCAGTCCTTCCTCAGAAGAAGGCTAGATATACATACGGGGTTTTGATAATCTAGAAAAAAAAAAACTCAGGGGGGAAAAACAATTTTAAAAATTCCTTTTTTCCCTGAAGAGCTTCAGTTTCTCCAGGCTTTGGGATGAAGATTTGGATTGTGATAGACAAGCTTATAATTTTTGCCATGTCTATGAAATAGCATCCGAGTCTTGTGACGTGACAAGTCTCTAAAAAAAAAAAAAAATCTCTACTTGACATGAACAGCTGAGTGAAGGAGCATCTTCCAGCTCAGTTGGCGGGGGCCGAACAGAGCATCCCCCACCTGGAGCGTGGGCAGAGGAGTGGGGCCCAGAGCACCTGCGTCCACCCTGCACTGTCAGGCATTTAGGGAGGGGAGCTGGGAAGATTAAAGAGAGAAGAGACTTTGACAAGCAAAGGAGACACAACAGGGAATAGATAAAAAGTGGGTGATAAGGATGGAGACTAGGACCAAAATGAGATGCTGAGAAGACAGGCTGGAGATGCTGCTTCCCCCTGGTTTGGGGAAGGAGAGGAAGAGGAAAAAATGTGTCTGCAAGAAACTATAGCAAACACATCCCTCCAAACCAGTGCTGGTACCTCAGACACTCCTTGTTCTTCTCTGTCAGCAAACTGCTGTGGAAGTGTGCTAGCAAGATGCGTTTACCTTCCTTTACAGCAGGAGACTCCAGTTTGGATGGGGAAGTTCTCACTTTAAAAGCCTTGCACTGACATAGGCAAAAAGATACAGAGAAGACATGGTATCTCCAACAGCAAGCATCTATAAATACAAGGGTATGTCCCATATCAATATTTGTAATAGTTGTGAGACATCTGTGCCCTGATGATGTGACTGGGAGGATACTGCAGAGCCCACAGCCAGCTATTACAATTTCCTTGTTTTGTCATGTTTTCTGCTGTGACTTGGGACAATGAAGCACCAGAAATGATGAATTAGGAGAAGACAGTAGTTCCCTCAAAACTGATATGCATAGTTGTTCCTGCCTGAGAGAGGGGTGTAGACTGGGGTCACTATGACCAAGTCCTTTGTTTCTTGAGTGACTTGTATCAGAAGAGTGAGAATGACAACAAAAATTACAAATGTATTTCCATTTTCATGTAGAATCGTATTTTTAGTAGAGTACGAGTCCTGGTGCTTTTCAATGGTGCTTTTCAGAGAGTTTTACAGGACTCTCTGAAAATCAATGGCTTGTAGAACAAGACACATTTATTCTTGGTAACATAATGTCATAGATACTATCATAGTTCCTATAATAGAGTTGTTCAAAGCGTATGAACTTCTGGCAGCTGTATTTCCTTTAGTAATGTCATAAGGCAGCGAGTTCCACAGTTCAGTTCATATAGTCCCTAAAATAAACCCCATCATTTCATCCCTCTTAAGCCTTTGTGGCCTTTTCATCTCAAATGTGTCTCTCCTCATTTATTAGGAGATATGGGAAGCAGAAGTTCCCATGGCATTTACTCTTTATAATTCACAATACAGATATTCTTTATATGTTCTCCTCGTGGCTTCTCGTTACACCGCTGGAGATACCTCAGGAAACTCAGCAGCTGCCTTAGTGGTTTTATCCCCGTGATGAGGCTGTAGTTGACTCAGAGTGTTTGGACCCTGCACAAATTTTCAAGTACGCTTACTTGCATGCAACACGGCCCCTCCAGCTGTGACCTCGGACCTTTTTCCCCCCCCTATCTGCCTGAGAATACTCAAAGCACATTTTTACACTTAAATTGGATAGGTAAAAATAGAACCACTAGGCAGATAGAGTTGAGTGTGCTGGAAAATCCAAAGCAATTTTCTTGATGACTAATAATAGATTATAGTGGTGTAAAAAGCAAATTGCAGCATTTGCAAAGGCATCATTTTTCTGTTTAATGCATGGCAAACAATAATTCACTGACACCAATCGGCTTTTTTCATATGTTTTTATGGGGTGCTTAAAAATGTAAAACCCTATCCTCAGGAATCTACTGTCCTTGTTATGCTAAAAGATAATTCCTGAGGTTGTTTAGATAGAAAGTGTTTCTTTAAAATGTTGCTTCATTTTGCCATTTGTACTGATTGGTTTATCTTTTTGCAGCTACTAGTTTTCATTTTTCTTTTTAGCAGACTTTGAGTTCTTGCATTTGAGCTCGTTCAGATTGCGAGAAGCTGCAGAATGCTGCTTTCTGTTTTGGCTTGGCATTAAAAAGATCTCTTTTTAAAGGGTTCCTTTTTAAAACATTTCCGTCTGCCTTAGATTTTTGTCTAACTGGAGGACATGCTCAGTCTCCAATATTTTCCACTGCTATCTGTGCTCAGCAATCTTTTGAAAACGTTAGTTTTGCCTGTTAGGGTCCTTTGTACGTTCAAAAACCTGAGTTTCACATCCACTACAACCTGGCACAAACCAGCGCTGGTGCAAGGAAGGGAAGTCTCGCCCTTCTTTTTGCCTTTCCCCCCCTGCCTATCGCTTTATTCCTGCCCTTTTCCCTTACGCCAATGTTAGTGTTGGTGCAGCCGTGCAATGAACTGAATCACAGAATTGATCTAGCCGAAAAATAACCCACCCTCCCACAAATAGTTAGCCTACAGCCAAACTGGTTCCCTGAGCCAAGCTACCATGTGGCTACAGGAATCCCAGTGCCAGGACTTGAGCAGCTGGAGCCGAGAGGAACCATCCCTTTTGCAGCAAAATAAATCCGTGCCAGACTGAACTGATCGTGAAACTATGGCTGTAAGCTTTAATGCTGCAAGCTACGTAGGGACGGACCCTTGAACCTGCGTGAAATGTCTTACAGAATCAGTCGTACTGAAGTATGGGGTTTTACTCTTCCCTCTCAAATTCTCATTTTGCTGCTTCATTCTGAGATGACGATTGCTTCTCTCAGGTCCCCGTCAAGCAGAATGCTTGAACCCTGGCTCAATTTTAAGTAAGTTAATATTCCCAATAAGTATGTGCTTACATTTGAAGTGCCTAAGCAAATTTATTCCCTGTTTGCACAGCATTGGCTCCATGACTAGGACTCCCAGTTACTACGACGGTGAAGATGCTAATGATGATAATATGCTGTCACGATTATTATTTGTCTGAGCTGAACATCACAGATGTTCTCCCAGCAGTGGATGATGAAACCAAGATAAATTCTTCCATCTTTACTCAAAATGAGTGAGACAGGTTGTCCAATGGAGCCACCTGCCATGTGATCCACCTCCTAAAGGAAGCCAAATGTGTCCATGGAGGGTCAGTTGATGTGAAGAAAACAGGGGCTTTGGAGTAATAGTGTTCACATTGATTTCCAGGAGTTCTGAGGACTGACCAAATTCTACCTCATATGAAGTCACTTTTTCCATAATCAAAGCTAAACCGGCGCTGTGGTCCTCTATCAGACCTTACCCTTGGATAGGTGTCTCCTGTATTCACAAATACCTACTGACTGGAGGCAGAGGAGGGATGTGATCAGACTGGGATGTGACTCATAGCCTGTCCCCCAGCAAAGAAAGTTTCCCCAGGGACAGCAACACGCGGCTCCATGACACGGTCACCTTTTAAGGGTATCTTTGCTGCCGGCATAGAGCGTGAGGATCCCTCCTCCATTCCAGATGCTGCTTGCCGCTGCCCGAGGAATCCAGCGCTGTTATCAGCCTGCGGAGCACAAAGGAGAGAAGTGCCTTTTCTAGCGGTGTTTAGATCACCGGCATTTCAGAAACACCTAATGTGATACAGATGGAGCGTGTTGTGCGCTGGCTGCCTTGCAGCAGGGGGACTGACGTGCTTTGTGATTAATCACCTGTGCTGGGAGTAAATAAGGCTCAGCCAAGGCTAGCTGCTCTGTCCCTGCTTTTGTGGGGGACACTGAATGCTTACGTTATATATCCGAATATAGATAAGGCGCTGGGTAGGCATAGCTGACTCATTCAAGAAATAAGGTAAAAATGACAGAATTCGTACAATTTCTCTCCTTTCTGCTTCAGCTGAAATTGCCACTTTTTCTTCCCTTAATCTGCTCTGGAAAGTGTTTTGCAGCAGTTCACAATTAAAATTGGACCTACTAAATAAGTCCTTAAGGGCTTATTTAGCAGCTGAATTAAGCTGAAATTACTAGGTTTCTAGTTGGCATTAGATTGTAGAAGAAAATGTCTTCACTTCTCCCCAATTCATAGCAAAGTTATTTTTTAAAGATTTTTTTACCTAAGAACATATTTCCTTTAGGCACCCCAGTTTAATAGCATTCTATTTGTGATTTAATGCATATGGAGGTACATATGTGTTACTCTTAGAATGGAACCAGAGGAAAAAAAGAAAATCTGTCCATCTGCAACAGTTTAGTGGGGAAGAGCTATTGTTTTCCAATTTTTTTTTTCAGACTATGAAAGTTTGCTTTTTACTATCTAGTTGTTAGTAGAGGAGGGCAGGGAGTAGAGTTCTCCATCCAAGGAACACAGATTGAAGAGACATACTGACACCAGTATGGAAAAGTTTGATTGTGTCACTAATTCTCTAGAAAGACCCTCTGAAGCAACAGCTGGAGAAGATTAAAGCAGGTGGATTTGTGTCTTGAAGAGTCCACCGCATGCCAAAAAAAAGTGCGGCATGGGATTATCTTTCCTGGAACGAGTTCAGGAAAAAGAGTTCTCCTTCAATTAAAATACACCTGAGATCTTGATATGAAAGGCTACAGGTTGCTTATTCCTGTTTTCAATATACTGAAGCAGAATTTCCAAGGGTAGAAGCCTACAGGAAGAGTTCAAAGGTAGAATGTTTGTGCAGGAATTGAACGCAGCCAGCTTCTCTGCTTATTAAAATCCTGCAGGGGTGAAAAGCAGACATCTCTGGAAGAGGAAAACGAACTTTTGTTTCAGAGAGCTGATAGTTTTACTACCTCTTTCGCTGCCAGGATAAGGTCCTCAGCTGGCATAAATAGCAAAGCTGTGTTGCAGCGCGTGGAGCCGTGCCAGGTAACACCCGCCTGCGATCAGGCCCTCAGCTGTGGAGTCAGGATGCCTTCCTGCTGTCAGACTCCAGAGCAGCTCTGAAGCCGCAGCCCGACGTGTGACAAAGCATCTACTGAGTCTCTTACTCCAAGCGGCTCTCTTAAAAAGCTTGTTGCTTCAAAGAAATTATGAGCAAGCCACCATCTTTTATCATTTCTCTCTCTCTTGCCTTCCCTTTGTATTTTTCCTGGAACTAAACCGTATTAATTTTGAGCTATAAAGCCTTCTAAAAGCCTTCAGGAATTAATGAGCTAAAACTGGCCATACGCAATAATGTGTGTCAAATAAAAATATAATCAGCATTTTTTCCCAGAATTGCCAACACCTTACAACTTTGCAGTAAGCCAAATATTTGTAAAGCAGTGCAACAAATGTAAACTCTAAATTTGCCAGCAATAGGTGGATTGCAGATGCAGTAAATGTGTTTCTGCTGTGCCGTCCAGGTAATTAATTCTGTATTTCAGCAGAATCCCAGTACGTTGGCTGTGTATCACTCTACGTTCCAAGCAGCGTGAAGATAACTTGTGAAATTCAGGGATCCTTTATCGTTCAGTTTTCTCTCTCTCTGTCCCTTCTTAATTCAGCTAATAGAAAGGTGTAGGGCCCTTAAGAAGGTCATGCTTAACCTTAGCCAAAAGCTCTGGAGCATTAGTGGGCTTAGTTTTAATTAGCTAAGGGTCAGTTTTCCCTCTCCAGGCAGTTTTCTCCAAACATATGCTGGGTTGTGGTTCACACGTTTTATGGAATACAGCTATCTGGATATCTGCATCCTGTCCTATAAGCTATTTGCGTAGACTGTAAATCCTCAAGAATTTTGCAAACTAAGAATTCTTGAACAAATATATTTACTGTCTAAGGACCTGATGCTCTAATTATAGTGCCATACTGGTGAATTCTTACACTCAAATAGAAGCAGCTATATCTTTATAGATCAAGCGTCCAACTCTGCCGATTTTCACTCAATAAATACTAAAGGATGCAAGATCACAGCCTCAAGAATCAAAGAAAATAGTTTTTAAACGCGGTGTCCTTGGTTAAACATACCGCAGTGAATTTGGACTGAGATCTGGTTCTAAACTGAATTCATCACTCTTGCACTGATCTAATCTGCAGCGTGGGGCGGGCAAAAATGGGCCAATGAGACCAAAATAAACATTTTGCTCAGCTCAGCCTCCTTATCTGACGCTGGAGGGTCCCATAAAGGAACGAAAAAGAGCGTTGAAATACAGTTAGAAACTTTAGGGGCTTTTACTGCTCTTATCAGGACAGCACATAAGATGGCTGTGTATAGGATGTGTGCATGTGGTCTTTGACCACAAAAACTTAACACGAGAAAGGAAAGTGTTGACACTTGGTAAAGAAATAGGTTCCTCCCAGCCACCCACCCACAAATACAGTGTGTGTAGCAATCGTCTCCTAATGTGCTTTTTTTCCCTCCAGATATATGTGAGCGCTCTGATCTTTTATTTGGCTCTTTAATGCATCCCTGCAAATGAAATAACTATTCTGGGATGTTGCTAAAACATTAAAGCGTCTCTTTTGCACCAGCACTGGCTGGTTTGAAATGAGTTCCATAGGGAGTCTCAAAAGGGGATCCGTCCCATCACAAACTGGTTGAGGATATAGGTTTAGCAAGGGAAGACTGGAAAAGGAAGAGGTGTTTGACTTTTTGGGGGGTTGCCTGAACCTCCTCTTTCAGCTTTAACGTTTCCTTTGCTGGATTCCCCCTCTTGCTTTGGAGTCTAAATTTCCGGTACCTAAAATAAGTAGAGACAAACTGATCAGCTCTGGGCCATGTGCATATGGTTTGATAAATACCGAACTGCCTGGAATCTTGCACGGCTGACACTTAGTTTCCAGCTTTGTGGTAAACAGCTGAATAGAAAGGAGAAGGCAGCAAGTCATAAACTGCACTCGCCAAGAACATCTGCATTTATGAAAACTTTCCCTAATTGAAAATCTAGTAGTTTCAAATGCTGTAGACGGAGGGTTTGGAAACTCGCTCAGGGGCTGCTAAGGTAGCAAGAAGCAAGCAGCGGTTCTGAGCCCCCAGTTCAGGTTACTCCCCCACCCTCCTCCTTGTAATTTGGGCGTTCGGGAGGTGCTAATAACATTTTTACGAAGTCTATCAAGGGAAAACTTTCTCTCCTTAGACTTCAGACACATTATTCTGCGGTTCTTCTCTTAACTCCCTTTCCTTGCCATCTCCCCTGCCCCCATTTCTCCTCCTCCTCCTCCTCAATATTTCCTCCTGGTTCTTTGAGATCTACTACACCAAAAATATTTTTGGAAATACCACAGACTATTGTTTTTATTAGTGACTGGAAAGCTTTGTAGTAGGATGCTTTTGTGTTTCATTTGTTTTCCTTGCTCTGGCACAGCTGTTTTTGTTTTAGCGGCATTAGAGAGATGGTTAAACTATTTGTGGCCTTTTCTAACCCAGCAGAGCTCTTCCACTGAATGCTTTAAACTGAATGACTGAAACTGTAACTAACAGGTTGTCTGCGTGGGCAGTTTTGTGCATAAAGTTACAAATGCGCTGGTTTTATGAGATCTTTTAATTTGTTCAGCAAAACACTGATCACTGTGAAGCAAGTCCCAGTTTCCCTATAAATTTCCCAGCCAGAACATTGACAGAACCTTGACTTGGGAAGATACAGAACAGATGAAGCAGTAGATCTTGTTCAAACCTACGCGTGCTCAGAAGTTATTAATGGAAAAGAGGTTTATGAAGGTGCGGCGATCCCCATTTTAGCCAAGAGGGAATAGGAAGAAAAGCCATAGCAGGTGGTGGGGCAGAATGTGGTCTGAGGACAAATCTGCCAAAGATGGTATGTGGCAGCTACAAATGCCTAACTGGCCACTGTGGTGACAAGGAGGAAGGTGGGAAACGAGGAAACAGGCATCCAGTCAGAGAAGGATGACAGCAGAAAGTAGTAAATGGAGAACGAAGCAAACGAAAAGTAAAGTAAAATGAAAAAGTAAATGGAGAGCGAAAACGTAATACATCTGTGCAGAGGCACTTTAAAAGCAAGAGGAAAAAGAGGAAATGAGTTGTACTGAAGGCTTCAGTGTTCATGTCTGGTGACATAATGTAAGTGATATTGAAAGTATGGGCTGATGAACGGCAGGAAAATGAAAGTTAAGAGTGCAGCTGAGATGCATCCTGCTAAATCCCTGTCTTACCACATGTTCCCACCACCTCTGCTGGGCAGGCACAAGCAGCTGCATAGCAATGAGGTTTAGAGAATCGATCTGTTTGACATTGGCTTGGCAGTTTTCGTTCTGGCGAGGTCAGGCAGATGACGGGCCTGGCTTGATTCATCGTCTGGCTGTGTATGAAGCTAGGACTGGGACTGGGGAGGCGGTGGGAAAGGGCAACAGGTGGGTACCGGGTAGGTGGCATCATCCCTGTCAGCACCTTTACAGCATTGGAAGAGAGGTGCATATATCAGCTCGCCGATGAAATATAATGCAGGTGGAGTGGGGAAAGGACATCCTGTATCTCCTACCTGCAGTAACATTGAGCGTGGCTCTTCCCTTTTGTAGGCAATGGGTGGGGAAGCAACTGCACTTGTCAGAAACCACCTCCTTAGTGACACTGCAAAAGAAAAGGCTGAGATGACTTTTTCCAGCGCATTTTTTTCTCTGCTGCTTTTTGTCTTTTTTCTTCATTAAAAATAATTGTTTTCAACCCTCCTGTCAGTTTTGCTGGGGGACACATCAGTGGATTCGTGACTGAATGAGGCCAGGGACAATGCAGAGAACAAAACTTGTGTCTGAAAGTCTTGGATGACTAAAATCTGTTGTCAGATGATGGTCCCGAGGTAATAATAGCAAGATAAGAGGAGAGAGAAACTGAGCAGAACTCAGCAAGGGATTACTTATGTAGACGTGTAATAGTTATGCTGAAAATTGGTAAAAAACTTTAGAAGTTCAGACCTTGTGTAATAACAAAGTTTATCGCATGCTTTTCCTGTCTAAATTGTAAAAAAAGCATCGGTTTGAGCTGACCCAAAATGCAGTGTTTTCTGCTTCAAGATTTATTATAGTCACAGAATAAAAAAACCTCTGCAAACGTGTAAGCAAAGAACTAGCTGAGATACAAGAGGACCCCTGTGGGATATTGTTAATGAGAAAAGATAGGCGTATGCTGACACCTATATCAAAATGTGCAGACATTGGTTGTTTCCCTTTATAGTGAATTATGTTGAGAAAGAACGTAGTCTATTTACATGTCCTGTACCACAGAGACATATAACTACTTCTCTTGTCGGTGTGTATCGTTCAGTAGGCTTTATGCAGCGCGGTGCAGTGAAGGGAATTGTTCACCGGTCTATCCCCAGGAGACATACTGCTCCTGCTGGTGGGAGGGCACCTCACAAGCACAGGAACATCAGTCATCCGTCCTACAATGCCATAATAATCAACGGAGTTGCGTTTAGCTCGCTCCATGTTTTTCTTCGGAATCAAAGAGCAACATAAACATTTCAGCCAAACTTTTTTGAGCCGTTACCCGCAGCCCTGTTTCTTGCCTGTTACTAGACTCCGGTTATGGTCTTTGCACTGACTGTTTTCCCGACTCATTTCAGGGCTCCAGAGGGTGCGCCAGCTGGGGAAAAACACAAGATACTTCAGACGAAGACTGCATGAAATGGGCTTCATCATTTATGGCAATGATGATTCTCCTGTTGTCCCCTTACTCCTTTATATGCCTGGTAAGATAGGGTAAGTACTGGAGAAAAAACTGTTGGCAAAACATATGCTATTCAAGTTCATAGGTTATTCAGTATACGCTGTGAAATAGTTATGTGTGGTAGGTGCTTCACAAGAGAAACACGCGCTGTTGGGTGAATTCATCATTTAGGTATGTTCTATTTTAAATTTGGCCCTGAACTTAATTTTGAGCTGTTCCAGTATTCTGAATTTTTAAAATTTCACTTATATCCTTGTTTAACTTGCCCTGGAATAATACTGTTGATAGGATTTTGAATTTGGAATTTTTTTGGTTTTAATTTGTAATCATTAAAAGACATAAATTGCCTTTGAGGAATAAATTGCTTTGGATGGATGTTCCTTTTCCCCATCTGATCTTTGAATGGTCTTTGCACGTTTTACCATTCAGTACCTCTCAAGCAGCGCTTGTGCACTGACTTGGACGCGCAGACCAGAAGTCGGTAGTAACATAATGTAAGGGTGGAGCTGTAGGGAGTGTTTGCAAGTAGCTTAGGGTGGCTGTGCGCTCTAGGTCTAGGACGTACCACACAAAAGGTTCCTAAACTGGCAGAGTAATTGAGAGAGCGAAGAAACCATCGCATCGATTGTTTTATTCCTGTTGATGTGCAGGAACCCATCTCTCATACTTTCCAGTAGCCTAAATCCTTCTGCCTGGGGACTGTGAATGCCCACACATTTTGATTTGCGCTCAAAGCCTTTCATTGACAAAAATGAATCATGTCCATTATACAGTGATCTCTCTGCCATCACACTTCTAGGATTTGACACCCACTTGGCTTCATGAGCTGTCAAGCAGCAAAGAATCTCAGTCCTACTGGTAAAATTCTGGCTCTTCTGGAATTCAATGGGAATATTACCATCCACTTCAGTTGAAGACAGGATTTTACCCATTGTTTTATTATACTTGAATGTTTTCTCTCTGTGGTCAGTTTATTTGGAGATAATTTACTTCTGTTTTTTTTCTTCTTCTTCTCTCCTTAGGGCTTTTGCAAGACGCATGTTAGAAAAAAATATTGGGGTCGTTGTGGTTGGATTTCCAGCTACTCCTATCACAGAATCCAGGGCTCGGTTTTGTGTGTCAGCTGCACATACACGGGAGATGTTAGACACGGTAAGCACAGCAGATGTCCTGCTGAAATTAACTTCAGATGCAAAGGAGGGTGGGAGAAGCTGCGTGTCTGTTACTTTGAATCTCAATAATTCATTTTTACTTTTGTTTTTCTGGCCTCGTCACTTGATCTTTAAAGGCAGTTTAGCCTTATATATTTTATTTTAAAAAATAAATTATGGGACAGTTAACTTGTTATGTTCTTCTGTTTCTAATAGTGACCAAATCTGTCGTCACTAATAAAGACCTACGTGAAGAGCACAGCTAGACAAAAATTAAATGCTAGATCAAAACTATCAGAGTAGGAAACCTGAAACGATATGGAAATAATTGAAAATCAAGTTTTCCATATTCTTGTTTTCATTACGTATTTCCACGTGTTTCTTGAGTCGCAGAAGTATATGGGACAGCCTTGGGGGTACACGTGGAAATTGCAAACAGTATTTGGAACTGTTTGAACGTAACGAAGTTTAATTGGTGCTGTCTGGCCTGTCTCAGTTCTGTATCTTTCTCTGATATCAGAAATACTGCAAAGAGTATGTTCAGACTTCTGTCGTAAACCTCTGCTCCAACGCAGTCAGAAATGTGTTTAAAATAAACTCTTTGAAATTTTCCATCTCCCTTTCCTGCCAAAGGTGTTTTTGGCCTGGCTTGATATATGTTCTTTCATTCTCAGAATAAGCTGACTTAAAGGAGGCTTAAAAGTAAATTTCAGGCTTTCTTTTTCCTCTCTTTGCACAAGTATGGTGGTCAAAGCGAAAAATGGAGGGCATTTGAGTTTGAGACGCCACTCCTTCACACACCCGTGGCTGCAGAGAGCCCCTGCTCTCTATTTCATCCTGAGATTCATGTGGAGCTTGAGGCTGGAGCCCTGCGTGGCTGACCAGCTCCCACGACAGCGTAGACCCCTCTCAAACAACATCGAAAAATCTGCCTTGCACGTGTGCGGTGTAAAATTCCTGCTGCTTTTAAAGGTGCAGTAGTTATTAACAAGGTATAATACCGTAAAGATGATATTGCATAGAACAGGGTATAGCTACACACTTGTGCTGGTCATTGTCAGCTTTTGCTGTTTGACTCTGTAGATTTGGGCCAATGCAACTAGTAACTGGTGGTGAAGTTGATCTGAAAATTAATCATAGAGTCTTCGTGGTTGGAAAGGACCTTTGAGATCATCGAGTCCAACCATACACACACGCAAAAAAACCAAACCCTTACAATCTCTGCCACTAGAGCATGCCCTGGAGTGCCAAATCTAGACGTTTCTTAAATAATCTCTTGAAGTTGCTGCTTTGATTTTCTTCCTCTCCCTTCACCCCCAAATGTCAAGCCCATTACATTTTTGGGCCATCGTTGCATCTGCACTTTCTGCTACCTGCACATTGGTGCTTCCTGGTACCAGTGAAGGTCTGAAACACTCCCCAGCCATCATTCTGGAACATGCTGTATGTTTGCCTTTGAAAGTAGGATCATTGCTGTAGTATTTGCGGCATTCCTTAAATGTCCTTACAGTATGAGGGAGCGGAAATGGCCTGAGTTTAATTACTTGCAGATGGGAAGTTTTTAGGACAAACACTTTGTGAATACTCCTAAAAACAGAGGAACAACAGGTACCAAGCACAATGAAAACTCTTCCCTTTGGCAAAATTTGTTGCCTGGAACTAAAAAGAGGAAAGATCCATGGAAGGGCAAGCTCCCAAGAATAACTTCCTTAATGACCTTGAAGCTATCTCTCTGCATAAACCATTACTAAATTACTGCTTTCTGTTCTTGAGCTCATTTTAGTGGCTTAACAGAACCAGGCTCAAAATCAAAATTGCTGCTTTCTTCTTTGATGCCAAAAGGTTGGCTGCTTTTGAATGTGGATCAGATGCTGCAAAACGCTGAGCTGCTTCTCTACGGTATAGAGTTCCCTGGCTACTTTCTGAATCTACTGAGAGCTGGGAACACAGCTCAGCAAATTGCATTATGATATTTATGCATTATTAATTATGCCTGTTATTTATATTAATACAAGACAATAATGGAATGCACTAAAAATCTTCAACTATTCAGACTATTTACAATGACTCTGGTCCACAGAGTGGGCTGAGTCCCATCTCAAAAAATGCAGTGGCAACTCCAACCTTTGGGATCCATAGGGAAATGTTGAAGTATTGTCTTACACATCCCTTTTGCGCAAGCAAAGATAACTTTTTATATATATTATTATCTCCTTGTGCTTTCAGAAAAAGGTCATTTTTTTAATCTGTGATCAATTCATGTACTTACTAATAAGCCATAACCTACTGAAGGAGTAAATTCCATTCTCGTAGATGTATCTACGACTACATCGATGTTCACTACAGGAGAGTGAAAGCAAAATTTGCCCGTTTGCCCTTTAAACTTTCTATAATTGATGCTTGTATGATCTTCTTGTTCTGCTGTAAAGTAGAGGTTACTAGAACTTCATTTCTTTTCCAAGAGAATTGACACAGTATAATGGTCTTACAGGTTTTGAATGCTCTGGATGAATTGGGTGATTTCCTACATCTGAAATATTCCCGGTATTCCAAGTCATCTCATCCCGAACTGTATGAAGAAACTAGGCTTGAACTTGAAGATTAAGTTTTCCACACATGAAGAGAACATTATAATGCTATGAAAGGGGGGAAAACCCGAAAACTAAAGAATAAGAACACATTTCTTCCCTTCTAAGGACAATTTTTGTTTCTCAGTTAATTGAAAGGAGGGGAAGCTCGGGTGTTGCATTTTATTGTATCAAATTTCTGTATTCAAGAGACTGAAATATTGATACAGATTTGCCTCCCCAGGAGATCTGTCCTTCTTACGGTATTTTTGATGCAGAATGAATGCATCCATTGCTCGAGTTGCTAATGTACAGCTTTTGTTATGGCCCCTTTTTATGAAGAGGCTTCAGATAGTCTTAATTGTGACTGAAATAATAAAGTTTAAAAACTGAATGTATTCCAGCGTAGTATGGTAACATAACTGAGCTTCATCAGTAAGATTGACTTTTATCTGCTAAAGAGCATAAATCAGGACATTGGTATGGACTGCTACAGAGGAATGAACAGAAAGTAACCTCTTTAACTAAGTTGCCCTCTCGTGCATTTCTCCAAGGGCAGAAAATGTTAGAAGGCGGCTAACGCTGAGAACAAGAAAAGTAGCTTGATCAGATCATATATTTCTGACAGCAGATTATGGGAAAGGGAAAATGCCTCCTCCCCTCCACAGATCCTTTCTCAGGCACTTAAATACACTATAGGCTTCATAATGTAGAAAAGTTTGGGCTTAGCCATAAACAGAAATGCTTTTCTGCTAACGCGTTTGACCTACAGCCTTTCACATCTTATCACAACGTAGGTTCTTCAGCAGGCTTGCTCCCTTTTCATGTAGCAGTAGTAAATAATTTTAATAACCATTTAACTTTCCCGTAAAAACCTTGATCAAAACAGTCAGATACTTGCAGTTCACAAACTGTGGATGACATTTATGGGCCCGTTCCTAAGTTTCTTGAACTACTTATGGGCTTAATAAATTCACTCACAAGTACATAATGCCGGAGCTGTTAGTTATACAGAATGTGAAGTTCAAGATACCATAAGCAGTTCTGCCACCTGTTAAATTGAAAACTCCTCCATTCCTAAATGGGCTAAAGTCAGCCACTTAATAATGATTCTTGAAATGTTCTTGTCTGGTTTGTGCCCGTCAGGGGTTGCTTTACTTGCCCAGTTGCAGACTCTTTTGAGTGGTTTGTTTTTCAAATAATTGGTTATGTCATCTGAGGGGGAAGACATCCTTGTCCCCTTTTCCACTGCCCGAGTGACAAATGCTCAAAGATGCTTGAAGGAGTTGTTACAGCCGGCAGTTGCCCTGCGATGCCCGCAGCAGTGTTATTGTCAGGCTTATGTGGGCTGAGTTGTTTGAAGGAGATTGGAGGCTTTTTCCCTTTTTTGCAGCGCGGAAAAGCGGTTCTGCAGCTTTAAGAATGAACTCCAAACCATTCCACGCTATCAAATGTCATTGTAAACACATCAGATGAGAGATGTTTAGCTTTCTGTTGCACAGATGTACCACACTTTCATGTTCTCTTGAAAGCTGTGGTGTAAGCTTAACCCACAGCTGCAATATTAGATTTAAGAACAGAACAATTAAATTGCGGAGTACCAATTACACTATATTACTCCCTGCTTGTTAAAGCAGCTTTCAGGATATAACAAGGCTGATTGGTTATGAGGGCCCATTTTTTGTTGGATTTTGGTTGTTGTTGTTGTGCAAGTTAATAAAAATCCAGTGGTGCTATAACTTTAAGAATTGATTACAACACATTCCATAATATCAAATGTCGGCTTTAGGAAACATATATCAAGGGCTGGGGGAGGACCAAATGGTGTCATATGATTCTTCACTTTGGTAGACGGACTTGAAAAACACTGCAGAGGTTCGAGGGAGCTATGTTTGTGGATAAGAGCAAACCCACTGTATAAACATTAAAAATACTAAAGCACAGGACAGAGAAATTAGGAGACGTGAACCTTGTCTTTGACTAAGCTGGCAATTTGTGATGTACAGGTTTGTTACGTGCAGGGTGAGTGCACTTACTGCAGAGGAGATGGGTGGAGAAATTTCTGCAACCTGTTCCTCGAGGAAAAGCACTGAATTTGATATATTGCGTTTTGATCTCCATTGCCGAACATCTGCGGCCAGATCCTCAGTTGACTTCTGACCTTCCATCTTGGGGTATACGGCCGTAGTTTATATTTCAGCAAACATTATTACACGTGCTGTTGCAAGCAACACGCTATTTCCTTCAAAGAGAGGCCTGAGATTGATTAAGCTACAGAATGATCACTTTTTGTCCCCCTATAGGGGAATGTTTTCTGCCTGAAGCCGAATTCCTCCTGCCCTCAGAACATTACTCTCTCTCATATTAAGGAGACAGGACAGCTATTTTTCAGAGACTGTCAGTTGATTTATTATATGCTCTTTTCTGATTTCTTCCATCCCTTACGCATTAGAGAAAGTACAGGCCGACTATCCCTGGGCTTGGGGAACATTTCAGGAGAAATCCCCGCTCCACTGGTGCAATAATAAAACTCCCAGGAACTTCAGACTTTTAGATTTTTCCCCATGAGGCTTAGTTATGGGCTGGCACTGGCTTTTCCTTCAGCACAATTTCAGTGGAGTTTTTTCCAGATTTACATCAATTTTAATCAATTTAGAGTTGATCAGCACTTGGCAACTCTTAGCTAGCTTAAGGAAAAAAGGATCACATATTTCCTAGAACGTATTCCGTCTTCGGGCATGCGTGTTCTCAGGAGATACAGTTCTCTGCAATTGTTTTAGAAGGTTCTGAAGAAGAACTGCCTTCAATAAATAAAACCTGTTCAAGTTGTCGTATTTTAATCCAATGGAAATGTAAGTATGAATACACTAACTTTTTGGTGTCAAGCTGCAGTTCTAGCCTCTTGTTATCTTGCATAAAATCTTGATTGACCCTCATGCTATGGGAAGACTCAAGAGCTGTCTGTTTGACAGAGTATCTGAATTGTTTGCCCTTTCCTGTACCTTTATCCCACCTCATCTTTTAGAAAGCCTTAATTTCCTGAGTTTATCTAACTTGTCAAGGTGGTTCCTCCACCCACTTCTCCTGCCTCTTTATATTGTTCTCTCTGTTCCGCTTGTTTCTGTCCTCTGGGTCTAGGGGAAAGCTCACTGGCAGCTGCAGAGGACTTGACGTGTAAGAGTTGGCTTTTTAGGCATTGCCTCACTGTCTGCTTTTCCTGGTATCCTCATCAGCTCCTGCAGACTTTAATCTTTCCTTTTCAAACAAAAGTTTCCTGCTGATGGTGCTAGGTTTCTAAGCTGAACCGAATCTGAACTGCCCGAGCTGTTGAACCAAGAATGGGCTTGATCTATCACTCGTGCAAGTGTAGATCAGGTTAAATCTTGCTTTGAAGTCAATACTGTTGGTTTAAAACTAGTGCAACTATGAGAGCAACCTGTCAGCGTGAGGTGAGCTGCCTGCATTTATTTCAGAGGGGTTTGAACGCTGATGTCTCTGGACTATTCCACAGCCGCTGCTCTTCACAGGGGACCAAGGTATGGGAGTGGATTTGTTTAAGGTAGGATTTCAATTGTCTTCTTTTTCTTTTTTTTTTTTCCCAAAAGGTGTTTGGTTGAAAGCGCATCACATATTTTCCTGTTCTGCTGAGACAGGGAACAAAATAGTCATGTCAGACAAGCGATCTACACCAAAGGTGTTTATGTACTTTCTGGCCTTCTTAGAAATCAAAGAGAGATTCTCTAATACATGGTCTGCTTTTTATTTACGCGTAAAGTTTAGTAGTTTTTCAAATTAAAACACAGAGCAAGACCAAATTTTAAAGGAACCACATCACCAGCGGAGAAACGGCAGATGTCATTCCAATATTGAGCCTCCAGATGCCTTCAAAAAAAGTATCTAGCGTTTCCCTCATTTACTCACACATCCGTTTCCCTCATTTACTCACACATCCAGTGTTCTTTGCGCTTACTGCAGACGAGACAAAAAATAATGAGAATCTCACTCTGTCCATTAGTGAGACAGACCTTTAGACATGTCAGGGTGGTCCCAAAACCACCACCCAACTGACCACACAATAGTTCAGCACCATTGGAACAGGAGTCTGGCATCTTTAATATCAAAATAGTGACTGTGAAGGAGGCAAAGAGAGATACTGTGCCCTGTGTGTTACTCCTGTTTGTTTATGAAGAGAAAGCAGGGTAGATCGGGTGTCATAGCAGATGTCCCTGATACTTTATGTTTCACAGATCCTTTTTGGAGAGTGACTTCTGCCAGATGCTGTGCCAAGGCCAACAAGTGTTGTTATCAATATATCTGAGTTCGACAGCTTGTGCTGCAGGGCTAACCAGGTCTGGCCGGTAATGCTTGAGCCACCGTCTATAGAGAACAGTGCTACTGCTGAAAATCGTTCAGAGATTGTTCTAGTGACAACTGTACACAGCGTCACTGATGATTGCGATGCCCTCACTGGGCATCGTTGCTGGGCTGCCACTACTGGGAGTGGCTGTGGTACGGGGACGACTGCCTGTGCTGCTCTGCCAGGTGTAACTGATGTGCCTCCAGGATAGCCATGACAGTCTGTCCTCTTCTTTGCAGACACAGAAGGACATGGCATGTAGGTCACTCCAGCAGGTGAGTTTCTTACTGGCAAATCAGCTCAAGCAGAAGATGTAGCCATGAAAGTAGGACACTGTAGGAAGTCTAGAAAATTGATTCTCACAAGTCAAGTACTTGCAGTAAGAGACAGAGAAATTTTGCTGTGTGTGGCGTGGAGCAACGGTGCCAGATGTGATGGGTGCAACTTGCTTTTCTGTCACCTCCATTGAAATTGTCTCAAAGAATTTGTTATGAACATGACCTGACTCTGGTTTCCTGTGAAGGTATAGGGCCAAGGCATATGTATCCTCCAGTTCCTGGAGCACAGAACTGATGTCTCATGCCATGAGATAAGAAGTACCATCATGTTTGTTGCCCTTATCTTCGGTAGCTCCATTTCCACTCCCAGCACAACCAGTTCAGAGCACAGCATAAAGTGGACAGCTAAGCTTTTTTGGGCCAAATATGACGCCATGTGGTCCGTAGCACTGCCATGGGTAAAAGTTTCTTGGCACAGGCTGGCTTTTGCTGTGCTGCAGATAGCCTCTTGTCTGAAGCGGGTTCCTCATCTGTTGACCTCTCCAGCAGCTGTTCTGGAATAGCACAGAAGTGATGAAATCAGTGGGGACATTTCAAAAGCATAGCTTGCCCCCTGTGTTTCCTGGAGCTTGCTCTGACACAAGTATCCTCTGTGTGTCCTACTCTCCCCTTGTTGTTACCACACAAACCTCGTGATGACTTGGCTCTCTGCGCTGGACAGAAACTGTTTTGCGTGTTGCTGGGGATCCTACTTTCATGTGGGAGCTGCTTTTCAAAAAACGCTAACGCCAAGGATGCAGCTACTCTCAGCCAGAGTGGTCAGAAGAGGCATGATATTTGTCATAGTTCCTGGACCATCTATTACACTTTCGGCATTTCCCAGTGTGCAGAACATCCTGATACAAACACTCTGACTCCCTCTGCACACACCAATACCCATATTTTAAAAATCGTTCAGCAAACCGCTCTAACCTGTGGACCAGAGGTCTAAACTGGATGCAAGAGACCCAGTTCTGATCTGTCTCTGCTCTGCGAAATAATTGCAAATGAGACACATTAGCGTTCCTTGCCTCGTTTTTATTCCTCTGTAAAACTGTGATAGTGATCCTGATTTATTTGTGAAACGCTAAGTTGAACTGATGAGAAGAGCTACAAAAGAGCTAAGTGTTGTTATTATCTGAGTGATCTTTCAATTTCTACATCTCGGAGCTGCTCCGTTAATCCTGTACAAGCCACGAATACGCTGTTTACCAGACCTAGTGTACGAGACAGTACAATGATGAAGACTAATTATAAATCATAGAAAAAAAAATGTGGAAAACAGATTCTTTTAACATTTCCATTCTGTGCAGGCTTTGTCAGTGTCTTACTACAATGATTGCCAGTTGGATTAGGAAGCTTTTTAAAATGTGAATTTATCTTTTCAAAGATTTGTAGCCAAGCCTTTTCAGTTTGTTAAAATGTAATTAGTGTCTGCTTGTTAATATGATGTTCATTGATTTTTAAAGTACACAGACTTCAAAGCTAAAAATAAATAAATAAAAAGAGAGATAATTCAAACCAGAGTGGAGCAGCTCGGACAGTTTTACTCTTTTGCCAGGATCCCAAAGCAGTTGTGTTCAAACAATGCCACAGTTTGAGTGGAAATGTGAAGATTAAATCCAAACCCTGCGTGTCAGCTTTTTTGCAAATGACTATCCAGGATTTCAATAAAATGTCCAACCACAACAGATCGTGTTGCAGGGATTTTTATTGCTTAACAGCTTGTGATAGTCTCCTGTTTCTCTAGCATGTGTTATAAACCACTGCACCTAACACCTACTAAGCATCAGTGGAATTTTGGTACCTAACTCTGTTAGGCTCTTTTGAAGAATAATTTGAGGCGGACAAAAGAGGAAAGGGTTCACAAAGATGACGGATGGTTGCAGAAGCTCCCAGTTGCACATCAGTGTGGTGTGGCACATGATGGAAGGTATATAAATATGAGACATAATTTGGTCACAGTCATGGAGGAAACAATGCAAGCGCCGAAGAGGCAAGTGGAGGTAACTCAAAATTCAGACAGGAATTCAAAAAATGTGATTGAGGAATATCCTGAGGAGACAGCAGAAGCAACACTAGAGCACAAGACCTTCTGAAGAAGGCCTGGAGAACAGAAAGGTGGGAAGGGATATCCATGGGAGACCCCTACCCAAGTGCAAGAGAGAGGATGAAATTAGCTAGCACAGTAGAGAGGAAGCTGAGCAACAAAGTTGTTCAACTGGAGAAGGAAAACAATTCAGAGGCAAAGAAGAAAGGAAGGGAAACTACCCCCCAAAGACAAAATGACAAGACAGTGGAGACAGCCAGGCTTGAGACTCCATGGGGGAGACTGAGGGGGGAAGAAGAGACAGACTGATTTTCAGACAAGCAGAAGAGAAGAGGAGATCCCACCACACCAGTATGACATGGGTGTCCATGACAGCAGATAGGTCCCTTGAATGTTTAGAACAAGGGAGGAACAATGTCGAGCCAAAAAGCAGAGAGGTGCCTTGTTCTTCCATAACCAGGAATGTTAGATGTGAACCAGTGGAAAAGAAAATAAGGAAAACTGATGGAAAAAATGATTGTCTGCTGTTCAGGGCAAGTGATACTGTGGGAACAGATCAAGAACACCTCTAAACAGAGAGAGAACAATGCTTTTAAGGTACAGATGCTCCAGTAGTTTTTCCACAGAATGCTTCCAGTCCCAGTGGAAAATGATAAGGTAATAAAAAGTGATACATTTCCTCAGAACTAGCTCTGTGAAGGAAATTTGGGCATGTTTGACCACCGAGAAGCAAACAGCTCTAAAGCAGATTCTTCTCTGAGGGTGGTCTCCATTTGGCCACTTACGATACTAGCCTTCCAGGACTAAAATTGGCAACAGTGAGTAAAGCCAGCTTTCAAGCGTAAAATAGGGAGAAACGGGCACAAGAGCCCTGTCTGATTTTCATGCTGGGTTTTAACAGATGGGACAAGAAATATCTTGGTAGCGAATATAGTAAGGGACAATGGACCTCAAAAGAATAAAGGCACACTGACAGCAAAGCATTCATTCTGTGCTAGTCGCAATATAAGAAGATATTTCTTTTTCTAAAAGGTTTTGAAATTGCCATTCACTTTATAATTGCAGATTTACTGTGTGATGCCATCCATGGTGAGCACAGAAGGAGGTCAGCTGTGTGATAACATCTAAGCTTTGATTTCTGTATTGTATACAATATAAGTGTTCTGGTCTCTTTCTGTTCTTTGAAAATCAAGGGGCCACCTAAGTTTTAAAACGGCTTCATAGTCATGCCAGACAGTACTGACAGGAGATGTAGTCAGTGAAAATGCTTTACCAAGTAGTAAAAAAGAAAGTGGAAAAGGACGGAGAGAAATCATTGAGTTCAGGATTGCCCAGTTGGTTTAGAAACTGCTGTTTGCAACAGTCTCCCGATCTGAGTCATGTCAAGTCATCACATGAGGCTGCAGACATGGTTTGATTTAAGCCGTTATAGTAGAAACCTTCATTACCTTGGTTCACTTTGCCTTAACTAAGGACACAGATAAAAGCATCTCTGTAGATAGAAGATCGTAAATAGAAGCAAAATTTAGACGATGGTAACTCTCAGAACAGGGATGATGCTGATGACCACGAGGGAGCAGCAACTGCTTTCTTTGATACTTCTGAAGACAGCAGGGATATTTGTCCGTGGATTTGTCCATGGAGGTAGCAGGCCGAACGCTTTTAAGTCATCTACATAAGTTTAAATCACCGGCAGCCAAAATAGTCAGGGAAGAGTGGAGAGCTCAGAAGTTTTGAATGTGGAGGCAGGATCTTCCGCAAGTCAAATCTGATTTTAAAAATCATCTTAGGGATTTGCAGCTCAGTGATGTCACTGGGGGGAGTCCTGGAGAAGGGGAGATGGCATGGAGAATGTTCTTGATGCAACTGGTTAAGTAAGCCTCTCAATCTGGGTATAAGAAGTAAGCTCAGATCCTCTAGGTACAGGACAAGCGGCAAAGAAAAGCAATGCTGCGATAAGAAAGCAGAGACATAAAGTGAGAATTGTGAAACATCAACCTGAGAGAAATGGTGCAAAGGTAATGAGAGCAAATCGTCATAGGACTGTTAGCCATAAAAAAAGAAGCAAAGAATTGAGTCACGAATGTAGTGGAGTTGGGGAACTTACTGCATATGGCAGCGGCAAAAAAAGTCAAAGATTTGGCTATGAATGTGCCTGGAGGACCCCAACACGGTGGCAGAGGTGTGATGCAGCATTGGCTGGGCTGCCCTTGAAATAGAACCTGCAGCACTGGGATGTACAGAGCAAATGAGTGCGGAATCAAGAAAAGCAAAAGACAACGTTGGAAAGACTTAAAATAATTAAGGGAAGAGGAGGCAGCGTGGATCCAAACCCCCTAAAAACCATTGATACAGGGGAACTGAAGACCTGTAAGGGGGATCCAAAGTTTGCTTAGGCAACGCACAATGAAAACTTGCCCATGGAAGAGGAGTTGTTGTAAGGTGGGTCGCAATCAGTCAGCAACGGATTAGATAACGCACTCAAGGGAACAACGCAGGGATAAAGTGATGCTAGGTGTAGGGGATTGGATTTGAGGACCCATGAGGCCCTGTCCAGCTTAATCATCTACGATTCCATGGAGACAGCAATGAATGACTGCATTGTCTTCCTGAGAACTAATTTTGTTAGGTATGGGCTTAGGTCACGTATTACAAATAGGTCTCTTTTATGTAGGATTCTAGTTTGGAGTTTGCAGTGATTGATGGATTCATTAAAACGTCATCACTGAAACGGACAAGAATTTTCTGTTTAAAAATAAACAAATGACGACAGAAACAGCCAAAGAGCCTTCTGCTTTTCTTGTTGATTCTCGCTGCAGCTTAATATGGTTCAGGAGACTGCTTGGTGGGAGGGAGAGGAGACAGGATAAGAAAGGATTAGCAAGGGATATCAGCATTTCATTTGGATCTTTGGCTACCTGATTGCTCTTAAATTCTACCTTCCAGTATCTTTCTCTTTGTTTTTCTGAATGTCACATAAGCATCGTTCTGGTGCTGAATAATATTTATACCGTGATCTCCCATTTGGCCTGGAAAAGGCATTTGGCCAGGTTCTCGGGTAGTTATTACCGAGCTTAATTGTACAGATGTAAGCAGGGTTGCACTTGAAGATCCAGCCCACTGGATTACTGCTTGTACAGCTGTGCTGTCTTTTTAAAGCCAAATTAGTCAGTATAGAAAGATTTTTCTCCACAGAATTTGGCTGTCATCCTTGTGACAGTATGTTATATTTTCAAGTAGATCCCATGGGCCAAATTAATTGTAGTGCTCTACTGATGTCAGTGATGTTACCCCAAGTGTGAATTTGGCCCCATTGTTCTAAGGCTAATAGAGACTTTTTTAATGAAAGTGGATCATAAAATATTCTCAGATTTTCATCTGGTTTTGCTTATAGTAATTATCCTTTCCTGGATCTGAGTAGTAAAGAAAATATTCATATTCTCCAGTGTCTGGTATAAATTGCAGCGCTTGTTTGCTGCAGCCCAAGACACAAGCTATGGACAGAAATCGAGGCATTTACCCATGTGTGTACGGACAGAGTTAGCCACCTCCTCCGCACACGAAGCAGCACGGCAAAGGCTTTTACAGCTCTCTAGTGTCGGTGCTGTATCAATAAAACACATTGATTTTCAGTGGCTTTTTATACTTTTAGAAGGAAACTCTTCTGGCAACAAAGGCATCAAGACAACATTGAATCCCACCCTTTGTCATTAATGGAGACAAAAGACGTTCTTTTTAACAGGTTTCCATTTTTTTGAAGTAATATCTGTAAGGCTTGCAGAATTAATGCTGCAAGAGGGACGCAGCATATTCTTTTGCTGACAGCTTGCACCCGGTTAGGTCAGAGAAGACACGGGATGTGGTTACAGTAAAATTAGCTGAACCAGGCAGTTATTACGGGTGGTTGCTCCTCCTGGTCTGAATAACACACCTGAGGGAAAGCACGGTTGGGTCTCCACTGCTGTCATTTTGGAAAGAGAGACTGGCTATCCCTGCCTGGCCACTGGTGGCCTGCACTCACTGTGTATCACAGCTGGTGCTCCCAGATTTGCGTTGTCTTTGCGGAAATGTCAAGAATCAGAGGAGACTGGTTGAACTATTGCGTCACTGTTGAGCACAATCTTTCCATTACAAATTTGAGGAACATCAGTGAAAAAGTTCAAGTGGATATAGGACGTGTCCTGAAACACCATACAAGGAATAGAAGGAACTTTAAAGAGCATAAGTATATTTATAGCAAACCTTAAGGTGCGAAGTCTACAGCGGGAGCTCTCCATCCCTCTTTAAGCCACTGGGACTCCTCACATACTCTTGTTGAACAAACCTTTTGTTCAGTTTTATATTGCCGTGGAATAGTCACCAAACAGGAGTGCTCTTGATTTACAAAAAAGCATCAAATAATTTAAGACTTTGACCTCCTGAATAAATGTTTAAAGAAATAAGTGTGAAAATGAAGGATATGGAGCTGGTACTGCTTCTCCATTCCAAGCTTAGGAATCTGTCTCTGCAGGTGCATTTGAGGCTTCATCTGGGGAATCAACCTTCAGACTCCACAAGAACTGAAAGATTGTGCAGAATGATTTCTTTCTATCTGAGCTCAGTGGCCACTACCCTAACGCTCTCCAGCAGGGTATCTGGCCCTCTGGATGTTTAATGAAGAATAAAGACCAGTTCTACCTCTGTGGTGTTGAGAGGGGGAGTTATTCTTGAAAGAGAAATGCTGATATTGGATCAGCCCTAAAAGTAGTGGTGAAAGCTATTCTGTTATTATGCAATTTTCATTTCTTTCTGTTGTGAGTAAGGGGTGGAAGAAAATGCAGAGATTGACCCTGTGCCCATGTAAACAGTGTGTCTGTGAAAACCATACTTGATGAAAGGAAAATAATATCCTAAGCAAACAGATACGATGTGTCCTAACAAAAAAGACAAGAGGGATCTCTAACTCTAGCTATGTCTTCCCCCACCCCCAACAAGAACGAGGGAAAGCAGCTGAATCTACTCTATGTTTTCTGGAAATCTGTGTGGAGTCTCTTAAAGACAGATCTTTAACTAAAGAGGTCCCGTTAGCTGAATTTCTCCTAATTGGATATCGATGTTTAAGTACCCTTTCTCCTCCAGAATTAAGGATCTGATTTCAGATGGGTTTGGTGTCAAAGACAGGCAGAATTTTCAGTAGAATAAATTTCTCTCCAGTGTATATAGGAGAAATGTCAACTGGACATAGCTGCCTGTGCTTCAGGGCATACTTCATGCTGTTCCTCAGAGCTGTATCTACTGACTTCTGCTCCTTGGTGTCTAAGAATTCCCTTTCTTTGCCATCTGTTTATCTGTCAGGCCTTCAGAGACCACTCTGTGATTTCGCTGTAACTACTGTCCCATTAAAATGGCTCTGTGCGTGCACAGCCTTAAAATGCAGAAGTGTGAAGGGGGAGACAGTTCATTTACTGTGGTAGAGAAAAGCCAAAGACCGTCTCTCTCTAAGCCTTTTAAATTAGGTTGAGAAAAAAATGATTAAAACGTGTCTGCTGTCAAAGACATTTTCTTAGTGATGTCTTCATGCAGTGAGGTTCTCCCGAAGGGGGAATAGTTGTCTGCATTTTTAACAGGTGTGGTGATGCCCTGTGACCCTTAAAAATGGCTGAAGCTGGGGCAAAGATTTCCTAATGAAACTTGAAACCAGGTAAAACTGCCTACTTCAGGAGATCTAATAAACTCCTGCAATTCGGGCCAGTTGTGCCGATATTTGTAAACTGGGGTGCAGTTTAGTGCAAACGCAGGATATTTACTGTAACAGGTGGAAACCAGGCAGTGCTTGGTAATGCCACGTCATGCTGCTGCTGGAGTCAGCACGATTCAGTTACTGGAGATTTTAGATGGGTGTCAATTGCAGAAAGTGAATGTAGTTCTAAGGGAGCTGAATACATCAGAATCAAATCCACAGACACAAATGCAGTCCGTTTCCTTGCTGACCTGGTTGAAACCAAGAGTTACAAAGTTGTTTCCAAGCCTCAAGGCCAAGATTTTTTTCTCTTGCTTATAGCAGTCCGTACTTTATAGCAACATCTCTTATGGACCCCCTTACTTCATAAGGCTCTGGGGAAATTCCAGAGAGCTAGAAGTGAACAAATATTTCATTCTTTTAGAAGGATGAAGGAGGTGATGCCCTTCTCCCAGCCTCCCCAAGTAAATATAGGCCAGTTAACCTGATGTCAGTTCTGAGACGACTGCAAGAAAATCAGACGTACCAAATAGTCGACATCTAGTTAAAGAGAGAGTGATATAAACGACACCAGTCGGTATAGTTTTGATAATACAATGACTGTACATTGTAGTTTTAAAACGTTACTACCCAAAATGTAGCACGTATTAAATGAGTAAACTGATATATCAGAACTGAAGGGTTATCAGAAGGGTATTTTTATCAAGGTTCTGCAATGATTTGTTCTTCCCCCCAGGCTATTTGTTATTGTTATCAGGGATTTGAAAGAAAAAATAAATAAATTAGCTGCTGGAAAAGTTGCAGATATGCCGTAGCGGTAAATAAACAAGACGGGTCAAGTCTGCGAGGCAAACTGCAGCACTTGGTGAACTAGACTCCTCTGAACATGTGTTTTAAAACAGCAAAATGCGAGGTCATGCGTTTGAGAACAAAGGCTACAGATGACAGTTTACATCCTGGAAGCAGTGACTGTGAAACCCTTGGCCCAGATACAGGCTGTGGGCTTTGTCAGTACGTACACGCGGACAGATTAAACACAATCTCAACCGTTCTAAAATCTGTTTGTGTTAAATCTATATAATCGCTCATTCTCGTTAACCAGACCATTCAGTTCTCAGCCACTGTGCAGGCTCTGGTGAAAGTTTGCATGCTTGGAACAATTTTTCCCTGTATTCCCAGCAGTTGGAAAAAAGCAGAAAGTACTTGATTTTGAACTTGAAACTTAGTTGATTCTTCTCCCTCTGAAGTGCCTTATCATCTGCAGTCAATATCCTGCAGTTGTGAACATTTCCAGTTATCCCACCCATTACCTGACAAGGGGGTCTAGTTTTAGGGCGGCTCCGCCAATTATAAGTGAAGAAACAAGGCCCTGTGGAAATCAGAGACTTCAAAATATCACTAAAGATCTGTTGGATAAGTAGTGATGTGGGATTGGAAAGAGCACTCTGTGTTCTTGGAGCTCATAAACATGTCAAGATTGAGCAGTTCAGATTGTTCTTCATTTTACATAAGCAAGAATTTATCAGATATTCAGATGGTAAGAAATACCAGGATTAAGGTTACCTGTGCAAACTAATTTTCCTTGTGATTAGGGATTAAGATAGCTTCTCGTTGCATGACTGGTACTGATTTTTCCCCAGGTCTCCTACCTTACTGATTTGCCATTTGCATTATTTTTAATACAGGCTCCTGAGTTCTACCTGGCTTCAGAAAATGCAATGCAGACTGTAAATCACTGCGGTGCTCTTGGAAAACATCATCCCATTGAGTCATCACTGAGCAGGTAAACCGCCAAAAATGAGCATCAGCCAGCCCCACGGGTGGGGATATACCACAGCCAGAAGGGATTTTCTTACCATCTTGGACTTCCCACCCTCCTCTGTGTAACACCAGGGAGGTATTTCAAAGCCTGAGTAGGATGGAGTGGGGAGAGAGAGGACTAGCGGTGATGGTGAGCGGAACTTCTTGACTGTGCCGCAGGGTGGGAATAGGCAACGCTACAATGATGGGTGGTGGGAGGTTTGGTCTTCAGTCCGTAAGCAGAGGTCTCAGCAGAAGCAGCCTGGCTCTTACAGAGCCCTTTGCTGATGGTTCTTGTTAACGATAGGAGAAGCTGCAACACTCTGCACTTGGGAACAGTCAGGCCATTTCTGTGGAGGTGCTAGCTTGTGACCTGTGGGCACAAACTTTGGTACGAATATTGGAAAAATGTATTGTTAAGCTCTAGAAAGAGGTAGCACACACATACGCGCTTGCCTGTGTTCGTCTGACTAGGAACACTCCGAGCTCATGTAATCTGGACATTTCATCTGATTGATGGTAAAGTGGTCACTCCCCCCCTCAGAACAGGACCGCAGTCTTTGCGTTACTCACTGGAAGTGGCATTTTTTCCTCTCTGGAAAAGGCCTGTGGCTGGTGATTTACACCCTTTGCCAGACCACCCTAGTTAAAGTTTCATGCCTTTCCAACACCGGTGAATAGCATCCCTTTTCCACACGTTTTGGTGAAGCTGGTTTCCCTCTGTAACCGTAATGCTTCGCATTCCTGCTGTAGCCTTCCTTGCTTTCCATGAGCAACAGCCTGTCCTTCCTGCTGGCCTGATTAGCCCCAGTTAGCTCAAACCCAAATAACAGCACAGCATTTTTACTGAAAGGACCTCAAAGATTAATCAAACCTCATATAGCTCCTCCATATGTCAGTAAAGTGAAAACTGAGGCACAAGCTGGCAAAGCGGCTTTTTTCTTTGTTCAGTTTTTGGACTTTTTGGACAAACTGTAATGTTAGCTGCTCTCTCAGAAGGTGGCATGTCACAGAGCCTAGCTGCTCTTGCCTCTTCCTTGTTCTTCAGATTACAACTTTCTAGAAGATCTGAGCTATCCTCTTCTAACTGGTGTCCTAGCATAAGAAGCAATTGGGGGTTTTTTAACCAAAATGTCTCAGGGTGCTGGTTTTCTCAAGCAAACGGATTTGGCTTTCTAACAAAGTATGGCTGTGAGAGCCCTCCCTGTACGGACTTTCTGTCTTTTGCTGTCTTCCAAGCTGCTTTGCCCTGCTACAACTCCTGTGTTGCGAAGGCAGGAAGGCTCCTGGGCCTCCTGCCTTTACCCAGTGACCATCGCTTAGCATCCAGCCAGAAGACCTGGTCAGGATGAAAACGATATTGAATTTTGCAGGTCTCATTTATTTAAGAGAGTAAAACGTCTTTCTTTTCAAAGTGCTTCTCTTTAGCTTTCATTTCCTGTGCACAGGGTAGCTTTGTCTTGAGTACAATAATTAAGTTGTTGACCTTCCTTAGAGGTCAAACATAGCTTCCCTTTAGAGAAAGATAAAAACAAGCAATAATAGATACTTTGACTGGTCTAAGATACTTGGTCTGCATATCTGTGATGTAGCTGTAATTTCTGCTGGATGCTTTTACCAAGATAATTCAGGATGAGATGCTGTCGATCCATTTATTTTGGTAGGTACACAGCATTTACTGAAGTTGGATTTCCCCCATTCTTTATGAGAAAAAAAATATATTCTATTGTAACTACATTGAAGAGTGTGAGGTAGGGTGTGTACGCTCTAATGAGAATGCTTCATGTGATTTTTGACACGGCATTTTACTCTTTTTAATGATTTTTTTTTTCCCTAATCTTCTGAGACTGACTTTTTTTTCCAAGATCAAAGACAATAATGGAGAAGGCCGGACATTTTCATGCATTATACAAGCCAAATTGCCATTCTTCTTATACTGCTCTTCTTTTTGTGTGTAAACAAATTTACGTTCTCCACCTTTTAAAATTACCTGTTTCTAATGTTTATGTTTGTTTAAGCCTTGTTTACTTGTTTTTAAGTGTGACTGCTAATTGATACTAGTGTTCCCAACAGTTCCATGTCACATTCCACATACTATTTGAGATCATGTCAGCAATTCAATTCCCAGTAGCTGTGTCTGTGTGACTAGGCAAGGCACGTGGATTATCTGAGTAGTGTCTATAAGTATTAGCAGTGAGTTTGACTTCTTTGATAAAGAAGTTTGAGATCTTGCCCATGGCATGGAAGCTGGGGGGAAACACGCTCTGCTTTACAAACTGGGCAAGAACTAGAAATCCCGGCAGATGGAAGAAATCCACTCCTTCCAGTGATTGGAGGCTTTATTGCTGAGTTGTGCAGGTGGCAATAGATGTTGGGATTGTACAGCATGCGGGAGGAAGGAAAAGCAAATATAGGCACTTCATCCCCTGTACTGGGATAGGGTGGGCCAGCCTTAATACTTCTGAATTATTAAATCTTCTGTTCTGTACCTTCATATTCCTGTACCCTTCTTATTCCTTCCAGAAACCCCCTTCAGGCCTTTAGAGTTCCTTCTTCTGGTGCAGACAGTAAAATTAAGTCTGAAAGTGCAATTATATCTATATGGCCATATAAAAAGCTCAAATGTACATGTACCCTTGGAAGCCAAAGAACTAGATCAGATCACAGCTGAGAGGGAGCATTCACTCCATCTCTTGCTGTTGTGGCGCTTCATAGCTATTAACACATGAGCAATCCCCTCCTCGTCCTCCAAAACCCTCACATTCATCCTACCATCCCATCATGGCGAATTAAAGTTAAATATGCCTTCATGAAAGGGGGGGCTAAGTGGCAGAAGGCCTAAGCAAAGCATCTTTTTTGTTCAGAAGCAAAAGAGCAATGCCGGTATCTAATTTTGGACCCCTGGGAAATGCCTTGATACTGAAGTGGTCAGCACCATGTAAAAACTGAGCGAGAGACTGGTCTTCTCCCCTGCCAGCAGTCTTTCAGACTTGTGTGGGCACCCCTCAAAACCCCTAAGTAGAAGCTATGGTTGCAGTCCTTCCAGCCATTTTAGGTCTTCGTAGGTAAATGTGGTCCAGCAGCAGCAACAGGCAGTTCTGGTTTTAATAAAGATTAAAAAATATTTTTGAATGACCCTCCTTGTTCCTTACTATTATACGGTATTAAAATATAAGAGCCCAGCCAAGGAGAATAGAAAACAAAGAGAAAAGCCTTTAAAAAAAATTCCACAATTTTATATCCTTTCCCTACTAACCCACCACAGAATTCAAGGGTGGGGGATTCGAGGGCTGAAAGAATCTTCATATGGTGCCAAAAATTCCCCACAGATCTCTCTGGTCCCTCCGCGTTTGGCTATTTAAAGCAAACACATTGTGTTTTAGATGCTAGTTTAGATCCATTTTCCATATGAGGAGGTGGGATGTAATTAATTAGCTGTTCTTTTGATTTCTAAGTATCACGTGTACATTTCATAAGGGCATGTACTTTTGACGGAGGCTGGAAATAGGAAATAAAATACAAGCTGCACCGCTTAAATCTTCTGAGTACAAATGATGGATCAGCAGGGAATTATCGTGTGTATTTTAGTGCTACCAACGCTGATTGAGTCACATGAGTGTTAATACAAACCTAGAAAAAAAACAAACCTGGATGGAATCACAGTAACAGATTTTAAAGTGTTTATTTTAGTCATAATCACACTGTTTTTACATAACGGCTTTGATCTGTAAGTTGAAAAGAGGCAAAGCCAGTAGTCCACAGTAGAAGTAACCAAAGATAAACTCCTCTCTAGAGTTTAAGAAAATCAAGTCCGTAGTCAGAGATACACGCCCGGACATATACAGCGGGGAGGTGAAACCCAGGCTCCAGCATGCCAAAAAATACAATCTATTGCCATTTCAGCTAATGAAGTCCCTTTTCTGGATTTCGTAGCGACTGCATTTATTTTAACCTTTACGTGGATCATCTACTAGAGGATATCCATTGTAACAAAGCAGTCATGTGAAGTGAGGGAAAAACCTTCACACCTCCCATCCAGCAAGATAAAAATAAATAATAATGCTCCCAAACTGGAAGGGCCAGTTAAGTCCTCCAGGCCCTTTGTCAGCATGGAGGTCCAGCCACGCTCGCTCCATTGCCCTGTTGGCCACGGATGGTCCTGGAGACCCCTCAGAGGGTCCCCTCCAGACTGGACAGCAATTTGGCGCCTATGTTGACTTAACAAAATGAGCAAAATGCCTCTGTCTTGCAGAAGCAGCAAAGTCCTGTGTGTCTGCACTCCTACCAGGATTGAATTTGCTCATCCACCTGCAGACCTAGGGAGCTGTAGCACCCAAGCAACTGGCCTGTGACCTCTTGGGTCAGGGAACGAACCAGAATAAACGAGCCCCATAGCCCCATTTATCATTTTTTTTCTTTTTTCCTAAAGCTAAGGAGCATCTCCTAACTGAAATGCTTGCAGACTGAGACATAATGATACTGTTTAGTTGCACAAGCCCTTTGTCATCTTTATCTCTACCCAGAGGAGAGAGGAGGTTTGTAGGAGAAGTATTGTCTTCTCGTACGATCTGCTGATGTAGCAGGAAAAACAGACTAGATGTCTGTCTCACAAGCCCTTTCTCAGGTCCCTCTTCCACCAGCCGGCCAAATGTGTTTAGTGCATTCAGTGGCTCCCTCCCCTTATATGTGGTGAAAATGTACGAGCGTTATTGCATGACTGCTCTTTTCTTTACTTTTTTTCTTGTGCGCAGTTGGCCAAAATGATTCCTGGAGGGTTTCGCGCAGGCTGCCTCTCCCAAAGCCCAAAGGCAGGTTCCTTTGTGGGGCGTTTCAGAGACAGATCCTACCACAGCTGCACCAAAAATGCTCTTGTGAACAATTCCCCTCTCACTCGGCTCCAGGGAGGACGTGGGGATGCTCTAGGCTCACACAGGCCCGTTTGAATCCTCCCGTCAGCCTGCTGTCCCGTGCACCGTCGGTATATGCAGGCGTGTTATTGCAAAAGCGGATCACACTTTAACGACAAATGTTTCAAAAACAAAGCCATAAAATTCTTAACTCAGTTATTAACTTTAAATGTATCATTTAGGTTGTTTCCTTCCATGCACCCCACCCCCCCCATTAACTTATTCTTGAGGGGAATGTATTTATGGAGCCATGTGCTTCTCACATGGTTGAGGCTAAAAATAACTGTAGAAACTCATTCCAGCTAAAACTTAATTTAAAATCTGGTTTGCCAGCCTAACAAAGACTATAACTGGTTTCTTAGCCTGGTTTCATTATTTGTAGTGATAGCCTTGACCAGTCTTTAGAGTGTTGATTATTTCTGGATTCCCTATACTCTACTTCTATTTAATTTTATATATATATATATATATATACATACACATACACACACACACACACATATTCCGGAGCCTAAGGAAACCCCCAAATTACATACAAAATTTATTTCCTCTGTATGGCCTGGACTTCCAGTTGGGCAACAGACAAACTTATTTTCTCTCGTAAATGCACATGTGCACTGTGGAGAGAAGCAGAATCAGCCCAGGTTTCTCGTTTGGTCTGGGGTTTTTTTTGAGAGAGAGAAGCTTATCAGACATGGCAAGTATATCGTCTAAATACGGAACTATTTTTCCCAGGTTCTTTTTGTCAGTGACTGGCAGATCAGATGCTTCAAAATGTCTGAGCCCTCATGGGTCAAATCCTTCTTCCGTTTAATTGAGTATGAGTTTTGTCACTCATTTTAAAGCCAAGGCTGTAGCCCGTAATAGACAATTACGCAATCCCTGGATGAAAGGGATGTTTTCTCCTTGCCCTAGATAATTAAGTCCAATGGACAATCTTTCCATTCCCATCACTAGTTGTTTTTTTTAATTGGTCTTGAGATGACTGTGTTCTGAGTTCCAAGGGTTGAAATCCTTTAGAAAAGAGATTTTTCAGCCTGTAGCTTATGAATCTGTGGGGCAGCAACAAGCAGCTAAGAAAAGCAAATGTATTGTCAATAGGCTCAGGAGCTGCACAGGGATCCGTACGTCTACTGAAAAAAAATGCAGCCGTCCACATGAAAAATTAGATGGAAGACATTGATTTTGCTAATGTTATGCTATCCCTGGGAGAGATTTTGGTCTCATAAAAATGCTTCGATTTGTGGAGAAATTCTTTATTCTTCTGACTTCATCATTTTTCTGTCTGAATCCCACTACTCATTTTTACAGTGCCAGGCGTTATTTATTAAAAAGCATACTCCTTTTGGCTTTCAGAAGTCATGCCGTTTAACGATGCTGCATTCTCTCTGTCCAGTAGTACGGAAGAGGTCGCTTCCCTTTGTGTAAACCAGCTGCTATTTTAACTCGACATTAGTCTGTCCACTGGCTTGTCTGCTCCCTTCCTTCCTTTTGGTCCTTCGAGGTCCCTTCTCACATGGGAAGGTTCCCTTAAACCTGCTTGTCATGTGGAATTTTTCATTTACTGGTTTCTAGTTTTGATATAGAGTTATCACTTTAAACACTGACCAAAATGACAGTGGGAGAATATTTTCAGCCGTATTTTCTCCCTGTCCTTCACAGCTTTTTCTTCTGAGCGCATCTCCCCGAGCAACTGTTGGTCGCCCACGTTGGCGCCCAGGTTATTAGGGTTCCCTTAGCATCAAGCAATGCAGGGGAGTATTTTCGCATCATAATTTCTTCTGTATTTTTCTACTCTGCATTTCTTCATTCTTCCGTTGTCCATTTGGAAGGCGTTTGAAGTTTGTGTCTATTTTCCTTCAGCTTTGTTTAGATTCATCAGTTTTGTGTTATCTGCCAAATTTAGCACATCATTTCTCAGTTTCTTCCCCAAATTTTTAATAGGTGTGGCAATCCAGAGCCTTGCTCCAAAATGGAGACTGATTTATAATTATATTACATTATATTATATTAATATATACACACACCTGTGTGTGTGTGTGTAATTTTTTTTTTTATTTTTTTACTGTTTAAATCATTGGCTGCCGGTGGTAGAATTTTGCCCTTTCAACCATGATTGTTCAGTTCATTTAGTAATCTCTGGTAAGAGTCTTCCTGCAAGGCCAAGTAAGCTTTGTCTGTTATTTTGCTGAAGCAGTTGAAGAATGCTGGTGGACTGGAGAGGTATCATATCTCTTTTCATGTTATGCTTGCAAGGCTTCTCTTTCTTTAATGATCATATCAGCTATTTTACTTGGTACTGGTGTCTACAGTAAGTAGATGCCATTATAGATAAAACCACTGCACTACGTGAACCAGAACTGTTTGTAGTCTCACTGCTTCCAAGAGCATTGCCATGGCTTTTCTAGAGACAGAATTAAAGCTGCCATACTTAACTCATTTGAAAGGGTAGTGCAGCCTTGATGGTTACAAGAAGGAGACAAAACAGAGCAATGTAAACATTTACACATTCATTTTCCCCCAAGGTGCTCAATGCTGTCCGGTTTAAATTCGTTTATCGGGCAATAATATAAGTTTGGGATTCCTGGGGGGATTCAGGCTCAGCACCCGTAACCATTGCTAACATTTCTGTCGTTTAATGCACCGACGATCAGCAGCTTTTCGTTCCGCACACATCCAATTGATCTATTTAAGATCTAATACCTCAAATTGTATTATTAGCCAGGAACAACCATGCCTTCCGGCCCTTTTGTGTCCCATACCTTTACGCGTACATTTGTCTATCTGTTTGAGTTAGGGGTATGATTTGTTTTTTTAATTGAAACTGTTAAATTAGTGAAAGCCCTGATGAAGGTAAGGTTAACAGCAAAAGGTGCTTTATACTGGTGTAGCTTATTCCTGCAGATTGGAACCGACTTTATGTTTGCATCATCTCTACCACAGTATTTAAGTATCCCAGTTTCAAATTAAAAGAGTTAAACCGATACAAAAACCCTGTGTCCTTTTGCTTCGAGGAACCATCGGGACTTAAAAGGGCAGAAATCAGATTTAAAGCATTTCAGTAAATGCGTCCTAAAAACTAGCATTTAACGCAAAATTATCTGTTAATGAAATTTTAACATTGTTGGAGGTATTTGTTACAAAAGGTGGGAAATTCAGAGTTTTGTGCACCGTCACCTTCGTGCATGGGCGCGTTGGAACCGGTGCTCTGTTACACACAATATGTTGCGGGCTTTGGCCACTTCTAGGTTGTCTACACAGCTTGGTTTCTGCAGCCTCATCTGGCGCCGGTGGCCTCCATACTACGGGCTCTCTGCAGCGGCAAACGCCAGCGTGGGCAAGACTCTCAAGCGAAGGTTTTTGGCCTCTTTAAGGCAGGTTGTCCAGCGCTGCTGGCTGCCAGTGCTCAGAGCTGAGGAGCTGGGAGTGAAAATCTGCAGCTACTGGGGGTTTGTCTTCTGCTTTGGAGCCTCTTTGGCTTCGTTATTTCCTCTATATATGTCGGCGAGAGAAATGCAAGTTTAAAAAAATATCCCACTAATTTAATATGCTCTGAAGGCTTTAAGAAAAAAAAAAAAAATGGTTGTGAGGTTAATCACAAGAGCAGAAGAGGGGATAACAGTCCAGGCTCTAACTATCACAGCCCCCTCAGTGATTAAATACACAAGCTTTTGTGTGGACCAAACTGAGGGCAGCTCCAGGGAATTAGAGGCAGGTATCTGAGGACAAAATCTGGCGTGCTGCTTGGCAGGGACAGGGATTTGGAAACCCCATCCTCCACCACATCCATGAAAAAAATCAAAGGACGGCAAGCAGTAGACAAAGTTCTGTTCTCTTGGAAACAAAGAGCTGCCAAAATGTTCGGGTCAGGCTTCTTTTTTTTTTTTTTTTTTTTTTTGTTGTTGTTTCCCCCCCTTCTTTTCCTTTGGGCAGGCGGAGCTGGGTTGCAGCCGAGCTGCTCACGGCCTCACCCGCACCCAGCGACGGCTGCTGGGCCCCGAAACACCAAGTCTAAAGAGTTTATTAGGCACGCACATGTTTCGGGGAGCCCTGTAACGGTTTGTGTGTAGGGGGGTTGTTGAAGCATGTTGACGGTTTGGAGCGTTTGCTTCAACAGCTCGTTATGTCCTTTAATGAAACTACTGGCAATGAGGTAGGAATTTTTTTTTTTTTTTTTCGTTTGGTTTGGATTTCTAAAAAGCATAATTTCAGCAATTTTTCTCTGTTCTTACACACACAGAGAAATTGCTTTAGACAGGAAGAATTTTCTAAATTGAGTTAGACTCGAATCAAATAAATGAAAACCTATTTTTAAAAAGTACTGTGGTACTTCGCATTCTTAAAAAAATTCTTGTATTCCCAATTGTTTTTCAGTAAACTTTCATCGGTCTGTTTAAAGTTCTGCAAGTGTGAATATTCATATTTCAAACATCTGGCTTGCGAATCGAGCATTGCAGAAGTGCTGTATCCTCGCTTACTACAGAATTGTCAGTAAAACTTCATCGACAACCAACTCCTTTCCTCGCCAAGGGCCCGCTTCGGCGTTATTCACACAAATTGACTTTTTTTTCCATTGACTGGAACGGGAGCAGAATCCACCCCGAAATAGTGCCCCCCCCCCCCCCCCCCCCCCCGGTTTAATCCATGATAAGAGACAGACAAATAGACCCTTTGAAATGAGTTGCATCTTTTGTGTCCCGTTTGTTGTCTGAAGCAGGTGTCAATTGGATCTTTTCCTGTCTGCCTGCGGTTGAAAAGCAACATGTTGTAGTTAAATCCACTTGTAAATTGTAGTATTTTACAGACAAACTCCCCCGGGGTTCTGCTGAAAAGCTACTTGAGGTTAAGTGCCAGAAGTCAAAAAAGGGTTAATTCGCCTTCCCCCCCCCCCCCCCCCCCCATTTCTCATTCTGTTTCAAGTTATTTCTTGTTTAAAAAAGATCTCTCTAGTGTCTCCATATACAGTAAAAAGACTTGTCATACGCAAGGGTCTGATCCTGCCTGCACTGAAGTTCATTTATTTGTAAATCATTGAAAAGAATTTCCTTTTATAGTGGGCCCAGCCACAAATTTTCTATTTTCTTGAGCCAATAATCTTATCAACCACCTGCTTTGTGGATCTAGCACTAGAAACAGCCTCGGAGTTTTTAACCGTGTGAAGAGGCGACTCTGGAACTAAAACGGCAAGAGGCTGGACAGAACGCCCTGCCATTTGATCAGACCGGTGGACTATCCAGAAAAAAACCCCACCACCAGCAGCTTCAATAACAACAAAAAGCCCACGTTTTAAGAGAATGACATCACGTATAAGAAAATGCGCTGGAAGTGTGGAAACTGTTACATGATCTAACTGCATAAAATGAACAACGGTCACAGCCAGCGCAGTGGAAAGACGAAGTCTGAGCGTGATCAGACGGGGCCATGTTGGTATTCCGTGGCACTTGCCCCTTTTTGGTATTTTCTAAAGCTTCCCATAAGGATTTGTGTAGGGTTGCACCACCTCCTGAAGATTGTTATCTCTGCACTGGGATGTTATTGATAAGCGGAGCAGAAAAATCTCAGTTGTTGATGAGCAGCAAATAACTGTCTCAGGCAGCAAGGTGGAGCTCAGGTATTGCTTTTTCCACCATGCCGTTTTGTTTCACACTTGCTGTTGTCTTCAGGGTACTGGAGGAGAGAAAATCTCCTACAGACAGGTCAGCTGTCTTGAATAAACACGTACTTTGATCTTTAGTGATTTCTTCAGTCGTGTGTACCAGGGTTGCCTGTTCAAAACTGTTCTCCCTCCCTCCTTCCCTCGGAGGTGCTGGGCGCTGCTGTAAACCCACCGAAGCCAGCCCAGCCCCGTGTCTCCAGCCAGCTGGAGCAATTTCTCCAAAACTTCTGCCTCCTGTCCAGGAGTGATGTTTGTGTCTTTTCCCCAGGCCCTGGTGGGTGCTCTCTCCCCCATCTCCACCGGCGCGCGCCAGGCGCAGGTCTGCTGCAGAGGCTCTCCGAGCACCTTTCTCCAGCTTGGCTCTGCACTCTGACCATCTCATCCGGATCCGCCGAGACTTTTACCATCTCGCTGTGGACAGCAGGTGAAGCTGTTGCTATCCAAACGGCGCTTGAGAGCGCCAGCGATGCGCACATTTGTTTGCCAGACAGCATGCTTCACGTTGGGTAGCAGAGAATGTTTTTCTTAGAATTAAATACTTGAGATGAGAGGGCCCCAGATTCTCTGTTTTCTTTCTCCATTACTTTATTTGACATAGTATGAGCCTCCTTTAAAGGCACATTTCAAATGATTCCTGGCCACTACTGCCTGGGACATTCCCCAGGGACTCTATCATTGTTTGCTTTTATGATTGTCACTGTAGGTGCTCCGGTATCGCAAACACGGGCACCGCTGGGTTAAAAGCTGCACCAAGGGAGGACACGTAAACCGGCCTGCGCTTAACACTGGGGGAAGGAACATCTAATCCAACTGCCCACCCTTAGTCCAGCACAAACGAATTGGAGCCCTCAGCAACTTCATAAAGTCAGTAAGAGAAGGGACACATGTGCTAGTTTAAATGATTTCTTCACCTGCAGTAATAACTACGAGCCTGTTCCCGCTGTGTCCTTACAGCATGCCAAATGGCTGTGTAACAGACAGGCCTTCACTGAGCACGTTGTCACGGTCCCTGCAGAAGAGAGATTTGCTTCCCGTAAGAGCTTTTTTCCTGCATCTCAGCAAACATGCCTGTTTCAAAAGACTGTTCCAGATCATTCAGACGTCTCTGCAGGGAACACAGCGTTTATCATGAGGTGTAGATTTGGGGTACCCATGGGCCTCAGAGAAAAAGGTGACTGGCAGGGAAAAAACCTGCCCTCGCTCTCCACGTTTCTGCCACCTTTGTTGAACAAAGTCTCTCTGTAATGACAGGACTGTGGGCTTTTTCCACTTGCTTCCGTACATGGTGTGGAGTATTTATCTGGAAACACTGGCTGGAGATTCCCTTATGGAAAAGAAGAGGATATTTATCACTAATACTATGTAGCTCCTAAAGCACTGGCTCAAAACTGAGCTGAGAAAATTCAGCGTAAATTCAATGCGCTGCTATTACAGGCAGTGGAATATGCAGTTTTCAAAACCGAGCGTTTCATTGATGTGGCATAATTTTGACCTGCCAAAGCACTGCACAAAGATGTTAGGAAATCCAGAACATCGGCTACCAAGTAGAGGAGCTGTTTTAGTAAGAACTAAATAAAATAAACCCCCTGAAGCCCCTCTGCAGGAGGCATAACTACACCGAGGAGGTCCTTACCTGTGCCAGTGCAGCAAAGCGCTAGCAGGGGCCTGAGTCGCCTTGTACAGGCCGTGCTCCAGCCGTGTTAAATCACCGAAGTGAAGCCAGGTGACACCATCTGAAGCCATGGAGAAAGGAGCTATGTTTTCTTTACCTACTCCATGGGAATGAAAGCCTCCCTGCAATGGAGACAGCTAAATCCTTTTTTTTTTTAAGGAGACAATCAGCTCTTCATTTCAGCCACCGTCACAGCATTTGCTGTGAAATCCTCCTTTCCCTTCCCTGCTGCAGGGCTGTCCTTCAGCCCGATTCTTGTTTTGCGAAGTTTTGCAGAAAGCCTGGCTTTCTGATTCTGTTAGTTGTTTTTTTTTAATTAAGTTCCTGATCTCCAGAGTCACAAAAGTAGTCTCAAAAAAATCCAATTGCAAGCCAGTAATGTGATCTTTTCCCTGGGGAAGTGAAGGGTTGAAAACCGTAGGTGTGGAAGGTGTGAATTGCTCTGTTTATTTCTTTATTTTTTTAACTATCGGAAAGGCTGTTCATCTGCTACGCTGCTGAACGTAGGACAAGACTCGTCAGAAGTGATCAGCCGACTCAGGCCTCAGTCACACAACCCTTTATGGTGATCTACAACGTTATCCACCCATCGGCTGGATCGGAGCCACCTCCTTGCTCTGCTCCTAGCTCCCACTGGATGTGGTCGTGTAAAGCTCCTTCCCTGCAGTACCCGCTGCCACGCACTCACAGACGGCCTGAGGGTGAGCTGCCACATTACTCGTTATTACATGTAATAACTAAAATATAATGATAAATTTGACTGAGCCGCTGTAATGGATGAGCCGATTTAATGGCTCGTCTCTGCCAAAACGCGGGGCCGCCTCCCTGCTTGGGGCCAGGGGGCCAGCTCTGCCACACGGCTGGCACCACGGCCAGAAAAACCACCGGGAAAGCGCTCGCCTCGCCTGATGTGCTGCGACGTGCCGAACCGAGGTAACTCAATCAGGTGTCTGAGCCTTTGCTCCGTTTGTAGCACTCGTCTTGGCTAAACCAACCCGGGCACTTCTGCAGTGACAAAACTGTGTTCAGAGGAAAGGCGTTTGCTGGTTTCACTGTGTTTCTCTAAAGAGGCAAAAATTGCCTTGTGGCAAGCTCTTGTGAAAGTCAGCAGAATTCAGGCTCTTTGGGCACTTTTGAAAAATGTTGCCCGGCGTGCTGATTCCCACAGTCCCGTACTGCCACATCTTGGCAAATGCTACAGTGCAGTTGCACATCATTGGTACAAAAATGTGCGGCATATTGAAAAGTGAAAATGCGGCAGAGCAAAATAAACAGAATTTGGTATTTAAAAAAAAAAAAAAACAAAAACCCAAAAAACAGGCAAGAAGCTGGGCTGGGCTGTTTTCTCCATTTCCCTATTCTATTATTCAGGCTAGTCATTATACATTTCTGCTTTGGCTTCAAGTTTTAATGAGGTGGCCACTGAATTTCCAGTCTGTCACAGAAGGCACTGCAGAATTCAGAGATCTTGACCCAGCCTGTAGGCCCAGCTGGTGGCAAAATATCTAGACGGGAGGGAAAGCACCAGTCTAGGAAAATGGAGAACGCTAAGCTTATCAGATCTTTTAAAAAGATGGTGGTTACTATTCAAGTTGTAATTTATTGAGATGAAGGAGCCATGCATCACAGAAAGACTTAGGTTGCCTGCAGGGGAAGGTTATTCTTTTTTCTTTCCTTTTTTTTTTTTTTTTTTTTTAAGAGAAGACCCTTGTGTGTGTGCGTTTGCAGCTTACAGCTAAGAGGTTGGAGCGAGAAGCTAATCAGCCATTCTGTCTCCTATCTGCTGATCTGCTGGCGTTGGGGGAAGGGGAATGTGGGCAAACAGGCATTAAATTCCACCGGCAGGCGACGGGGAAGGTATTCCTTGATAAGCAGCATCCAAGATGATGAGCCGTAAAGCAAAGCCCCTGTGAGGAAGCAGGGGAAGAGGCAGGGAAAGCTTTAGCCATCTGTCTCAACCCAGGCTTGCTCAATGCTCGCCAGAGCAGAGGTCACCACCAACAATAATAACCCTCGAGAAGCCAGACGTATGCTTTCCATTCACCAATAATCTACAAAGCGTCTTAGGGTGAAATCCTGGCTCCTCTGAAGTCAATGGGAGCTTTGCCAACGACGTCAGTGGAGCCAGGTTTTCATCCCTGATAATTTTAAAGCAACCCCCAGGCTTAAAGATAAAACAACGGCATCCTGGGAGAGTGGGTGCAGGCAGGAGCGAGCTGAGGAGGGCAGATGGGGCTCTACCAGCTGTGCTCCTCTGAAAAGCTACCAATCTTACAGGCAGGATGCCTCCCCAGTCCTGGAGCAATACCAAGATTGACAGTAAAGGGGTCCAGGGGACAAGCAGGTAAGCACCGGTATCTTTGAACCACTGGGACAACTGGGGTGCGGGACTCAAGTGAGCCGTGATGCCCTGACATAAAACCCAGTGATGCTCCCACCTCTACGTCCTCCTCGCTTCTGAGATAAAGCATACAAAGCGGCTTATGTTGTGTTATATTACAGCATACTGTGCTTTTTTCTCCCCCCCTCATCCAGCAATTCTCACGCTGGCCTTGAAGGATGTCACCTCGTGGCGGTCATCCAAAATGAGGATTTTTCACACTTGACCCGGTACAATTGATGTACTATTCATTTCAGTCACAAGGACCACCCAGACTCCACGCAGTGCTGTGTCTCAGTTAGGCAATATTTCGTTTTTCAAGACGCATAACACCAAGCGTAGGTGTAGTGGGGTTGGCCCTAGGCAGTGCGGTGGGCAGCACGTGGGGTGGCCAGCCATGATGGCCACCAGCAGGACACACCGAGGAGGACATCGCAAATTCAACCCCAGACACAATTTGTTGGCCTTGAGCACTGAAGATGGCACAGTGGCCGTGGATAACCGTTGTTCATTTTTGTTGACAGGCTGATGTGAGGGAAACCATGGGGCCTTTCATCTCGCAGCACCATGACTGGAGCCAACAGACCTCCAAAACACCTCCCCAGTAGAGCGTCCTCACCCCGTGGCGGAGGCTGCAACACGGACAGCCGCAGCTCCCTTTTGAAGCTGTGCAATGAGGAACATAGAATCTGTGGGGCTCGAGAGAGGCAGGACATCAGATGATGAGCTACCACCACTTACTGAACGCTTCACACGTCACCTGACGGTGTAGAGCGCTTGTCGTATCACAAATGCTGCCTAAAACATGTGAATTTAACCCTGTTTCAAAGAGGTTGGGCTCAGTGTGTTTCCCCTGGCACTGGCGAGGGGCTGGGAGTGCAGAGGAGTCTGCATTTATCGCCAGAGGGAAGAGAGATGGAAGGTAAAAGCAGGGGGTGGAGGGGTGAGGTGTGAGCAGTGAACCTTCACAGGGAAGGAGACATCAAAGGAACACACCTCCCTTACCCCGGCACCACCATCAGACCCACTTGCTGACATACCTCCCTGCTGGGTGCCCATAACCACATCCTGGGAGCAGCATCCCCCTCAGGCTGCCCATGGATCTCCTCCCCCAGGCGAACCCTGACTTCATTTTCCAGGGACTAGATGGCAGCTGCTGGAGCAAGCGTTCACCCAGATGGGAAAAGAGAGCTTTTCCCCTTGCTGTTAAGGCCATCTCCCCTGCAGGTTGTGATTCAGCCGTCTGGATTCATCAATGAAGTCATCTGCTGATTTAACAGTGTTTGTGAATTTAAATTGGCATCTACAGTACATGCGTGCGCACCATCTCCTCTCTGGTCACCCCCAGTGCGGCCACGCAGGCAGCATCGCCGTACCCAAGTGCCGCTTTTACGCCGACTTTTTCAAAGTGGGAAGAGGCTTCGGTTTCTTGCTGCCATCCGCTCGCTGCCAATAGTAGCGTTGCTCTGTCCCTTACTGGTTTTGCACAACAGCTTAATACATTAAACTTCAAGTCCCACGAGGAAACGCGCACCAGGACGGGCCCATCTCATCTGGATTAAAGATGTCTTTTGGTTCAGTCTCTTTAATAAGGCGAGGGAGAACTTACATTACCCAGAGCTCGGCGGCAGATCCGCGTGTGTGTTTTTCACCAGGCTGTCACTTGGGCTGTTTCGCATTATGAGCCTTCAGTCTCGCTCCGGCTGTCGATTTTGTACTATTAAGCTCTGAAATACGGACCTCACGTGCCGGGATCCGCTGACAGCCACTAGGTAGGGTCAGGCTTTGGCAAACCTGGAGGACAGTTCTCCTGCCTCTTCGCTGCCCGTCTCCCCAAGCCTGCCTCCTGAACCCCCCCATTCGGGGCTCGCCACCGCTGGCGCGCCGGCCCGGGGAGGCAGCCGCCGGACACCGGGATCACGGCAATGGCAGCAGGAGAGGCCAGGCCGAGCAATGACAGCTGAAGTACATCAGTGTTTTTATCTTCTCAATATTTTGATTAGCCCAAGGAATGTTTGGGTAAAAAAAAAAGACAACCCACATTTTTTTAAAACCACGTGACGGTCCCACTGGCTGTTATGGCTTTATGTAATAATTGAATAGCTCCATATGATTTCCCGCGTAACCAAGAGCGTCGGTGCAATATAGGGGATTTATCAGCGAGTGATTTCAGGAGACAGAGGGATTGTACCTCGCTGTAACGCGCTGAGGGCAGCCCCCTGGGAGTCCCTACCCTGCACGATCATCTGGGCTGATCGTTCCTTCTGCAGTGCTAACACGGAACGCGTTTGTAGATTAAAAATCCTCAAATCCAAAGGTTTTGGTTTTGTGGCTTTTGGTCACATCTTTAACGATACTCCAGTGCAAATTATTTTAACCATATTCCTGCCTGATGGTTAACCATTTACAGTGGTTATCACTGGAAAGAAAACCTACCTGACTGGAAGGGTGCGAGACGTCATTCTGACTCATTCGTGACCAAAGCCTTCAGACACACCGAGACCTGCAAGAAACCTCCCAGGAGCTCTGACTTTCCTCGCGCCCCAAATCTGCCACCTTCCTGTGTCCCACAACACGCCTCGTCCCCTGCTGGCACCGCACGCTGGAAACACATCTCACCTTCACGTCGCAGGAACCCTGCTGGGGACATGGGCGTCACCCTGAAAATGTCTGGGATGGGGAACACTTACTCCCCAGTTTGCCCATTTAGACGTTTTGACGCCAGTTCAGCCTCCCAGCTGTCACACAATCGCACGGGGCCTGATCGCTTGTATCCTCATTTTCACATAAAACATTCCCAATTGTGGAAGAACGATGACAAAGATTCCAAAACCCCCGGGTTTTGGTTAGGTGACTTTATTTACGTTTCAAGTTGATTTGAGCTGTGTTTCTTCTTGTCACACTGACCTGCATCTTCAGCACTCGGAAAGAGGTTTGGCTCCAGCAGACTGGATGCAAAGACACTGACTTACAGCAAGGGATAATCCAAGCCTCATTTTCACATATTTTCAAATTTGCGTTAATTTTAAATTTGGGGAGCCTCCCATCTGAGGGAGAAAGTGTTTTTTCCGCTGTACTCACACAGTCAGCATCCAAGAGGAAGGGAAACGGCAGTAAAACCCCAGTGGCCTGAGTCCTCCGGGGATGCGCGGACCGTCTGAAGGGGAGGTGGCGCTTCTGCACGGCTCCGTCCCTGCCGAGCAGCGGTGGCAGCCACCACGCAAGGTGCGGGCGTGAGCGGGACGGGGGTTGCGGGGGGGCGGGAAGCGGGACAGGGCGCCCTGTCAAACCGGGGCTCGCGGAGGGGCCGGTCGGCACGAGGAGGAAGGGGAGCGGGGCGGGGGGCGACGCTGGGCTGCGGGGTGGGAGAAGGGAAAGGGGGGGAGGAGGACAGCAGGGGAGGGAGGCAGGGCAGTATAAAAGCATCCGACGCGCACCTCTGCCGACACAAGGGCGAGGAGGGGGGCCAGAAAGTCGTAGTGGAAGCGGCGGCGGGAGGCGGGAGCGGAGGCGGCCGCCCGCAGACACGCACGCAGGGTGGCAGGAGAGAGCGCGGAGCGGCCGCCGCCGGCCCCCGGGGCCGCCGCAGGGAAGAGAGAGGAGAGATGGAGCCAGGTATCCAGCTCCCGGGGAGGGCAGGCAGCTGAAGCTTTTTGCAGTTCTCCCCCCCCACCCCGCCACCCCCAATTCCCTACGGCCGAGCCGGCGGGCAGAGAGGAGGAGGAAGGGGGATCGCGGAGGGGGGGGTGGGTAAGCAGCGATTTGCCCCTCTCCCCCCGCCCCGGGGGAGCTCGCGGCCGCCCCGTCGAGGGCGGGGGTGGCGGTGCGGCCCCGCTGCCTCTCACCCCCACCGGAGGGGACGGGACGGGACGGGACGGGACCCGGCGGGGGCGGGCAGGGCTGGGCGACGCCTCGACGGGCGTCGTGAGGGGAGGGGGGAGCGGCGGGGCGGGCGAGGACACGGCGGGGGGGGGAAGCCGGTCCAGGGGCCACCCCCATCCCCTCTCGAGGAGGGAGGCGATAGCCCCAAGCTCTCTCCTCCCCTCGGAGCGTCCCGGCTTCCCCGCCATGTGAGAGTCGTCCCCAGTCCCCCCCCCCCGCCTCTCCCTCCCTCCTCCCTCTCACTCGCACACACGCTGCCGGCTGCCCCCGTCCTCGCAGCCTCTCCCCGTCGGCAGCCGAGCCGCCCTGCTCTCCGCCGGCCCGCGGCTCCCCGAGGCGGCGGGGGCTCGGCCCGCCCGCTCCCTCCCTCCCTCCCTCCGACGGCGCACGGTGACTCTGGGTTGCAGGGCTGCCCGCAGAGACGCCGCCGGTCCGCGGCCCCGTCGCGGCTACCTGCCGCCCCCCGCCGCAGCCGGGCAGCGCCGGGATTTTCGCCGCCGCCGCGGCGTCCCGCCCCGAGGTGGCTCCGCCGTGGTGTGGCGGCCCCCGCTGCTGCTGCTGCTGCTGCCGCCGCTGCCCCGCGCCCGCCGCCCGCCCCGCCGAGCCCGAGAGCGCCGCGCTCCCCGCCGCCCGTCCCGCGGCTGCCGCGGCCGACCCTGGGGCCGGGGCCGCTCCGGCGGCGGCGGCGGCCCCGGCGGCGGCGGCCGCCGCGGCTCCTCCTCCTCCTCCGCCTCCTCCGCGGCCGCCGCCGCCGCGGGGCCCTAAAGCCGCCCGGCTCAAGAGGATGGTGCGGCTGGCGGCCGAGCTGCTGCTGCTGCTGGGGCTCCTGCTGCTCACCTTGCACATCACCGTGCTGCGCGGCGGCGGCGAGCCACACGCCCCCACGGGCGCCGGCAACCACAGCCAGCGGCAGGTGAGTGCCGCCCCGCCTCCCCCATCCCTCCATCCCTCCCTGCCTCCATCCACCCATCCCTCCATCCCTCCCCCCTTCCCTCCCTCCTCGCCCTTGGATCCCGCACCCGCGGCCAGCCGTCTCCCCCTGCCTCCCCCGAGGGCTGCGGCGGCGGGGACATCGCGGGCGGCTCGGCATCGGGCCGGGGGGGCCGGGGCCGGCGCCGTGCACCTGCCCCGCTCCGGCGGGCCCCAGCCAGGGGCTCGCCCGCTCCTCGGGGGCTTCCCCTGCGCGGCGTCTGCGGTGTCTTCTTCATCCCCCCCCATCTCGGTTTTACACCCCTTCAGGGGACAGAGGTGGGAAAAGGCAGAGCCGCTCCCCGCGCCACGTTCCCGCTCCGCGTTGGAGGCGTCGGGGCGGCTCCTGCACGCGTTATGTGGTGGACGGGTCACGGCGGACGATGGCCATCTCACCTGGCGACAGGCGAGGGATGGAGGCAGGCTGGGCCGCGCGTCCCACCCAGGGCCTCCCATGTTCCTCGGGGCGAGAGGGGCCCAAATGTATGGTGTTGGGAAAGCTGGGAACAAAATGTGTGGCTTCCTTTGGAAAGTGTCAAGAAACAGGTAGAGATGTTCCATCCCGAAATAGCCATGAAACAGGGTGATAGGTGCTTGTGACCACGAAGGACAGGGCTTGTGACCCAACTAGGCTGTTCCAGTCTTCTGATCCCATGGAACCACTGGTGAATTATGTCCCATAGAGGTAAAGGACGTTTTTGTTCTGTTTCCTTATTCTTGCAGGTGGTTCTTTTTTATTCAGTATCTCTTGTTGCCATTTGTTGAAAACGGTTGGAGACAGTGATAAAAGCTGCAGCAGCATCAAAATCCCCAGGCAAACTTGTAAATGTCTGGTCATTTGCATCTGCCCCGGACAACTTTTTCCCCCCCCCGTATTCAAGCGTTAAAGAAACATCAACCGCGAAATCATGCGGTGACAGAAAATGTATAACTGCTATCACCATAAATTTACATAAACTCCTTTATCATCTCAGAAAGAATCATAGTATCCGCAGCACACGTTCCTATAAAGCATGAGGAAAAATAGGGAGAGTGCAGGCTGTAATGATGACTCTGCATGGGATCCCCGTCTGGTGGTCCACAAGGTGAAACCACTAGCCACAAGAGGGAACCCAGATCTGCAGACTCAGCGTCCCGGTCACAAACTGGAATCGGGTCCTCTGAACTCAGAAAACCTCCTGCTGAACTCGGTGGGAGTCCCACCTGGGTGTAAGGCCCCACGACGCCATCTCTCTTTGAGCTGCAGTTTTATCACTGGCTCGACATTCCAGGATGGGTTTTTTTTAATATCCTCAAGATTTCTGGTAATAATGCTTTATAAATGATGCTTTCTTTCCTCATGGGTACTTGAAATGCCTTTTGAAATGATGTTCCTTGGAAAAGTAAATTTGGAGAGGGTTTTTTATGAGGTGTTTGCTATCATTAGAATAACCCTGAATTTGCCTTTTCTTGACAGGCTTGTAACATAATGAGGGAAACATCTGGGCAAGTGGGAGCTCTGGGTGATGCCATTTCCCCGAGGAGCTCTTTTTAGAGCTCTATTGTAAGGTTAGGGTGAAACAAGAGGAAAATCATCTTCGGATAATTATCCTAGCGTATTAGCGTTGTAGTTGGCTGTCTTGTGAAAATCTGCTGATTGTTGACTTCAAGAATTTTTTCTGTCCGGTGATTTTTTTTACATATAACTTAATAAAACTCTGTGCCTTTAAGCATCGTGATAGCTTTAGCAGTTCGTATTTTCATCGTGTTTTGCCATTTGTAGAATTGCAATTTTTATATACTTCCCAACTGAATCGATTCTGCAGTTCTGTATTTCAGAGAGCGTGTCTGTACAAGACATTACGGGAGGAAAATATATTGATTAATCAGTTAAACAGATGGGAGCCTATCAATTTGGGGCTTTTATAACTTTCATGGATTCTATTGCTAGCCGGAAAATACCGTAACCTGCTTTAGAAGATTGTACTCTGGCAGGCAGATGCTTCAATTCGGAGCATCACGATATAGATCTCGATGGCAAGTTTGCACTGGGATCTTCAGATTTGGGGGTTTCTCGGCCACGCACTGAAGTGAAATGCAAAATCCTCGTGTGTTGCAGTTCCAGGTAAAGAATCAACTGCACAGGCCCAGATTTGTTGGTATCAGCAAACAGAAATCTTTCAGGTTGCCGTGGCTTATACTGAAAAAAAAACCAACAAAACCCCTGTTGTTTTTTCTGTTGTGGTAGGTCTCTGGAGAGAAAGGATGGTGAGGGGCGATTAGGTCAGTGTTTCATCTGATGAAATTTCATTTGATGAAGTCTGTTGCGCACATTGTGGCAAACCCAGGAAAGAGTAATCTTTGCAGCAACTGTTTATAGATGTATTTTGACAAGGCAAATTTGTATAAAAACAAACCGGCTATTATCAAATGCAGGGTATGGTATTTTAGGATTAGGCAGTCAGTTTGCACAAATAAAGTGGCCAGAACTTGGTGCTGGGTGTCTGAAAGAAAATCTGAAGTGTTAGTCTTAGTTCCAAAAAAAAAAAAACAAACCAAAAAACCCAAACCAACAAAACCCAAACACCAAAAACTTATCGCATCCTTTTTACGTAAAACGGATTGAGGAGGAATCCTTGGTAATCTTAAAAAATTGTTGGAGATTTAAATAGTCTAAAATACAGCCTTGTATGGATTTGCGGTCTGATTCATTAAGGAAGAAAGAGCTTCTCTTTCTCCCATCCCTGGGTCCTTCAAATGAAGGAAGGATTTGTGAGGACGGGTTTTGATCTCTTTCGGTCTTTCAGTTATGTTCTCTCCTGCAATTAATTAGATTAGATGGAAGAAATCCAGAAGAACCTTCCATCCTAAAATTAAACAAGTTATTTCTTCCTTTATTTTTACTTCTGGTGGCCTTCCCCGTCCTGTGCGTGTCTCTAGAGTTCCCAGATGTCTCGGGATAGTGCTGTGCCGCTGCGAGTGGCTGTTACGGAGCCGCAGGGAGGACAAGATCCCGAGGTGCTCTGCTGGCCCTCGTCGGGATGGGCGAGACCCGGGCAGAGGCTTCCTCGGATCACGGCTGCAGGAACAGGCACCGGCCCTCTGCATCGCTGCAGTTTCAGGCCGCCGTTAGAATTGGTTTGTGGTAGCGTAAACTAAGGCAAAATGGGAAATCCGGCTTGGAGCTGTAAAATACCTCGCAGTTCTGAGTTCTGAGAGGGAATCAGCCTTTTGTTTCTCAATCAGATTTTATTCCTTCCATCCCGCTCTACCAAAGAAAAAAAAGGAGAACTGGGGGAGCATGGGAGATTTTGGTTTTACTGATGGGAACTCTACTAGTCTAATTTAATTAGCATGCAGAAACTATTGTGGAGTATATTTATGAAATAAATAAGTATAAATTTTGCTTCTGAATAAGAGCAAGTGAAGCCATATTAAGAGATGGAAAAAATGCTGCTTGGGTACGTTTTTATCTTTTCATGTAGTTCTAAACTGAAGGGAAGGCCTGAATGTAAATTTTGAAAGACATTCATAATACTTTACGACGCTCTAAAATCTGTGCTTTCATTCTGAGAGAAAATACTTCACCCAGAAGTTTATTCCCATCACTTCTAATTTTTCCACAGCAGGTCTTGCACCCCAAGAAAAACAGTGCTCCCGCACCAAGAGAAATGACCTCGTCGAACGTAGTAACTGAGCCACCAACAATATGTGCCACAGCACATGAAGTCAGATTCTCCACTGCGGTGCTTGCAGCAGCATCACATTAGCCTGAAACTCGGTAGTTGTGCATAAAGCCGTATGAGAGAATGGAATTTGAAAAGAAGCACGATGCTGTAAACAGCTTTTTACTTTTTAATCTCCTTGCTCCTGCCCTTGCCCCCCTGCTCTATAAGCGTGCAAGCAATTAACAGCGCCTCGGAAACGTCCTCCGAGCCCGACCAGAGGAAACACATCCTGCTGCTTGTAGGCGGCTGCACCAGAGTCGCTCTCCAAGCCGCGTGAGGAGCCCCTTGCAGGGCTGAGCTCTTCATTTGCTCCTGAGATCCACAGCTCCACACGACGAGAAGTTCAGAAACGCTGTGCTGCCTCTTGCCTTTGCTGGGGTGTAGTTCAGTCTTTTTAAGGTTTGTGCCTCCCTGCTGCTCCTTGTCCTGGATTCAGGCACACTTCAGTCAGCTATTTCCAGTGGCATATTTCAGCTTTCTGGCTTTCTCAGTTTAAGTAGGATCCAAGCTGTTTACTTTGGGAGAGTTTTAAACTGAGTTTTTTAAAGCTTATTTGAGCTCTGGAGCTTTACATTTGGTTAGTTCTAGTAGGATCTGATCGTCTAAATCATCTTTGAAAAACTGCCGATTCAATGTTTGGCATTCACGTTTTCCATTCCTGTTTTCCAGCCTGTCCTTAGCCTATGTGAGATGCCAGTAAGTGGATATACACCACGTATTTAATACAAGCAGTAAATCCTTCTCTGCCTGATTTGTAAGGTACAAATCAGTACCTTACACAACTAACCGCCGGAGCGGGTGGCTTGTGAATGAAGCAGGCTGATTCTCCGCAAACCAAGATCTCTTTTGGTGAGGTCGTCGCTCATCAGAGAGGACGCTCTGTTTCGTGCTTTTTGCAGCGCTAGTAGAACCTGCCTGTTCTCAGCAGGCTTTGCTCTGTAGGTTCTTAGCTAAAGCTCGCCCTTACCATTAGCATATGTTCTTCCAGTTACACGCTAAGACTTACACCATGTGCAGTTCATTCTCTCATCTCCCAAGGGAGAGAATTATGTGGGTTCTTTAGTGGTTTTGCTAGTGGGCTGTGGCTTGTTCCAGGATCTAGGGGGAAGGAAGGGTGATTAACCTTACGTGTTCATGGAAGACAGGATAAAACAGGAAACAAGGGCGAAGGACTGAGACCGCAGCTCCGGGTGGAGCATTTGCTGTTGTCTGTGCCTCCCAGGAGAGATTCTTTCACCTTCCAGACCTGGCTCCAGGAAAACTCCAGAAAGTATTAATTAAGCTTCCCTTCATACCTATCGCTTCAATTCATTTCCTAGCAAACTGAAGCATCCCTGGTGGAAAAGAGCTAGCACACCATGGATGTGGCAAGCTTTTTAGTCTCTAAGACTACTGCAATCATTTTGAACAGGGATCCGGGAATATTGTATTTAGTTAGGGCTGCAAGGAGCAATGTTAGGCAGGTACAAAGGTGATTTCCTGCATTAGACTTGACCAAGATGTTTGGATGAGGCATATTTTGCTTTTCTCTCCAGCTCAACAGCCAACAATTACTGTACTGCTCATCTTGGATCATCGGTGATAAATACCTGGCATTCAGTCACAGGCTGCCTCCCAATTTTGTCTCTACAACCATAGCTCGGAGCAGCTTTTTTCTAGTGCCTTATACAGAAGGGTCCATTGAAGTTCTTGATTTCTGTTTTGAGCAGGATTTAGCATCATTTTCCATCTCTTTGCAATATTGGGTTATTTATATGAACAAAACCCAACAGTTTCTATGTAATCCTACGTCCATTCTGGGCCATAGTGGCCAACATCTGTTCCCAAGGGCCTGGAGCCAGACACAGCTCACAGTAACCACTGGGGGCCCCAGAGACATTCCTGCTTTTGCCTTTCTCTTCTCTCAGTCCATCCTTACCTGTGCACTGGAGCTCTGGGGGGAGCCTCCTAACACGAGGTTCTGAGCCCTGCGGTGGTCGGGCAGCTGGCTCATGGCAGTGAAAGGAGTGGTAGGTTTGAGTCCGGTTTCTGAGAAGATCTAGAGCTGCAATGGTCACCGGTGGTGAGAACGAAAGTAGAGAGACAAGGCGTGGGTATGTAAGAAATTCTGGAAGGAGGTGCCTTGGTACTTTTCATGTATTCATCTTACTCAGACAATCAGCACTACTTCTGAAGTAGCTTTTATTCTGTAGTCTTGGTTGATCGCGTAAGGAGAAGTTTGTTCTACACAGGAAGCACACAGCTAGTCCTTCACAGCTCTAACAGCAGTACGGCAGCGATACAACCACACTGCTACTGACCCCTCGCTGATTGGCACCAAAAATCTCTCCGTCGCTCCTCCAGCCTCGGTTGTCAGCCCGGAGGTTCACTCACATTTCCCTGCCCTGCCCTTCCTTAACGCCAGCTGTCCACAGGAGCAGGAGGCCTGGAGCTGAAGCTCTGCTGTTGGTCTGTATGACCCCAACAATTTCATCATCATTTTACTGTCAGGAGCTGGTCACCGTGTGCTCCCTTGTGATTTTAACATACGTGTTATGACCTGCTAATAGGTAACCCAGCCGTAGTACTTGCAGCTTCAGCATACTAAGCTTTTCGACACCTTGCTCTGCTGCGGAATTCTTTTGCTGGGGAGACATCTGTTTAACCCATCCAGGTTAGATTAAATGTAAATTGGGGACCGCGTTTTGAATTCAGCAGTTGTTCTTTCGCCTCTGCTCCTATCTACTACATCTCTATGTTAATAACCAATGCCTTATTGTTCCAAAATGGTGGAAAGCATCTTCAAAGAAGACGAGGAACAAGGAAAGAGTTCTTGATTAGGTGAAAACTCTGGCTGTGTTGTATCACAGCATCTGAAAACTTTACAGAAAGTGAAGTGCCGAAGGCAGCAGTATGATGCAGGTAGAATTGATAATGATGCAGAACATGCTGTCTTTGCCTGCCAACCTAATACATAAATGTACCAGCCATGTTTGAAAAGCTTTCTAAGAGAATATGTGACAGCGATAGACACGAAAACCCAGCCATTGTTACATACAGCGCATATACATCGCAGTATTTCAGTGGGGAGGGAAGGTTGCTTTGAAAGTCACTTCATTGTTTAAGATGCACAAATATGCAGATATTCAGGCTTCGCAATTTCTCTTTTTTTCCTTCACTGTGTAAAAATGCACAGAATGCAAGTAAAGGTAGGACATTATTTTGCCGTACATTTTTACGCTTACATTCTTCTGAGTCACCATTTAAAAATCTTGAAATGCCCTCATACTTGAAATATATATGCAGACAATTAAGATGTTTCCTTACACAGACATAAACTAAAACATTGAAGCACGGTAGTTTTTCTTTGTGCTCGTATCCTGAAAGTGTAGCGATAGACAAGACTTAGCAGCTTGGCAGGTTTAATTGTTGCTTTCCACTCTTCTGTGTGTTTTGCCAGCGTTTCTCACAAACCAATGTGGTAGTACCCACGTGTGCCGCGTTTGTTCTGTTTGCGGTGTTGTTTTGGCTTGTTTGGCCTTTTTGTTACGATTGAACCTTTCTGCCTGCTTTAAGGCTACGCTACTTGAAAGCTCTTTGAATTGACTGAATGACGGTCTCCATAAAAGATGATTTTTTTTAAAGCATTACTTGTCAGTGGTAGCAGAGCTAGGTCACTGGTGCATTTTTATTTTTTTTTTTCATTTTTTTTATTGTTTAAATCTCAACCCAAGCTCTCTGGGCTTGAGATCCCGTTGCTGTGGTGTTGCTTGTGTACAACGCGCAGTAGGTCTCCGGGCCTGAATGGAGGCTGGAAGCGCTTTCACAAATGAATAATGAAGTGATAACTTCCAGCAGAAAAATACAAACTGCTTTAGTAAGTTGCAAAAGGAAGCATTAAATGATGCAGCGATTACTGTTGCACTTTAATACCATCGTGCCTCCAGGATACCGATTTTACAGGTTTTGAAGACAGAAAATGCCAGGCTAAATTCACAGTCGGAAGCATAGAGATGAACAACATTTCCAAGAAACAGAGCAGCGAGCTCACTGATACATCAGCAAGAGCAGAATGTTTCCAGTGTTGGTATTTCCATGTACTTTCGATTTGAAATACCAGAAAAAGAAAGAAAACAAAGTAAAACGTAACTTATTATTGTAATAAGTGATGGCTTGCCGCAGCGGTCAGTTGTGTGGCACTATAATGCTTGGTCAGAGGAGCTGGTGTGGGCGGTACTGGTAAGCAGTTCCTTTATAAAGGATAAAAAGGATGCCCTTGTTTTTCAGTGCTTGGAGTGCTATGAGTGGGTCATAGTTTTTTATTCCTCCCTCCTAGCAGTCAGCGGGACGAAAGCAGGCCTGCAGTCGTTCACCTCTCAGCTCTTGTGGAGTCATGGCTATTTGGGTGCTTTTCATCTTACAGAGGTGCTCATAAAGGTGAGAAAGGAAAATGAGAGATGAAATCTTTCCCTCGCCACTCTTGGTGGAGTCAGTCCATGCTGAAAGGCAGAAGTTCAAACGTCCTTGGCTTTTACGCCTCCGTGCTAGACCTACATTCTGAGTGTTTTTAAATTGACTTTGCTGCACTGACTTTCACAAAGCAAGACGAGTCAATGACTTGTGCTGGCTGCAAATCCAGCCAAAGTTCCTCTTGGATTTGAGTCTTTCCCACCTTGTTTTTTCTACAGAACTGATACGCACATGACACACAGAATCTGGAAGCCTCCATCCAAGAAGACATGCTGGGCTTTGGCATGTGGCTTTCTTCAGATTGCGTGAATTCATTTCCATCCATTACGTTTCATTGTTAGTTTCATACACGCTGAAAAATCCCAGACTGCTTTGTTCTGCAGTAGCTCTTCTTCCTTGGAAAGACTGAAGTTTCCTCTTTGCCTGCATGGCCATTGAGATCAGTACGCGTGGCAGTACCATCATGAGTACAGAGTAAGTATCTCTAAAAACCACCCAAATAATGTGCCCCACCTTTTTCCGCCACTGTTTATTGTACTGCTCTAAAGAAAGCAGATTCCTGCCTTTCTAAGGAACAGCTACTGAGCCAGCGTGGTCCATGGGCCAGCTTTAACTTCCAGAAAGCTTCTTGGAGGCATCTTGCCTTTGCATTCCAGTTGAGTTGGGCCTTTAGGTATTGAACAACTGAACACTGTCATTGAAACACCTTTTCTTGTACGTGCCCGGGAAGGCTGAGTAGGAGGTGAGCTCCTTGTGCCAGAAGGTCTGCGACGGAAAGAGGAGGTGACTGAGGCCAGAGCATGATGTAAGGGAAAGAGCAGCAAGAGCAGCGAAGGGGACCCAGCGCTAAGATGGCTGGTCTTTGAAGCTAGTGCTTCAAAAATTAGTCACATAGCTTGGGTATCTTTCTTGCCTTAGAAATAACCCAATAGCAGCAGATTTTGCCGTGAGGAAACCAAAATTACTCCACTGGAACCAGCTGCCTAAGATTACTGTCGGTGTAACAAAACATAAAATTCCTTGGGTTTATCTGCCACATATATCAGTGCAGGATTTTAAAATATCAATATGAACTTGATCTAGATCTCAAGCTAGTAATCAGATATTTACTAATGCCTGGTTGCACAAGTTACCCAAAGAAACAAAAAATAGTTTAAACCAAAACCTTCTCACTATATGGACATATAATTTATTAAAAAAAAAACACCCACGGCGAGCTAGCGTGGTTTCTTTACACCCCAACGTACTCACCTCCTACATCATACGAGTTGCTTCCACGCTTTGTAATTTCATAGCAAGAAGTTATTTAGCATCTATTTAGCAACACAACAGCAATAAAACCTGCCCCGTTTTTAATGTCTACAGAGAGAGCTCTCATCTGGAAGTGTCTCTGGAAGTTAGCTCAATAATCAGACCGGAGTTGTTTAAGACGCCGTCTATATATTGGCATTTTGTGCCGCTGATTTTAAGATTCTCTGGACTGAAGAAGTCTGTAAAGGTTCACTGCACAGAGCAGGCTGTAACAAAGCAGTTAATGATTCCTGTGACATGAATGCTGCCATTTCAGTTTATTTGAATGACACTGGCATTCTGTCTTAAATATATCACTTTTTATTAGGGTGGGGTTTTTTTTTTTTTTTGGAAACCAACTAGATATTAGGCATGGGTATGCATCTTAGCTAAACTATAACCTAGCCACTCCATGCCTTTTGCACTGCCGAGTGCCCAGAGTTTTTCAAAAAAACACGTAACCACAGTGATATTTTTATAAAGGAATGTTCACCTCATGGGATTTTTAAAGGTGTTCTATTTTTTTTTCCAAGTTACAGCTTCACTTTATTGTACATGATGTCCAATAAAAAAGATGTATGTCTGTGATTGGACTTTGAAAAAGGGCCATGGTGCCTATTCCATTTAAAGGGAATGAAGTCAAGCAGTAAATTTGCTGGTCGCCCTTTTCATATTGACTGTATCTCGGCCAGCAGTTGGTCTTTGATGTTGCAACAATAGAGCAAAGGCAGAGGAGGAGGAGGATTAGGACCTCCGTAATATAAAAACAAGTCTGCATTCATCATGATTTTTATAGAGCACAGTCCATGTCCATTGGAGGTTTGCAGTATAGACGCAGTGCTCTGCAGAAGAGTGCAGCAATCTTAACATTTGCAGGTGGTTTACAATTCATCCATCATTGCTCTTACCATCTCTTCTTAATTCTGAGTTTGTTTAGGCTTTCAGCATTTGACTTTTTCTGTCTCCCTACAATAGGAAAACAGCTGTATGTCAGCATAGAGCTTCTGGAGTATCATTTTCCTTTACAGGGTTTGATCGTCCTGTTATTTATGAAAGGCTTGCTGCAGCTGGCCAATAGAGTATCTATTCCTCATCTTGTGTTTAGAGCCCAAGCTTTTATTAGGAAAGAATACAAGGGTTGATATGTGTATGTCTAACATTCCTGAAAATATATATCAAAAGGGAACAGCCACACTATGCCTGTGTCTTCAGGCGTACCGGAACAATAGCGCCAAAGGTTTCAAATGAACTATTTGGCCTGACAAGAGTCCTGGAGCTCTTGGTCAGAACATGCAGCAGGAAAAGGGACGTCCATTCCGTGAAAATGCATAAGGTACTGAGTTGCACTAGGCGCTGGTGGGAGTAGGTGGGCTTTCAACTGTGGGCAAAGCTCGGGAAGAGCCGAGTGATCTGCAATGCGCTGCTGTAGCCACGTGCGTAACGTGGCAGACGTGGAAGGCAGGATGAATGGAGCCTTCCCAGGGATGCGGCGATGGCAGCAGTGGTGAGCCCGGTGCAAGCGGATCTGTATCAGAAGCCCAAAGGCAGCTCTTGGAACACCATCTGGGGATGCACCAGGTGAAATTGCTTTACTGCACCCAATTCCAGCGGCTCTTGCTTAAGGCGTGATCCTGAAGTGCCCCAACAAAGCAGAACACCTGGAAGCTTCTCTACCAGCCGCAAAGACACCTGACCCAGGGAAGTGGGGGGAAGATGCCAATCTGTAGTGCATTTGACAGTTCAGGACCTGATTTAGGGTTGGATCCTGTGCCTTCTGGGGGTTCAGATTAGACCTGTGAGTCCAAACTCATGAACAAGTCACCGCTTGCCAACTGAGCTGCGGTGGCTCCTTAGCTATCTTACCCCACAACAAAATACGAGGTGATTTTATTTATCAGGAAGTCAGTGCTGAGCAAACAAACCCTGCCCGGGGCTTTCATCAGGGTGACTACGTCGTGTCCCTGGACAAAGCACTTCACAATATCGGTGGCCACCAAACGCGCCAAAAAAAAAAAAATATCTGTCTTTTTATTTAACATCTACCATGATGGCCATTAAAAAGGCAACATCTGGTGCAGAAAATGCACACATGCTATTTCTGCGCTCTGCTCTGTGTCTCCTTCATCAGGCCCAGGTACAGCAGTGTCTTGGCTGTCTCGGCTTTCCCCAGTGTGCCAGCTGCTGAGAGCAAACTCCATGAGGCTCATCCAGGATAAGCCGGGCATTCTGGCTAGTTAGAGGCATCACCTAGTGTTTAAAAGAGTTTGCCCTTGAGGGATCAATAGCTCCGAAAAAGCTGCTGAAATCCTTCAGTGGCAGTGAATTTGATTCTTGCTTTCCTTTGATCTAGCGTTCATGGCTTTTTGAATAACGTAAATCAGAGCTGCCTTTCTCACCTACCCATCCTTCTTTCTTCTTCTCCCGTTTCCCCTAAAAAGATCAGTTTTTCATGTTCTTAGGAATATAGCTATGGCAGGCTTAAACATCAAAATAAAACGAACTAATTATTTACATAACATCAGAGTAAGGGCCAGATTAATACCACCTCTCTGATTTTTTTTTTCTTTATCCTATTGAAGTCTTCCCACAATAAAATACAAGAGGAATTTGCAGCTGAAGAAGTCGTGTATTTGCACACATATGGACTGAGTGGGGGAAAAGAGCCGTATATGCCAGTTCCCCACACGCGCTGCTGCCATTGATAAGGGGAGCCACAATTACATTGCGGTATATATAATACCCCCATGACAGTTATTGCAGTTTACTTGTAAGAGCTGTATGAGGAGAAAAGCTGTATATTTATCTCTTTAGCACAATGAAGTAGCTGGAAGTGAGTTCTGTGCCACAGCCTACCAGGAAATTCTCTTCCAACCTGCTCTGCAGCGCGTCTGCTTTGTACGCTTTGGAATCTCTCTTTGCAGGGAAGCAGCTCTCCCTCCCTGGGATCTGGCGCATCGGCCGGGGTCCCGTCTCTGTTCCTCAGCAGGGCAGGTTAGGATATCTCACGCCCAAATTGCTTAACTAATCTCTCCTCTTCTACCTTGCTGCTGTGTCTGGCTGCTGGGACTAATCTAAAGATGCATTTGGTCCGCCCCATACAGTTTATTGTCAGTGGCGTCTGGGTGGCTTCAGGCACAGGCTAAGAGTGTAACAAGTTTGAAAAATAAAACCATTTATCCTAAAAATAGCTCAGAACTATCTAGTGATCATGGGGCGGAGGGGAGACAGAAATGAAGATATTTTCTTTTCACGTAAGTGTCAGATTCAAAAGCATCTGCCTCGTTCAGTGCCTGTATGGTATTCATTTCCTGTCTGCAGTCGATTGGAATGCCCCCCGAGTCGTTTGAAATTGAAAATCGAGTCATGCTTCTTTAATCAGCTCTAGGAAATAGCCCCCCTCCCTTACTGTTCTAAGAAAATTTGTATTTACATGCATAGAATTCATAATACAAAAAGCCCGCACTTCTCTCCAGGGCAAGTCCTTTCTCCCTCTTAAACAGAGAATGGCCTTCACATCGTCTTGTCCCGGCGCGCTGTGCATCTGCTCCCTTGCTCTTCTTCCCCGTAATGTCACTGGAGGGAGGCCTTTCTCTTGCGTGTCTGCTTCCTCTTGCTTCTTTCGCTTGTTCTGTCATTAGGGCAGTTCACGGAGATGTAGAGAGAGGGCATAACGTCCGCTGCTGATGTCTTGATACAAAAATAAGACAGTTATTGCACCGCGTGTACAGATGCCGTTTCTACTAATGACTTCCAGTTGCTCGTGTGTCGGTCTCCAAAGCTTTCTAAATGGAGAGGGTAAAACTCTACACTCGGGCTCGAGAGAACTCGTCGCTGCAGGAGCGGAGGTGCCTGGTCCTGAGGCAGCCGCCCAGGTTTCTGCTGCCGTTCCGCTGTGAACTCCTGGGTGTAGTAACAGCCCGTTCCAGAGAGGGCTGTGAGGCGCGGGGTTGGTGTATAGCTATCGAACGGGAACAAGCGCTGCCTTTCCTCTGCCTTTGCCCTCTAACCTCCGGCCAAAGGAAAACCAGCATTGGTGGGGAAGGCAGCTAAGGGAGGGTCAAATAAATTATCTCGCAGTGATTCAGCGCTCCGCATGTTTTGAGCATCAAGACTCAAGTGAGTTGCCTTTTTTCAGGCACAGAAGTAGTATTGCCAGAAGCACAGGAAACATCATGTTTTTGGAATATAACACTTGTCTGCTTTCTTGCTTTCCCGTTATTAGCTTTTGCTTATGTGATGAAGTCATCATGTAACTTTTAGTCCACAGGGACTAAACACTTTCTAGTCTCTAAAAACATCTGCCAGCAAACACAGCCAGAGTCATAGACGCTTTTGAAAGCATAGGGTGGATATTCAGTGGCATACGAGAGGGAGACGCAGAGGCTGGGAATAGCCGTTTCTTGGAAACTAAGAGCTGACGGTGACTTTGGAAATTGAAAAGGTTTCAAGTAAAGTTACTCTTTTGGCTAGGGAGAGATGAAAACTTCGTTTATTAAAGCTGGTTCACCTAGTGAAACCCTAGCTGTAGCGATTTAGTGGAATAAGCTTGCAAAAGGACCTAGTTTAAACCCCAGGAAAATAATTTCAGATGTATGTTTGTTCTCTTTCATTGACACTGACTTTGTGTGTGCTGGCCTGCAAAGCCTGACTAAAAAGCTGTGTACAAATAGTATTAATATTCTGGATTTCCTTTGCTTTTGCGGTTTTGATCACAGTTTAAGGCAGATTTTCCCATTCTGTTGGAACTCGATGTGTAAATGACGATGCAGATTTGAAATGATGGGCGAGATTAGACTTGTTCAATTAAATTTAGCCATGGTATAAATGAATTCTATTTAGAGCTTTATTATACTACTGGGCTTATGCAAGTATTTAATAAAGCCTAAAACGAATCCGAACTTTCAAATAATTTGCATTTTGGCACCACGGGTTATTGGAGTGGAATAGTTGGGCCGCTCTGCAGTTGTACGTTTGCCGGTTCAACCGCTAAATCAATGCGTCCCGCATGGAGAGCTCCAGCCAGGCAGTGATTACAGGGAAGAGCTTCAGAGTCGTGAAGAACAACTGTTTACCACCAGCTCAGAAAACTGAAAATATCTGTTAACTACAAAGAAAACTTGGCACCGAACATCTGTCAAAGCCCTACACAATTTTTAATTCTGTGCGCTTGGCCGTCCCATGGATGGCTGAGTATCTGCTGAAGAACAAAGCACCAGTGTGTGCTATGTTAGAAAATCTGCTAAAGGGCCTTTGTTTGTTCCAGCAGACATTGAACTGTAATCACCACCAAATTCTTTTTATTATCAAAGTGTTTATACAAACTGGCAGTTCTTCACCTCCAAGGTGAACCATACTGTTTGTATTTTCCAGCTGAAGGAAAACATGAAATACAAGCAAACAACAGAGCATAAAGAATAGCGATGCTGTGAAATGTGTGTCCACAACATGTAGCAAAAGGCTGCCAGATCCGAGTATAATACGGTTGGGTTTCTCCTTAAGCTCCGAGGAAAAAATATTGTCAGCCAGAGCAGTTCAGATGTGTACCCAGTGTTTACTAACGGCATGGAAAAGACAGAGAGCTTGGTGAGGGAAGCTCCCAGCCAGAGAGTGGACGAGGGATGGACGAACGCTTGACGACTGCAAGTGAACGGGCTCAGCAGGGTGTGAGTGGTAGCAGGGCTGCCCCGGCACCCAGGGTGCATCGGTTCAGATGGATCAACAAGGCCACAGCCTTTTCCTCCACTGCGGAGGGTCCTGCCCTCGTGTTGGTCACGTGCCTCCAAAGAGTGGTCTGGGACTTACTACACCTTAGATCTGAGTGACGCCTCAACACTACTGCCCCGGGATCTCTGCAGCTGTAGCGTAAGTCCTGGGTACGTGTTCAGTTCTCAACATTCTCTGTGTAACTATGAGGACTAGAAGTTGGTAGCGTGAAAAACCTAAAATTCCAAAGCTGTAATTCTGAGATAAATGTGCCCAGAGGCTTTGAGATTCTGCTTCTGCTGTGCACAGCTCCTGCGAGCTATTCCAGCATACACCACAAAATCAGCTGTGGTGGGCTGGGTATATCCTTGGGCGTCCCAAGCAGCTCACGGCCCACCTGTGCTGCCACTGGCACCCAACATTGACGCCGTCTACAGAAGCTCCAACAGTGGCTGTGGATCCACATGTCTACTCTGAATTCTGCTGTCCTAATTGCAACAGCATTTGCGACTCCGTCCTAGTCGCCACAGAAACGAAATCACCATACAGCCCCTGACCGTGTCCCATAGCAGTGGGGCGACCGGGTTTGGTCTTTGCGTAGCCGCTCAGTCAGACAGGCAGATGTGCTGCAAGTTAGAACTGGGTACAATGTCATTTCTCTAATTTTGCTGGACTAAGTAGGGAATTATTAAAAAGTAGACCCTGATAAACACAACTTCATTTATTATCAACTGTAGTCAGTGATTCATCTTCTATTTACATGATGTTTAAAGCAGATGCGGTATTTTGGAGCCCCTTAGTGAAAACAATTGTGTACATGCAAGCCAGCGTAGTCAATTTTTAATGATTTATGAACAGTGATTATCTAAAAATGTGCTATTAATTATTGCAACAATTAATTTGTGTGGCTTTCTAAAGATAAGTAAGGCCTTTCACTTCATTGATAGATGTGAACGTGAGGGACAAGCATGTTTTAAGAAAATGAGAGCGTCTCAGGAGCCGAGTGGTTGATGTGACACCCCTCTGGTCTGACTCCTTCTGGAGATAAGTCAGCGTCTCCTTGGGGTGCACCGGAGATGTGAGGCCCAGTACCACCGCACGCTTTCAGCCGGTCACACAGAAATTAAGTATGAACCTAAGTGATTTGCCTGTTAAATGAGAAAGCCAAGACAGAGCCAAGAACAGAACAAAGGTCTTCTGACTGCCTGGACTGTACGTGGCGTTAATCATAAAAGAAATTTTTCTCTGTGTATCTTTGATAATGCTTTTCAGCGGTTAACTTCACTGTCTGCTTATCTAACGCTGTCCTCACACCTCTTGCTGCTAGGTCCTGTGCTGCTTATAGTCACGAGAGACAAAAAAATAACTAAACGGCAGGAATTAGATCACCCAAGCTCAGTGCAGATCCTGGATCGGCAGAGGTGAAAGTCCCCTGGAGTATCCCGGTGTGTTCCTCAGCCTCCCCAGACCGCTTAATTTTAAAGTGATCATTTAGCACTAACCTGGAAACACACGACAGCCTTCAAAATGAAAACAATCTGTTTAGGCAGGTGGGAAATGAAACCAGTCCTAATGGCTGTAATGGTTTTCTGTGAAGGCCCCAGGCCTCATTCTGTCTCTGATAGCAATATAATCTTTTATAGCGTCTGTGAAGTTTCCTAATAAATAAACGCTCCTTGTTCCTGGTGGTTGAAGATGCTGTACAGGTGCATCATGAAAGTGCATTGGCAGACTGTCGGTTTTCAATTCAAGACCTCTTGTCAAGATCATTTTACAAGAGATTTCAAAGGAGCATACACGAAATAAAAAAGCAATGTAGCTGCAGCCGAGATTTAGTAATAGATTCCCTTGCTGTCTGGGAGCTGTTAGGGATATAAGTTGCATCAATTTTCCCAAATTCTTTCAAACTCCGTAATTAGCCGTACTTGCAAATGTGCCCTTAGTTTGGCAAGTGGGGAGGGAATGAAGGAAGGTAAGAAGTATGAAGGACAGAGACAGAGCAGCTGCTCCAGAATATTTTCTGTAGCTTCAGTCATTCCTCACTTATTCGCTGTCTTGGTTCTTTTTCCAGAACTGGAAATGGGATTACAATAAGGAAGAGAGGAGGGAGCTGGGTTCCTTACCTGCTAAAAATGCAGAGGAATTCCCTTTTTCCCTATTTTGGTATTTTTACAGGTTCCCATTTCTGTTTAACTTCTCTGTGGGTAAGAGAAATGACACTTCCCTGCGGCTGGTGTGTAACGTGACGGAGGGGGAAAGAGAACAGGCAGGCAATGGAGGGGGTTACAACACCCATTTGATCATTGAGAAGTTAAACTGCAGCATCAGGTAGGGAATTTTTCCTGCATGCAAGGTTGTCTCTTGGTGTCTTAAAGCCTGCCACAGTCCAAGCCCCACCTGGATCACCAACATTTAACGTTATCCTCCCAAAAGCCCTGTGAACTGCTCTTCTTCCCTGGTTTCTAGATGGACACAAAATCATCGATGGGAACCGAACTATTGCCCTCCCTTTCTCAGTGACGGGAGTGACAAGGTGTGTCCCTCTGGAATACAGACACTGGGGCGGGTTCGCTCTCTCTCTCGGGTTTATTTCATTGCTATGAATAGCGTGTTCCTGCCCTGATATACTGTCCACGCTTACGACGCTCAGAAATCCTAAACTGGTTTTGTATTAAGAACTTTTATAAATATCTGATGCTGTGGGTCAGCACAACTGTGGCTGACAGGAAGCATGAGTAACACCTTAAAAATCATCTTAATGGAAAGTTTGAAAGTTGTGAATAATCCTGTTAAATGAAGGGGAAAAAGCGATTTAGCTTAAAATATTTAGAGAAGGTGCATCACTTGAGTAAGAAACCAATGCGCCTGAGTTAGAAATGTCATAACTTCAAAGAAATTGAGTCAGTGGTTCAGAATGAAGTGACATAGCTTTTAAAGGAAGGCAAGCGACACTGCTTTCCCAAAAGCAATCGGGAATACAGATTGTGTACACCTGAAAATACATAATGTGAAGTATAAACATGTGAAATAACATAGAAATAAGAACAGAAGAATATCTCCCCCTTCAAAAAAAAAAAAATTAAATTTCATCTATTAGCTTTGGAACAGAAACCCTGTTTTCCACGGGAAGGATGCTGGCATTGCCGAAAGGACACACTTTTTCTTGCTAGATTGGCCTTGGAAGATCCTTTGCCTGAGTTAATGCCATAGAACAGAGTGAGCCCATGTTCTTCTCTTCACACGCAGATCAAGCTCACTTTTTCCTGATGGCAGCCTCTGTTATCTTTTTACTAGAAATATACATTTCTAATAATACTGCAGATCAGTTTAGACACTGCACGAAGAATTATCTACCTAAAAAAAAAGGCGTTGTGTTCATTTTAGTAACTGGAAACAAATGGTCTTTTGCTCGTGAGCAGAGAACTGAAATGCTTACGCATATTGAGCGTTTGTTTGCTCATGTTGCAGTGTGACACAGACGCCTCGAGGAGGCACAGGGTGGGCTTGTGCTAGCGTGAGGGACTGCAAGAGATAACACTGCTGGGAGGCAGGGAACACGCTGGGTAACCTGTGACACTCCTGCCAGGTGTTAGTCAACCCTGCTCTTAAAGACAAACTCCACGGTCCCCCCCGCCCCGAGTCTGCTCTCCAGCTTGTACCGCACGTCGAACAGGGCTCTTCTGATCGTGTCCACCCTCAGCGTCCAGTGGTCCATCCCCCTCCGCGCTGCAGCAGCCTTTGGTGCAGGGCAGTTATCACGTCCCCCTCCCTTCTTCTTTTTAACGTTAAACAACCCCAACTCATTCGGGCGCTAATTAATGACAGTCCCTGCCCCAAGCAGCTTGGTAGTGGGCCCGATCAGCCTGATGTCATTACTTCACCATGACAATTTTCTAACTAACTCCATGTGATATTCCATCTGCTTGACACTATTAAAAACTTTTTATATAGCCCTTATTATTGTAGTTGCTGAGCTCCCCGCAAACATCACAGTAAGGAAGGGAAGTGCTGTTATCCCCACCGTGGCACAGACAGACCATGACCTGCCAACATCACACAGCGAGTCTTATCAGAGAATTAAATGTAGGTCCCTAAAGTCCTCGGCCAGCTCTATCTGTACGGTATGTTAATGTGGAGAACCAAGACGCTCCTGAAGTGGCGAGCAGATAGGGAAAGTATGGAATTATATGTGAGAACTTTATTATTTTTTAATAAAATCTCGCTTTATTTTTAATAAAGGCAAGATTATAGGCGTGATACTCCAGAAAAAAGTAGTTAAATACCACTGGTTTTTTGGGTTCCTGTCTGAAGCAGTTTAATAACAGCACAACTACACCTGGTTGTTAGTCAGACAGAACTGAGGAGCCATTTAATCCTCACGCACCAAGAAGTTTGCAGTTGAATTTAGTATGCGTTTACGTTAAAGCATTAGCACGTGGGTAAGGAACTTTACGTGAGTTGCGTGGCCCTCAGTTTTGTTTCCTAGAGCTTGCTGCTGTGTGATTCACTTTCTGCCTTACATTGGGTAAGAGTGGCCCACCAAAGGCATCTGAAAGCCCTGCCTGCTCCTCAAGAGAGAGAAGCTGTCTTGTTTTAGCCTTCAAGCAATGCAGACTGTCGGGAGCACATGCATTTTCAGCACTGCACGCCTACACTAATTCAGAATGAACTTTTTTGCATCTGTGCTGTAGATAGCTGTATAAGAGTACCCCTGTGGCGCTTTCAAAGCGTAACCATTCTGATCATGAACATACCAAGACAACATTGATTCTGCTGAATCTGATTTTGCTCTTTACGAATGCAGTGCAGGGGAAGGGGAGAGGAGAACCACCTTAGTTTTTGCTTGAGATGATTTCACTTAGCCCCAGATTAACTCATAAATCTTGGTTTATTTAACTCAACGAATATTTTCCTGTAATGTGCACAGATTATATTGTAAAATCTCTTCAAAGTTCAGTTTAGAACCTTCTCAGGAAATAAACACGAAATAAAAGAAAAGGCATTGGAACGGTTATCTATCTGAGAGCTGAACAAAAGGTATGCTAGCTTAATTTGAGCCAGGGGAGCTGGACGGAGTTTGCGTTTAACCAGAAATGCTGGCAAAAATACACTTCAGTAGAGCCAGAACCACATGTGGCCATTCCACTTTAATTGTGCTTGTTTTAAAAGATAGGTCTTTAACATTTACCCTCTCCATGCTTGCTGTCTCTTTATGAACTGAAAATAAAAGCTCCCCAGGCAGTCATACTAAGACCTCAAGCCTAAAATTTTTCAGCTGAGTCAAAAGCAAAACCTGTGCTGAATCTACCCCATGCATTTTTTTTGTAGCCATAAGAAGGTTTGGCTTCTCTGCTGGTTTTTGTCCCTGAGTCCCCGGGCCAGTCCCAACCCAGGGAGTGGGTGTTTTGATACTAAATGTATCTCCTTGGTGGGGTCAAAGGCAGTGGCAGCAGCGCTACTGGTTCGAAGGCAGCCTGCCGTAATGCACTACAAAACCCGAAAGTACGCTCAACAATAACAAAAGCATTAACCGCTGACCCACAACTTGGTGAAATTCAATCCCACCATTAGGCAAACATGAAAATGAGATCCCAGAGGAAGGAAGGTTCAGATGTTCAAGACCAGAGCAATTGGGTGAGGAACACAGACAACGGGATGGAAGCTGTTGCAGACTGAGGAGAGCAGGGGAGAGGCTGCCAGTTCAGCGGCAGAATCTTTTAATACCATAAATTTCAACATGCACTTAGCAGTCAGTGTTTTGGCTCCACTTCGGAACAGAGCACGCTAAACCGATTTATACTAAAGATACCTTTCACCATTTTAGGGACACATTTAATGTGATATAATTTGGTTTCCCTGGGGTTGCTTCAGAGCCTCACGTTTCCAGATTTGCTTTAAGTTAGCTGCGCGTGTCAATGTGTAGGTTCTCACCACAAGGCTGGGGTGTTAGAGGAACCCGAAAGAGCTAAGCACCCGAGTCTGACTCAGTTGCAGCGGTGCAAAGCTGCAACCATCTGACGCGAGAAAAAACTAAGTGTGTTTCAGTGTGAGTCAGATGCAAAACTCAGAAGCACCCCAGAAAATACCAGTCATAGATGCTGTGTGTTTCGGAAAGGAGCCGTGGGTCTGCGTGCTGTCAGGCCGTACGCGCTCTGCAGCCATCGCCGGCAGGGAGCTGGAGACGGGGGCACTGGCAGGACTGCACGCTCTCGCAGTTGTTGTTATAGCGCATTGCTTTTTCCCCCCAGAACACACTCACTGCGGATGACCGTTCTCCTGAAGACGGCTTCACTCTGAACCCCGAGGACAGAAGAGAATACCCTGATCTCCAGGCTGCCCACCGGCCGTTCCCTAAGCAGCGATTCAGGCAGGAAAACGGGCATACGTCCTTGCAGAGAGATGGACCCAGATCTTTCCTCCTGGACCTCCCAAACTTCCCTGACCTGTCAAAAGCAGATATCAATGGGCAGAATCCCAACATTCAGGTACAAATTTCTGTTAATGTGTGATTTTATTTTTTTTTTTATGAGCTGCACAAATTATTTTACTGAACAAAGAGAACTTTCAGCCTGGCTTCCATGACATGCAGTCAGAACACCCTGTCTCTCTACCAATAGCACCAAGAGAGGATGCATATAATATAATATAATATACATTTTATATAATATAATTTTTTCTTAAGTGAATGCAGAGATTTCCATTTTTTCCTGAATTTCTCTTTGGATAGTGTTGATTGCCTACGTGTGGGTATCAATATAGACCTATTTATGATACTAAAGCCATCTTTGCTGTTGCCATTTTAGAACATATTCCCTTCATTGATATTAAGTGGGTATTTTAAATTCTGTTTTTAATTCTCTGTTGCAAAATTTGTTTGTGAACAGATTCTTTTTTGGTGTGCTTTTATAAAATGCAACCATACCCAAAGGTTATAAGAAACCAAGTCTTTAAGTTTCAGCTCAAAATGTGGTCTTCTGTATGGAACCGGGACTTAAATTTAATTTCTGCAGCAGCTGCTTGGAGTCAAAAAAAAGCTGTCTGCAAGAAACTTTGTTTTATTTTATTCCTCAAACTGTTCTTGGGTTTGGAATGGCCTCTTACAAGCCACTTGCATCTTGAAACTTCAAGGATTAGGAAGAGGAAAAAATGAGTTATTTGTTTTAAATTCAGAGCCTTAAAGCAAAATTGGCATTAATAAGCAGTCTTTTTTAACCAAAACAATAAATTGAAATGTTGTTCTGCCTAAGATGTGCGTATAAAAACAATACACTAATACAACTGGTTTTCTGGTTAAATTAATTCCTGGCTTCTTATAGTCCCCCAGCCCATAAAATTACCATCCTTTTGATATGTCTAAGAAGTACATATGTAAAGATAGATCTGTTGGTGAGAGACCAACATGATCAAGCGAGAACAAGCTGTCTCCAGGTTACGTCATAGATGGCTCGCAACCTCAAGAAGCCTCAAAGACTTGGATCAAGTGCGGGTCCAATTTTTGACAGGCCAAGGTAGTAAACATGTTCATCATGTGGTGACTGTACACATCCCTCACGCTAGGAAAAGCCATCCAGAAAGTCTTGGGAAGGGAAGGTAGGGAAGCTATAGGGGCCCCAGATTGTGGCATAGTGTAACATCATTGTTTGAACAGTACGTAAACCGCCGAGGAGGGCCGGAGGAAACAAAAACCTTCTCTGATTGGGAACAGCACTTAATGTTTAGACCCAGGGAATAGATAAATGAGATGGAAACATTTCCCTAGCTTGTCTTTATAGTAACTGCTTCTGCTATGACCTCTTTTTCCACCACCTGATCTTGGAAATGTGTCAGCCAACTGTGTCAGCAGTTTTGCTGGACTCGGAGAACTGGGAGGCCTAGTCCTGTAAAAAACACTGGGCAACATTAATCCCACAGCTCTTGTGCACAGGGATCATCTCTATCACAAACAGGCTCTCTAAGTTCTGCATTACTTGGGTGCTTACTTAGGTGCATAAATAAATAGGGATATACAAAGCTGCTTTAAGTTCCTGGTTGACAGCCCTGCAGCAGGTCAGGCCTCATGGAGATAAAACTCACATTAATTCATTACAGAGGCAATTCAAGTTTATTTCTTTGCCTAAAGGTTGTAAAAGGTGACCTAGACCTACTCTTTTGGGAAAAACAGGATTATAGCGAGTTCTTATTCATTAAACAATACTGTACTCACCTGAATGGAAATAATGACACTTGTTGACTTGCAAATGTCTTGTCGGCTGTTTGGCAAGTGAAAGCAGAATTGATACTTGTTTTTCTTTTTGCACAATGGCTTCGGGCTCTGTAAGTTACAATCCTGGGGCTGTTAATTTTAAAAGTCCTCCTAGGAGACAGTGAGGTGGGAAAGGAGAAAAAAGCCTGTGTGTGTTAATCTAGCACAATGGCCATGTTTACCTCTCAAAAACCCACAGCTGCTTTTCCCTCCTACTAGTACAACTCTACATAGAACAAAACGAGCATTTCTAAGAGTAATTATACCTGGAAATTTTAAAAACCTAATAAACAGACATAAAACTCAGCTTGAAAAAGCAGGCTGAAAAGATACCAGCCAGATGCTCTAGCTTGCATTGTCTCGCTCCTGTTCTTTTTACCCCTGGTTTCCCAGGTTTGTGTACTGTAACAGGTAGCGCGCTACTTTCTGTTGTCCCACTGCTTTGCTGCTTTCCCAGCAGTGCTGGACACCGTGACAAATGAGCAGAAAAGGGAAAACATCTTACTGTTTGTCAGGAAAGGGCATTTTATCGATATTGATGCTCTTCAGAGAATTTGAATCTTGATCATATTTCACAACCAGTATACCTGAGACACAGCTGGGTGTGTTCCAGTTGTGATGGATTTGTTGAATGTTTTGGATGAGGAGATGGGTTCCAAGAAACTGTGCAGAGTTAGGTAGGATTCCTGTCCTAAAAATCATGTTGATGTGCCCTGGAAAACTGAAGTGAAATGGTATATGATTAAATCTGTTTTGATTAGTATCCTCACTGGGAATCAAGGGCTTGGTAATAATTGACAGGAGTGATTTTAAGCCAGAAGTTAATGCTGCCTGCCTGGTGATGTGTGTCTTTATCATTCTGCATTAGGCCTGTGGGCCATATTCACCAGTCATGCCACTCCAGTGCTGCTGTGTTATCTTTATTTATGCTCTTTGATACCTCTTCAGTTTATACCTTCTCTTAAAAAACCATCTACACAGAACCACCCACTCCAGGAACATACAGAACTACAGAGGAAAAAGGCTGTATGATCTGCTTTGAAAAAAGAACTGCAGACTTCAAACCAACTCCTCTCCGGGTTCATCCATGGCCATTTCCCTCACCTCTGTCCTATATCATGTCACTTTTAACACAGATGTATTTATTTGGCAGCATTTACGTTTGTGATTTGAAGCTGCTGGTTTCACTGCATTGGAAAGTGACACCCTCTTGTTATTGTCACAGAAGACTCAGCGGTATCTGTAATACTGAGCTCTGCCCATTCCATCTTATCCCTAGTCTAGCACGGTAAGAATCGGAGGGCTCCAGTAGTGCTCATTTTTTGTAAGGCTTTTAAGGCTTAATAGTTTAAGGCAGTAGCAAAGCAATAGTCCTCCCTGTCATTAAATTAACACTCAGAAAAGCAGAGAGCATATTTTCACTGTCTTGGTCCTTGGGCTGTGTCTGTACTATGGAGAACTCCGGGCTCCCAAGACCATCTCCCCAGTCAGTATTCCTGCTGCGCTGAGCTACCTGCCGCACCGCAGACACGGGGTAGCCATGCCAGGAACTAGCTAGTCCTCTTAGCAAGCTGGAGAGACTGGTCTAGGCAGAGCAGGGTGCCAGAGGGCCATGGTTAAATCACTTTCAATACCAGGGCTGTTCTTACCTCTGCACAGACTTCTTAATGTCGTGGTGTAATGAGCTCGCTGCAGAGTGCAAAATTCAGAGCTGGGTTTCGGACCAGATTTTTAGTTGTGGTGTTCAGTCGGGCCCATCGGAGAGTGCAACGAGGACTGGCAACATATAAATACAAATTTCAGGTTTCGAGTCACGTCTTCTTTGCTCCCAGCAAATTTTGAGGGTCCTTCACTTGCCTTTCCAAAAGTCCAGAAAGCTGTTCCAAGTGAGCTGCCGTGACATAACCAGAAGTAAATTAGTGTCACTACTGATATCATTTTAACTGAAGTTGTTATGTCGTGCGAACACAAATTTAACATTTCAATATCTTATAATGAACTCATTTCTGTTCTGCTATTAGTTACCTGATTGCTGACTTGCACATGCCCACCTTTGCAGAGTGGCAAGTTCTGCATTGAACATTTGCGTCAGTTGCATGAAGGAAACAGAGGATAGAAATGTCATAGAATCCACTGCTTGCACAATATTGCAAATGTAGTTTTTCCTGAAACATAATCTTCCAGTTGCTCAGGGCAATGTTTACACCATTAAAGTGAATTCAGAAACATTGTCTCAGTAAACAGGACGAAGCACACAGAACTTTTTGTGCGCTCCAACAGGCGGGGAAAATATTTATCTTCTGTATATTTTTGGCCAGGAGAAAATTGGATGTTGGTGTCTCAAGACATCTGGGCTTGATACATTTCTTTCATTAGAAATTGACTGCGACTCTGTTGTTTTAATCTACCTATGCCAATTGGTTTTAACAATTTTTAAAGGAACATCCTTATTTACAGCTCACACAGCTTCATTTTAGGTTTGAATACTTCTGGAGATGGTTGTGGATTTATACAAGAACCACGTTACCACAGACCTTTTGGGAAGCTTGAGAAAAAGATAAATAATCTTTACAGTTTTGATAATCACTGGAAGAAGAAATCAGAGATAACGAAGTCTTTAAACAGTCTCCAAGATAGAAATACTAAACTAGGTCTATTTAATTTTTCAGAGAAGATGTTTTGTTGGAGTAGTTACACAGCATGAAAGCTTTTCCAGAGCTGCTTTAAATGCCCGTTTTTAATGACTCTAATTCTACATCTCATTTCTTTTTTCCTTTTCATAAACAATCCCCAGTATAGAAACCGATCAAACAAGACACATGTATATGTATATGTATAGTCATACGGTAATGTTAATGCTATCTCTAAGTCCTGGCAGGAATTCAGTGAACGCTGATTTTTCAAAATTTTAGACTGGGCTAGGGGAGCAATTGCTCGCCCGAAGCAGCAGCCTTTTCTCACACCTCTGCCCTAACTTTTGGGTGGTACGATGGAGGGATTACTAGGATCACTCACTGATTTCCTCCCGGCCTCTGGAAGATGCATTAGAGTTAAATGGGGCTGGGCAGAGCATAGGTGAATCTCTGAAAACAAACAGAACAGACTCGACTGAAGTGGCAGTTCAGACAATCCCAGGATTCTTTATAGAATTTCTTTCACTCTATGGTTTTTTATGCCACATGTTAAACAAACAACTTGGTAATCAAAGCTTAAAATAGAAGAGAGAGGAATATAGGTGTGTGTCAGACTACCATGCTGGATTTTGCTTTTGTCGTATTCATTTTTTCAATAGGCTATTTAAAAAATCCTGCTTACGCTGGGGTGGAGCTCTCTTGCCACCTCGTCTCCCCACACCTCTCTTCTCTTTAAGACAAAGAGATTATTAATTGGAATAAGTTCTCAGGCCTGAACCCACCTGGTTCATGGGTGAGAAGGCAAAGTGAGTTACGGTCATGCTGGCGAGGCGAGAGACAAAGTGGAAGAACTCCTTCCGCCTGCCCAGGAACCACTGGAAGAAGCACTGTGGGATTTCTGACAGGCGTGCCTGCCCTGGGCACTGGGTCACCCCCTCGGGTTGTGGCTTCCCAGTTTGCTCCACGTTAGCTAGGTCTAAGCCAGATGTGAGACATTTTTGTCGCAGGGTAAGTTCTCGTGTGTTGGAAAACTTGTTTTAAAGGCCTTTGTAATAAGCTTCCTCGGTAGTAAACACAGACTGAGGCAGGAGATCTGACTGCACAGACATGTCTTGAAAGTAAGTTAGTGGCAGCTGGGGACTGCTGGCTCTCATGAGCCTGGAAGTTTGTACCTTACACGTGCCTCTCTTCCCCAGAAACAGAAGTTTCTCTGTCCCTACAAGACCCCTTTTGCTTAAACTGACTTGGCAGCCTGAATAAGAATTTTAAATCAAATCCCTGTGGTTCTTCACGCTGTACCTGGCTAAAATAATGTGTGTTCGTGCTGACTCACTATCATATAACTACAGATTACCAAGGCAAATGGAATCATTATCAAGCGCTCCCTGACTTTTTTTACACACACACACACACACACACACACACACACACTCTTTGCTGAGTCATTGCTTACAAAGTCAATGTGGTCTTAAACATACTTGCTACTAAAGTACTAGAGTCATACTATTTTTCACGTGGGCAGTACTAAAGCCCTGCGACTGGCCGCTCACTATTTCCTTTCACTTATTGTGAAAACTCTGTTTTGCTTGGATAGCTGCAGCAATTTTGAATCCCTGAACTAAACCCCGATGTTTTCAAACTTGTGAAATCCATTTTAATTCTTGGTCTGTAGAAACTGAGGTTTAATGAAGTAATCATTCCAATTCCATATTTAGTCTGGGAGTAAAATATCTCTTGTGTAAAGATGCTATTAGGCTGACAACTGCACTTTCCCTCACTCTTGCTCTTTCTCCCAGTGGAGCTTCTTAGTAGCCTCAGAGTTGTTTCATTTCAATGGCTTGGTCGATGGTTAAATGCGAAGCATGCAATAGATGCAAAATCTCCTTTCTCCACAGAAGGATGTGCGGGCATTGTCTTGGCTGTGCAGCTGTGTCTGCAGCTACGAAGCTACGGCAGCCGTTCTGGTTTGCATCCTGTGTCACACTCCTTGGTGGATCACGGGTAGCTGAAGAAACACAGATACTCTTTTCTTTCTTTTTCTTGTGTGTATCTTGTGATTTTACTAACAACAGTTGTATAAAACCAAGCTTTTTCTCCGAAGTGCAAAGCCATAGAGCCATGTAAATGACTTTCAGCATAATAGTACATTATTCTGTTTTCTCTGCTTTTGCACAACCCAATTTTCATGGAGTACTGTCTTGGAAGACTGCTTTGTATATCTATAAAAGAAGAATACCTCCGTACCCATTAAACAGTACACGTCTATCTGATAGTCACTTCTGTATCATGCTTGTCACCCAATCCAATGAACCACATTAGCATGAAGCATCGGAACATTTTATGATTTACCTGTGGCCACGCTATGCTTGCATGATTCATAGAGCCCAGGTTTCTGATGGCTAGCTCCTATTTCTACCTAAATATCCCCCTATATGCACGCACAGTATTTATCCAAGAGTTTGACAATTACACATTTTTCAGTGCAGAAAAGGTTGTCCCTGTGCAGAATTACATTTACATTCATGATGTCTGTGAGAGAATTGGGTCGCAAGCTTTGAATCTTGGCTCTGGGCTTCCGTAGAAACTGTTAACGGGCCATATATCATTATACTCTCCAGCACAGAAGGAGGACCTACTTCAGAGGGCTTAGCAGCGAGTGACTTGGCGATGGTTGGAAGAGCTGCTGGCCCTCATCACCGTGGAGCACGGTTTCACATGGCGGTGTGATGGAAACGCGGGTGGTGCGGGAAGGCCGTGCAAGGGGACGGGCTGAGCTGCCGCTAGAGGGCAAGGCAGATGCGGACCCGGCCGAGACCCGGGGCGCCGCGTCTTCCACCTTCGCACTCGTGGCCTTAGACTTGAGTCATTCCAAGTCCTTGGAACAGGCTCGGCAGGCTGGTGTGCTTCATGCTTGCCTTGAATTCAGCCTCAGCATAATTAGCATAACAGACTAGGTTTTCTTTTATCCTGGTCATGTATGTTCGAGTTTAAACATCTTTTCCCCATAAGGCAGAAAATTCTGCTGCAAAGGTTTTAGGCACAGTATGGGTTATTATTTTGTGGGGGATTTTTCATAGCCTTTGTTCCAAGGTCTGATTCAGCAGAGGTAGCAGAAAGAATCACTCAGCCGCCGCATATCTCTGGGCTCAGTAATCCACATGTGGTTTACAACATGCGAACCCTAGGGTATTACACAGCCCCTTTGCAAGGCAACACCAGTCGCTTGTCTTCGCTGTATAGAAAGTTTCCCCCGACTAGGAGGAAATCCTGACACACAGCCTGCTCTCTTTTGAATCCCGTAGGTTACCATTGAAGTGGTGGATGGCCCCGACACCGAGACAGACAAGGATCTGCAGAAAGAGAGCAGCAAGCCTAGCTGGCCAGTCCCATCACCTGACTGGAGAAACTGGTGGCAGAGGTCCTCCACCTTGACTCGCATGAGCAGCGGTGACCAGGACTACAAGTACGACAGCACTACTGAGGACAGCAACTTCCTAAACCCTCTCGGTGGGTGGGATAGTCATGCACCCAGTCACCGGACATTCGAGTCCAAGGAGCAGCCAGAGTATGGTAAGTTTGCGTTCCAGGCCTCTTATGGGCATCTTGGGATTGTAAAAACGAGTTTGGGGGAAATGAGAATGGTGAGGCATCGCTGAAAGTAGGCCAAGCAAAATAGAATTTTTCAACATGTGGCTTTTGTTCATCAGCTTTTAAATACAAATCTGTGCAGATGCACAAGCTGTACTGTGGTAGCTGCATTCCACTAGTAACTCTATAATCTTGAAAATCATACCAGTTATCCCATAAGAGGACCTTTTTTTAGTCCTAAGTGTACTTTTTTTAAAAGCAAAGGAAACAAGGTTTCATATTTATTTTTAGAGTAAGGATAAGTACAAATCTAGAATCGTGCGGTGGTTTGGGAACTAAAGTATAATTATTGGATAAATAAGCAAGATCTAAAACGTGGTAGTATTTGGTGGATACACAAATAAGATGAATTATGTTGGTGCATGTGCGGGGAGTGGCATATGCAGCAGGAACATTGTGTATTTGCGTGTGTAATTCTCTTCCAGATGTGTCACGGCGAAAAAAACAATTGTTTTCAGCTTGTTGTATGAAACAGTTGCAGAAACTAGAAACAGAGAGGAGCCACAGTTATTCACTGCCCCAACGGGCTGTAACCATTCATGCGGGGAGGACTCGAGGGAGGTGAGCTAATATGTGCTCACAGGTAGCTCAGAGCCTCTCAGATTTAAGTTGTGTGTATATACAGAAGATTTTTAGTTAGAGCAGGGTTTCAAAGCCACAGTACTTTTACCCTGGCGCTTCTGTTGCGTTCCCTAGATTCTGCGGCGTGGCTGTCATGCCCTGATTCTGTCTTATTTTTCCCCTGTTTTGGTTAACTTTAAGTCGTAGAGCCTTAACAATCGAGAGAGACTTTTTATGGAATGGTATAGTTGAACACATACATATGTATTAAATTTTGTGGCCAGAAGATTAAAGTCTATCCCTTCTTTTTGCACCTGCGTTTATTTGCGGGCACGCTCTATTGCCAAGAATTCATGTATTAGGTAGTTGTTCATTTAGGTAAAATAAAATTGCTTTCACAAATAATTGTGGTAGGAAAAAAAAAATAGTAAGAATTACAAATATAAAAATAGGAAGAACAGGTTGAGCTGCAGCTGAAAATCTGATGTGGTATATTTAAGAGTAGGTACGGTCTGTTTCATAGTGCAGTATAAACACTAGGGAGGTAGGCCTAAAAATTATCCCAGAGCTCTCTGCCGTTCACCAGAGCACCCTACTAACTGGAAGAGACTTCTGGCCTTCTGACTAACCTAAAAGGCCATGTGCCATTGGCCTTGGCCAGGAGGATGGAGCAGCAGATCCTCCTGCCTATATGGGGCTTTTATACTAGTTCCAGCCATTGCCCTGTTCACACGTTTCATGGTTCTATCATCTCCCGCATCCCGCCCCTGCCAAAAAGCACCGCGTGGCTCTGCCTGCCCTTCCTGGGCCTCCCAGGCTGGGCTCTTTGACAAGCATCGCACCTGCTCACCCTCCCTCTTCCTCACCAGCCAAGTAGAGAACAAAATTCAGAGTTGGAAGAGAGCTGGGAAGGAGAGCAGGGCCAGGGAGAGAGGGCAGATCACATTGTCCTAAGACACCTCTGCTGCTGTAGTGCCCGCCTGTTGGCAAGCCCCAGAATGGCGGGTCTTTGCCCACAGACAGTAGCCATGTTCCTACTCACATCACACCATGGACACCTGATGCAAGTGTGGTGGCTTCCCGATCGGCAGCAGCGTAAGAAAAGGAGGAAAAGCACACGAGGTCCCTGCCATGAGGAACTCACATCTAGGCAGCTTGCTATGAGCGAGATATATAACCTTCCCATACTCCTGGCAATAAATGTTTAATAGCACCCCACAGAGTTGTCGTCAGTCATTACATATGGTACAAATCAAGTTACGTGTTCTACTAACCAGCTCAGGAAGCCCACAGACAGCATGGCAGTGGGGGGGGAGTGGGAATCGCGTGTAGCACAGAGGCCAGTGCAGGCAGGGACCTGGCCCTGTGTCTCGCTTGTACATATGTGTTCAGCCTATAGCTATAGAGCACGGCTGGCTCAGAGTCGCTGAGCCCGATTTGCCTTTGCTACCAGTGCTGGTTTAACCCAAATGAGCAAAGGCTGCAAGTTATCATCGCAGGGTCACTTAAACATCTCCTGTAGATTGTAGAGAAATCCATGAAGCCAGATGCTCCCTAGCGAGAGACAGCAGTCAGCTGGGGAGGCCAGTGGGAAGGCGAGAGAACCAGGAGTGGTTCATGGACTCCATTTGGTGGCCTTCGCAAGGTGGGACATGCAACAGTTAACTCAGCAAACAAAGGAGACTGATTCCAGGGGGTTTAGATACTCACAGTGGCAGCAAGCCACAGTGGTGCAGACAGTATCGTTTGCACTTGGCTGGCTACCAGAAGAGAATAAAGTTGTGTTTCGCTTTCAGAAGGTTCCTGCTAATAAACAGTCAGATTTGATGTTATTTAATAATTCACGTGAAACACTACAAATTACATATTGTTCTGGGTGCAAGATGCTTATGTGGTTCCCCATATTCATGGCAGTATTCCTGTAATATCTGTTTCCTGTTCAAAGGACCGAAAAACAAAATTGCAATTTTCACGCATGACCCTCAGCCTCCCATAGTCCACCATTTGCGTCCTAAAGATTAATTAAGTGAGTATTGTTGAGCTATTGCCATGTGTTTTGAAAAGAAGAAAAAGCTAACTTCATTTATCCTGTGCCTGATTAGTCTGTGGTCAGAAAACATATTCCTATACACAGGGAAATTATGTGAATAGATGTGTACTGTTAGTTCATGACCCAGCTTTGCAGCTGAGGATTCTCAGCTGCCAAAAGGTCAAAAGAGAAAGGAAATATTTTTTCAAATAATCTTGCGTGCATTTCCCTGAGGAGCATCAAGTGTGAAAACCATTTAAACAGCAGGCTTACGCCTGGCATTTAGCCCGAGCTTCAGGTAGAGACATCTGGATTCCATTCTTGTTTTGCCTTCTTAATAAAAAACACTACACAGTAGTTCTGGGTAGTAGGAGTTTTGTTTCTTCATTTCCTTCCTCATCTTTGTTCTTACACAGATTATATTGATGGTGAGGGAGACTGGAGCCCATGGTCCCTTTGTAGCGTCACCTGCGGGAGCGGCAATCAGAAGCGGACGAGGTCCTGCGGGTACGCCTGCACTGCCACCGAGTCACGGACCTGCGACAGGCCTAACTGCCCAGGTGTGATGGTGTTCACGTGAAGTGCTGTCGGAGGGGAGCGGGGAGAGGGGGTCAGGGCCGGGAGGAGACCCCTCCTGCGCACAAAGCCCAGGCCCCCTTTGTTCCCTGGCGAGGGAGGAGTTTCGGTGGGAAGAGACAGCGCTGGTTCTCAAGGCCATTTATGAAATGGCAGGTTCCTTGCTAGTAATAACACGCTGCTAGATGCAGTCTGCTATCCCCTGGGACTTAAAAGGCAAATACAGGCTTTTTTTAGGTTACGGCAGTCATTTTTGTGCACAGTACATTTTGTATTCCAAAGGGTGTAATCTACTCTCTTGAAACAAATTTGTATTAATTTTAGAATTTCAAAACAGCTGTCCTGACCATTACCTCAGCGAGCTCGTATTTTGCTGTGCAGTGGACGGGTGGGCATGCCTGTGTTGTGAACAAAATAGCTCCTCCCCAGTTACACGGCTTTTAAGTTTTGTGCCTAATGTATACAGAGTTGCTTTAAGACCCCATGTGTATTGATATGGAAAAAAAATACTTTAAATACATGCTTTGCCTTTCACTCCAGAGATTTTGGGTTCATTGGGCATTAAGCTACAAAAATTCCTGTCCTAGAGAGTTAAGGTGAAATGTCATCTCTGTTTCATTACATGTTGCTTGATAATTGGAGAATTATCAAACAGCAAGTTTGGTCCTGCAACAGCTGCGCACAATGGGATGAAGGAATGTGAAGTTTTGGCTTGAATGTGTTCAGAAGATATGGCCAAGGACCCTTACCATAGCTCCTACCCGTCTGCAGGCGTTGACATTGAAATGCCAGTAACGGAGGTGTCCTTACCATCACGCAGTTTTCACTTTGGTGAAAGCAGGGCTTTTACATCATAACAACGTAAAGCTGCTATGGAAAACTTTCCCATGATGTTCTTTAAATGCTGCTGTGTTTTTGGCTTCAGGCAATTTTGTAATGCACTGGTGCAGTAGTTGCCACAATGCATGGGATATGTGCAATTTCATTACTTCAGAGAGAAGTAAAAACACATGCCGTGGTGGCTTGCATTTCACTGAGTTTACTTAATGACTCAGAAAGGCAGAAATTCTTAAACTGGAAGTCATGTTTTTTTGGTGGGAAGTGAAATGTCAGCGGTGCTGGAGAGAAGACTTAGGAGCCTCAGTGACAGAGGAGGAGAGAAGTTTCTCACTCGCAGACAGATGTGGGCATCCACTGCAAGGTAATGGCTGCTAGGCAGTTCAGGAGAAAAGTGTTTCTGGATGCTCTCATACATCCTAAAACCTCAATAATAAGGGGTTAATGCCAGAAGAAAGCGTGTAGCCCCCAGTTATATCCTCCAGTATTTATTACCAGCTAGCATCAAACGGTGGCAAACTTGAAAGAATATATTATGTCATATAACAGACCCCCAACGATCAGCAAGCAAAATATATTCACTCTTTGAGGCTGTGCTGACATTTTTAAAATTACAAGGGCAAAGCTCAGCTTCTGCTGTTTATAATTCCAGCAGTGAATTACTGCTTTGTAATGGGTTTTTGGCTATCTATTATTCTGCATCTACTGCTGGAGTTAAGGCAAAACCCTATGATAATTTTATTGAAAAGCAGCCTGAGGCTGTTTTGAAGCTTTGCAAGCCACTATTATGCCCCAGTTCAGGAGATCAGGAGAAAGTTCATTGGCAAGAAGATGAATGGTGAACAGACTTCATTACTAACCATATAGTTATCACGTATTAAAGAGCTTTCTGCTCTCTTTGGAGGTCTTTAATTTAATGGAGGGGGAAAAAACCTCAAACCTGTTCAAATGCTTCTTTGAAGAGACATTTGTTCTAAGGCTACATGGCACAGAAACCTTAGGGAAACATCAGGCTGGTAGGTAGGCCAAACTAAAGCAGCAATGAAAGGATGTTTACTTTGGCAAGATCTGGCAAGATACATGTTCTGGCAATTAACACATTTTCTCTCTACTGATAGCAAACACTTAACTGGAGGTTGTTGGAAGATCCTGATATTTAAAGATCCTGATATTTTATTTGGGGGATGGGACAGATTGGCGAGGTTGTTTATCTCTCGCCTACTCGCACCTTTCAACTCCCTAGCACTGGGAGAGGGCAACAAGCGCCAGTCTTCTTGTAATAGCATCATCTTATCTGTGTCATTGCAGGGGGTGTGGGACTAGATAACCTTTAAAGGTCCCTTTCAACCCAAACTACTCGATGATTCTTTCTCATACTTCCTGAAAAATGGTTGCCTACATACGGATATGAACTTATTCACCTGTCCTCAGGCATGTCGCTCTGTTTCAGAAAGTGACACAAAGGCTGTCTGCTTTAGACATCACGTTTTACCCAGGGCTTTAGAGCTTCCATTAGGACACTCGTTTTTATCTTGTCAGTCACTTGTGATACATGCTCTGGAGAAGACGCTGGTGACATAAAGCCGACCAGGTGGCTGTTGGTGAAGCGTGTGCAAAGCTCCTACCTGAATTACTGGGAGATGCTGGCAAGCTTTGGATCAGGAAGAGGAGGAACAAAATTGGTTCCCTCGCTACTGGAACCCTGTACTGGGTTGAGTTTGCTGCTTAAATATAATCTAAGATCTAAAACTTGAACACTTTTGACCTTTGGGCTAAGCTAATGCTTTAGCTTCTTAACATGACAGATTCCTTGGTCATCATGCTTTTAAGTGAACACTACCTCCAGCAGCAACTTCAGATTGCTTCCCTGCCAAACAAAAGCACCTTGCAGAACTGGGGAAGGAAGGGATGACAGGGAGGCAGTTGATGATTGCATTGTGTTTTAATAGGAAAACACCACCGCCACTAACACGTGTTTGTCTTAGGGATCGAAGATACCTTCCGGACAGCTGCCACAGAAGTGAGCTTACTGGCAGGAAGTGAAGACTTCAATGCTACCAAGCTGTTTGAAGTTGGTAAGCAGCCTAGTCAATCTTTCAGTGATAGATAAGAGACTTCCTTAGATTCTCCTGTTTTGACTCTTCAAACCATTAAAATTGTCAGTATTAATGACCATTTATTATCTTGCTGAAGTTTACGATCTGCACCTTAGCTTGCTTCTGTCATAGAATCTTTCTCTTCTTAAGTCTTAGCAAATTTCTGTGCTTCTTTCATTACAAAATGGTGATTCTCTGTCCTAGTTCAGAAAAGAGCTGTAAAACTCCACAAAAAAAATTCAAACACCGTTTAGCATTTTGCTGAAATAACCTCAAATGGAAGATAATGGAAAAGCATTTGAGGTAAACAGCTGTCACATTAAAAAACATGACAATGACTTTTATGAGCACGCATAGCTTTTATAACTGTGTGCGCTGCAGTGAGGCTGGCCAAAGCAATTTTATAGGGCATGACTTGATACTGATCTATCTAAAACTCAGCCCAGCCTCTATAATGTTCTGATTTCAACCCTCCAATGAAACCATAGCGTGGCCACTCTTAGACACTGGATGCTGGACTAATTGGGTAAATGATGTAATCCAGCACCTCCCTCCTATGGTGGTAGAGGACAATAGTTAATGACAGCCAGGATAGGACTCTTTAAGGAGATAGAAAAAAAGGACACAGATCGCTAAGTAAATATTTTGCAAGAATGTTTGCTGTAAGAGTTTTAGGTCCCAGTCTTTGCCTTACTCCAGAATCCTGTTAAGTAAGTGTGGAGCAAGATTTGCGGGGTTTTTTTGAAAGCCCGTAGCATGATACAGACACCTTAAATAATGTTTTAGGTTGAAGACGTTTAACTGGATTCTCCCAAGACTCTTGCAAAATAATAAAGTGCCAGTATTAAATGTGCTACTAGTTTATAAATCTCTTTGATCCCAGCTATAAGTCATGGCTCTGGTGCCATTAAATCCACCTAATGTACAGACACTCTGATATTATGTCACATATGCCCTTCTAGAATCTGAATCACTTTTGGTCGCATTTGCCAGCTAAGCTGTCAGTCTCCATGTTCAAACTACAGCTGCTTGAAATACCCCTTTGGGAAGATGGAGACCAAACAGAAAAAAAGTATTTGTTAGTTAAAAGAAAGACTGAATTAGGGCTTTAATAACGAACTTCAGAAAAAGTAATCCAGGCCTTGCTTGCCATCTTGGTATTTCTAGCATCATGAGAAACTTAATCCTTCAGCATCTGAATCTGCTGTTCTTACAAGGTGAGTGCGTGGACTAGGGGTTTAAACTGGAGACTGGCATCAAATCACTGTGATTTCCCTATTTCAGTTCTGTCGCTTGTAAACCCATGATAGTGTCTCTCGTGCTACATGGGGATATCGGCAGCTTAATTGGAATTTGCCAGGTAGAAGAAATGTCAAAAATACCTACTGGCATGGTGCTGCAGTATAATTCAGACTAGCACTGCCTGAGGCCCTAAAGCCAGTCGCACGTGTGATTTCTTTATCTGAGGAGACAGCACATTAACACATTGCAGGCGGGGAGGAAAGCTTTGACTGGCCTTTCTTTCCTAAGCAAAGCACTGGTGCTGAACAGTTACGCTTTCCTCATTTATTATCACTGATCATATGAACTGGGATGCTGCATAATGTATCTTAAGTTTCCATTTCCTGCCCTTAAACAGATACTGATAGCTGTGAAAGATGGATGAGCTGCAAAAGCGAGTTCTTGAAGAAATACATGCACAAAGTGGTCAATGATCTTCCCAGCTGCCCATGCTCCTACCCCAGAGAAGTTGCATACAGCACTGCCGAAATCTATGATCGAATTAAAAGGAAAAACTTTCGCTGGAAAGATGCGAGTGGTCCAAAGGAAAAACTGGAGATCTATAAGCCCACTGCACGGTACTGCATCCGCTCCATGCTCTCTTTGGAAAGCACAACGCTTGCAGCACAGCACTGTTGCTATGATGATAATATGCAGCTGATTACCAGAGGGAAAGGGGCGGGTACACCAAACCTGATCAGCATCGAATTCTCAGCAGAACTCCATTACAAAGTGGACATTCTGCCTTGGATTATATGCAAAGGTGACTGGAGCCGATACAATGAAGCACGGCCTCCAAACAACGGGCAGAAGTGTACAGAAAACCCTTCAGATGAAGACTACTACAAGCAATTTCAAGAAGCGAGGGAATACTAAGATTTTCCTCCTTTTCAGGCACAAAATAGCATTCGTTTCCTGGATGCCAAAGAACTGATAACGGCTGCTGCATTGTCTCCTTGACAGGGGTTGATCAGTTTCTTTCTAATGAATGTATATAGTTGTAATATAATACATAAGTATTTTTCATAGTGTGTGTAATTTATAAACACATATCTCTATCTCACACACACCTACTTTTACATACAGACATACATAAACATTGTCCTGGTAGGATTTTATACTGCAATAACATTCATTTAATAATGTGCATTTCATTTTATTCCCCAACTGTAACATAAGGGGGGGGGGGGGGGGGCAGCTGCCATCACCATCAGGCCTCAAGGCCCCAGCTGCGGAGGGCACATATTTAAAAGTTGTTATAAACAATAGGATCGAAGAATGTACTCTTCCATATGGGAATCGTTTACAAGATTAATGCACCTAAAGCATCAGTTTTCTCTATAATTGATTTCATGACTAGTCATATCTAAGAAAGGAAGAAATTTTTTTTTGGAAGGGTAATACTCAAAAGTGAATATAGACAGTTATTAGCAATTTTTGTCTTGGAACTCTTCCTGTTACCTTCTAGCTCAGGTCTTTGTAGTCCATCTGACGTAGGCTTGCAGGGAAATGTAGCTGTGGTTTTCCTAGGAAGCAGAAAAAGTCCCGACGCAGTGGTTCTGCAAGAGTTACAAACAGCCAGCTCCTGGAGACATCTCAGATAACGGAGTTACAGCTGTCAGGGCTTGGCTCTTATGCCGGGGAGCAGATCTTCAGGGCAGCTACCTGTAAATGAAGCATGCCGTAAGTCTTTGGAGGAGTGCGGCCATGTCAAAGAAAAAAAAACCCTCACAGTTACTTTCCAGTTTTTAATATGAAGAGTCTTTAGATCTGCTTGTTTCTTTCTTTTAAGAAAAGAAAGAAGTTTATTTTTTTAAAGAACGGGAAAAGTGGAATACACACGTCTAAGTTCCCTGAGGTAAAGCATGCAACTGGCCCTTTTCCCCCATTTAGCATACGCTGAGTGCACAGTGTCCTATTCTTTAAGGAAGCTGTCTGGGAGGAACTATTGGTGAGTTAAAATGTCTTAATTTTTTTAAAAAGCTAGCATTATTTTTGTAAAGTATTTATTGAATTGTAACAATAACTCACATGTGGGATATGTCTCTAACATGAAAGGCGTCTGTAGATGGAACTCGATGGCCAAGAATAAGACTGTTGTTAGGCAAAAGTTTTACTTCCAAATTTTTATGAAGTGCAAGTTTACATACATAATCCTGTAATTAAGCAGCTGATACCTGCGTTCTTATGAAAGATAAAAATGACACCCTGGGTAAATAAATACTTACAGTTCCATCCTGTAAAAGGCTGTCTTGCTGCAAGTCAATGTCTTCATTTGGAAAACTAAGGCTAAATGTCATTAGAGAAATGCCTATTTTCGGGTTATGCGGTCTGATACACATCTGCGCACTGCATGTGGAACCTCACACAGCAGTAAAGACGATCTCGCATTGCAGCCAGTCTTAGCTGAAAGATTCAAGACAGCCACGAGAGACAATTCCTTCTGCTATATATGTACACACATAAATACTGTAAATCTTTTCTCTAGCTCTGTTGGCCTTTCAGGTGCTGGTTGATTGCGACTTCCCAGACAGACGTGTGCACGGTCTCCCCAGCATTAACATATGCGTAATAAGTCTGCTGAGTCTGGGAGGTGTCAGGCTTGTGTTGGTCTCCCCAGGTGGTACAAATCAGGAGATTAAAAAAGCAGCCTGAGCCTCGGACACGCACTCTGACCAAATGTGTGACGCATACGCTGCGATGGCTCTCCCCAGATCTGCCAGAGCTGGTCTGACAGGCTGCAGAGCCTCGGCACTGTACTTATGCTCCAGGTCTCCAGAAACGCAGTCGTCCACACAGAGCTACTGCACGTATGCAACAGCAACTGACCTACTGAGGTAACTTCAGCAGCTGGAAATCTTGGCCAAGTCATCAGATCTTCCCAGATGCAGGCCTGAGTGGGAGGTGGGGGGAGCTGTGGATATATTCTAGCACTAGCTGGTAGTAACAAAACATGGTTAGTTGAGCAAGAGGGTAAACATGGGGATCGCCCCTTAAGTTTTATAGAAACCAGGTTTTGTAAATTCTTGCAAGGTCATCAGAAGGAGCCACTAGCAAGCGGAGCCAGTTAAATTGACAGCAGATGGATGAAAGGCATAAGCAACTCCAGGATCAGTCACTTAATAGGGAAGACAGGTATTTTCTGCAAACTGGGGGAGAAAGCCCTGCTTTTTACTTCACTTAGCAGTGGGGGGGAACAACAGTCTCAGGTTTCTCTGGGAGGGCGATGAGAGGGCGGTCACAATTCTTGAAATATAAAACACATCCCTGCAGTTTATGGATTAGTAAATTATGGTGCTATTGAGAAATACTACTGCACCATTCATGCTGAACATAACAAATAAAGTGTCAGGGAAAAGGAAAAATTATTCTAGTAAACGAAATGATGCACAAAGTTTCAAGCATTACCACTCATAATTTGCGGTAATCTGAGGGAGCCGAATAACCACTGATAAGGATCTACCAGGTTTTTCATAGGATGAGCCCTGGAGCACACATCAAGAGAGTATTCGCACTTCGGCATTCTTAAGCAATGGTCTTTACTAAAAACAAAGTTGGTCCTACTTTATAATAAATTATGATCCATTCAGGACTGGGCTGCTTTTTTGGTTTTCTGTTTTCTTTTATCTCCTTTCCAATGACTAAAATTGTACCTGGAATGATTTTGTGTAGTAGGCCTTAGCAAGCTGCTGGAGTTTACCGTGGCCAAATTTGGCTCAGTCTCTTAAATACAGAGTTCTTCATGTTAGAATAAGACCTGAGGAAGGGTTTATGGTCTCATGTTCTTAGGTGCAGGTTGGTAGTCAGAAGAAGCTGTTGTTAACGTTTCTAAGTTACCACAGAACGGGCATACTGGAAAACCCAGCCAAAGGTTTGAGGAGGATTGAAACAAGCAGAACTAAACAGGGCTCGTGGTCTCAACACTGAGAAATCCTCTGAGAGTCCCCCACCGGTAGCCATCCTGCTTCCCAAAAGGAAACTTAAAATACAGACTTTACTGCAGCCTCTCCGTATCTGAGCAGTTGTGTTTACCTATTTCTCCTCAGCAAAGCCCAAGTAGGATGTTTTCACCTCCTGGCTTCTCGTTCCTCTGCAAGCACAGCTGTTTGTGCAGCAAAAGGACCCACTCAAGTCACCCAAGTTATTTTTAACCCTGATCAGTTAACAGATACAGATTACCGCATGGCTTTAGAGTCGAGTTGGCGGGAATGCCTTAAGCTGGCACTGCTGGTGTGAAAGATGTGTGGAGCAGTGCCCCGAGGCAGCCATAAATGGATTGAATGCGTACCTTTGATGGTTAAAAGGATGAGTGGGCCTGGCTTCACATTGCCCGGACAGCTGCTGAGCAGCAAAATTCCACTAACATAACCCGCAGTGATGCATATGGGTTATAGGACAATATAGCGAAAAACAAAAACATACACACATCCATGAATCCCCACAGTCCTGCATTAGTTACCAGCTGCATTTTTTTCCCCCCACTGTGCAAGATGGTTAGCACTGTCAACACAACGCATTCTTTCAAAAAATGCTGGTGAGTTCATTGGGCTGCCTTTTCCATATATAGGATTTTCATTGAGATTGTGGGGTTGGTTGCAATGCATAACTGGTGCACCTGACACTTTCAATTGAGTGGGGTCAGGTGAGCCAAAGGCAGGAGAGGGGAGAAAAGTAACCTTTTCCAGTTGAAGAATCCGCTGCTTCATGGCAGGGCATTGCAGTATATACGTGAGCCATTTAGCAAGGGGATGCCCCTGCCAGACCACAAAGAGCCCTAACGTCGCAGCCTCTTACCTGTGATGGTCTCCCTGGTCCACAGCAGGAAGGCAGTGAGGGAGAGCCTGGACCTCGTGGAGGTGGCCCAGGGAGCTGCCTGAGGCTAAGGAACCACAGGTTCCACCTCAGGCCTCCCCTTGATCCCCTTCCTGCTTTGTCCATCAAGGTGCCTCTGGAGCCGCCCAGCAGCCAGCCTGGCTGCTCTGGGTGCCTGCTAGGCGGCACTGCCTTGGCTTATGCATTCAGCAAGCATTCATCCATTCTTGGAGAAAATTACTCACGGTCAGGCTGGACGGACTACACAGAAACCTGGCGAGCGCCCTTCCTAGCAGGGTCAAGGAGCCTTCAGGGCAGGGAGCCTGTTTATAACCCACCCAGACAAAGTTACTCCCCAGGGTCCCTACAGTCACCCGCACGATCATCTGACACCACACAAGGGGCAATGGCATGGCAAGGCCATCTCTTTCTAATCCAGAAGAGGAAGCCTGCAAAACAGAAACGGACAGGCTGGGATCTCTTTCTGCTCACTGCATGCACCTGCACAGGCACAAGCACGGCTGTGTCCCTCCCCTCCGTACACACAGCGCCCGGAGCGCTTGGGAGGGAGGGCACGAGCAGGAAGACAGCCAGCACTAAGCACCAGAGTAAAGATGACAATTTTTCCAGCAAACTGGTGTGAGTGTATGCCTGGCTGCATGGCATTTATGTGACAGCTGAGAGAGCGTGTGTTTTTCTATCACCAGTCCCCCCCCCCGCCCTGCTTCCCTTTGTAACTTTTAATGGAAAAATGTGTGGGCAGTTTCCATTATGCCTGCACTGTTTCAGACAAATTAAGGGGTTGGCTAAGAAATCACTGGTTTCATATTTCATACAAAATACACACACATGCATATATTTATATATCTATGTAAATTAATTTAGGATATCCTCTAGTCATGCACTTCAGAGCAGTACGCTGCTGAGTGTAGTGTCTGTAGTAAAGGCCCTACAGAAGAGCTCTTCCTTTGGGCCTGCACAGCGGGGGGGTGAGGCTATTTCTGCGCTTGCATGGAGGAGAGAAGGGCCAGGAAGCTGAAATGGCAGCAGTCGTTCTTCGGCTCTGCCTTTTACTTTCTGAGTGGCAGGTTTATTCATTTTTCCTCTTCAGGAGCATTGCTAAAGCCACATATGCCTTTTATGACTGTGCTAATTTTCTATCAGGTTAGGGAGTTATAACTGTTTTCCTTATTTGTTCTCTGTCACAAGAAGGATCTGGGGGGGATTTTTAAACACACAGAGAAGCTTTTCATTCAGTAAAATGCACAATTTACAAGGGATTTAGAATGTTATATTCTGGAAGTGATAGCAATATGACACAGGTCAAACCGGCCAAACCTAACACAACTAAGTGTGGGTGGCTCTAGTTTTCAGAGGAGCACTTAGATAATATTTCCTTTTTAAAACTGGGCAAACAACTTTACATGTGTTAAATGTCAGAGTTTGCTGTTTATTACGGGCCTGACCAATGCTTCACGTACAGTGGAACAGTGCTTCACCCTATGGATTTCAGGAGGGCTCTGGTATGGCTCCGAAACATGCCTGCAGCAAGCGACAGCATCTGCACACCATGATGGTAGGCGCAGAATGTGACTCAGAAAGTTTGGGGAGCAAAGAAGGCTTGGGAACCAGCTCCCACTCCAAGCACCATCTTCCAGGCTGGCTCCTACCTCTGCACAGCTGTGCTTACCCCATTCGTTTGTCCCCAAAGCCAAGCTGCAGCCATCCGCACTTCCCCCCTTCCCAAGGGCAGCTCTTGAGGGGACGCTGCTCAGCTGCAAAAAAAGTAGAGCCAGGGCACAGCTGGCCTTGGGAAAGGCCCTGGCCGGCTGCGTAGGGCTTTCTGAGTCAGGTGAGGAGATGGGAAAGGTGCAAATGTACTTGACCATGCAGACAACAGGGAGTCCCATGTCCCGCTATCCTCAGCAGTGTTTACCGTCAGGCAGTCAATGGGGAGCACCTTCAAACCACGGCACTGCCTGGCTTCATAAACCTCCTGCCTGCAAATCTCAAGCAGCTTATCAGCATTGCCGTGGTCCTCATCACCCCCAAGACGGATAGGGGATTGAGCCCAGAATGACGCCTCCGTCCAAAGCTAGCCCCCAGCAGGAGGCAAAAGCATGGCTTCATTTCACGTGCAAATATGCTGGCTATTCCAGCACATCCAGGAATGCCAGCGAGCGATGGCTTGGAGACACAGCAAGGTCCGCCACAGCCTCTGCAGCAGTAACCAGGTCTGAAAGGAATGGTGACCTCAATTCAATGCACCAGTTCTCTTCCACACCCTCATCTTACAACCTGCCTGGGAAACACACAGAAATAGAGCATAGAAACAGGAGGATTCTCTTTGGGCTGAGAAAGAGGATGCAGTAACAGGAATAGAAGTTAACTTCTGGCCAGTGTGGAGAGGAAACAACAGTGCATTGAGTTACAAAGTGGCCTCATTAATGGTCACCAAAATTTAAATCAGCATGGGGGTAATGATATCCTGAAGGAGGACGGCCTCAGAAAGGTGAAAGTCACAAGGAGCAAAGCAATTCTTGCAAAGGAGCCTAGCAAAGGAAATGCTGAAGCAGCGCTTACATCTCCAGCAGGCTGAGGGCTTCCCTTGCCAGCCCATACGCTCACAGACCCATTCCCCCACTATGTCACCACGTGTTTAATCACCACTAGGTACACAATACCAGAAAAGCCAAATTAAAAAGCACAGCCGGTAGGTGTAAAGGGAGGAAAAGTTACTGAGCCTTTTTTCCTGAATAACAGCCCACACGGCCTCATGCTCACAGAGGCCGCAGCACAGTGGTAGCTGCACCACAGCTTTTCGCTGTCCGCGAGAGGTCGATGGCGGTGGTTAACCTTGACAAATAACTATGTTTTGCCCTTGCCCATAGTGGCATGGCCCTCAGTATTCCTGTAATTTAATGTGGCTTTTGCTCAAAAGGTCAAGCCCCTTTCTCTCACGCCCGTATCAACCACCCAGGACAGTGGGTTTGCCCCGCTCCCAGCACCACCAGCTGCACAACAGAGCAGGGACACTGGGTTGGGTCACTTTGCAACTAGTCTCTTTCCCCACAAGGAAAGGGAGCCCCGGCCTCATCTTCCTAGCACACAGACAGGAGGGACAAAGCCACCAGGGAAGCACAGGCTGGAGGTGGGAGAGGAAACCGACCCAACCTCAACCTCAAACACAACCGCATCTGCCATTGCTAGGTTGGGTGGCCTGGTTAGAAACACAGCGTTATTGTTGCAGCTGGCAGGACTGCCCTGCGGGTTCAGTCTGCGAGCCAAAAGGAAAGCAGCAGCGTGCTCCGTGTCTGACCAGCACCGATGGGGAGCAGGAAGGTGTGAAGCCCTGAGAGCTACATACTTCAAGATCCAACTACGTGCGAGATCCAACGCTGCCAAGCTGAACCTCATTCATGGGGTGGAAACAGCACCCAGGCAGCCACACAGGGAGCTGGGCCTCACCCACACCAAAGGGACACATGGAAGGAGAGCCAAGCTTTGATGTCTAAGCCACTGTCAGGGGATGTTTGACCTCTAATGAAAGGAGATGAAACCAGCTAACTCTGTCTGCAGAAGAGGAGATCTGCAAGGCCAGGAAGTCCCACAGGACTATCTGAACTATCTTATACCTCCAGGCTGGCAATTATACTGTGAGCTGCAAAAGTCTTTAAAACCAGAGCTTGAATAGGGACCAGCAAATTTGATAGAAACGGCAAGACTGTTCCTCCCAAGAATATCCACCTGTTTCTCCCACAAATTGCCTTCTGCAGAATTTCCCACCACTTTCATCAGGCATATAGCTGCTCTCCAACCTCTCAAAGCCAGAGCCCTCCAGAGAGCTTCATTGTCTGGCAGCAAAACAAGGAAGGGGAACAGCAGCACTATCACCCCACTAAATGACATCCACCACATCATTGTACCCCCAGAAATGCCAAGAGCTGCCGGACCCTTCTTGGTACCAGCATTCCCAGCGTTTCTACCCACTGGCTGAGTTTTTCAGGTAAGGCCAGGTGTGGACTTCAGTGAATGCTATTGCAACCAGCGAGGACCATTTGAAAGCCTCCTCTGAAAGACACCATGCCAATATGTTTGCTGCTTACCCTGGAGTGCAGGGGACAAGTGACAGCATACCCTCCTAGTGCCAACTTGCCCTGTGTTGGCTTTGCAGGAACGCGGTCGCGCATGGCAGAGGCATCACTGCATGTCTGAGCTCTCAGGTCTGACAGCGCAGCTCAGCACCACCAGCGGTGGCCACTGCATTGCCCTCGCTTATCCCAAAATGCTTCTTATGCCAGATTTTTCTTTTTTTTTTTTTTTTAATGGGGAAAGGCAAAACCAGACCTCCTGCATGCAGGCAATTTGTCTCTTCTGGACAAGTTCCAGCATGAGGAGGGTACTTTATACATATGGGCTCTCTTTCATGTTTGATTGCTGGACTAAGATCACATTGTTGTCCAGCTCAAGGCGGGGGCGGGGGGGGGAGGGGGGGGCTAGGGAGGAAAGAGCAAAAAACCAGACAAATCAGGAAAGCATTAGGTAAACTTAGCTAAGAATACATCTTCTGACCAAATGGAGAGCGATGCTCTTTCATATAATTAGACGGTCTACAGGAAGTCAAAAAGAACAAACTGTGATGCTTTCAGAGCTGTGGGCGATGTGTGATCCCCAGGAGACAATCACGTGTGTCCCCCCAAAGCACTGGGTCGGTGTCCCTGGGCAGGTTGTGAAGGAGGAGTGCGGTTTAAAATGCCCTCAGAAACTCCGTCATTGCGTTGCGGGTCCAAATGCCATCCCTCATTCAATGAAGAGACATGCATACGTGAAGATAAGGTGTGAAAACAAACCCTATCTGACCAGAAAGTGCTTCAATACTGTCTTTAGATTTGCACAAGGTGAGCAAAATGCTGGTTTTGGCAGTAAAGTGCCACTGGCACAGACAACACAGGAGCAGGTCAGAGGAATGGGACTGTATTGCACACTGGAGGGGAAGATACTCTGTACCAACACATAGTATCAAACAATGAATGATCCTATTCTTCCTATAATGACTCTTTCCATAAAAACCTTCTCCTTAATAGGAACGGCAGAAATGGACATTGGAACAGGCAGGCACAGCAATGGGCATACGGGCCCGACACCCACATTTCTGCTCAGTGCCACCTGTGGCGGGCAGTGGGGATACAAAGGGCGGGATCCTTCACGTTCCAAGGTCAATGGCCAGGCTCAAATCATCTTTAGCCCAGGCCGTTGTTTTGGGAATGAACTCTTTACCAAAAAGAAACAAGTAAACATTTTCCATTCTCTTCTCTTCCTAGACATTGAGCAAGAGTAACTTGTAAATTGCTTCCAGCGACTTCGAGACAACAAGGGAACAAACAACTATCAACAAGCATTACACTCGTTGCTTCACACGAAAACAGTTATGAGACTGAAGGCATCCTGACAGGCAATTGGAAAGCATTCCTTTTTATGCTAATTTTATTGTATTTTAGACCAATTTTCCATGATTTAAAATGTGCGATGTAATAAAGAGCTGGAATGCCTTCTTTTGTCATAATATTTCACACCCAAGGCCTCAGAGCACTTTTGTGAATCAAACTCTGCAATAGTTTTGCAAAGCAAAGGGTTTAGGAAGTAAAGAACTGGAAATAGAGGGCAGTTTTCAGAGCTGTTGGTGGTGACAAAGGAGCCTATAACAAAACCGAAGCAACGTCCCAATATCTGGCCTCCCCGGTCCCGTGCCGGGACCACGGGCTCTTTCCTTCCTTGGGCAGATGTCTGCTGACCACCCACTGGTTCCCTTCACCTGGTGCTGGAGCTCCTCACCTGCACACCCACGCTGCACTGTGCTCCGGGAATGAAAGAAATTCAGGAAGAAAGGTGAGATGGTTTCATCGAGGGAGGAACAAGTAGGAAATGGCCAATGAAACATTGCACATTTTGCACTATTTCAGATTGTCCCCAGGAAGGGAACAGCATCAGCTATCTTGGCACCCTTGCTAACTGGACCATAGCTAACCGGGACCATTTGACAGTTCAATTCTCATGGACAAGCAGCCCCACTGCAAAAGCCAGTTGTAACCGGCGCTGTTAGACAAAGAGCTAAAAGCCTGAGCAAACATAAAGGCTGTACTGCTTCTTGGTGATCCCACACAAACACACATGGGTGAGGCTTTTTAGTACTTCCATGCAAAGGAACTTGCCTATAACCATAGGCAATGGTAATGCAAACTTCATTAGATTATTGGCACATAGCTAAAGGGCTTCAGGGGACTACGAGCTGTTAGCTTAACTATACCCATATAGCAAAGCTCATATAACCCCTTCCTGAGAGCATTCCTCCACCACAGGCAGAATTTCCAGACAAAATGGGGAAGAAGCTGGGGCCTTTCCACTAATACAGCTTTGAGCAGTATGTTAAAAACAAAATCAAGTATCTGCCGATGCTTTGTCTGAGCAACAGTCAGCCCCTATACACCTTCAGTTGGGATAGGCAGGTTTAGGCAGCAGGACCACAACCATATCGGGTACAGTCTGCCATGCTCTCCATACTCAACACAACACAAAACCTCTCTACATCCCTTTCAGGAGTCTCAGCTACTACAAATACTCATGAGCTAATTTTCCCCGCAGCTTTAAAGCATGAAAATTGATATTATCCTCATAATTTTTAGGGAAACTCATGTTGTCAAGAGAATTAGCCTGGCCAAAGTTAGAGAGGAAGGGCTGTGGCAAAACTGGGACCTGACTGTAAATCTCTTTTCCCATAGATCTCCATCTTACTTCTCAAGGCATAAGCACTACTAGGGAAGATCACTGGAACATAAATGGTTTTAATGTTGATATTTCCTAAGATTTCAGTGATTACGGCTCATTTCCACCATCGGTTTAGACAGAAACTGAGCAGGCACCAGGCTGTGCGAGGCAGAAGCCTGTGCCCACATTGTAACGCTCTCCACACCTTAAAGGAGCACACGTACAAACCCTCTGTGCCTCGACGAGTACAGAACAGGGTGCATGCAGACAGCGCAGACGTCTGCTCTCAGCGGCATTCAGGAATGTGCCGCTTGCGGGGCGGCTTGATGATACACCGTCCTGCATCCAGGAGGGCTTTGTTCTCTGTGGGGTGAAACCTCAGCCTTCAGTTTATTAAATGCAATTGCAGAAGCCAAAAGGATGAGTCACAAAGCCGGTTGTGTAAGCATGCATATGATGAAAGCACAGAGGACATGCATTTTCTTCACGGAGGACTGCTTGGGTCTGGCAAAGTCCTTCTGATGGGCATGGGCGGGTGGTTGGGGCATAGCCCCCATCCGTCAGCCCCCATCCAATACCAGCGAGGGCTAAGGCAGATGGCCTGTGCAGGTATCGGCCACAAACTAGCCACAGAGCAATAAAGCAAACAGCAGGTACAGACACAGTGGTGGGGACACATCGGCACGCATCCTCCCCTGCAACACCAGCGATAAAGCTCTCTCTGTTGCTAGTGAGGATTTGGCCAAAAAAAGGGGAGCTGCGAGTCCCTTCTACCTTCCTCCGATACGGTGCTGTCTCTCCGTGCCTTGCCGGCCACATCAGCTCCCAACCCACCTTCTCACTGCCCCTGTGCCCCAGCCCCTTTTAAAAGATAAATTAGGAAAAGAGAAAGGGAGGGGAAGAAGGATGAGCATCCCTAGAGCTCCGCCAACAAAAGCTGCCGGCACAGGACACCTTTGCCAGCAAGCAGATTGCAAACAGCACCAACTGTGGGATGCAAAACATACAGAAGCAAAAGGGCTGCAGCATCTCCTGGCTCAAGCTGGGCAGCATTTTTCTGATCCCCCCGCTCCCGCTCAGCAGATTGCAAAGCCTTCGCCAGGACCAAACACCTGCCCAACCACAGAAGCCGCAGCAGGGCGGGCAGCCTTTCGTCAGGACTGGATTCCTCTCTTTTGCGTTGGGTCTGATCAAGAGGCTTTTGCTTGGGAAAAACAAGGCTGCCTGTGGAGCAGCACCGGGGAGAGGGAAGGAGAAGCAAACGCCTGCGGGTGCTGCTGCTGTGGCAGAGATGTCTCGACCTCAGAGAGGGACCTGCTCGTATCCCCACGGGGTCTAGAAGGAAAACAAAAGCTATGGCTTAAAATCAGCTCTGGGGACAGCTGTGCCTTTACGTTGCCATCGCTCACAAGTTTCCGCCCCACAGCTGTGAGCTGCTTTGGTGGTGTAGGTAGACTCTCGGGAAAAGTGACCAGGGGTCGGATCCGCTTTGTTCTCCTCACCCAGACTGTCTCTTTTCCTTACCCCCTGCCTCCAGCCAGATGTCCTCACTGCCTCTCTCCTGCCAGCCCTTGCGTTCACCCTGGTGTTAATTCAGCAATTCAATTCAGGAAGATGATCCAGCTGAAATCCTTAGCAAGAAAAAAAAAGAAGTTTCCAACCAGAATATAAGCACTGCCTTTGAACACAAAAACCTTCCTAATTTGTTTAAAAAAAACCCAAAAAATAGAAGAAAGAAAGAAAGAGACTGAAGTGTCTTCATAAAAACCTCCTTTTAAGATGAATTACCATGAAAATACTGACCTCCGAACACTGTAAACTGAGTTGAAGAGGAGGTGGTGCCTTTACTGAAAGAGACACCAGGCTGTATGGAAATCATCACTGGTTTACTCTTTTAAAATACATCAGCTGGCAAAGTTATGACGTGACCTACTTAATTTGTTGTCTTGAAACTTGACAAGCATTTAAGATTTGTTCCCAAAGCCTGGAAAAGGAGAAGGGGAGAGGGGGTCAGGGGGAATGCAGGCGTCATATCCAAATCCCTGTGTTGAGACGTCATCCTCTTTTAGACACTACAAAAAGGCACCATGACAGCAGTCAGTGGCTGCAGCAGTGCTACAAATGAGAGGAAAATTGGCCTCCAGCAGCCCTTCATAAGGAAGTCCAGTCCATTGGCCTGCCTTAAAGCAAGTCAAACACAGCGCTTCTAGCAGAGATTTGTTCCATGTATTTTGAGAATTTTCTGCTGATGGAGGTTTTGGTCCACACCTGAGCAAGCTATCTTCCTCACTGTCTTCTACATAGCCAGAGGTTGTTACTGCACCAAGCACTTACTCTTGTCTCTCCCAACCTTGCACTTTCTCTCTTGCTACCTTCTCACTTCCTCGTTTCTACTCGTTTTACACGAAACGCGGTGCCCAAACTCATGAGGAGGTTTCTCTGCAAGGGTACACTTTTGTGTACACATTTTTGTCCCTGTGCACCCCAGCTCCAATGCACTCCTGCACTTGTTTCAGTTTCAACATATACTACAGAGTACACCTCCCTTCTGCCAACCCAGCCTTTTGAAAACTTTCCATAACTCATCCAGAATCCACTTTTTCTTCTGTTAATTTTTATTATTTTTGTAACCTAAGATTATATAGGCCGCCATATCCAAAACAAAAAATAGGTAATAACACTATATAGCTCCATCAAAAATCAAAAATCTCCTTGCTCTTTCCCAGGTGAGACACTGAGAAAACTCCACCGACACCACCAGACCCACAGCACTGCACAAAATATGTGGCCCAAGGGCTCCAGAAACGCAAAGGTTTGGCAACTATATCTCAGTGCTTTAATTAAAAATCCTTGATAGGTTTAAAAGTGTTTAAATGGTTTTTTGTTTTGTTTTTTTTGGGGGAGTTTTTTTCTTTGTTTTGTTTTGTTATGTTTTTTATAGGGGAGAGAAATTTATTATATCTACCTGGGTGTATTTATAGCAGCTTAATCTTCTTTGAGATTTCATATTTTCTCTGATTTGATAAGATTGTGGCCCTTTAATAAGTTCAAGTATTCAGATACTTATGACAATCTGGCACTCAAATTGTTTGCTTTAGCATTGCAGATTGCACAAGAGACATGAAAGGTTTCAGCGTAGTTGGAAAGTCACTTTTGATGAAATCACACATCGCTCCAGGGGCTGCATTCTTTACAATTTGTGCATATTGATGATATGTGTCTTCAGATGCATTTTGGCAACCCTGTGCCATCTTCAGAAATCCATCTGGGACTCAGGAACAAAGCAAACGCACACGAACATGAGGAAGACAGAGCTGGCACAGCTACCGGATGGAATTTCTTTAAGGAAGCTAAATCGCTTGTTCATTTTGCTGGCAGAAAAAGATAGGAAAATGAGTGTTCCTGTTCTTGATGAACTTTGTGATATTGTTAAATCCTTCAGACAACATATAATTCATGGCAAAGCCGTGGCAGAATTCCTTTGCACTTATCCACAGCGTGGCTCTCCCCCAAAACACAGATCTCTGCCTTCATTTCATAGACAAAAAGTTGCCCAGATGAACAATAGCTCTAACTTTAGAGAAAAATCAGAACGCTTGCCTCTATTTTTTTGCTTCAGCCCTGCCACAATTTATGATGACTCCATCAGCTTGCACTAAAAGAAAAAAAATACAAAAGCAGACTCCATGCTGTGATACGGATTGGCAGGTGACTTCCAATGAGAGTTTGCCAGGTGATGCTTTGAGCTTTGCCATGCAAACACCAAAGGGGATGGCACAAACGATGCCCCACATCTGGCAATGCCCCTCAGTGCCAACGGCACCAAGCAGCACTCCCAAGGCTGCATGACGGCACATCCCTGAGCCCGGAGCAGAATGAGGAGGTGGCACATAACTTGAGCTCTGACCACGAAGACCAGCCTAGATCTCCTTCATCGGTGCCGGTGAACATTTGAGTCAGCCCAGCTGAGGATTTAGCCCGGGACTGCAAATCGTAATTTATACCCATCCCAGCTTTGCATTTCTTCTGGAAAAGAGCAGTGAATCACTGAAGTGGAAGCTTGCAGAGGAAATCCTCAGCCACAACAAAAAGATTTCATGCTTATCTCCCCCTCTCAAGTATTTTACCAGACAGACGGAGGATTTTCCTCCCAGTGACAACAATAACTACGCTCATTGAAGAAAAATATGTGGAACAGGAAGACCTGCATTCCTTGTGTGAAAAATAAGAGCGGTCTGTGCCAACTGCATTTTTCAGGAACAACTCATCCACATGAAGAAATGGCTGCTGTGATAGCGTCAGGACCAGTGAGGCCTATGGTAACATGCTACATAACTGACAGATGGGAAAAGTAGAGAGAGAAAAATGCGGCTTCATCTTTGTTTCTTCCGAAGTTTGCATTATTAATATGCCTCTTTGACTCACATTTGAATGACTCATGTCTTCCCCGCTCCTTGCTCCCACTGCTTTGTGTAGCAATTGTACCTTATTCCTAATTGTACCATTCCCAAAAGTTTAGTTATTTTGTGTTTAAGAGACCCCTTGAAATAAATCCTGACATCTTGGGCTCTTCACGGCAAGGATGTGGAAAGCTTGTCTTGCAGGCATTTAGGCGTGCACTTCACTTCACGTGTAGGTCCCTAAATTAATTATACTTGCCAAAGTGATAAGGCTTAGATGCAGTCTGGTAGTCCAGACAACAATGTGCCTATTGGATTTCATTATTAGGATTTCATTATTATTTTTAAAAGATAACTCAAAGAGGGAAAAAAGGAGCTGGGAATATTTGCTAACCTCTTCTGGAAGGGAAAAGAGTGACAAAGATACCAGCCTCACATATGAGGTAAAAAAGTGCCCACATAATGCCACATTCGGTAGTTAAAAAGCAAGGCCAAGACATTTCCCACTCTCTACCTGGCCACTATCATCTTCAGAACAGAAGCCCATGGACACTCCCCAGCTGCAAACCTTCCAAATTTCTTGAAGCCTTCCTCTCGCTGGTGGCACCAGTGCAAGTGCTTCTCCCACATCCAGTGGTTTTGCTCATGGCTATGACAGCAAAGAGCATTGCCTCCTTCTCCTGTCGTGACTCTTTTGCTTCCATCGTGCCAGATCCGCAGGACACGTAGAGCAAAATCAAAGGCAGAGTAAGAGACACCAGTGCGCAAAATTTGGGGATGTGACTGAGGAGTGGCAGAACAGGCAGGCATTTGTGCGTGGGGGCTGCGCACATCAGCCCCCTGTCAGCACGCAGTGGGGCTCGCTGCACCACGCTCGCCTGGGCGAGCGGAGGAGGGCATTTGGCGCCAGCCGAAAAAGCGGAGACTGAGCTGTGCCAGTCTCACAGTGTAAAAACACTCAGCTCCCTTTCAGCCATTAAAATGAATGAAGAGCAAGACTGTTTGGATAAACATCAGCCAAAAGAAACCTTGGAGGCAGTTAGAAGGCTACTGCTTCATACAATATAGACCATGTTTCCAAATACAAATATTACACTTGGCAAAGACGCTCCTTTGCTTCATGAGTTATGTTGCATTTTTTTGTTATGTTTAAGTTTGTGCAAGAGGTATAAATAGCTGGACTGGTATTAAATGAGCTTTTCATTTTTTTTTTTTGCAAAATATCAAAATGGTCCCAGCTCTTCATGGAACAAACACACACTATATTCTTGTGCCTGAATTTCGTTGCTAATTACAGAAAGTACCATGCAACTGAAAAACAATGTTCAAAAGCCAGACGTGAAAAATACAACTTTCCTATATGAAGTAATTTTTCAGAAAGCTGTCTGGAGAAGAGCATCTGGTTCACCATATAATTTACATGTGTGCATACATGCTTATTTGCCCAACAGAACAGTAATTAGTTTCTGCTCGCACTACACTATGACATGAAAAGCCCTGTGTCCGAGCTGAGGAAGAGTGAGCGAGACAGGTGCTCAGGTTTGGTCTTTGGCCACAACTGCTTTGGTTGATCCTGTATGCCCCAAAAGCAGCACTAATAGGCAGTCCTGGTTATAGACACAAGAGTACACACTTTCTGCTGCATACAGCCAGCTCCCATAGCAAACCTCAGCGACCATCCATGCCTCTCCATCTCATCATGAGAAGATACTACAACCTGTAGGCCCACAAAGCCACTGTAAGCCTATTTTAGGTTAACTTTGGCAGAAGTACACGTGGGGTTGGAGATGAAATTCTTCAGTGAGAGGGTGCAAGTTGCTCTAGGCGGTTATTCATCCCAAACTCAAACACAAACACAACCACATACTAATCACCAGAATACGCTGGAGGCCAAATGGCACTTTTATTTGTTCTTCGATAAATCTGAGCGTGCATAAACACCAGAGCACAGCAGGGCCCCCACTAGCTGAATCCCCATCTAGAGAGGTCCTAGCCACAGCCAGGACCTGACGCTGCTTCTTTATCAGCATGACAGCAATGTTTACCTGGTTTAACCAATTCATACCTGAATGGATAAGCAAGTTACTTTTAAAGATGGATACAAATCGAACTACGCAACAGTGATGCAACACTAAATGACTGTCTCAGATAAACCACAGAGAGTTCGAATACACCGTTAGTTTAGCATTGCAAAGGAATTTCAACTCAGACAAAACAAAGGCCTGTCTATTCCCACTGAAAGTCAACATTTACTTCCGTTAAAAAAATAAAACCTCACCAAATATTCCCAAGTATTTCAGAAGTGGTACAAGACCACCATACCACTAGAGCAGGTATCAAGCAAAAATATGAGGGTATGATTAATCCTTCTGCATCTCCCAAGTCTACAGCAAATGCATATTGCATACTATTTACTTACAAGGGGGTTAGAGGGAGCAGCACACAAAATTCTGTTAAACCAAAGAGCTTTTGCTTGTGGAAAGGGCGAATGCTCACCACATATACTTGTTATTTAATGTGTCACGCAGGACCTCTCCATCCATTCATCTGACCTCAGCAGTCAGGTGAGAGCAACCAAGGAAAGTCTCACCTGCACAAATGCCTCTGAGGCTCAAACGTTAGGTCAAATGCTGCAGATTAACAGTTCAAGTACAAAATTAAACACAAAGCCATCTTCTCCTGTAATCCCTCACGGTTTTGCTGATGGACAGTAACTCTCAGAAGCAGATGAGTGTGTATTGCAATACACCTTTATAAATAGCTCATTTACTATTCTTCTGGTTATTTCCCCTTGTACCAGTGTAGGGAAAAATATTGACCACCACTGATACAGTGGCAGATGGAACAGAATAAGAATTACTTTTTAAAACCCCCTAGAAATGTTGGTAATTTTAGCTCCTGACAACACTCTACGGGAATTGTTGAGCATTTCAAGAAGTGTCTGACCAGCAATAACCATCCTATGGCAGTGTGGCCAATCTCATTGGAAAGGCTTCCGTTCATCTTGTAACCAACCAATGGTCCTTGACCTCACGCTCAGTTCAAATCTTTGTCTGTGAGAAGTGTCTTGTTTTTCAGCCAACATGATAATCCCCAGAAAACATACTTAGAAAGAGCTGAGTTAGACTTACCCAGCTTTGTACTCATTTTATATGAAAACAGCAACTCCCAAAACAAAGGTGTGGGACAGAGCAAACACAGTGTGAATTAGAGAATAGCCATTCTCCGCATTTGCTTACTGCCGCTCCTCATTTGGAAAAACTTATATTTTTAACACCACAGAATTAGTACAGGGTGGTGAGCCCTAGGCTGTCATTAGAGGCTGCCAAATGAGCCAATGTCCCTTGTGCCAGTAAGTAAATAGGGGTGTACAAGTGTTGAACAAACAAACAAACAGAGTAGGCAAGGGGTGTCTTCTGGCTAGCATTGGTCAGTGGAGCGGGAGTCAAAAGAAACCCTGTCCTGTTTTCTCTCTGCTTTCGCACCAGACACTGGTACGGGTGCCTTGAGTCCTTATCTGGACTAGTGAGATCAGTTCAGTTACTTGTTTCACTGTGGTTAAACCCATCGAAAGATCCTCCCACTCTTAGATGAGCCCCTTGCAGTAGTATTGAAAAAGAACAACCTGAAGGAAATTTGTCCTCTGGATTAATTACTCTGGTCATCGAGATTCCTCTACAATCCAGGTAAGATGGTGGCCCCTCCAGAGCTGCAAAATGTATAAGCAGAGTTGCATGCTTTTTAACAGGTTTTGCTCGCACAGAGCCGTATCGCAATAGGAGCTGGACCTGGGAGCCCTCCTGTCTAACCATGGGCAAGGGAAAGCAGCTGGGGCCGCAAAGCCACTTTCTGGAGTCACTGGCATGCGAGCAGGTCCAGCGTGGTGTGGAGGAGGAGGCATGGTCAGACAAAACTGGATGAATTGTACCAGGATACAGCGTACCAGCATACAATTCACATACAGACAAACCTGTATGAATGGTATGAGCTCTGCGCCTGCCCATGCATGGTGACTTTGATTATTCTCTTCTCAATGAAGCCCTGGGAAGTTAAATGCAAACCAGGCTTGTGACACCTGTCTGATGGTGGCCTTGCCAGCTGAGCTTGGATAAACTTCCCTGCATTTGTACGCAGAAACAAAAATACCATCCTTCATCTTCCCTCCTCCAAACTGCCCACAAAAGCCTACCAGAATTTCTTCTAAAATTAAAAGTCTTACTCATGCATAAAGGAGAAAAATAAAAAAGAGACTGAAGAAAATACACGAGGATGTACACAGACTTGGCAAACACTGGTCTTGGTTTCCGTGTGGGGAATAGAAAAGCACAGCCAGGGCAAGTCCCTCACTGTTCTCTGGGCCCTCTTACAGCTATATTTTTGTTAGTTGTGATTCTGCTGAAGATTTAATTTTCTCATTCACACAATCTTCCCCACCTCCTTACTCCACCTTCACCCCAAACCCAGAGTTGTCCATTTACTTTGAAGCCAGATCACAAGCCCTGTTTCCTTTCCTTGGCTAAGATAGTTCTGCTAAGAAAGAGTAAGACCTTAAATATGTTTTGACTTTGTTTTTCATGCTTACTATGGGCTGAAGAGGTAACATTAAAGCTCTTTATTCTTATTTTTAAAATGTAAAAGCACTATTGCATTAAACATATCCATCAAAAGAAATATTGCTTTCACTTGGATATTGTTACCATCAAATCTCTCTAAATGACCTACAGAACTGCTGACTGATTCTCACGCAGGCAGCAAGGACAAAGAAAATGCCATGCACAGTGATTTTTTTTAAAGTCATGATCTAAAGGTAGAAAACAAGTAAAAAGCTACCAAATCTCTGTTGACATCCCCACTGCTGTACACCTTTCTAAGGAGTTACTGCCTCTGCAGACAGACTGCCCTGAGACTTTTCTCCCCCACTTCTTTGTAGAAAAGATCCGGGTGAAAGCAGCCCATAGCCTCCTTCCGGCAGAGTGGATCCTCAGTTAAGAAATGGATGCGGGACTTGTGTTCTCTCATGTTTGCAGTGGCTGTTGCCTTTCAGAGGTGAGATGTTTGTTTTCCAAGGGGAGGGAGTTTTCCCCCCCATACATAGACATCCCTCTGGCCATGCAGTCATGCACCCATGGGCCGCCATCACTCCTGCACCTCTAGCTGTCGCAGGTTGTGCACAACCTGAGGAGTATTTGGAAATTTTCCCTGGGGTGGCTCTGGAGCAGTTTATTGCAAAGCTCTGCTGACCATCCCAGGTGGGCATGAGGTCTATTAAGCAGTTTGGAAGAAGTTTCCCTGCATAACTCAGAGAGATCATTCAACCAAAGCTAAACACTTGCCTTCTTTATCCTCCTGAAAACTGTTCTTGCTTCTGCACCAGGGACGTGTGTTCATTTAGGTTACTCAAGTTTAGCATCTTGTCAAAAATCTCCCAAAGGTCTTGCATTTTGCAGAGGCAGATGGTGCTATGAAAACACAGGAGCTACATGGCCGATTGGGGGTGGGCATCACCCCCCTGGGACGCCTGATGCCCCCTCATGTTTCCTGCGCTTCCCTCCATCCCATGGGGCCACGTGGCTCCAAACTCCGACATGTTCACGAGTTAGCGACACTTCTACGTGAGAGCACACAGAGCATTAGGCAGCAGTGATTTAGCTGGTGAGGAAGTAATGATTTATAATAACATTTGAAGCAGGTCATTAAATATGACCCCCTCATTGCAAACCCCATGCTGAGCAAGATATTTTCTTGTAAATGATTTACCAGCAAGCTTTTCATACTTCTGCCTAGTAGCTTTTCCATAACCAAAGTCAGACTCACTCACATTTCCCAGGGCCTGGTAGCATTTTTTTCCTTCAAACTGTGAAGACATCTCAAGGCTCCTGCAACTTACTTAGGGTAGCTTGGCAAGGAGGCAGAATTTGGGGCTGTTTGAAGGACGCAGCTGCTTTCTCTGATCTGAACTTCACTTTGTTAGAAACATAACCCCAAAGCTCATGACGTGAAAGCAACTCAGTTTTCTTTTTCCTCTTTTTTCCTCATCCACAACGTGCTCCACCAGTTCCTCTCCTCATTCTTCTCAAGCTCCCAACACAACGTCACCCAAGCACCATCCAGAAACACACTCACAGCTGTGACTGACATTTGTCTCTTTACAACCCAGCTTTTCAGGAAGAATTTATCCTGGACCCTATGGCCACAGCCATCTCGGGCTGCAGAAGTGCAGAGCACCCTGCAGGAGGCTGGAAATTACACAGCAAGATCAGGCAGCTGTGAAAGCACCCAGCAAACCTCCTGGAGTCAAAACCCAGCAGAGCAGCCTGCCTCCCAACATGGCGAGGCTGCAGCGAGAGAGCAGGGGGACCAGCTTTCTTATTCCCTTCTGTTCCTTTAATTCCCAGAAGGAAAGTCTGCTTTCATAGCTGGGAGACCAAACTGTCGTGCTGCTGCCTTACTGTTGACAAGCCGCTGGTTTGTAGTGCCAGACTCAAAACTGTCCCGGTGCTGTGACAAGGGATATAAAAAGTAGAAGGTTGTTCTTGGGGCACCCAGCTAACTTCTGTTTCATTTTCTCTGCCTGACATTGCTGAATCTCTACCTCCCATCTGCCAAAGAAGGGACACTGCTCCCGTGTGAACTCTCAGCTACACGGCCAATGTGTTGCTGAGGCCGCCGGTTGGGTCCCCACCTGGCATGAGCACCCAACGCCCACAGCAGCCCATTGCCTGGTAAATGCCTTGACTAGTGCAGGGAGGATCTCTGCTGAGGGCTGCTGCTCTTCCCGGGGGGCCTGTACCCAAACTCAGGCCAAGGCATCTCAAACCATGCCAGAGGGCAGTACCGGAGCACCCGGAGGTATTCTCCTTTGTGGGGAAACCTCAAATCCTGCTTGCCCTGCCTCCTCCGAGAGTGGCCATCTTCAACATGAATCTGCGGATACAGCTTTTCAGGGCAGAGAAATCTGGGAATCTGAAGCGATTGCTGAAGTGTTCATATTCCACTTTTCCCATCATGAATAAGTTACACTCATGTCCTTCGGAGAGGCATTTATAGTTTTGCAACATCACAGAGCCCAATCCAAACTCCCACTGAAGTCCATGGAAGCAATCTATCTTGCGTTATGTCAGCTCCGGGCCAGGCTTCAGTCTCCAAAGGACAATCACAACTGAAGATAAGCAAACAAGCTACAGAGTTTTGTTTGGTTTTGCCTTTTAAGTATAATTTTTCATCTGTGTAACTAGAACTGTTCCTTCACAAATGAGGCTGGATCATACTGCATGCTGCATTTGATAGCATGAGAAACAAAATGTTTGCATTTATTTAGCTAGCAGATTTCTTTGGCCTTTTATGGAGGCAAAAAAAAAGCAGCCTCCGCCAAAAAATGAGAATATTTATTCTCATCGTAAAGAATACTGCTTTCTGATATTCTGAACATCTGATGTCCCTTAAAGAAGAAGGTACTTAAAAGACAAATAATAAGCATGTACAATGAATAAAGCCCCATTCTTGCTTTAGGACTAGGCTCCATATAAAAGGTATCGATACCGAAAACATCCAATATTTGATGTCAAGCGCTGGATGCTCTGTAAGCCTGTTCACACCTACACCACAAGCAGCTGGAAGAAGACAACATTTTCAAGAAGGCAGATGGAAGAAGGCAACACTTGCAAGCAAGAAGGCAGATAATACTTTCTTTGACGCAGAAAGTCATATAAACCATAAAAGGGAAAACTACTTGCTTGTGAGCATGTTTGTAACCTTGATTTTTTAAATGGCTCCAGCTTTGGACAATTACAGGCAACTGAAACTGCCCTTGTTGATGCCAGCCTTATTCATGCCTAGCGCAAGCTGTGCAGCTGCTCAAACACAGCCTCAGAGTTGAGCCCAGCATGTATGGAGCCACCAGGGAGATGACTGGATTTACTGGCACTCAGCATTGGGCTCTAGGTCCTTAAAAACAGAAAGAAGTACGTGTTGAATTTCAGCCTCCCCGAGCAACACAGTTTATGCAAAGACTGCTTCACTTTCAGTGTCTTTATGAAGCCAGGTTGGGAAGCGGCCTTGCTCTCCACGGTTGGTGTGCCAGGCAATCACACAGCAGTCACAGCTCTTTGCTAACACCTTGAGAACAAAGTGAAGGCTTAATCCTAAAGATGCATTCCCAACAGCCCAGGGGAGAAAACACGGCGAAGGATTTGTACACGAAGGCACAACAGGCTGATGCTCTGCCCAACTCGGACACCAGCCGTGCTCACACCTTCGCTCTCAAGCACATTGTAGCGGAGGGGCAGGAGGGGATGTGGAGTAGCAAGTTGTGATGTTAGCACATGTGTTAAATTCCAATACTGAAACCGTGTCACTGTCTGTGGTACCCCCCTGTGGCCAGGTCTGACATAGCAATCTCGGTGCCACCTGCGACGCTTCTTCCATCGCAATCTCCCTGCACTTCTTCACCCATACCGACTGCCGTGCCACCCGCAATACTTCTTCACCTCTAGCGATCTCCATGCCACATGTTCATCCATAGCGATCTCCGTGCCACCTGCAATACTTCTTCAATGCTCACCATCTCCATGCCACGCATCCTTCCATAGCAACCTCCAAGCCACCCACGGCACTTCTTCATCCCCAGCAACCTCTGCGCCGCCCTCAACCCTTGGCCCCTGGTTTCTGAGCACAGCCCTAGGTGGGCACAGGGATCTGACAGGGCTGGGCCTGCCCCGGCACAGGGCACAGTAGCCCCTGGCTGTGCTGCTCACTGGGGACTGCCCAGAGGAATGGAGCTGCCCTTTCCGCAGCTCCCAGCTGGGCAGCTTTGTAGGGATGGCTTCTGCCTCTCTCCACACCTTATAATCCAGCTGCTCCTGTAGGTCCCCTCCAGCTGTCTGTGTACAGCTGGCAGGGCCCACAAGGTCCCCACAGCCACTCTGCATCCCCAGCCGCCTCCACCTCCTCTGTTTCCAGCAAGCACAGCCCCTGGCAGGCTGCTGCTGGATGCACCCGGCGTGGCAAGGCACGTCTGGGCTGGGAAATGAATGGAAATGGTGTGAAGACACAAGGTGCAGAGGGCTTCCCTCCTCACCTCTGCCCACATCTGCGGCATGCTCAGCAAATACGTGGCACTCCTGATTTTGGAGGATGCTGAAGATGCAGGGGAGCCCGGGGATGCAGGAGTTTTACCCAGCAGATTTCAGAGGCAGGCAGCTGATGCACCAGGCCCCATGCCCATCATTTCTCTTCACAGCGCAAGTGAAAAGGCTACTCTTGATACTGCTGGGTTGAGGGGGGGATTTTTCATTTTAGCCTTTTTTTTGATATGGCAATGCAATGCCAACAGATGGAGCTGTTCAGAGCAGAGACCGCTCACTTTGGCAGAGCACAGAGGAAGCAGCGGACGAGCATGGAATTCTAATTATTAAACATAATGAGAGATGAATCATCTCCAAGCAGGGGACAAACCCTATTTACTATGCTAAAGTGAAAAATAAGTCTGTCAACAAAGCTATAGCCGAGAATGGGGGAATCCCAGGATTTCTCCATCTCTGCATGTGAGGATGTTCTGTCCCAGGAGAGAGGAAGGGCTCATCACACCCCTTCAGCAGAGGGTTGGAACCTCACAGTGCTGTGCCGGACTCACATCATCACTCACCAGAGCTTCAAATCAAAATGATACATCGTGCAGGATTTCTTCCTTCCCAGCAGCCTAATCCTAGACTTCAACACCAGGACACATCAGCATGTCATAGAGCTTCCCCCCATCATCTCCTTGGAGTTGGATCAAAGTTCTCAACCCTTTTCTCTAAACTGAGGCCGCAAGTGCAGCATGAAGCCTCCACAGCTCACCAGCAACCAGGGACATGTTACAGGCCATCAGGAGGACAGGAAAGAGTAAACAACAGGTGACCCTTCTTGTATTTGTGCATGCATGTGTGTGGACAGCGAAATTGAGGGCTGCATTGTTTCACCAGGGAGCAAACTGGGAGGAAAAATCCAGTCAAATGTTGTTGCTTTTTTTTTTTTTCCTGGCACGATTCACCAAAACAAAATGTATTTGGTATCCTCATTGGCACACGACTGATAAAGAATAAGGTCTTGCAGACTGTCTGCTAAGTGAAATACAAATAATTAGAAAATTTCAGATGAGGAGATGTCGGCTCTCACTTGAAAGACTTTGGCCTTTTTATTATTTTTGGGTAAGGAGAATTGATTAGTTACCAGGCATGGGAAAAGGGCTTGTGTGTTCTCTCCACCCACATGAAAGGTTTCAGCAAAGAAGAAACACAAGATTATGTGGTCTTTCTAACCCTTGCTCCAAAAAGCCACTGTATCTCCTTTTATATAATGGGTACAGCATTTCTCATGGCAAAATTACCTGAACGTTGCATTATTCTTAGCAAAAGGACTGCATGTGCACTAATGGAAGGACCTCTCTGACGGAGAATTTGCAGGGCAGAAAAAATAAACTTAATCAGTACAGAAAGCAGATACGGATCCTTCGTCACCTTCACCAGCTCCACTGTTGCCAGCAGGGATGCACTGGCTTCTTCAGGTGATATTCAGTGTAAGCCTGGCACAGTTGATTTTTACCGGTTGTGAAAAATCCGAGCAATAAAAAAGGCAAATAAATTGTTGGGGGGAAAAAAAACCCTTTTGCACCAGCCTAAAAAGTTCTAAATCATGAATCAAGCTATTCTGTAGTCACTGGAACAAACAATGCCTGGTTTCTTCCAGATTTGTGCCAACTGGAGCTCACAGCAACCTACATTTTAACATTAACTGGGAAAAAATCCTGCAGGGATCCTCAAGGGACTCATCAGTCTCCTTTCAATTCAGGAACTTACTGTAGTTCTTTATTCTTTCTGGCCACATACATTAATTTAACTGGGGAAACTTAATTGTTTACCCTCTGTTAATAGTATTGGACAACTGCTGCCGTTGGGGGAAGAGAAGAAAGAGGAACAGAGAAGAGTGGAGAGAACAGGACATAAAGGTGGATGTATGTAAAGACACACTCATACAAAAACCTTATTAACAGGAGCACACTAACCTGAAAAAAACCCAAATAATTGCCAAATAAATAGGTAATCACACTTACTAGCCAGCCTGGCCACCATTATTACTAAATAAATGTTAAAATGTAGTTTATGGAGAATACTCTTTGACTGATTTAAAATGAAGGCTTCAAGGGTTTTCTCAGACACCAAATTATTCTAATGACCCTTAACAGTAATTCACTGCTAAAAGGAGCAATAGCGTCAGGGTGGTGGAAACAGACTTTAGTACTCCTAGTACCGTGACTGCAAACTGCCATGCTGTAGCATTCAGAAAGCGTCCTGAAGAAAGTGTGACATATCCTCAGGGCAGGGTTTAAGCAAGGGTAAGTGGTAGAGTGCAGGGTTTTTTTTTTATTGGGGGGGAAATCAACAGGTCATGTTTTCTTCATTGAAAAGGAAGCCTTTTACCTCTTTGTATATCTCATTTATGTCTGTGGCTCATTCTATTGCAGTATATAGATGAAGGACTAGAACTTGAACTAGGTTGAAGACAAAGAACAGGGGTTACTTGAGTGCTGAAACTCACCCCGTTTCCTCACGCATCTGAACACTTTTTGGTGCCTCTTCCCTATCCCCAGATAAGATCGCCTTATCTGGGCTTATCATCTATGATTCTATGATATCCAGAGAAGTAAAAACAACTTTGTTTTAAATGAGTTTATGTGACTTTAGAGATAAATAACGTGAAAATACTTTTACCCTAGCAAGGCAAAAGAAAAAAAAAAAAGCATCTTAGTTTCAAAATTGAAAACAAATAAAATAGAGAAGTAAGAAAACAGCATTAGCTCATACCTGAACTTAAAACTCTGAGTCACGTTTTGGACATCAGGATAATTCGGTTGCCTCTACCCCTTGCATATTGTTTTTAACACTGAACTTTATTCTGGGTTTCTGTTCATCATTTATAGTTGGGAGTTTCCTTATTTTTGAGTTCTCTTCTAACTTGGGTACCTCCCTTGTGTTGGTCAAGATTCTTGAAACTTACCTGGGAATAACTCTTTTTGATGTGCAAATACAACACTCAAAATTTTGCTTTTTCTATCCATTCATTCTTTTCCCTGAGGAATGAACCGGATTGCAGTTCTCAAATTGTAACATTTTGCAAATCATGCATCATAAAGCACTTTCTGCTGTGCCATGGCATCACGTGTCTTTCGGTTTGCTAATTTTCTTTCATGGACGTTACGTGACACATTAATACAATAAACATGGGGTTTGAAACAATCTCCCTTCCCTCCTCAGACACACACAGTATTAGTTTCAAAGGCCATCATGTCACAACATTGACCGTTAATTACCTCAAGACTTGGCGTGCTCTTATCTCCCCAGAGGAGTTCACCGCCTTTCGAAAGGACTAGCCTCCAAACTTAAGAAACTGTTTCTTCATCAGATTGACAGTTGCACTTAACTAGAGTTGATTCCTGCAAAATTAGATACAAATGCGATTTTCTAAACATGGCAGATTTTTCCCAACAACATCCACAGTGCATTGTAGCAGTTACTTCCAGAGGTGGACTGGAACAGAGTAAGAGCAACAACCAACAAGAGGAATAATCACAGTGACCGTGATGAGGGGCAGTTTCATTTCATACCTAATCTGATTTAATGTCAGTAAAAAGGATGTATCCCATCCTCCCCATCCCTCTTCCAGCCGCACGATCCCGTGTTTATGTTAGCTCTAGCAATCATGCAGCAGCAGGGCACAAATAGTCCGTTCACTGATCCAAGAGAAAACTAACGTACCAGAAGAAAAAAAGCTTCTCTCCTGCAAAATTTTACTCTGGGATTTGGTCCTGAAGAGCGTTCCGGGCGCAGTTGTAATTGATATCTGTGGCGTGTTGGTCTCGGACGGCGGCCGGTGAGCACGCAGCCGCCCTCTCCCTCCCCCTCCTCAGAAGGACGGCAGGGGGGAGAAATTAAGATTTAAAAAACTTACAGATTGAGATAAAGAGAGGGAGATCTCTTGCCAAGTGCCATCATGGGCAAAACAGACTTGACCTGGGGAAAACTAATTTAATTTATTGCCAGTTAAAAAGGGTTTTGAAGAGTGAGAGACAAAGGCCTTCCCCCGCACACCCTCTTTGCCAGGCTGAGTCACCCTCTCGCCCCCAAATCCTCCCCCCCTCCTGCAAGAGGGGCTCGGGGGCTGTTTCTCACATTTATTTTCCTCACTCCTTGCTGCCAGGCGCCGTTTTGTCTCTTTTCTTAAAGCCGTTTCCACCCCCGAGGTGCTGCTGGTGTCGTGGAGGGGCCGGGCTGTGCCCTGAGGAACCGGCTGGAACCGGCCGGAAGCGCCCGCACCCGGCGCGGGGCAGCCCCGGCCTCTCCTCACAGCCCGCCTGCCCGCCCCGCCACACAACGCAGCACCGGCGACAGAGGAGCTTACTTTTAGCCACAAAAAACATAAAAAAGCAACATTTTCAAATATGGACAGTTCGATGCCAACTTTAAATCGAATCTCCTCAGGCCCAAGGGCAGCGGGGCCAGGAGGTTTCTGGCACTGCGTCACGCTGCCCGGGCTGTATCCATCAGATACAACTCACATTTGAAGGAAACAATTCTAAAAAATATGTTTGACAGCATTTCTAGTGCAGGTACAGTACATACAGAAGATGTTACAATCCGGGCTGGTATCGTGGTTTATTGGCATGTTTCAGCAATTCCTGTGTCCGATTTCTACAAGCGTGAGGAGCACTCCAGTTCTGACAGACGCTCGTTGCCCGCGGGGGCTACAGGCGGCCCGTGAGACCACCAGCCGAGAGGCAGGAGCCACTCAGAGAGTCACCACTCGCACACGCTGTCTCCTGTGTAACAGATGCCTGTGGACCCCGGGGACGCAAGGGTTGGCTAAAAGTCTTTCAGGGGGTGGAGGCAGCGGAGCTGGGGTAACCAACACTTCTGTACTAGGATAAGGAGAATGGGAAGAGCAAAATATTACCTTGCAAGGAGCTGTGAACTCAAGAGTTGGTAAAGCAGCACAGGACATAAAATTAAGTGTATTGCATCGCCGTCACACAGTAGACTTCTAAGGCAAGCGAGGGTATTATGGTTAAGGCACAAAGCCATAGGAAAGCAGGTCTCACTGCAGCTGTTGCTCATGTGTTCGCTACCATATTTTATTTGGTTCATTAGGCAGACGGGAGTGGGTAACAAGACAGGCATTTATTGTGTTCAAATCACCATTAAGTGATGCTAATGGTCTTCATGGGGATTTATTGCCCAGGTTATGTGGAAGATAAATGCTGTATTACGATACAGTCTAAAACAATAAAAGTTAGTGTACACGTCCTTCTTACCTCTTATCTCATAATGGAGCGAATAATCAAGCATAGGGCTATTAGAGCAGAACCACCTCCCACAAGCTTTCCTGTAAAAAATGAGCAATAAGAAAAAAGGTAAGCTTTATTAATCAGTAGTGCTATCTTTAGACGCAGTACAGAAGTCCTTTACCACAAGCTATCAGTGATGTCAGCTGCCATATAGAATCTCAATACAATTTCCTGCAAGTTGTAGGTTCTCAGCATCTCTTGGCAGCTCTGGACTCTGATATGAGGCAGTGGCACTTTCTCAACTCACCTGTAAGGCATCTACAAAAACCTCTGCTGACACACCATGCTAAAAGCCACAGAAATTCTGTGCTTATCCTCACTTTTCCGTAAACAAAAATGAGTATTTCACATGAAAATCCCCATCAGGTATAAGGTAACATACTGCGTCTCTTCAAATATCCCTTGGAAGATAAGCCTTATTAGCACTGTGAAGGATATATCAATTCTTACCCAGGTTTCTTGGAAGTTCTCACTAGTCTTTCCTCTTATTCTTTCTCTTCTTTCCTTAAAAATAATATTGTTTTCCCTTTACCCACTTTACATTGATTCCTGTTCTCCCCTGTTAGAGAAGTTTCTTTGTATACTCTGCTTTCTAACAAGATCCTTTATTCCCTTACCTAGCCACATTATAAACTTTCCCTTCAACTCTCCAGTTCTCTTCTAAGCCTTCTCCTGCCAATCAAGCTAACCTGAAAACCAGATTCTTTCCCAAGTTATATTTTAACCTGAAAAGTGCCTCTCTACTGAATGAGAGGATGGGATTGCACTCACCTAGAATTACATAGGGCCAAATACTGCTAGAGTGGCAAACCTTTTGAGATTCAGGAGATGCTTTTGAAATAGGGCTGCCTGTAGCCTACAGATGGTGGTCAGTTATTTGCAAATGTTAACACCATAAAAACTTTCCATGCAATGCAATGACTTTGAAGAAACTAATCCTGCTACCACTGAGTGACTGGAACTCTTAGTATTTCTTGTTGACTCAAAGTAGTTATTTGCATAACAGCCAGAAGAAAGTGTGGGGGAACTCCAAGTTTTCATTTTCAAAACGTGTAGATATAGACTCCATCGAATTCTGCATCATTCTGCCCAAAACCGAGCTATAAAGACTGTCCAGCTGCACCATTAACCACACGCCGCTGTGAAATGTTGCACCTGTTTCACCTGTAATACCATAACCACCAATAGTTTTGGCTGCTTTTTCTAGGCTCTGCTATTAACTTACATTTTAACGATAGCAGTTACCACAGCCTTGCTAATACCCCTGGATTTATTACCGACTTTCCTTCCCTTTAGGCTTCCTTCTTTCACAGCATCTTCCATATTGTCCTTTACAGGTGAATGGCTGCAGTTTCCTCCTCAGTCAAATCTCTTGTATTTCACAGCGTTCCCAGCGGTTAACGCACAAGCAGAGAGGCATCCTCTTCGTACCTACGGAATACACAAAATGGAATTCAAATCACCTTTAAACTTCTTTTTTGTGTAACAGACCTCTCCGTGACTTGCCCAGCTGCAGCCCTCTGAAGTCACTCATTGCAGGGCCACACTGTCAAGGTACAGAAGCAAAGACAAAGGTATAAGAACAAAGGAAGACAAAAAAATATGTTAGGTTTGGTTTAGGCTATTACAAGCTTTTAGCAGCAAAATTTATTATGCCAGAAGACTGACTACTCTGGCACCAACCTGTCTGCTGTAAAATACTCTAGGACACATAATTGCGTGTTTGAGTATAAAATCAACATTATTCAAATTGTTTGTATTTATGTGCATTTCATCTGGTTGCCCTTCCTTTATAATTTTAGCCAGCTATTGCCGTCAACTGTATAATTTCCTCTTGGACTATATCTGCTTATGCCAGTGGCAATGGTTACTCATCACGTGGAAGAGTTTACAGACGTCATTACAAAGCACGTCTGTCCTCGCCATTTATTTTTCATAAGCCCCTTTTAAGTTCAAAATAGAACTAGTAGCAGAATTAGACCCATAATTAAAGTAGCGTAGGATCTTTCATTGACTGAAGTGGGAGTTGGATGATAGGAAATTCTGCTCCTGCCAGTCTTCATGATTTCTGATACAGAAATTCCTGTGTGCTACGAGTTTTCTTCTCACAAGTACCTTATGTAGGTGATCAGCTCTGTACCTGGTTTGTGCTTGTGATTCTCAAGACAAGAGAATCGTCTTTTTCCTTTTTTCTCTACCTAGACAGAAGGAGGAAATATTGGACAATGAAAATACAATACAATTTCAAACAATGATTCCTAAGTTAGCTTCCTGAAGAAGCCTGGCTTTTTTGACCAAAAAAAATAAAATTATATTTGATTGGAGTTTTATATAGGCACAAAAGTAAAAGCAAAACACGTTATCTGCTGAGTTATGTATGTATGTATACACATAAATAAGATTCTGAGATAGTGTGGGGTAAAAAATCATATGCTGGAATCCAAATCTCCATAAAGAGATATTAAGCAACTATGCGAAAGCAACTATCGATTTACATTTTTATAAGCCATTCTGCCACATTTATTCCACAGAAGAGTGAATTTATGCCAAAGTTTCTATGAAGTCAACACTGAAAAGCACTTTTAGAATGAAAGCAGACTAAGACTGTTACTTTAGCTTTTCCAAAAGCAATGCCATTTTCAAATGTGGGTATGTACAAACCCATACATATGATCTTCAATTTTTCACCCACTACATAGTGGAGCGCTCAGGCAATCACTTAATGCTGCACGTTCGAACAATTTTAGTGGCTGTGACAGCACAGCTTCTTTGTTGGAAGATGTCTGAAGTTTTGTAGTATAGTTCTTCATTTCAGCAGACCATGAGCATATCACTAAGGATCCAGGCTGGTACCTCAGCAGACCATTTCGATAGATGCATTCCGCTTTTTTGTTTCCGTCTGCAACCTGGAAAGCCTCTATTTATAGAACTGTATAGAAATATCTTCAACTATAGGACTACACCGATGTCACAAATGAAAAAAACACACAAAGATGACAGGATCTCAGTGTATGCTGTAACGTAATAGTGAAAAGGAACTCAGGCTATTAAAAAAAATTTATTAAGATTTTTTTCCATGAAAGCTTGGTACTACAATCAATGTAACCATTTAATCAGTCAAGTATGTCTGTTATAGGCAGGCACAACATTACAAAACAGGCAAGTACAACGCCCGTTTAAGCAAATACAGTCTGAATATCTATTCATCCACTGCTTCTGAAAACAGAATTATCAGATATCCACCAGGGAAAAAAAAAAAAATGAACTATTTTAGTTTCTCTTTGGCATACTTATCAGGACAATGAATTAATTACAAAAGTCTTCTATTGCTGCCAGTGCTGTGAGGAAAAACCTACTGAATGGAAGATTGTGTGTCCGAACTCACTTTTAGGACTCAGGCGATCTGGCTTACGTATCAGAACTGGTGACAAACGACAGTTCAGCTGCCGATGCTTCACAAGGCAGACAAGGATTACATTGTTTTATAATGCAGTTTTGTTGAAGGTATAAAAAGAATTACAGTAAATTTATGCACAGTACATACATATTACACACAGTTATATAAATACCCATGCTGTGGCTGGACTTTAGGAAGTTGCTTTATCAATAAGAAAGCTAGTATCAGACCTCCCAACATCCATTTAATACACATTGCACTTCGCATCCAGTAATATGTTCATTTCTGTACCTCTCTTAAAAATAGATTTAAAACAGAAGCGAAGAATAATATCGAATCTTTCCATAAACTTTGTTTTCTTATTTACATTGTAATATTCCATTATACATAAAGACTGCGTTACGATACATTATCTTCATATAGCTTTTTGTAATACATACAGCTTGAAGCTATTAACATTTTAGTTTGGGAACTGAGATATTACCTATAAGACTATTTAAAAACAATTCTAGCCTTAATTTTGCTCTACTTTGTTTCACTGAAACCATTCTTTGACAAAAAAAAAAAAAATCCTCCTTATTGGGGAGGAAAAAAACAACCCATGTTTAAACCACCTCTGGATTTCCTTAAACCACTGAGAAACTTAGAAACCATAATAATTTTTGCATAATTATATAGCCACTTCAAAGGCCTATTACTTTTAAATTTAGAACATGAATGACAATTGTGACCATATCTTTAAATCAATTTCTTTGTTTTGAACTTTCGGTTATTTTTCAAACATGAAACAATGAAAACGCAATCATTATTCATACATAATCTTTGCACAACTGGGAAGAGTTCCTATTTTATTAAGGAAAAAAATGAACATGCACACACCCCCATTCACAGAGTGAGAACATAAACTACAGCAGCACTTGTCTCAAGTTATGGTGCACATGGTTGCAATACGGGGTATAAAACAAGAGTAGATTTTCCAACATCTGTTAAAACACAAAAAACTTATTGTACAAAAAGTCATTCACATTCTTTGCAATGAAGTGAGGAATCAGCTGTTGGTTCAGCTTTCTGGACTCTCCAGCCGGCAAACTCCTCCTTCTATCGCCACGGACTGTCCTGCCACGGCTCCAGGAGGAAGTCTTGAAATGTGAGTCTGGAAAAGTTAAGAGAGTATTACCGAGTGAGAAGAGAGGCAAAATTATGCAGGACACAAAGCAGGCTTGTAAGTGTTGAACAATTAAGCTGCTCCATCACTGAAGTCTGAGGGCAAACTACAAAGCAACTTGAAAAGCTGCAAACAACTGGGATTCTTTTTTTATTTTGTTTGCTAATGCTAATGTTTAACACCTGAAGAGAAGGACCAGGGCAGATGCGTAGAAAAGGTAAACTGGATGACCCAGTGCACGGAAAGTAGAAGAAAGCAATATCCAGCATGAAGACAAAAGAAAAATAACTGTGGCATTCTATGGTTTATACATCTATTTCTTCGGGAGATTCAAAAAAGTGTAGTCCTGCATACGGAAATACACCTTACAGAAATCTTAGACACAATAAACTATGTGACAGAGATAAACTAACACTTCAGAGCATAAGACAACTGCCATGATCAGAATGCAAAGAAGAAATTTCTCTGCATAAAATACCTACTTGTCCAACTAAAAAAACCCAAAGACTTCCTCCAAAATATTTGTTGCCAACTGTCAAATAAATGGACCCTAAAAAGCAATTGTGTTTCTGTCAACAGGCGTCTTTTCAACCGAGAAGTTTTAAAAGCAGGCCTTTGAGACGGCTCCGTAATATTTCGGCCACAAAGTAAAAGCCAGAAAGTGGGTGCGTGTGTTTGTGTACACGAAACTTCAGCTTATAACTCTATTGTAACTCAGTGACACTAAAAATCTGTGAAAGTTCCCTTATATTCTGAGGCGTATTTTATTACTGATGGACAAAAGCATTCGCTTATTAAAAGATAGTTTGACTTATTGTTATAAAGACTTTTTCCCCCCTTTGCACACATTTTTATACTGTGGAAACTGCTTATGTTTTCATCCACACTGTTGATTTTGAGCTACAGCAAGAGCCATTTACAGATACATCGATTGCTTTCATACAGGGCCGAGTGGCTAAAGCAGCGTTAAAGGGAAAACAAAAAGGAGTCAGGAGCATGTATCTACAAACCTTACTGTTTCCTACTTTTGGAGCTGCAGAGCAGCTGTGGTAAAATATAAAAAAGAGCCTCTGTGGAACTCTAAAATGCAGTAAGGCTGGTAACAGCACTTCCACGGGCTCGAGGCAGGACCCGGCCATGGCAGGGCCTCACCAGCTCAAGCCACACTCCAGCCATCCCACCTCCCACATGAGTTACAAGTTTCACCGAGTGATTCATTAATGCACAGACGATACAACGCTTAAACAATTATAAAATTAGGAACTAGAAATGATTCCTACTACAATGCAAAGCTCACAACATAGAGTTGCTAGCATTTAGAAATTACAGCTTCCTGTAGGCGCAGCCAACTACATATTTAAGTTTTTGTAAATACATTATCCCATTTAAAAGATTTAAGTGCTGCAAAATGTATAACTTGCCATAAGGCAATGGGTTGTGACAAAAAGCATAGATGTAAAAGTTCAGTAAGAATAACTTGTGTCAATTGAGCAGAAAGTGATTTGAGACTGTAACCACAATACATTGCATTGAAGAGACAATTTGTATCTCAGAGGCAGCTTCTTTTAATTCCTTTCTTGATAAGGGCATCCTGGTGTCTGCTCTGAGGTGGTCTTGTTTTCAGTTAAATTACAGAATGAGATTTAATTAAAAACATTTTAAAGTTTTCATTTTACTGCTAAAACTTTGATCTCTGGCCTTCCTGCTTGATATATGAACATCTCCCTATTTTCAGAACAATTTTGGTTACGACCCTGATTTACCACTTCAAGAAGAAAAGATTCCTTTCAAATCTGTTACAGTTTCCCCCAAAATGTAACTGACGATTTTTGGAGATGTTACTTCATAAGTTTAAAGAAAATAAAAAAAAAAAAGAAAAAGGAAGAAAAACGAGTGGAAGAAGGGTATTTTTTATTTTATGACCGACAGACCCAGGACATTTTTTCAGGTCTGTGAAAATTTCTAAATGAAAAGTGCGACAGGATGATAGTGTAAAAGCTGCATTGTTCGATGGGCACAGTAGCAAATTTCCTCAGTGGAAGAATGCCACTGATGGTTTAGTGAGATACTGCAATCAAAGCAACCCAGCAGCGCACTGTAAGGCAGGCATCGTTTGCAAGCGAGATCACTTATGCAGTCAGCAGTCAGAATTATGAGCAGATCATTGCAGCAATACAATAAAAAGCACAGAGGCCCGAGGATGCTGCCAAGAGACACAAGAGAGGAAGCTCGTTACTGAAACAGAAGAAATATTAGCAATATCACGATTATCATGAATCTTATAATCAATTTTTTTCATTATAACTACAACAGACTTGAATTGTGTAAATTAGTTTTCTGACCCAAGTTATGAATGAACTTTTTGCATAGGCTTGACTTAGCCCACGACCCACAGTTAAATGCCTAACAGACCCTTATGTAATTGCAGGAGCAAATGTGAGGCTTCACTGAATCCACATAAAAAGTCAGCTAAGCATAATATCCTACTAAGTCTTCAAGCAAGGAAAGGAAAATATACAAGAGGGGATAAGCGTATAGCCAATATCTATCAATACATTATCAAGTAGTAGTATCACTGTCGAAACACATTTCCTATACAAAAAGTTATTTCCTATAAAAGGAAAAACATGTTTCCCATACAAAAGCCCCCAAACCACTACACACTAGCATCTGCACATTTCCATTTACAGAAACACCCAAACCACATATAACAAAACCTTTCTTAAAGCCTTTACTTGCATCCTGTTTATTTGCATACTTTATACGACGGAGCAAATACAGATGCTGTTTTATACTGACTACTTATTGCTTTCACCAACAGCTGCCTTACAGAGAACAAAACCGAGACAGATCTAAGATGAGTCTTTAAAATATGTTACCTAATAAGTAACACAAAAGGGTAAGATTGCCATGTCAAGACAACTTCAGATAAACTCCCAAGTGAATTCTTAGAATTATATCTCCCTTGTTCTTGGCCTTAGGAACAAACTCTAGTAAATAAAAAGAAAGATCAAAGAACATTTAATATTTTTAAACATAACCACAGAACTTATTTGTACAGTTTGCTACATTTTTATATCCCAACATCATATTTTACATTAAGTCCAGATTGTACAGTGGATTAGGTTTACATTTTAAAAACATAAAAATAAAAAGCAAACAAAAAAGAACAACACTGGAAAGCTTTTAATTGAATTTGATTAGTCCGTCAGCTTTACAAGTTGAATGAACTCACATCTGGGGAAAATTGTGCCTGGGAGCACAAAAACAGGAAAAGAAAAAGTTTTCCTGAATTAATCCTCCACTCAGCTTCATGGAAGCCTCTCTTTGAGGAAACCATACGCCAAGGAAAGGTAGATTAAGAACGATGGGGCTATCCGTATCTTCAGCTCCATAAATAGAAATTTTACTGTCTCTGAGAATATTCTGATTTGATTTGCTTTCCTAGAGAAAAGTGAGATTGGCGAGGGCCTAGCAGGAGCAGGGGTCCCGACAGCTAGGAAACCAGTTAGTCACAGACCTTTGTCTGCAGCTTAAAGGAGGAACCTCATGCCCACAGTTCAAAAGGAAATAAAGGTAAACACCAGATGAAATACTTGATTTTGCTTCCCACCTCTCCATAAAGCACAAACAAGATAACCAACCTTCAGACACTGATTCTTGCTCCGCGTACTTGCCATCCAAACACACAATGTTTCCCCAAACCAGGGAACAACCATCTTCCCTAACCCCAGTGCTGCAGACACCGTCCGTGGAACGTTATCATCTCTCAGTCCCTTTTGATGCACACTGGAAACTTTCACAATACCCTTCAAGTCCAAAACTAATAGGTCTTTCTGCGCTGGAGCAAGCGTTAACTTCTGCAGGGACAATATATGGTTTCATCTTTTTGTCATGAACGTTTGATCTATTTTTCAAGTTAAGTATATTTAGTACACCTTTTTTAAAAAAAAAAAAAACAACAAAAAACTAAAAACTGTGCCAAGACTTACTTTACTTCAGGTCTCATAGACAAAGATTCTGAAAAAACCTTGAGACCAAGTAGCGTCAAAAAGATATTTTTTTTAGTCTTTAAAGAGCTACTCTGCTTTTATTCACATAAAAGCATTAGTTTGTCACAACAGATCCTTTTTTTTTTTCATTAAAAGCATAAATACAATGTAAAATGAATATAAAGTTTAAGCCAAAAGCCAGACAGTGCTGCATGAGAAAACTAAAGTCAATCAAATGGTGCCAAGAGGACAGAGTACAACTACCAGATGGCAGCACATTCAGTTCTTAAGCAAATCTAGGGAGTACTTCATGTGTTTAGCTTTCTTATTACATGCTCAGGATATGCTTTGGACAGAATAATTTATAAAACAAACTTTTTCCATTCATTACCCTATTGAGATGGAATATAATGAAAGAGCAAGGACATCATATACTGAATGAAATTGCTTTCTACAACTTTACTCCTTAAAGAAAAGTACCACCAAACCCATGTATTCTTTAGAAATGCTGAGCTTCCTAGCTGGGTACACGCTTCCACCGTGAGAACCATCTGGCCATGCATTCTCATTTTATTTTCTAGGCAGCCATAGCCCATTTTGGCAGCAACAGCTATCCTCTACCGCCCTGTCTCCTGGGAAACTCTCTTCCAACACCGTTTGTGTACACCCGCCACTTGACAGGAGAGGGTGTCCCGCAAAATACTGGCAACCGCTGCCATCAGAATATCCCATGTGCAACTTGTTTGGTGAAATCTTAAAGAAGGGAAAGAAGAAGAAAGGAAAAAAAAAAGAGGGGCCCCAGAATGATTGTCCTTGTTGTCAGAAAGGCAGATGTTCTGGTGGCAGGCTTCTGGCTCTCACGCACTGACAATACTGATCCTACTACATACAGGTTGCTTAGGGAGCTAATGGTTTTCCAAGCTCCAATTTATTCTGTGGGTTAAGTATATTCCCATACCCTATTTATGTATCTAGAAACACTAATATCATGCATCAAAAAAAAAATAATCGTACTTTAAGAAAGTTGAAAATGAAAACATTTTATCTCTCTAAATCATTCATACATGTATGTAGACAGTCTAAAGCCATGTACCAACCAATCATCTATTCAGCTCAGTGTTCCAGGTTTTTCTAGAGGTATTTCTAAAATGCTGCCATACATCTTAAAATGTGATTTTTACCATTCTGAATTACAGGTGCTAAGTCAGGTTATTGCATTTATATTTGCATACCTGGATACGCAATCCCATCTTCTCTGCTCCAATCTACAATACGTCAGACAAATACGAGCAGAGTTCCAGAACTACTGGCTTTATGCAAGAACTCAACCCAAAAAATTGAACTTTTCTTCCCATCTCAGAGCCCTTAATTTCCATGAAGGTCTGCAAGCCAAATATTTTAACTGGTGTCTTAGCACTGAAGGTTATTTCCAGCAAATATAAATACCTTATTTTTATGAGAGAACTGGATGCTCTACTTTATGCACAGAGTTCTTTTCAAGTGAAAATTTCTGACTGATTCCCCAGTCTCCAGACAAGAGTGCAGATTAAAGGAAAAAAAAAAAAAGTGTGTGACATATACTTTTCCTGTTTCATGAAATTAAAAGACTGTCTCTGTAGTCTGAAATGAATGACTGAATTATTTGACTTAATATGTCTGTTAACTAAACAGGCTCAGTAAATATTTCCACTGATTTTCAAATTAGAAATTAGGACTCTTCCAAGATGTGTTTCTTCACCCAAAGAGCACTGGATAACTGTCCTTCTCCTGAAAAAGGCCTTTCACAGACCCTTTACTCCCAGAGTACGATACAGAAGCCCATCATCAGAAAAACAACAGTCACGACAATCAGCGTTTGTCATATGTATCCCTTCAAACGTAGAAGGAAGTAATTTTGCTGACTTGTACAGTGTTAGTAAAGGTGGATAAATGTGATTACACCACCTAACATCTCAACAGGAAAAGTGAACTGGAAATGGTCTCCCTGTCCACTATGTTTTCTCACACTGGAAAATTAAATTAACTGCCAAACATAAAGTTTCTGTTTGTATATTGCAACCACAACATTTGGTGTAGGCAGCAGTTGTTGCTGACGGATATTTTCAAGCACAGCAATACGCGACACTCTCCACCACTGTTACCCCATGTCTTGCAAAGCAACTTGAATTTGGTTCGTTAGAAAATGGAAAGAGCGGCATATGTAGCTTTGCAACATTAAAAACTGCCACAACATAAAGCTTAGTAATTCATGTTATAAGAACTGAATATCTGCCAAAGAGAGATTTAAACTGGCAACTGAATTGGATTACATTCAATATTAGAACTAGATTTTTAGAAATTCGCTGTCTAGGTCATCTAGCTGTTACAAAAACTAAAACCTAGGAAGCTGAACTACAAGGATATCTCAAAAGTACTGGGACATTTACAACTGTAAAAGTTAGCAACATTTATAAACAGATCATATAGTAAATTTATACATCCTAAGAACCATAGTGAGCTGACAAATTATTTCAAATACCTACACATAACACAGGACCAAAACTGCACATTGTTGGTATTGAGATTAGATCTTTCACTGCAAAGAAAGCACTGACTTCAAACGCTACTGAAAACACAGTGAGGAAGTACCTTTTTTCAAGCAAAAACATCATCCACCACCAACTAAGATAACATAAGAAACTTGGGAGATCCAGGAAAAAAGTAGTTCTGTGGCACATCCTGCCCACTTATATTTTCTTCCCACAGAATACCGTGGGCCTCGAGTGAACAAATACTCTGCAGACCCTGCCTGTGATAAAAGGGCTCCTGCTTGATTATGCACAGATACACAACACTGAATCAAAGAAAGGCTGCCTACCCACAACCAGAACCTTCAAGAGATGCAGTTGGTATGTGAATTCACATTGCAGGCATACGCCGCACAGTCATTTAAGATTGAAGAAGTTCTTTTCCTTTGCAGCGTTCTCCATCAGGGAAGCAGACAAGGAACACGAAGATATGAAGACTATGTAACTAAGAGGAGTCAATTAACTTGTAACCTACCCACTAACCTCCTTTCCTTCTCATTCTCCATTTACATCTAAAAATCACAGTATGAGTGAATTCAAGGAGTTATTTCTCCCCCTCCCAAATTACATGGCAGAAGGTCTCAAAGCCCTTCATGCGAACTGACACTTAAACTGCTCTACCAAATGCTACACCAACCGTTAAGACCTTAAATATTGCACATCGCCTGTGCTAGTACGGACAGAACTCCAGGAAGCAATGCTGCAGTCATCAGAATACAGCTGTTTTCCCAATGGTGACAATGCAATTGCTTAAGCTCTCAGAATGTAACCTAATCAGTTCAGGAAAATTGGAACTTATTAATTGAAAGCTGCCAGAGTATCTTTAAAGAGGTCACAGCTCCGGTAACAGGACGACCTTCTTAGCTGATGCTATGATCAGCTGTTGTATCTATTACGGATCCATGAAAAATATCTGGAAGGTTATTCTGAAGATTAGTGTCTCAGAGAGAGAAGAAAGTTTGGTCAGGAAATCTAAGAGAGAAAACTGCTTATCAAAGATTTTGAATTCCTATCAAGTAATTCATGATTCAACATCACAATAACAAAAAAGAAAAAAACATACCTCCTCAGTTTATGAAGGTGTTTAAATCTTCCAGACCTTCAATCTAGAAGTCTTAACTTTTGCTGATGTGGCAATTACTGCTACAAAAGGAGCCGGATAAGTGCAGAGGAAGTCAATAGACTAATATTTCCTATTTATCCTCATGGCTGCAGCCAGAAACTTTCACAGCAGCCTAGAACATTCTTACAGTCTCACTAATGGCTAAAAATAGTTGAGTGTCAGCTTATGGGACAATTCTGCCATCATATAGATGGCAATGCAGGAACTTGTTTCAGGAGATGTCGGGAAATCCATTCATCTTTCCAAAGAACAAGACTAATGTTGACAATCTGTCATGGTATTGCTTCAGGAAAGAAGTCTGCGACTGGAAACTTCTAAAACAGAATATATCTGTCCCTGAGGCTCACAGGCACCAGCCTGGGTAAGTTGTAGCAATAGGCGGTATAGGTTAGTTCCAAGAAGTATACAAAAAAAAGTTTACTTCCACATCCAATATGTGACAAACACTGGCACAGAGCGATCATGAAACTGCCCGTGTCAAGAAGGATGACAAGAAACAAAGAAGAGTACAGTTGAACCAGCAAGGATATGTTTGGATCAGCTGCTTGTGGCAGTGACGCAAGGGTTGAAGGGCAGAAGAATCAGAGGGAATCCAATGAGACATCCGCTATGCAGGTAGTGCGGATGACATTACCAGTGCTATCAGCGGTGGAGGAGCTGAAATACTTTCAGTGTTGAGAGAGAGCTGAAGGCAAATAACAGGACATGCAACCAGAGATGACTGTGTCAGCAGTAAGGTGTGAACTCAGTTCATCTGGCAAGCCTCCACAGTATTTTTAAAGTAACATTCAACCAAACATTTTAAACCAACGTTCAACAGGAAACAGTGACTTTTCCAGGCAACTGGTTTTCCAAAAAAAGACTCGACACCTTTCCAGAAAGCATGCTCTAAATCAAACAATTATTAGTCACAGTGCAAAAGTGTTCCACAGCTTTTGCAGGCTCAGCCATTTTATGCTGGTGCGTGAGCATTCAGGCAGTCTAGGTCTTTTTTAAATTGGGAGGAAATAAACCCCTGTTTCAAGGCTACTCCCAAATCGGTATTTGGAGAGCTCACGGTGTTAGCAGCCAGAAGCACCGGCAGGTGAGGGTGTACAAAGCACCTCATGTCTCCGATCCCACTTTCTAGTCCCGCTTGTCTTTTCAGGAGTTACTGATGGTTAATTTTTTTCGATAGCAGGGTCTGCAGGTGAGCTGGTATCAAGCCTCTAAGTGCCTTATGAGAAAAGCCTCCTATATCGCCACGATCTTCATGTGGGGTTCAAGAGGTAGGTCCTATTAAGAAATGCATTAATCACCAATGCAAAAAGAATCACACTAACATTATAAAGCAGGACGTTGTTTTTTTTTTCCCTTAGTATGTGCCCCTTCATATAATTATGATTCTAATATTAGTCTAATTCATAACAGTAGACACTTAAAAACCTTCTCACTTTCTAAAAGTCTTGCTATAAAAATATGTTTTCATGTTCATTAATTGAACCAGCACAAGATCAGCCACTGTGACAATCCCTTGGTTTAAGAATAAAACTTGAGTCCTAGATTGATTAAAGAAATAAAAACTGAGGCTCTTTACCAGCCTAGAAAAACAGGAAAGCAAGATGTTTCCCTACAAGCTGCCGCCTGATCATTTTCCTATGTTGCTCATAAACAAGTGATATTTTATGCTTTTATGAATTCTTATACCATTATTCTTTCATGGCAAGCACTCAAAATTAATTGTACCAAAACAGTTACTCTATTAAAGAAAAGGGATTTTTTTTTTTTACTTGCAATGCATTGTGTTCTATTTCAAGCCCAGTTTTCCATCTATAACTTAGCCCTAGTTGTAGCAGAATAAAATTCCAGCTTTTATGACAGAAGGCTTTTTTTGATCAATAGAAGTCAGCAGCAAAAGCATTTGTGGTTTTTCTCTGGAAAGCATTTGTGGCCACAGACTCAAAGGAGGAAGAAAGGGAGGGGGATTAACTCTTCAATGAAGGTCAAAAACATAATTTAAAAGTGAACCAAGAAGAGCAGCTGTGTCTGTCAGCGCAATCAAGATTACCAGCTGGAGAATTTACCAGCAGTATGAAAACAATGCACACCAGATGTCAAATGTTGCAACTGTGAGTAGGAAAACATCTCTGGGCATGGCACTGTCATGCTAGTACTCATTACCAGACCGATTCCATATTTAGCATTTATTTATTAATTAGACAGACACTACCAGGAAGAAACAAGAATATTCTGAGCTTACAGTGTAAGCCAGAGGCAGGTGTGCACACTGTAATAATTTAACATTGCGCATTCTAACCATTCTTCTTATTTCACTGTGAACACAATATAATTACTTCTAAACTAACTAGTGAATACTAGAACATCTGCAGCTGAGCTTGCTTTAGCTCCACTCAGTTCAGCCTGAGCTTTTAGCTTGAGTTTGGATTCTTTTCTAATAAATCTAAAATAAATATTAAGAAAACAAGTAAAAACATATCTTATTCCATGGACAATGAACTGGAAAGAACTCTACATAAGCCATGAAAGCAAGTAATTCAATAACACCTCTACCAGCACTTCCTTTACCAGCTGCTTTTTTTATCTTCCGCCTCCTGAGGCATTCTTGTCTTTTTTTCTATACATTTTACTCCTTGAGGATGAACTCACTCAATTCCCAATGCTTCAACGAGCACGTTACACCATTCTTGCTGTTTAAAATATCTGAGGTCAATTTCCTTCTTTTGTATGTTCTTTTATTATCTCACTCACATCCTCCTCTGTATCTATTGCTCAAATGAAGTACAGGGGGGGGAAAGAAAAAAAAAAAAAAAAAAGATAGATTTGGGTTTTTTACTCCTCTCAGCAGATCCACAAGCAGCCATTTCTGGAGAGAGCCAACATATCTAGGCCTTCAAATTCTTTCCTTTTCAAGGCTTAAAAATTCATCCTTCTTTAAATTCTACCATCAAAATGCTGCATGTCTTTCTTGCTCTTATCTGCTGGTATAAACTTCCTGGCTGTCATCTCCTCCTCTAATACATGCAAATATTCCAGCAAACACCCCCACCTCCCCCATGAGTTTAACCATTTCGGGGAGCCTTCTTACTCTACATTTTTCCCTCACTTTTGTCACTTCCTTTAACTAGTTCTGACTGTTCACTTTTAGTCTCGAATACTGATGGCTGTACATTTATAAATGTCTACAGAAGTTATGATTTTGCCTCGCTCGCAGCTCCTCACTTGTTCATTCTCGTTGGCCAAACACCTCTCCTAAATGCTCTAGTTGCTGCATTGCAAAACCTGCCTTTTTCTCCTTTCAATGCTATATTCATAAGAGTAGGTGGCTCTCATCCTCTTGGTTAATCCCTACTATTTCATGTTAAGGATTTTTCCAGTTTCCATCGCTAAACTTAGTTTTAACATTTCATTTCTCTCATTCCAGGAAAAAAAAAAAAAAATTAGACCCCAAGAAACTAAAAGAACCACGGATGTTAATATCCAAATTGCTTACCACAGAGGCTATTTTAGGAACTACCTCAAAGTTTGCTTTATATCCTCTCCCTTCTTCCTTGGTGCAGATGCTTTATCTGAAGGAAGACATGCCTGTAGAAAAATACTGTGCAACCCTAAACAGCCAGTGTAATTCAGTCAAGCTAAAGTTATTCAAATACAATTGCTGTCAGCAGAGGAAGTGGAAAGATGTTTGTGGCACCTTTTCCCGACATAATACGTATGTTAGTGTAGGTTTGTTAACTGCTGCAATGAAAAAAAAATGCCCAATCAACAGATACATTTAACTGCTTATGCACCTATTACTTTCTCCATTCTCTTAATGGCAGAAATTTCTTACGTATTTCATTACCATTATTTTGTAGTCTCCTTAGCTTCCGCACTCGTTCTACTGTATTACAACCTATTCTTCATGGCTTACCTTAGCTTTGCCATCCTGTGCAGACATATATCCTACACACATGCTCTCTGTTGTATGGCTCCACAGAAATTCCACTATAAAGGAAAATGCAAGAAGTCATAAAAAATGCGTTGGTTTAAAATATAAGATGTAATTTAACAAGACTGGAATCTTGAGAAACAAATAAAGCTTAAAATATAGTTTGGGAAAGGACAAAAACCAAACTTAAAAACCAAAACCTACTTACCAGAATAATTCAATCTCAAAAGAAACAGCTATCAAATAAACAAGATTTTCCTGCGCTATTTGCAGTCACAAACTACAGAACTAACACCCAGAATGAGAATGTTGCTTCAATGAGATAGAGCCTCCAAGATGAGAAGTGTATCAACTGCAACTGCAGTTCAACCATAGGATCAACTTTTAAAGCAGAGGCCTGTTGCACCCATGAAGTAAAATCAGATACAATTTGCATTTGCTTGCCTTGAACTCAGACGGGAGCACACTACAATAGCATTAACCCGAATGGCATACAAGGATTCTGTAGAATTGTAACGCTATCAACCGAATAACCAGAAACAAACATTGTTTCACAGAACTGAGCATAAATATATACATCGTATGTAACTACCAATGGGTAAATGGACATTCATGGTTTAGCTGCACAAGTAGGATACAGGAAAACATGCAGAAGTAGTAGTAAAGTCTGCAAGATGAGAACTGAAGATATAGAGCAGGCAGGGAAGGCATCTGGTAAAAGCAAAATAATCCTGCAGAAAAAGCAGGAGAGATGTCCGATGGAAGCAAGGTAACACTGCAAGAAAGATGCCTGGCAAAATTAGAGCAAGACCTAATTTGAAGTCTCAAAAAGTATGTTTGAAGTCCTGAAAAGTTCCGAAAGGATGTTGAATGGCTTGTATCAGGAATAGCGTGGCCAGCAGGACTGGGGAAGTGATCATCCCTCTGTACTCAGCCCTGGTGAGGCCCCACCTCAAATACTGTGTCCAGTTTTGGGCCCCTCGCTACAAGACAGACTTTGAGGTGCTGGAGCGTGTCCAGAGAAGGGCAACGGAGCTGGTGAGGGGTCTGGAGCACGAGTCTTGTGAGGAGCGGCTGAGGGAGCTGGGGGTGTTCAGCCTGGGGAAAAGGAGGCTGAGGGGAGACCTTCTCGCTCTCTACAACTGCCTGAAAGGAGGGTGTAGTGGGTCAGTCTCTTTTCCCAAGTAACAAATGATAAGACAAGAGGAGATGGCCTCAAGTTGCACTAAGGGAGGTTTAGACCGGACATTAAGAAGAATTTCTTCATAGAAAGGGTTATCAAACGTTGGAACATGCTGCCCAGGGAAGTGGTTGAGTCGCCAGCTCTGGAGGTACACAGAAGATGTGTAGACGTGGTGCTGAGGGCCATGGTTTAGTGGTGGACTTGGCAGTGCTAGGTTAATGGTTGGACTCAGTGATCTTAAAGCTCTTTTCCAACCTAAACGATTCTATGATTCTATTCTACGATCAAAGTGCTCTCAGATCTGATCACCTTGACTTCTAGCACTAGCTATACAGCATCAGCTTCCTGGTACTGTATACTTACAGCTAATTTCTTTAACCGCTGCTAACATGTATTATTAGTGCATGTTCATCCAGCAAGGTGCTGTTCTGTAGTCTGAAAGTGGCCTGCTTTATCAATTCTTTAAACAGTGCATTACAGTGATCTTTAATTACATATATACACTGGTATTTTTATACACATACACACGCCTACTAAGCTACAACACAAAATTCAGAAAAAGAGCACATTATTTATATGTTTAGCTCCCATCCAGTAGAGCTTTATAAATTGCCACACTGTATTCTTCCTGCTCTATGTCACAGCCTTTTTTCTTTGTGTTCATTAAGGACGTAATTTGGAAGGGGGGAAAAAGAAAGAAAGAGTAGCTGATCAGAATTCAGTGTTTCATAAAATATTGTAAAATATTTTTTATATTTTTTATAAAATAGCACTGAAGTATATATTATTCCTTTGGATTACAGGAGGAGTCTTACATGAATTATACAAGATGCCATAAAAAGCTATTTCCAGATACTTCTTTTGAGAGAGACTTTCACATACTGCAAAAAGCATCATTAGGCGGTTCTAAAACTCTTATTCATTCCTATTCCTCAGGTTGTTTTAACATGGTTGATGAAGGTCACAGCGTGCTGAGTACACTTATCCTTTGAACCATTTATCCCTGCATAGCAATTAACCTGCAGTAGAAGATCAAAGTTTAGACAATCCCGGCAAGACTTGAAGATTCTGACGGATACGTAGATAACATCATAAAAGAAAAATGAACTTCATTTAGGTATGTGATTTCCTCCCCCCGTAATAGATTCGTGACTGATATCGCCAAAGGTCAGTCAAAAACTTTTAGACTGAAACATATTTAGTGCAATGTAACTGCACTCGATGAGCCCAACCCCTCCCTAACACCCTAAAGGTTCAACTGTCAGTGAAAGCATCTATTTTTTGGAGACAAATTTAATCTTATCTTTCCATTTTGAGAAGCTGGGAAACAGTTCAGGCCAAATATCCTCAACATATTATTTCTTTGCCTTTGATAACTCTAGACATATTCTTTCAAGTTTTTAATACTTTTTTCCTTCTACGTTGTCGACCAAAGACAGCATGTACTAGTGTGAAACGTGGTTATTGCTAGCTATGACAAGTAGCGGAACTACAACGAAAATCCTAAACTACATACTTATCTGAAGACACTAATTTTACATATTTTCACCCATTTAATAAATCGCTTTCTTGTGATTTGTTTCAATAGTTTAAAAAAAATAAATAAGATCACCCCTGCAATAAAGACATGAGATGTGGTTATTCTATACACTGAGTTCTTCAGTATTATACAACTTATTTTCAACCCAAACAACCCAAATACTAGACACGTTAAATTACACATTAACTCAGCATACACTATAAGGCGGGAAATTTCTGTGGTACAGAAATTTCTTTAGAAATTTCTTTATATCTTTAGAAAATAAAATATCTTTAGAATAAACTGTGCTACATTAATCTTATTTCAGTGGAAAGAAAACCAAAAATCAACGGACAAATAGTCATTACTTATGTATGATATATGGGGTTTTTCTTTATTAATTTTGAGGAAAAAATACTAAATCTTCCGTAATAGGAACATCTGTTCTTACATGAACGACAAACATTAAGTGAATAGAAAGATTTCTCTCACTTCCAAACAAAAAAAAAATTGAAAGTTAAGTTGATGTTGTTTGTTCTCATTTAATCAAATTTGTATTTCCATTTTCTTAACTCCCTTTTAGGGATAAAATTTTTGTTGTAGGATGCTATTTCACTAGATCAATAACGTCATAATTATTCCATTCTTAAATCTGAAAACTGTCAATCAAACTTGCAACGTTCTCTGTATGTTTAGCAAGCCCTGCCCTGATTCTGGAGTCAGGATTAGACAGCCTTGGCTTTCAAATAACTGAAAGACAAGAATAAAATGATTGTAAAAGTCTATTTTACAGTCTACTTCAAAAAGACAAGCTCTTCAAGTACTAGCTCAAAAAAATATAACATACAAAAGCTATTTCTAAAACCTTTTCCCAAAATTCCTTTGCTGTCCATCAGAATAATCCCAGAACCATCATCAGAATTGTAAGGCTTCCCCTCCCAAATCTCTGGTTCTTCGTAACAGCAAACTAAACGTACATGAAACTGAGATGACAACAAGATGAGATGTTGACCAAAACCATAAAACACTCATAAACTTCAACTGTTGGGTAGAGAAACATGAATGTTATCGACTGTATTGAGCAAAACTACTTATTGGAGGGAATGACTGAAGGGGGGATCAAGTCGACTAACACGAAGTAGTACATAAGATTTAAAGATTCTTGGCATGCAGACTAGCAAGGTGTCGTATGAGAACAAAACTGAGAGATAACATACACCTCATCCTGTGCAACTATAATAACTTGACCCTAGCATCCTGGAAGTCACTGAAGAGACAGCAATAAATACCAGAGCTTGTGTGGGTTAACCCATCATTAAGATTCTATCTGCTGGCTCACCTTTAGCACCCGCTCTGCCTGCTACTCCAGCCTGGCTGTAAGCAGGCAAACTCTGGTGACACAATGGTCAGATTTAGCGTGACAAAAGCAGTAATGAATTAAAACAAAAGGTAAGGTGTCTTTCTAAACAACAGCTGATAGAAAAAAAAAATTACGCATTTCAAGAATTACCAGGTGAGATGCTATGACCCGCCATAATACACAAAGTTAAATTAGGTGATCAAATTTGTCATGGCAGAGCTTAAAAGATATGAAAGCTACTTCAAACCTGTAACGCTACTGACAGTGATTCGTGAAAAACTTGGGGAAACAATAACAAAGCAGAGGATTACACAAAGGAAAAAAACTTTAATTCTGGTAGCATAACATATATATTAGACAGATCCATGTGACCGAATACGTAAGCACATGGCATGACCAGACACACATGCCCACATCTGAGGAGCACCACAGGAAAGGAGATGGTACAAGTGTCATGCTGAAGTAATTCATATGCCCCCAGTCATGGGGGCATGACAGTTTGACCACATGACAGTTTACTATAATACTCGTTCTGCTATAAAGCAGCGAGACAGATGAGGATCTTGATTTCAGAACACAAACAGGGCCGAAGGGCCGCAAAGCTCAGAGCCTTTTTAACGCAGAGCCTCCTTACTGATGGAGGTGAAGTACAGTTTTTTGCTGATGTCAATAAAACCAGCAAGTACTCCTGTCGTCCGCATATGCAAATAGTAACTGTGACTTATCTGAACAGATTTTCCTGGGCATAACAGAAAAAAAAATAAAAATTAACCATGAAACAACTTCCCTTCCAAATTTTGAATGTATCCTCCAAATTTTCATATTTTGTCCTGCAAAAAGGAGGAACAAAGAACTTTATAGATAGCGTTTTCAGCAAATAAACCACTGAGAAGCAGTAAACAGTCACACCCCTCCAGCATTACCCCTCGCTCAAAGTGTGATTTTTTTTTCTATAAGGAACATACCCTGCCTCGCCACAAGCAACCGTTATTTCTATGCCATGGTTTTAGAAGGATCCCACATAACCCTCTGAATCACATTTCCCCTTAGAAATAATAAGGCAGAAACAATGCTCTTTTCCGCAGTTTTGGAGAACAAACAAGACTAATACTACTTATTTCACTTTCTAGAGTTTTATCATCTCAAACAATTTCAATTCCTTTTTGTTTTCTCTGTGGACTCTGAACAATGGCAAATGTGCACAGACAGTTTTTAGTTCATCTTGCACTTTGAGTTAGCACCTCGCTCAAGTAAAAACGAGTAAGAATTTCTTACCTAGTAAAGTCGGCTTTTCCTGTGATGATTCAGGCTCTGCTGAACACCTGCAAGACCGAAGAACTATCACACCTCCGAGCACACCATCTTCATTGGCTAGAAAAGGTGAACCTGGGTAAAATTGTTGGGGAGAATTACTTGCAATAGGAGTAGTTCCTTAGGCTTGTTTTATTTTTATTTTTATTTTTTTTATTTCACTTTCCTGCCTTCCCCCTTTAATCTTGTCACTGTGTTGAAAAGACTGTCAGGTCAACCAGTGCTTTTACAAAGGCATCAGTTTATTTTTTCTAATGTTTAACTTTCTAAACAGCAATCCACTAATCTACCAGTAATCAAAAAAGGAAAGAGAACTATATGGAATAAAAAAAAATATATTGGAAATTACATTTGTGAATGCAAAACCATTTGTTCTTGGATCAAGGAAGACATAACAATGAAAAAATGGAGCGTCAAGTTGAAAAAAATCATGTCTTAATATTTAGTTCTTTCTGTACTATAATTAATATAAAGATGGCCACATATGAAAAGAATCAAGCAAATTTGGGTCACTTTTACAGTTTATTCATTTTTCCCAATTTAAAGCACTTTGTACAGAGACATCATCAAACTGCTATAGCCTGTCTTTCTCGCTGTTTTATGAATATTAGCAGAAAAGCCAAAACACATCCTACTTTTTAAAGTGGCTTTTCTGTTGTTAATTTAAGACACATGATATAAACCATCTTCTATCAGAAGCTGGAAAAGTTTTAAGTTAGCTGAATCACGTCTAAGTACTCGTTTTCTGGTTTGTAATTTGAAATGAGATTCCTACAGTTTTAAATGTGGAAACAATGGTATGATTTACATGTGAGTTAAAATGTCTTGAGCCACAAAATTAACCAAGTTCTTGCACTTAAGCCCAAATAGACCCTACTCACACATTTGCAATACACTGTGATTTAAAGCTGAACACACAATTGCCGCAAGCATTTCAATTATTTTCTTTTAAATAAGTTAGTATACTATGTCTAGTGTACGGACACTGTAAAAGGATTTGTTGGCCACAAGAACTTTAGAGCAGATCTACTCATCAGTCTCCTTCACTTTGCCCACAGCTATTCATATGATTGAAATTACACCTTTAACACAAATAACAACAAAAAAAACCCCAGTAAGAACCAACTTCAAGCTTTACTGTAAGGGAAGCTGTAAGTTTTACCATGTTCTCTCCCAACCGAAGAGCAGCTACAAGGTGGTCATTACAGTAAAAGCCCACATTGCAGGAAGATAATATATGTGATATGCTTAATAAACAGTAATATCTTACTTGACCTAATACAAACAGATATTATCTTAAAGCGCCACCTTCTTTGTGCAAGAACTATTACTATGTACTAATTACACCTACTGTATTACTCATCAACGGCGAACAAATCCCTGTGAACCAAGAATCCAGTCACTCATAACATAATAGACAAGAAAACAGGCAAATAGGTTTGGTTAAAATAGAAGTGCAAGGCTTCGGTAGTTGGAAAGAGTTTTACCACCCAAATCAAAATCTTTTACTCCAAGATGTTAAGTTTATCTCTTCTGCTTTTACTGCATTAACCAAATGCTGGCAAAGTACACGGTATGATTTCTGCAAGCAAACGAACAGAAAAAGTGGTTTTCTCCACAGGGTACACACATCCTTTAATCTTTATTTCAGAAACTCAGGTATTTCGAAGACAATGTCTTGAACTTGGTCTGCAGACCCGATCTTATACTCAATTGCAAAAATTATTCAGGCTATAAGCCACACTGCAGTGAAAAGGCATTGCAAACAGACAGAAAACAGTTTGGGTCTGTTTGTGTTTTTGGGGGGTTTCTTATATTTTCTTTTGGCTTTTTTTTTTTTTTTTTAATAAGCAGCGTTTCTTCTCCTCTTTCAAGGCCTGTGAAAGCTTCTTTCAAAGTTTTAGCAAAAAATACTAATAATCTCTTTAATCAGAAGGGTTTAAAGTGTTCTACCGCCGCAGAACACAGCCAGCAAACAGTATTTAAAGCAGACAGCATATTTAAGGCCATTCTAAAACACTAAGACTGGATGAACGTGTATAAAAACAGACAGCAACTACTGATGATAGACTTGATGTCACTAACGTCTGGTTTTAGAAATGCTTACATTGGGTTTATCGCTCACTTTTTTTTCCTTTAGTGTTTTTCTTTCTCGCACACTCAGGAAATAGTAGATGAAAGAAAAGTCTGTAAATAAACCAATCACGTTTCTTCATTTTCCTAGTATTTTTGTCAACTATGTGCCCTCATCACTGATCAGATTTTCAATAATCTGAATAACTTGAACATGCTAGGCTCTCCCTTTTTAAACTTTAAGAGAAAACCTGGCAGTACATTTCTTTCCGTGTAAAGAGTCTGCAGCAAAACGTGTAACACTCCATTTTCGTCAGAATCCTTTCATTTGTACAGGGATTTCTTTGCAAGAACAAAACATCCGTCGTCTTCAATGGAGTACAGAATGAGAAAAGTAATCACTCAAAGTCTGTGTTTTGCGAGACTTTTTTTTAAAAGGGGTTTGAAAAAAAATAATGTAAAACTTGAGCTTCAAGCACATAAGACAAACTCTTAAGCTTACAATTTCATCCAAAGAGATGCTCTACCTATACGCGCACCACTAGGCGCACGGAGATCCCTGTTCTGACAGCTTAAATAGCATGCATTTATTTCTTTAAACATGCTGTCCTTCCTATTGCCCTAAACACGTACACAATTGTTTTCTGAACCAAGTTACTTCCTCCAATGATTATGCACCATAGGAGCTTTGTTACTAGTCCACAAAATTAAAGGCTTTGAAGTCCATGCTAAACACTCAAAAGCTGGAATACTGACCATATTAATTCAGCCTTTGCTGAAGTACATTGTCACTCTACTGTTATCTCAACTAGAAAACTCAAGAGGAAGATTAATTTAATAGCACGGCACATGATAAAAGCGTGATAAAGTCCAATTTTAACTTCAGGACTCAGAAAACACACCAGATAGATAAGCAAGAAGCTGACTTCTTTAAGAAAAGCACAAGTTGGGCCCTTGGAATAAGGACAAACGTTGGTTATGCCAAACAAGAGCAGGTCTCACTGCACTAACCTTGTAAGAATTGACCATAACGGTATTACTGGGGCGATACAGAGAGGAGTGAAATGGCTTAGAGTGACTTGCGGTGGGTAGTTTGTATGGAGTATTAAACCAGGAGATCACGGAATCACGGAATCTTCAGAGTTGGAAGGGACCTCTAGAGATCATCTAGTCCAACTCCCCTGGCTAGAGCAGGATTACCTAAAGCACATCCCTCAGGGCTGCATCCAGGCGGGTCTTGAAAATCTCCAGAGTAGGGGACTCCACAACCTCCCTGGGCAGCCTGTTCCAGTGCTCTGTCACCCTCACCGTAAAGAAGTTTTTCCGTGTATTTGAACGGAACTTCCTATGTTCCAGCTTGTGCCCATTGCCCCTTGTCCTGTCACTGGGAACCATTGAAAAGAGCCTGGCTCCGTCCTCCTTAAACCCACCCTTTAGATGTCTAACAAGTTTGTGTTATGCAAACAAAGCAAAGAAGATGGGATGCACGATCTCTCCTACAGACAGAATTTGCCCAGCGGTGCACAAAAATCAAAACCCAGAACCTACAGGCCACCCTCATCTGTAGCACCTCGACCAATATACTACAACACAACGATGAAAACAATGGGATCACGTTGGCTTTCTTGCTGCAGCCAGTCATGGTTCGGAGCCATAGCGATACAGATTGAGCCAAAATACAGTTGCAACTCAAGAAATTGCTGGGATTTAGTATTGTCAGCTGAGCTACCGAAGATTTTAAATTATTTTTTAAAGAACAATGCAGAGCCAACTTTTAATCTTCTACACCATTTTATCATCAGCTGCAGAATGAACATTATTCTGGAAAGGAGAAAGTCTGAAACAAGAACATTTCCCTTCTTCTCACCTCCAAACACAAACAGAAAATGAAGAAACAAACACATAGCCACTTGCAAAACCGCTGCAATGGTTCATGATCTTCTCGCCCACACCACTTCCACGGGCTGTCCAGTTTCCCACTCCTGCTGGAAGTTGCCATCCACAGAGCTGTCAGAAGCAATTTGCGTGGCTACACCCTCATCCGTTCCAATTGCTTTCACCAGCAATTTCAGCTAAAATGTCTCAGTGCAAAATCGGCAACACCGTAGTAGGTGCCTCCAATTCACTGCACTGGTGAAGACGTGGGGAAGCAACCTCTAAATAGTGGCAGTACAAAACAACTGCCTATAGTAATAACATTACAGTATTCTACACCTCAGTAAATTCAGAGAGATTGTTTCTCCTCCCCTAAAAAACAGACTCTAAGCCAAGTTAAATACACACTGAACAGCACATTCTTTAAAACAGAGAACTTATTTTATTTTCCAATTAAAGCAATTTAAAAAAAAAACAAACTTAAAAGAGGGATTCAAATATATAGTATCTTTTTAAACAAAGATATTTCTGGATATACAGGCTTGTTACTAGGATTACAATTATGCTAAAGAGTGTATTTTAACACAGCAATACAGTGCAAATGAGTAGGTTTACGTCAAGCAAAATTCCAGACAGCTGAACGCTATGCACCCATTACTAAATCTGTAAAAATAATGGTAAAAAGTAGTATTATACCATATTTCTAAACAAAATCCATGCACTGTGCACAGGAATGACTTTTAAGTGTTCTCAAAACACTGTGAATTCAAAGGTTAGGAACATATTTCATTAATTTAGTTCTAAAAATCATTTTGCTTGAGAAAAAGAAATAAAAGAGGAGGCTTCTGTAAAAAAAACCACAATATAAGTAACAGCATTTTTTCATATACGTTATAATGGATTGGTATTTAAACAGGAAAAGGTGCAACTGAAATATGGCTATATATATTAAAGCCATAATGGTTTCTCATTAAAAGGAAAAAGTAATCTGTCTCCCACATTCCTACATCATTTTTGTTCTCTCTGTACTCTTAGGAATGATAAATCTTGCTGTACAATTAAAAATTCAGTAAAAGTAAAACAAAATATGCCTACTAGCCAAAAATACAATTTTTTACTGCGATAAAATAGAATTGCTAGACAAATCTTTGATCTAATAGCTTGCTAACGACAAAACTACAAAAACCTGGGACTTTTAATATCATTTTAAGTCTCACGAAACTCATCATTCCTTCCCAGTTACAATGGTGTAACACTGAAGAATTTGGCATGAAAAAATCCAAAGCAAAACTTCAACTACAGCATGAACTAATAATGTTAGCACTCACTGCCCACACCAGAAAGAAGGGGATGGAAATAACAAAGAAGAAACATCTTTCAATGGTTTTTGTTTAATCCTCACCTCTCCCAGTCAGAAAATTATATTTTACAACACGCATTTCCCTCCTTCAAAGCTCAACTATTCTGTTATTGCTAGCTGCCGTACAGAAAGCATTATCAACATTTTATTTATAGATTTTGTATGTTATTGATCTGCAGTAATGGTTTCTTCAAAATAAGCAAACAGGCCCTCATAGCAGCTCCACGTTCACAGATCCCACCGCGTTCTGCAAGAGCAACCGCGATCAAACACCAAGACCCGGGTTCAGCCTCAGACCGGGGACAGAGCAAGCAGATTTCACAAGTGTTAAGGCAAACAATGGCCTCAACGTTCCTCCTTGCCCTGGAGGAACTACAGCTACAAGTGACCAACATTCTTTCTTCTAGATCTCTTGTAAATTAAACCACTCCCATGCTGAAGGTTGCCTACTCCAAAGCATGTGGTTGATAAGATTTCATTTCTGATCCTGTGCTTTTTTCCCCCCATTTGTAGCTACTGGATGGATCCAGCCCAGCACAGATTTGATATTAAACTGTAAAAGAAGTGTTTTATTTACACTTCCCCAGCCGAAGGACTAACCAGCTGTTCATCAGATGTTTTACATTCATACTCTTTCATAGTGGAGAAACCATTACCAGCTTCGTTGTTTACATTAGCTTTCAAAGTCTTCAGAACTTTGCTCTAAACACTGACTGCGGCGTGGTGTAACCAATTAAGTGCTTTAGCATCCCCAAGTTTTAACAGAGCGCAGCTAAACAGTTCTAAATCTTCTCATGCCGTAATGTGAGTGAAATTCAGATTTTTTCAGGCCAATATATAGATCACCACTGGCCATTGTCAGCTTGTGTACAGAACGTGTTTAAAGTGAAGCCGTTTGCCACTCTTGCTTCTGCCTCATATTCCACTAAACTTCAAGCGAACAATTTAAATGAACATTAGAGGAGTATATAAGCACTAAAGGAAGCCTGCTTTTAATTTCATGCACCATTATTTGTTAAATGTTTAAGCGCATGCTGTCTGAAACCAGAGATCTTTATATTTTATGATAAGTAAGCTTAATTTAAAACATCTGTTTAGAATTTTTAAAGAAGGTGCATGGAAAAGCACCTGTACTTTCAAGATTTACAGGTCAGATTATAAGAAATTAAATAACTAAGAATACCGCCATCCAATAAAATCACAATGCTTTTGATAAGGTGAAGCACAGTCAGGACCTAGACAAATCCTCGTGTAACAGCACCGTGTTGTGTTCGTTTTTCAGCTGGTTTTATTGCACAGGTAATGAATAAGCCTATTCAATTGTGTCTACCATCAATACAAACTTGTGAAATTGTAAACTTGCGGCAGATGAAATACGTGAAGCTTCAGGATCACTTCATTCTCTTCCCAAATCTTTTCCTCTGTGTCATGGAGAAGACACAATAATGCTTCCACAGCATCCTTCCTCCGCTACGAAACCACAAAGGATGCCACAAAGCTTAGTGCGAGGCAGCACCGCAGCACGTCAGTATAAAGCAACACCACCACTGTGTAACGACAGTCACTGGCGGTCTTGTAACTGCTTTTAAGCATGATGCTTTTATCCCCACCAACCAGCATAACTCATACTTGGGAAATTCGTGTTCTATGATTCCTAACTGTCCAAACTCTTTCTCCCAAGAGAGGTATGTGACAAAAAATTTCTAAAAGAGAAAATGCATCAGCATTATCCTTCTGCTATTACCTTTCTGCAGACACTGCTCATTTGTGAGCTGAAGCACAACTTAAATACAAAAATAGACAAACACATTTCCACTACGGAAAGAACAAATATCAGATTCCATGTATGTCTTTCAGCTCATTATTTTCTAATACTTTATAAGAAGCTTTAAGGTACAATTCGTAACGCTGCCATTGTTAAAAGCCCAGATTTCCTGCCAGTGAGGTGACACAAACATTTACTCTAAGTCTGCATTCCACAAACTTGGCCACATTTGAAAGGAATGATGAGTAACAAGATCCTCTGTTCTTCTGTTTGGAAGGTATCTGTGTTTACAGAACACCATTCTTCGACCGTCCCAAGCCTTTAGCGCTCTTCAACTAAAGATGGATATCTGGATAGCCCATTCGATTTCAAAAAGTTTAAATTTAAATTTCTCTCACCTCCAATTCAACCATCAATTGCGCATTATCCATAGTAAGTTGGCTCTGAGAAAGGAGGAGAGAAGCACATCTGCCATTAGTTTGTTCATCACCTGCTGTTTAAACAGCACTCACTGTTTAAGCCAGGCATTCCCTAGCTGGAAGGATTCCCAGGGCCTCTGCGGAGACTCGAAGAGTTCTGTAAACAGGAAGCACCAATCCGATGGCAACTGCCAAAATCAGCTGTTCATCACTCCAACACAAGTAACGCACATTTTGACTTCTGACAAAACATTCTAAACATTTTAGCTCTGCTTTCTTAAAGTTTTGGGTTGGTTTTTTTTTTTTTGGCCTTGCTCCATTATAATTCTGGTGAAAGTTTGACACGACCACAAAATAGGGCTTTTAGAAAGAGTAGCAGGGAAAGAATCCATGCCATCAGCAAGGAGGCTATTAGCCCCTTTTATCCTATTGTTTCACACCGGTAAGAAAACCCGCATCCCACCATATATCCTGAGACATCAACTAGCTTATCAGCACCTATGAAAATTCAGAGGAAAAAAAAACTATTTAGTATAAGCCTAATGTTTTAAGCGTAATGCATCTTTTCAACTGTTACACTATATTAGCAAGACGTAACTTTGCATTCCATCTTCAGAATTGCCAAGATCCCCCCCAGATTACACGGCTGGCTACAAACTTAGCTTTACGTCACACGTAAACAGTAAGATGTATCTGGTTTGTGAGGTTTTCCTCCATCAGTCTTCACTCATAAGACAGCTGAGGGCAAACTAGATTTTATGCTTTCTAATCAAAACACAGAACCCAAGCACTTCACCTACACAAAAAAAAACCCCACAGATGTATCTTTATTTTTTTTCCCCCCACATCAGCACTGCCCCAAAGTACAACTAAGAAGATAATACACACACATCCTGACAGGCAACAAAAACTTGCAGTGATAAGTTTCTGAAAATACAAGTCAGATTTATTCCTCATTAAAACGTGAAACTTTAAAAAGGAATTATAAAACACTTTTTTTCAAATTTTCTTATCATGAAAAACATTAATTTGGTACTGTCGTTCTTTGCACCTTCCCTTGCTTTATTGGTTTTAGTCTGTTTTCCCAAGGCAATACACCACCACACTGTTAGCCTGGTATCTCCGTCTGTGCAGCTCCTCTTTCTCAGCATTGGACAGTTTCAGGTATAACAAAAACTTTAGGAACATTCGATATGTCGTTAAGTCCCACAGAAACATTTTCACATTTTCAGTAAAGTATGTAATGTATGTATCACACACTAACCAGTTAACATTTAAAATAAAAAAATCTGCTATGCAAACTTGTGGCAAAATACGTTTGGACCAAACAGCAAGAGAAGAATTGCATTTTTGCACAAAGTTACCAAAAAGAAAAAAGAAAACCCAGAAAATTCAAAGCAACTTAAAGAAGATACCTCAACTAAAAAGTTCTTGAATTTTCTGGTTTTTAGTCGGCCAGTTTCTACGAATTACTTTGGCAGTAGCTTTCCATTTCGTGTGTGTGCGCATACACTAACATGAAATTGCATAAGGATATGTACAATTTGTGCTTGCTTTTAGTACTGCTGTCACAAACAGCACAATCAATTTTGAGAGTATGGACTAAAGATCTGTCTTTCCTGAAGATAGGCCACTTCCATGCAACACCTTCAGAGCAGCGTTACGAATTAGTGAAGCTATCACAAGCACCCCTCCTAAAGGCTTCTCTTGGGTAAATAAATCCCCTCATGTTGTACCACTATGCACTGGAATAAGTGATTAAATACAAAGAGTTGCATGTGTGCTGCTTGGATTATAATCTCTTTGGGGAACATACTGGGGTTACTTTGTTCTGCATTATCAGAGCACCTAGAAATGACTGCAGCGACTGCAATAGAGTAGCAGATTATCAAGTGCAGCCTTCCAGTGCCAAGGTGACTTCCCCTCAGACACTCAAATGTCACGTTGTCAGAAGCAGAGTTTAATATGGATTCAACATTATAAAGAGAAATAAAGAAACGGCAAGACGTCGCTTGCCAAGACCAAGGGCAACGGTTCCTGGGTCCCAAAAAGGTACGCATACGTCCCTCTTTCAGTTCTAATTAAAATACCATAAAAATGAACTTTGGCAATGCAATGTACAAGAAGTGTTATCCTGTCCCCAAGAAATTCCGAAAGCTGGCTGTGGATTCTAAAGCTTCAAGAGTTTTAGGGGCTATAAGTCAATGCAAGTCAACATACATGCCAGAAACATCATTGGAATCCATGCTATCTTCAAAAGTTCAAGCTTATATAGATATTTTAAAATTCCATATTTATGTTTGGGTTATGACTTGAAGATCTATATTCACAAGACATTAAACATGTATAAATAGTCATGTATAATCCTCTCAAATCAAGGAAAAAAAATTTCTTTACCTTACAATAGTCTTGAATGAAGTCTACTTCAGTTTTTCAAGAAATTAATTTCATCATGTAATTAGCAAACCAGAATCTGTCTGTCCAAAGCATTTAATTCGAACATGCAGTGGTTTTGAGGCCTATTATATTTAAAAGGGTTAACATGATGAATAATTCTTATTAATGCTCCTAAACCACCAATTCTAAAATATGCAATTGTACACCACAGGCAGTGACTCAGGCAGGAAATTCTTTCTTCAAACCTCTCCGGGTATTCTATGACTCACATAACAATTGAGATATTTCCAAGGGTTTTCCTTTAGATTTCCTAAAATATTCTTCTGTAGTTTGATTTAACATTTTTTAGATGTAACGCGACGCTAAATTTGAAGCCAACTGCAACATAAGGCTTTAGCAAAAATCACAAAAATAAGTATCTTTATTTTATTTAATAGGGTTAATTGCATTTTAAGGGATGTTATGCAATGTTTAGGCAATTAGCACCATATACTTACCAATAAACTTGTTTTGCATAGTCTCTAGGAGAGCTTGGTGGGCATCTTCTGTTTGCAAAGCACACGAACATTCTCTGGCCAGTATGGTTCGGACAAGGTGCTCTCCACAACCTAAAGAAATATTAAGATTGGGAATAGTCAAAATTCAGGTACCACTTATGAAAAAAAACTCTGTCATTACTTTACATCATCCTAGCCAAATTTTAAAAAAAATTAAAAAAAAAAAAAATAAAAGAGATGCCCATGACAGGTTTCTGACATATTTTTATTTTTTAGAGAGTGATCCTGAGTCACACGAAAATTCAATGACGTCAGCAGTTTTTCTCACAACTTCCCTGAAATTTCTACTGGATGAAGTCATAAACCAAAACAGGTTAAGTGCAGAAAGAAGAAACAGAAATAGTGAGAACAAAGAGCGAGACTGTGTCTGACTTTTCATCTTTATCCAGATCCTGCAATTCTCTCTCAAAGAATCCACTTAATAATCGTTCTCACAGGAATGATCCTTGGATGCAACTCTCTTCAAACCAAGAACACCTTTAGTGAACGCCACAGTAACTCCTTTGCACCACGTAATCTTCTATTTAGACCATCTGATTTTAGCCTTTTGTCAACAAAGGAATACGTGAATTTACTTATGCTTTTTTGTCAGGGTGGCTGCTCATTGGACTCCTAATAAAAATTCACGTAATCTTTAAAGGTTTTTCTTTAAGAAACTAAAAAGCTCTAGCAAACAACCACTTATTGCATCAGTGCTTTCTGTAACTATCCCCTGAAACCTGTTGATGACGCAGACAAATTGGTCATTAGTGCTACTCTTACTCTGTAGGAGGGCTTTCACACCTGCTGTGTTTCTCCCACGCTCTTTTCCATTCCTGTAATGTCCTTTGGGACATAGAGCTGTCGCCAAATGGTACAGTGCATGTTTATTGGATGAAAGTTTTCCTGGACAGGGAAACACGTTGGTGATACCTTCTGCACACATACAAAAATCATTATACCACGGTGCCTCCCATTTGTTGACGCTTTTCCTCTAAGGTAAAGGAGCAGATGAACCAGCTAGAAGAGGGCTAACCAAGCACCAGTTAAACTGAAACGTGTTATCCCAGTTAGGAAAAAAGGAAAAAACACAATTAACTAATTTAACAGCTGTAATATGATTTTAATTATCTAAATTGACTTGATTATAGTTGGATCAGGTTTGTAACTTCAGCACATATCAGGGCCTAAAACTGCATTAGACACCAGAATATATACAGAGGTCAAATATAGTCAATTACCCATTATCTATATATATTTCTAGCAAATTTCTCATTAACCATGACAAGACGCAAGCACTGTGCTGGGTCCATACAAAAGTCAGCTATAATCCAGTTGGACTTATTAGCTTAGGTGCAGAACAACAGAAATACACCTGCGCAGCTTGCAGAGACAGTTTATGGCTGGAAACAATCTAGCTGCTTTCACATGGCAGAGAGCCGGAGCTGGTAAGACAGCAGACCTAAGCTGGCTTCAGACAAAGGCAGCTCAGTCTCCACGGATAACATTCACTTTACTGGAACCACTAACAAGCCCGGAACAGAGAAAACTGAGCGGCTCTGGCTGAAGCCAGCCTAGATCTGGCACAAAGAAAGAACTAATAAATAAACCCAACCCAAACTGGCTCCGGTGCAGCCTGCTGAGCGTCTCAATGCTGCGCTTTCCGGTACGCTGAGCTCAGAGCCCTGACCGGTTTGGGCACAACGTTGCATGAATTCGCATCGGCAGGTCTAGCGCCGTGTCTCGGAGCTACTCACAGACTGGCTTCTTGTTCTTGCCACCGTATGTAAGACCTAATTAACATGGCAGCCTACTCCAAGAACGTCTCTTTCTGGTCACTTCTCACACAATTACATCCTTCCCCTTAAAGGCAAAGTGAGTTTACAAATGCTGTTCTTCAAACACTGCTAATGGGCGGGGGGTGGGGTGGTGGAAAAGGACCCCTCAACCCAGCATTTCCAGGATTAAAAAAAAGCAACAAAAAAACCCCTATGGAGCATTATATACGCATTAGGTATTAGAGAATAAGCCCAGGGACCAGATTGCAGAAAAATTGTGTACACGTGTCCTAAAAGCCTGGTATCTTCAATCATCAAAATTACACCTTAGTCTTCAGTTATGTACTCCTAATGCGCAACGTCTCCTTATTGATTTTATTCAGTTAAACTGAATTGTTTGAAGCGAGGTACTGGGCCATTGAATCTACATATAATTGGCACTGCAGAAAGACACCAAATTCTCTGTACAGCAAACATTGTGTAATAAACCAGTTATAAATCTAGAGGAAAATGAAAGACCTGAAATGCTACAACAATTACACAGCAAAGGGAGGCAGCTCTTGAAAGCACAAGAAAAAAAGTGTTTTCATTGAGACTTCCAAGCTCTGGAGTTATTGAGAGAAGTGTCCTGGTCAGGATATTATCTTCAAGAGGCTCACACGCTCCAGTGTCCTCAACACCTGCTTACAGGAGGGTCTCTCCATTCATTGCCTCATTACTTCCATGCTCCAAAGCTTTTGTCCACAATAGAATTGAGAGTTATCTAATATTTATTGAAGACAAAGTAATGTACAAAGAACACGCAGAAACGGCAAGATGCATTTTACCCATAGAACACGGCTATATTTTGCCCATAGAACATGGCTATCACGTTTCGGTTTTTTTACACTAAGAAAATGTAATCATTATGAAGTTTTGCTGTAAAGAATAAAACTAAACAAGCATATGCTCCAGCAAAAACTTAGCAACTTGATTTTTTTCTTGAAAAGAACCTGTTAACACCTTTAAATATAATATTTAGGCCCTATGTGAGGTAAAAAGCATGGGACTGACTTAGAATGCAAATCGAGCAAATGAGACACAAAAATCAGAGTGAGCCTATGCCTCTCGTATGCATCAAGTAATAAAACCAGATGTTACAACTTCACAATTTTTAAGTAATTCCTAAATTGGCATAAAAAAGACAATAGCCATTTTTTAGCATGATGTATAATGTTATTTTCCCCCCCAAGAGAATGACTTTATTGAAGAGTTCCCATAACATCAAGTCTGCTACGCAAAAAAAATTAACAGAGAGAAAACTTAATATGGGTTAAGAACAGCTGCAGCCCACTGATGTGATCCAGGATCAACCACAACGAAAGCAGCCTTGCAATTCTACCAACACATCACACATCTCTACATCCCCACAGACAAAGTCATTTCTTTTTGTCATATTTATGTCAACCTATAAGGCAGCGAACTTACAGACCACTGCTGGCAGTGTATGTAAAAATCTTTCAACACATCACATGCCAGCAATCTGCAGGGACAGATAACTAATGAAAATAATCCCCTCGTTTCAAAAAGAAAAAAATGTTACTGCAGTTTTTGATGTAGGAACATCTATTTTTGAATAAGAAAAACAACTAAGCAGCGTTTCACATATTTTGACCAGATAAAGGCTGGGAAAAAGAATTACCCTAATTATTCCAATAGACTTGCCCTTCCTATTATCTCAAGTTAGAAGCAAACACTAGAGCATGAACTGCTTTGTAGGTTTAGCCGACCTGTATGTCTCTATAGTCTCAAACTGGGAAAACTCTCTAGATAATATTAGGGCTAGACACAAAATAAATGTATACAGAATTACTGTAATCAAAACCTAATTTATAACTTACAGTGTAAAGTTGTGGGCTCAAATTTATAGTTCCATTCACTTGTAATCTAACCACCGGCATTAGCCGACTTCCGAAAAGGTTTTATTAACGTGACTCAAGACAGCAACTACAGTCAAAGCTACTTTAACGCATTTCCAAGTCATGCACATAAGCTGATGAAAATGTAAATCTGGTTCATTTGCTTAACTATCTCACATCATACCACATTTAACTGTATGTGTTATTATATTTCGAGGTTTTTCACTGAATGAGAATGAAACCAAACCAACTGGGACTCCTAATAAGAATTTTTCAATTCTAAATTGAAGTCTCAAACGCACTTGTTTTAGTAAATTTCCTGTAAACAGAGTTTAAATCATTTCATTATCCTTTCCCAGTTAAGATGATGACTCCTTCGGTAACCTGAAGCTCATTATATCTCAGAGACAAAGGTTTTGCAATGACAGATCAAAGCTTCCATAAGCCTTCGCACAAGAGTGACTCAAATGGAGATGACTATCTGGAAAACTGGGTTAAATTAGTGCTTCTCACTGTTTCACATAGTAAACAAATTATTTTTGTGCAAACACCACGCTGCCTACTCATAACCCAGCTGCTGACAAAAAATACTACTGTTGGAACTACTGTTGTCTATGTTTGCAGGGGTAAGTACAGTTAGTTGTCCTCCTCTGGGATCGCTGCTGGCAACGTATCTACAGGAAATGTATATTCTACTTTGATAAATAAATAGATAAATACAAAGACAGATAAAGATTACCATTTTGATGCAAGTTTCTCGCCTCCTAGGTTAAAGGGAACTAAGTTTAAAACCCAGATTCCTAAAGGCACATGGCACCACCAAGCACCTATGACAAGGGAAGCAAAGAAGGATACGGCTCAACAGTCATAGCACATTTATCTTGCCCTCGAACTAATAGGTTTGGTGAGAACCACCAAACCCCACACCTGTCTTCAACTAGAAGTTCAAAACCTTGTCTGAAAACCACTTGGAGATCATACAGAAAACCTCTGGAGATCATACAGAAAGCATCAGGACTGATTTTCAGAGACACATATCATCTTGGATCATGCTTTTAACGCAGTGTTTCTTTCAAAGTGCAAAGCTGACCAACAGTGAAATATGACTTCCCTTTTCTGTGAGTATTTATATGTGTAATTTTTGAAAATTATACCACTTTTCCTATTCAGGCACTCATCGATTCATACAAGATCCCCACAAGAACAATCTGGGAATCTATAAACCTTTTTTTTTCTATAATCTCGTTTTTCTTCTGTTATCCTATTATAACTTAACAGTTATATATGTATCAGTAGTCCTCTCAAGTTACTATTTCAGCCAAAAATAGCATAGAGAAGCACAAAGCCCTGAACAGGCATTTTTTGAGCTTCAAGCACCACAAGATGGTCGTTCCTGCGCTCCACACCCCATGCACCAGATGTTGCCGATTAGTGAATCACAGATCAGGCAAACCAGAAGTACCTGTTATGTTGTACAGAGCTGTACAACAAGCGAGATACACGCCTTCCTCCAGAGGAATGAGAGACAGGAACCCATCACGGAAACCTGTTACTATGCTGACAAACGACAATAAATTTTTCCGCTGTCATTCACAATTCTAGTAGCGAGCAGATTCTCTATAAAGCAACTCTTTGGTACCCGAATATCAGTATAGGCACAAGACAAGAAATGTATCAAAGTTGTATATCTTAGCCAGAATAAATGTGAACTGTACACCTTACTGACCTATTTAAAGATTTAAGAATTTTTTTGTTACAGTCCGTAAAGTTACATAGACGTACATACCCCGATTCACAATTTCAATGTTTTCTGCATATACCTGATCACCTCAGTAATGAACAAAGCTCAGCGAGTTTTATGAGCATATGAACCACCAGCCATTAATGCCACAGAGCCAGGCCCAGTCTTTGCATTTCAAGTACTGTTTAGCTGGATGCATATATCGGTCTTTAAGCTCTTTTTGAACGTTTTGTTCTGTTCAGCTTGTCAGTAAATGAAACCAATGGAATGCAATAGCATAGCACCGGATAGGTACACACTGCAGCACGGTAGCCACAGAGACAATCCAGATGCTGCTTGTGAAAGCGTCAAGTTGCTGAACTGAGAAAACAGACAAGTCAGTAACGTAAAAGCTAGAGCTTAAAATTTCGTATTTTTCCTGCCTAAGTGATCTTTAATAGCTCTATTCTGTAGTAAGTTGCTAGTTAGCCTATGCACAACTTTCACAACAACCGAGCTACTAGGGCTTTTTTGCGGGTTTGGTTGCTGGTTTGTGGTTGGTTTTGTTTTGTTTTTTTTTTACAATTGTTAACATCTTTGATTTTCAGCTATTACACTGGACACTATTTTACGCTGCATACTATTTTGAAGGAAGGTAAGAAATCCAAGCTATAATATTTAAATTTTAATCTAGCCCTCTGTACCAAACAGTAACTAATCAATTCATAGGTTATACAAACCTTAACTTGCTATAGACCTTGGTCCTTAATTTGAGCTTCGTGCAAGAAACTAAGGATGAAATCACTGCGTTTTCCTCAGCCTAGTGACTTCTCCATTAGATTTCTAATGCTTGAAATAACCACAAGAAGAAGGGGAAGAACCCAGCACAATGTAAGCTGAACATCCCATACAATGCGTGCTCTGCATCTTATAATGTTCTACCAATAGACCCAGGATGGCAAGCGAAAGGAAGGCCTTCTGCAAAGCAAGGGCCTCCGAGCAGCGTGTCAGAAAGAAATTGTTTTTCTGCTTCTTTTGATGGGAGATGCTTTCAAGTCAGGAAATTAGAAACAGGTGTGCCAGAGGGCACACACACATCCATGCACCACACTGAAAAACAGGCGTTTTCAATTTTCAGACATGAAAGAGACTCCTGTTGAATGGAAGGAGAAATGAAAATCTTGCTTGCTTTCTGCAAGCCATAAGAAGAGAGCTTATGGAGCTTTGACAAGCTGCCGGAGCCTGTCTAGCTGTTGAAACATACAGCACCTCAACACAAAGTGCTGGAACTTGTTTTAAAGGAGTACAAAATGGAAACTTGCATTACTCACATTCATGCGAGAATGGAAAAATTAATCTAGTTTACTCCCCTGCCAAAGTATGACTCTTCTCTTTTCAGAAGTTAAAGATAGAAGTTACAGGTTTTCTGTATCTTATTATCTATTCCATACAGCAGAGTCTGAACCTGGGCCTGTTAAGTTGTTTCAACTCTTATGTTGTTATTTTCAGTTCAATAGCAGCGCCCAGAATAGAAGTGTCAGTTAACAACTTAAAAACCAACTATTTCTGCTTTATTTGCCAAATAGCTTCTAATTATGCCTAACGGAAAGACAGTGCAACCTGTATTTTGGTAAGCTCTGGTTGTCATTACCAGCATCTCCAGAAAGAGCTGACCAAAAGCTTGCAAGCCAATGATTTTAAAAAACAAAATACAGTACAATAAAAATATCTGGCTGGTAAGTTACTGATACGTATTAAAATAAAAATTTAAAGTCGAATTCTGAAAAGACATTAAATGCTACAGTCTAGCATAATGCATGAGAGTACTCAATTAAAATTGCATAACTTATAGCTTTTTGTACTCCTATCAGCTGCTGCATCTTGCCTTCAAACTAGCAGGGGAAATTTTTAACTTACTGACCTGCTGCCAGGAAGAACACCTGCAAACAAAGTCCTGTCCAATTCCTAAAGCATTGATCCTGGAGAGATCAATGGAGCACATTCTTACTGGAGAGAGAAAAAGCCTTAGATGATTTAAGTTCCAAACTAACGAACACCTACAAAGAATACGCAAATGGAAATTTTCCCAAAAGGTTGTAACTTCAGTAAATTTGGGTAGGTTTCAAAGATAACAAAAGACAACTTCAACATCCAGACAAACCGTGTTTCAAGTATCTTCTCTAAAGAAAGCTGGGAAAACACTTTCTATATCTTTAATTTTATAATATGGGCAAAATAAACTAAAATCGCTCTGAAGAACAACTCATCCAGCTTTTCTACAATTTTACAGAGAAGGGGAAAAAAAAAAAAGGCTGAAGCGTTAAAACATGCCAAATGTATTAATCCTTCACTTCTAAATACTGGGAAATGCCAGATAACTTTAACTATTAAAAAAGCTATTTGTTTCAATTATCATGAACAAGAAGAATTTCAGATATACCTCCAAGAGAGGTTAGAATGAAGAATAAATAGTTCCATTAAAGTGGATGTGTATTTTACATTCCCCTTTCCATTTAATATATTTTGAAAGATTAACTTCAGTTAAACTGAAAAGGAAAAAGCAAATTACTTTTTGCCTAGTCTTTGATGAGAAGCTTTGTTGCGATTGATTTCTTTGTAAAAATACTACACCTTTCCAAGTACATCACTTTTGTCAAACTAAATTTACAGGAAAGGAAAGAAGACAGTAGCTTATCTGTTAGCTAACTAAATGTATACAACCATTTTCTCCCAATCACAGAAAAATGTTTAAGACATAAAAAGAGAGCTCGGTTTGCTGCCGTCTCCATTTCGCTTTGTATCATTGCATCTATTTGAAGCCATTTGGGCAAGGTACGGCAAATAGGAATGGGACTAACAGTGTCCAGAGAAGGAGACGGTGCTGCACGGCTGGCTGCTGCCCCGGGCTATGAAGACACCGCTTGGTGTGCAGCGGGCCTTCTGAAGCAGACTACCACTTCTAAAATGCCCGTGTAAGTTCATGCTTACAATATATTATTACGTTAAGTCCAATTCAAATTTCAAGAGGCAATAAGCACTCTTTGACTGCTGCATCCTTCCAGTTGTGCTTCAAAACAACCCCTCCGAAGGCAATTCAAACAACCATCCCGATGATTTTGTGGACAAACCCCTCGGCTTTGAACGCTGTGGTGCCGTGTTTAATTGACTGCTTCTTAACGCTACCATTCCCACAAATCATCTCTGCCTCTTGCTTCCTCTCTCTTCACACAGCCTCGTGGTGGGAGTAAGTTAGCTCAGACACCACATGCTACAGCAACTGAAGCCTCCAAACGGCATCTGGACACAAAGCCTGAACTCTTGACAGAAGCATTCACTTCAGAGGTAAATACTGATGTGTCTGGAGATAGACCTCTTTCTTCCTCTACCCTCTGGTTCACTGGAACAATGACATAACTCTTCTCCATATGCAGCTGCTTCATCTGTGATGCATTACATTACCTATTATTCCCCAAATCTTACAGGACCAGACTGATTTTCAGAGATAATACATATTTCTACAAGGAGACGAACTGTACCGTAATATCTGTCTCACATAGTGTAGCTCAAACATCTATACAGGATACAAGATTTGCGTGCGAAATTTGAGCATGGACTCAGAAGGACACAGGCCAGACAGACAAGTGGCACCTGCCCAGGTATCAGCAATCCCTGGATTCCAGCGCAGCCACTACTGCCCTCACACATGGGCAAAGTCCCCAAAGCCAAAGTCCCACATCACAAGCCAATTCATTGGCATTAAAGCTTCCTTGAAAAATATTTACTATACAGATTTACACATCACTGTGGTTCCTGTCGAAAATGGGTTTTCAAATAAGAATTTACAGTTCATTGGCTTCCATAAGGAGAGACCGAAATGCTGGCTGAGGACACAGCTCAGCAACAAACTTAGTAAGCACAAGCCATCTCTCCATAGGTGCCATTTCCTATTCCACATTACCTATTCCATTTTGCCAGCAAAAGCATTCATGGGGCACATAATGGACTGGAAAGAAGAACAGATATGAACAAAAAGTAAAAGTTTGAGCAGGAAAAGGCAAGGGGGAGGAAGAGTGAATACACTTATTTCCTTATTGATAAGGATTTCGAAAATGACGAAAATGAGAGAACCCTCCTTCAGCAGGGGGCCTGGACTATATGATGTCCAGCGGTTCCTTCCAAGTCAAACAATTCTTCACAACACAGAATATGCTATTTTTCACTTCATGGAATGATGCATCGTATATAAGTATGTATATCCAACACAGCTTTTAAAGTATTTTGATGTAATCCCTAAAATGCCGTTATGAGAACAGAGGCTGCTGCTTTTGACCAGTGACCTTAAGAGCCAGACCTTTAGGATCTTGGCGAATTCACCAACACAAGAAATTGTTAAGGGATTCAGGCACATTCTGCCTATTTACACAGAATACATCCAGTCTGTGTAAGTATTTCTAAAACATCGTTACCTGTGTCTGATTTTCATTCAGTGAGGAATAGACTCCGGGCAAGAGAGAAGAGCAAGACATCATTGAAAGACTGTTCCCAGACAGAATCCTCAACTACACCTCAGTTTGGGCCCAGAAATCTGATATCCCTGCTACTTTCTCAGCAAAACACAACTTTGGGCTCAGTCTTGAAGCCTAATTATAAGCTCCTTTCTCTTTAGGATTATAAACCATAATCAGGTCCCATTTAAATTCTCCGTAAGACATCACATCACTGTACCTTTCTTGTATCAAATATTCTCCTCAAATGGCTTCTAGTGAAAGCTGAGACTTTCCAGCTTTGTGTTATGGAATTTGGCATTTTGTAAATAACGCAAAACCTTCTGTTTGTCTCCAGAAATACACTATTAAAAGGTTTGCTGGCTTCAGTGGCTGCTGCACACACACAAAACACAGCACCCATGCACCAAGAATGGGTAAGTACGCTTTCGACTACCTACTGTTGTAAAGATGTAAAGAGGAATGCAACGCATTATTCTCAGCCTCGAGGTTTCCACTCAAAAATTCCACTTACAGCTGCATTGTCAAAGCCTCCTGTGTTAGCTGTTACTGTGAATTTTGTATTTATCTATAAAATTTATGTTTAAGGTTCTGTATATCCAAAGAGGATTATTACTTTTCAACTTATCTCCCAGGAAAAACACAGCCGGCCTCTCACCCCGGTAGTATTACTTTTGGCACAGTTTGCACATGAATATTCACAATCATCATAGATATTCCAACTGTGGAGGAGATTCAATGTCACGCTTGATATTATTTTGAATGAAAAGAATATACACAAAGTCTTTGATTCTTATTATGTTCAGGAAAAAATAGGAAATGTTTTCTTAAAGTACAGCCAAAAAACCAGACTATTGTTTCTTCTGCGGTTGGGTTTTGTTCACAAATGTTTTCCCTCCAAATAATACCCATCTTCCTGTGTTTACATTCATATACCAACAAAAAACATGCACTAAGGAGTTCCAAGTGGCCTTACGAGTGTGGTTTTGGACTCTTTTTTGGGAGAAGTGGGAGGGGATGCTTAAAGGGGAGGCTGTTTCGTTTGTGTCTCTGTGTGTGTGCGCAAATGTGTGCCCACGTACATGCACAAGCTTTTAAAAGAGCAAAGATTTGGCTTCTACTATGTTGATCCAAAAAACAGTTTAGCTGTTAATTACATTTATACTAAATAAAGGCCACTGGTAATGCTCATCTCATTTTACAAGCTTTCACTCAGTCTCTACCATCACTCTTGCGTGGAATGGCACTTGCATTATGTTGGTAGATATCACAGTTGAGGTTGCCCACGTATTTTAGCTATGCTTGCACTTGCAACATTCTCTGGATTTCTTGAATTTTAATACTGGTTTTGAGATATTTTTACAGAATTCCTGTAATGTTTATCCTTCAATTGCCAATAAAGTCCCACAACCCTTTCTTCCCCCCCCAAAAAATTATTACTTTTAATATAATTCAGAGTTCATATGTTGAAATGTCTCCAAAAATTGATACAAAAAAAACCTAGAAAGATTTTACTTGTTTACACGGAAACTGAATTTTAGACTGAGAGTTACAGAACAAACCTTGAATTTATATTCACAGCTATTCCTAAGTTCCACTGTCTCCTCCATTCCTGTCCTTAGAAAGTTTTCATCTTTTGATTTCAGTTGTCCCACCCCCTCTTAAACTATAGCCATAAAATGTGAGTTTTACAATATCCTATATTTTATAAACCATGAAGTAACTTTTGAAAAGCCAAAAAAAATAAAACCAAAGACACTGTGGCTAAACAAGAAGGCCAAGAGACTGTTAGAGGTAAGAAAAAAAAAAGTTCAAAAAGTTGAAGTCATGCCCGAACAAATTCAGAACAACCACCTTTGGCACATTCAATACAGAATCACAATAAAAATGGCCAAAAATATTTGAGAAACAACTTGCTAAAGGCATTAGAACTAATACCAAGTCCTTCCTGAACACGCAGAAGCAGGAAGCCTGCCAGCATCCACAGGGCCAAGAGAATATCAAGATGTCAAAGCATGTCTTCAAATAATACATGCCCACCGAAAGAAAGCTACATGAATTTGGAAGTACTGTCATGGAAATGCCTTTTTTTTTTTATTTATGAGGAAGGTATTGAAAGATGTGTCTCAAATTGAAGCTTTGATAGAAGGATTTTAGAACAAAATTAATAAAAATTCAAGACTAAAACCTACTGTGGTACTAACTGTGGCATTGGAACTAACACTTTTTTTTCCAAGAAAGCTTCTACAAAGGTGAACCATCACAAAATAAGAAAAACATTCCCAGCGAAATTTAAATAACTGGTCTTCTAAGTACCAAAAAGAAACAAGAAATCTTGAGAAAGTCATCCTGACCTATTAAAACCAAAGATATCTCCAGCTTCTAAAGTCCCAGTATCACAAATTGCTAGAAACTTGGATAACAAGCTGGAGGTGCCTTTCCCAGTCCTGTACTTTTCCTTGGAGACCTGTAAAGACTGTCTATCCGAAGCAGGACACCAAATTAGCTGGAGCTCTGGTTTGACCCAATGTGTTCATTCTTATGTTCCTGTCAATTCTGCATGGATTTCAACATGCAAGAGTTTGTATTCTGTATACTTGGAATTACTATTCCAAACTCTTTTTCCCCACACCACAGATTTTCCCCGACCCATTCAATGTTTTGCTGATCATAGCCTCCAAAACCCAAAGACATGAGCAATTTCATAAGTATGGAATCAAAATAGTTTACAAAACCTAGCCCTTAAAAATTGCCAAAGAACATCCTTCTTCAAGACTGAATATAGAGCCTGATACAATAAACTCTCAAGGCTTGACTTTCTTTCCCCAGCTATCACTAAAAAATTAAAAAGTCTAAACCAGCACAAATGTGAAACCTCTTATTTCACATAGAATCCTTAAGTTAAAATTATATGGTTTAACATATATTAATACTTAATAATTTTGAGCATAGTTTAGATAAAGGTTTAAGGGAATCATAGTTAAACTTTTCTCTTCATTTAAGATTTTTTTTAAATTCCAAATGCAATTTGATGAATCAGCTATTCTGTAAAGTCATTTAACAATAAATATTAAAGTCTACAGATACAGTACGCAATACACACAGCAACCAAAGCCTAATTTTCTTCTCTCCCAGCCCCGCCCCCCGCCATACAACAGAAAAAAAAAATTCCCTGTAGAAAATGTTAGGATAAATTTATGCCAAATTTACCACTTAAAGACAAATTAAAATGAAGAGACTCATGAAATTAAAACAATACAATGTTATATTGTGAAAACTACTGAAATCTAAACCGATTCTAAATTTCAGTTACTTTATGTACAGATTTTAAGTGCTTTTACATACAAGTATATATGTCTGTATGTAAAATGAAACGTGAAACTAACGTGCATGCACACTGTTTTTACTTATACATAACACGCAAGTTTCATTTGTTGCCCTTTTTTTTTTTTTTAAAAATGTATGTCCACACAAAACCAATTTAGAAACCTACAAGAGGGGGTTATAATCACTATTACAGATACAGCCTAGTCTGATTTTAGGTACACCAAGCGATAACCTTATCTTCTCTTAGGAAGAACTGTCATTCTTAGAGCTTTCCAAATCAGGGCATCTTCTAGAGTTCAGGTAGGACCTTCATTTTCTAAAAATGTCATCCAACAACGGTGTATGTTAACATATCATTTTCTTGCCTAGCCTCAGCAATTTCACCTTTTGAATATTTGCAGATGTTTATGCCCCATTCCCATCTCCTGTTGTGATCCAGCCAAGTTGTAAGTTTCATTCTTTCAATCTTTCCTATAATTTAATTTTTCCATCCCTCTACCCCTTAATTAACTTCATGGTTCAGACTGTTGGATGCTCATATTTTAAACAAGAGTCAGGCATCAATATATTTTAAAACTGCACTAAATGTAAATTACATTATAAAATAAAACATTATGAGCTTCTGAAAATGGAAAAAAGAATGGTGTTGATTACAGAAGAGTTCTCACTTCCTGTAAACATTTCTATCTCCCTCCCTCTCTCTCTCTCACACACACACTTTAAAGGAAAACCAGAAACAAGAGTTTAATTAAACACTGCTAGTCTGAATTTCAAATCACTGAATAAACAGATGGCCATGCTTCATAAACCGCTAGCAGACTATTTCAATTAACTGGGATTGGTATTAATGTAATGTCATGGAAGCGAGAAGATTTGAACCAAAGAAACATACATATATATACGTGTGTGTGTGTAATAGTTATAAATAGTATAACATTAAAGTATTTACCACCATATAAAATTGGTACCAGCAAAAAGGAAGAAGGCTTCTATTTAAGGCCATCATTATACCCAGACACCTCCTTTAAGGGTATCAGGATGCTTGCCGGTACTTGCATAGACTTCAAATCCAGCTGACTTTGTAAAGAACAGTTTAAAAAAATTAAATAAAGGTGGCGTTCTCAGCTTTTCCACAAACAATCTCTAATATTGGACTTATACTCGCTGATTATATATAATATATAATATATTATAATATATAATATATATTTATATGTAAATAAATGATACACATATAGTCTAGAAATAATGTTAATATTTTAATTCACCGTTCATAGAAATGCTTCACTTGGAATTTGTAAACTAATTACAGAGAAAGACAGCAACTTTTTGAAATATTTATAAAAGTAGTAAATACCTGAAGTACTCACAGCAGTGGAGTAAGGGGTATGAGCTCCTGTGTTTTCAGCCCAGCAGCCACAACCATAAAGAGCTGCCTAAGGAAAGAAGCGCATCTTTCATCAATTTAAGTATACAAGGTTTTTGGTTTGTCCCCTTCCCTTAAAAGAAACAAAACAAAACCACCCTCAAAAAACCCCAAAGCAAAAAGAACCAACAAAGACCAACACAAGAAAATCCAAATATTAATACAAAAGATAAACAAGAAAATCTTAACAGTCCAAATTATAATCCCAATCCATTTGGCTATATCTTCTTTTACTGCTCTTCAGAACTGAGTGATTATCATAGGCATCTGATATTCTAACCTCACTTTACAGAAAACGAGGGCACAGATATCAAAAGAAAAAAATAATTCCAGCTTTTCCCTACTTATATAAAGTCCCTTTCACTCTGCTATTCCAAAAGAAAATCTTAAATACATTTCAACGGAGAACTGCTTTTAGGACAGTGGCAAAAGTCAACCAAAAATTCAGCTATACAGCAACGGAGTATGACATTTCTGATGCACCTCAAAATTCCCTCAACCTAATAACAATAAGGAATGCCTATAACTGATGTGCTCTTTTAATGCCTTTGTCGCTTCTACCAATTCACAAGATCATTTAGAAATTAAATAGGACAGCTTCCCTAAATATTGATGAAAATCTTATTTAAAAACACTCTAAGCATTTAAGAGACTATTTGTGGTACTAAGGAGGTATTTAAGGCCATGAAATTAGCTTATCAATAGCTCTGACAAAAGGTAACTAACTACAGAACAACTCCTTACCTATGTTTATACGCTTCATAACACTGATGGAGGACACTAAAAAGAAAACTTGCATTCCAATGCAGTGTAACGCCTTCCGAGTTTAATGGGAAGGAAGGGAGAACATCACTTTGCTCTCACAGCTTTTGCTTAGTGTCACAATTGCTGAACAATCATTCCCAACTGAAAAGATATCATCACCTGACCAACTCTTCCAGGATGCTTTAGTGCTAAACCTCCACTGGAGACAGCAGCAGCAACATTTCCTTCTTGGTCAACAACAACTGCACCCACTGTATCCAATGTTCCTGAGTCATTCTCCTGCAGGACACACAAACAGAAACAACTGCTAAAAGTAGTATATTAAAGTCAGATTATACTTCTTAGCAGTGTGCAAACTAACGCGCACAAACCCAATTGGCAGGCCGATCAATAAAACATATTCATGCATATTGTACCAACTGTGCTGCCATAAAGCTCCCCAAAATGCTCTCTTGCCTCAGACAGGACCTGAAGAAAACTTCTCTGGAAACAAGAAGGTGAAAAACACCTCAGAACTCCTCCAATGCTTAGATTACCTGCCTTCACTCACAGAAGTGCCAAAAATGCTGTTTTCTTAGTGTTGGGCACTTGCCCCCTAAGAAATGATTCAGCAGCGCATTCCAAAGATGCCATATCAAAAGGCCTTTCCCAAAAGCTTCGAGGTGGCATTTTCAGAGACTCTGATGTTTATGATTTGAATTTGTATGAATTTATATGATTATATATTATGAATGAATATATTATGAATTATGAATTTGTATGATTATATGATACATGTATGATTAACAAAAAAAAGAAAACAAAAGCCACTCCACTTGAAGGAGCTTACCATGTAAAGAGAAAATTCTGATATTCTGAGCGAGACAATAAATGGAAGCCTTGAGAAGAAATCTCCCCCGGGACAGATTCTTCCTCCCAGACTTCGTCTCAGTTCAGCAATTTAGTGGCTTCCTGGTTGAAACACATTACCCTTCGCTCCCTCTGGGTCACCAGAAAAGCATCCTTACTTCCACTGCTTCTGAGGCAGATTTGATCTCCTAAGAGCAGGGGTCTTTAAGCATCCATTCCTGATGTAAGGTCTCTGCGTGCTGCCCCACAAACACTTCAGCTTTCTCACCTCGGATCTTTCCATCCTTCCCCCCTTCCTCAATACATCACATTCAGTCGCTCTGAAAAAAAGAGCAGTTTTCCCCACTGTGTCTAGGCTTGCCCTAGACTCCCTTCTCTGCAGAACCCAGGCCAAGGCATTCTGACTTCATGCCCTGTCACACACTTTTGATGGGACACAGCATGCAGTGTACAGAAAATAAAATCAATAAACTAAACGGATACATCATCCATCACATACTCCAAAGATGAATGCCGCTGTTGCACAAGCCCTCAAGGCTTTAGCTGATCAGTCTTTCCTGTACAAAAACTTACCTGAATTTAAAAAATCCCACATAAACTTACCCAAGAAAATAATCTCAAAGGATATTAAGCTTTTCATATAAATGCCTATTTTCTGGACTAGGATCCAGAGGTAGGAAGAAGAAGAAAAAAAAAAGCCCCAAACCTACACCCAACTATTCAACTTCAAGTTATCAAGTTCCTATCATCAATTAAAATTTCCTTGGCCATACGGTGTCACTTGTCAAGCAGAATGCTTAGGAAACTCATGCTGATGATACTCTGGCCACACTTAATTTGAGAGATAACTCTTAATACTGTACCAGTCTAAAAAGGAAAACCATGCAATGCAGCACTACAGTGTTCCAAAGCATTTTTCAAGCAACTGGAAGCAGGAGGAAGCACTCCTCCCTAAGCAGGGGTGTCATCTCCTTGGCTTTTACCCACAGTAACAGTAAGTTTCTTCTCTTCACCTACATCTTCTTGAACAAGTTCTACACTCAGAAGCTGGCACTAGCCATATTTAATATTAAAACAAACAGACGGATGCCCTAAGAGTAAAGAAGAATATCTGCTTAGAAAAATACAAATGAAAAATTATAGATCTAGGGTCTCAACTAGCATTGGGAAGAAGAGTAAACTGAAATGCAGAGGAAGGCAAAAAAACAGGATCGGGGAAAGCAGGAGAATGAGAGGCAAAAGGAACTTTCGAGGACTGGAGCAAAGGGGATAAGAAAGAGCAAGTTCCCTTCCAAGTTGTAAAAATAAAAGAAAGTTAAGGAACCCTTCCCGTAATATCTCATGGGCAAATGTATTTCACATCTCCCAGGACTGACAGCCACCACCTAATTCAGGTATTATTAACGCAGTTAGAACAAAACCATTCAGTGGATTGAAAAGACCTTAAGCAGCAGAGAAGGCTGCTCACTGGAGGTGCAGGCTCCCATCCTTGGAGGTTTTCAAGATCAGACTGGATAAAGCTCTTCCCAACATGAATTTTCCTATGATCCTATGACTTCTATACAGAGAAGAACTACTAATATGATGCAGGTTTTGTTGTTCATCCCCTGCCCCCTTTTATCAAAGGAAATTATACCCACAACAAAAAACTTGATGAATAGACAACTACAGATAGGAAAATCGAGCCCGTCAAAGTTAGGAAATGCCAGAATTAAGGCCACCTGTGTAATCTTAATTCACATTAAATCAAACACTTGGGGCTCCCATAATGAACAGAACTACATTTTAGAAGGCTGAGGCTCAGAATGGATCAGGATGTTTTCCATATCATCTGACAGCAAAGAAAAAATGCTTGCAAGCCTTCTTTGTGGCAGCTGTAAAACTCGTGTCTCAATCTGCCATCCATCTTCCACTTTAGCTCTCACATGCATAAAATATTTGCCTTCAGTAACTATACGACTAATTTATTTTTTAAAAAGATATTTTAATCAAAAAACCACAAACATTTACAAGTATATGTTACACGGAAACTTTCTTCACCGTTATTTCTTTTAAAGGATGTATTTCACATCAGTACTTGCCGTCAATTCAGTAGTATAGTTTGCTTGCTTTGGCTTATTTTATTTTGAGATGGGGCAACTTAAGAGGCTTTATTAAGAAGTATTATTATCATCAAAGACCATTACAGTATGGATGTGGGACAGAAAGTTTATTTCTTTTTTAAGGAAGAAGAAATGCATAAAATTCAAATTCCTGTTCAAACTACAATAATAAATAACACAGACACTAGGATTGCCATAGTGGACTGCTACACTTGCAATTACCTTCACACAGCCATAAAAAATCTGATTTGAGGAAAAAGTTAAGTGATTAAAACTCATCTTTTATAATGGGAATGATGCATTGCCATTCTCATTGACTGATGCATTGACTGGTGCTCACCCAAAGCGTTCAAGCTGGAACTGGATAAAAGTTCACGTGGTACGTTCAAGACGATCAATGACAAAAACATAATGCACAAAATACTTCAAAGAAAACAATGCTTTTCTGTTGAACAAAGACAGACGTATTTTTCTTGTCTAAATACATCTCAATACAGTAGCTGAAGAATATGAAACTGCTGATTCCATACAAATAATTCAAACTGTTGTACACATACTTGAGTACACATGTTAAACTACATAAAAACCCAATCAGTTTTAATAAAAGTCAAACTAAATAACGTTATATATGGAGTTAAATAACTAGCCTATAAAAAACTAACTTATAAACACTAACCTATTAAGAAAATTCATGTGCACTGGAAATTCTTAGTGCCACTTATTCAAATCAAGGAGAGGACAACTCCTCTCACAAGTAACTTCAGCGTAGCTGTAAAAAAAGTTTGTAATAGCAGAAGACAAATTAAAAATAGGGCTTTTAGCCAAACTCTACTACGCTATTTTCAATGACAACTGCCTCTGGTAAAAAACAGGTTAACAGTAAGACAAACATTTGCTTCTGAAGTTTACCGGTGACTGAAGTGAGAACTTCAGAATGACGTCTGGCTGAATTAACAAATCATAGCCAGTCCTCACACACAAACAAAAATTATTTCTTAATTAAGTAAATCAATATATAAATCACTACAATCTAAAAAAAAAAAAAAATCTCGATTTTCTCACCTTCAAAATTTGGTGAATTATTAACACGTGTTAACAGGTCTTCCTGTATGGAACTGTATAACCCTCTACAAATCCTACATTGGGTAAACAATGAAAAATACAGCAAAGAGAAAATTCCATTTACTTGGGAAATACAAGTCCTTTAGTAACTCACCCTGCCTAGTTTTTCCATGGAATGTTTATTAAATTTCAACTGCCTCTCATTCTTTTCAAGCTTGGGATAATTTAACTTTTATTGAAAAGTAATTTTTAAAACGGTATGTTTATTTTTAGCTGGTGAAATTTATCAGCAGCTAAAAATTTTCAAGTAATTTCAGCCTGGTTTGGTCTGCAATACTATCATTTCACACAGGCCTTTTAGTTATGATTTCCATTCAATTTCAGTTTCGTTAACATCCTTTCTACCTTGCTCTTCTCCCAACTTTTAAAGTTTCATAGAGAAGAAAATGACCAGAATTTATAACAAGTGTGCAGTACTGGCAACAGAAGCACATAAGCTAAGCTGCAGCACAGGGCTGACGCAGGTAAATCAAACTAAAGCATGAAACAGCTATGAAGGGACAGGTCTGCAGCTCCAGAGAAGGACAGCAAATACAAAAATTAAATGAGTATTTGTGAATTAAAGCTTAACTGTGACAAGAAGATTAACTTTTAATTATTCAAGTATTTAAATGGTTTTTAAACAATTATTTTTAAAGCTTTTATGAGAGCTCAGCTGTGACAGTACAGGTTTGGGGATGACAGAACACGTGCCTCACCCTTGCTAAATGACCCTTTTCTAATAGCTTAGAGACTTATTCTGCCTTTTTTTTTTTTTCTGTTTCATTTTGAAAAACTAACCTTCCTGTAAGGCTGCAATTATCTTACACTCTGTGGATAACACAAGCAGTGCACATTGTTGGCATGGTTTGGTTTTCATCCCCCCTCCGTGGACAGGATGTGCCCAGAAAGTTGACAAAACCGATGTGTTGTTACTGGATTACTTACCAGTGAGTAGAGCTTTATTTGATCACCTCCTTTACCTACCCTCATTGGCCTTTGGGGGTCTCCCACAAGCGCTGCACATGACTCTGGAGCCCTTGAAATTTCAAATTGCAGGTCGGTAAGCTCATGCATTGGCGTATGTTTCAAGCATTGACTTGCCCCTTATTACATGAACATCAATACTGTACAGAGATCCCTCCTCCCTCAGTTATACCTTACCACCGTTAGTTTCACAAGGAGGTACATGAAGTTCTGTAAACAGGAAAAGTTCCAAAATGAAGAACCACTTTTTCCCCCCCTTCTATCCTTACTTTCTTTACAAGTCTTACCTCCTTGAAAATAAAAACTTAGCACCCTGCTAGGGACAACTTCTTGTCTCAGAACACAGAAGAAAAATGCCTAATTTATCACTCGTTTTCATTTGCACAGCCTACAGAGAACAAACTTTTTTGCCAATTCTCTGGGATTTAGACATTATTTATATCAACATATGCAACTACATAAGGCAGTGGTCAGCCAGCTTACCAAAGCAAAGAGAAATGGCCAATCTGAAAGCCCACAGGCCCCAAATAAAGCATAGGCGTTTAATTTAATGAGCTATACTTTGATATTCAGCACTAAACACAAATAGTGTGATTGACATTCTCAAATGGTAACAAAGGCTCTGAATTCAAACTAAGGGTGAGAGGAACAGAGGGAATCCTAATAGTTTTGCAGTACAAGTAATATGGGCCAGGTCAATGCTAGATGCATGCACAGATGCACATGGTTACCTACCTGAGATTTCAAATTTCACCAATTCCAGCTCCATAATGCAGTGCGCTCAGGAAACATTAAAAAGTGGGAAACAGTGACAGAGATCCCAAGCTAAAGAAAACGTTTCAGTAAATAATTATCTGTTTGTGTTGACATTTGTTGTATTTCCAGTTCAAAACGAGCAAAATATTTTTCATAGCACAAACAAGATACAAAGTGAGAGTCTGGTTTTTAAATAGCAAGGCAGGTAGTTTGTATTTAAGTTATCATTATACCATCTAAATGTTATGCTAGTCAAGAAGTGACTTTCTGATGCTACATTAGTCTCACTGTATATATACGACAAGAAGTTTATTAGTAATCAGCTGCAAGTTTAGGATGGCACAATCAAATTTTAAACAGGAACTAACCTTTTCATTTGATTGTCTTCTTTTCTTTAGTTGAATGATATCTGTTTCCACCTTTTCAGCCAACTCCAGCTTCCTCTTGTTCCTCTTAAAAGCTGCTAAACTAAACCCTATAAAAATAATTCAAAAGCATTTAACTAAGTAAAATTTACTTAATTTAAACAAATATTGATAAGTTTACATTTTGGAGGTCTCATCTCTAACGTATTTTTAGTGATGCAGGAAGCATCAATAAAAAAAGCCAACAACTAAATATTTAAGCTTCAGTACAAGATGTTTACATCTTTTCCTAAGTGAAAAAAGTTCCATTGTTCAGCAACAGCGATGGGTAAAATATCTATTAGAAACAAGTCGCTGAACACATATGGAAGCTATGTTGGTCTAAATATCTCTCTGTTTGGCAAAGAAGCAGCACCGTACAGAAGAGAATGGAATAAGCAGCTTGTGTTAAAATTATTGTTTTTGACTGCTGACAAGTAAATAGATTCCATGTGAGCTCATTTTGATATCCATAAAATTAGGCTACTATTTTATTACCTTAATTGCATATCTGTATGTTTACCCATATATTTAAAGCCACACAATAGTCTAGCAATATTTTTATGTTTCATAATCCAACACAGTCTAAAGACCACCTAGGTATTGAAAAGACAAATATATTTTTTCCACATCTAAGTCCCACATTCAGAAAGGAAGTGTTCTCTAAAGTGGACTAGAAAAGAAGAAAAACTGTTACATTTAAGATACCAAAAGGACATGTTTCCGTTTTAGAACTTTCAGTTCATGAAAAAATTGCAGATATTGACATATTTAGTTCAAATTAGTTTTGACTTAATATTATCCACAGATTGTCTTAACATCCCCATTGAAATGTAGAGAAAAGAGGAGGGGGGAAAAAATGCCTTCTGTCACTTAAATCATGCAAAAAGCAAGCTATTAGGAAGGCAGAGGTATACACAGGTAAGTCACAAATTCAATGGAAGTTAAAAATCACAGGTTTCCTATTGAATCTATAAGCCTTAAAAATGTCATTTAAAGTGAAATTCTGAATATAGCTACATCACTATTATTCAGAAGACTGGAACAGCTGCAAGAACAGACTATGAATAAAATCAATATTGCAGAGCCAACAGAACACAAAGCTTTCATTTACAATTCTCACAAAGTACACAGACAGTGAGCATTTTACTTCTTTGAAATTTCCCCATGCAGGTGCCAAAATCACCTAGTGAACTCTCCTTTAAACCTGTTTTTAAGTATATAAAACTGGACCTTAAAATACCACAGTTATTCAAGTATATAACCTAAGAGTAATGAGAAAGCTGGCATTTCTCTCCAAAAACCTAATGAATACCAGTTTCTTAAAACTGTAAACACATATTAATCTGCCATCACCACGAAAGGAACTCTTTCTACCATACAGAGCTGATTAATGCAGCTAGTTTGGACAACATATTTCTATGTCTGAAAAGAGATCCAAGAAGTAAAAACCAAACACTTGATAAGGGGGGGGCAGGCAAGGAATCATTTTAGTTTAGCACTAATTGGGGTGGGAATGAATAAACAAACAAAAAAAAATCCCACAAAGATCAAGAATTTGTTAAACCGAAGTGTCCCAAATTAAACTAAGCCAGCACATTGTTTCTAACAGAATTTTTAAACAGGAGACTTGTAAGTTGCATGACTTCAATAAATACAGCAAATGTCTATGGGCAGAGCCACAATCTGGGTGAGTAAGAATAGTGTCTGGCCTTGGTACTCATCACAAGTAGATATTGCACCGGGATAAATATCCCTGGTATCTGCTGCTGCCATTGCCTCCCATCAATTCAGAAAAAAGCTAGATATTCAGAAAAAAACTAGAGAAGAAAGACAAACAGGAGAGTGCAGGAACTCATACGTGAAAATTTGAACACAAGAAGTTTCCCGGGCCCTCCAGAATCTAATGCTAGTGGTGTTCTAAAACCTTCCGCAATATTTGCATGTTCACCAGTTCAAATATATGCACAAAGATCACATCGAAACTAGAGGACATGTGGGCTAGTTCCAAGACGCCCTGCCAGCAACACAGTGCTGCTATATGGCCTCTCAGCATCACCACTCCAGCTATACCTTGGTTGCCACTTATCCTGCTAATTTTCCCCACAACATATGAAATTCTCCAAGCTCAAGAGAGATGTTTCATTCACTTAAGTCCTCAGTCTCTAGCCAAGCAATTAAACAATTTAAAGCACCTTGTGCTTTAAAACTGTATTTGTCTTCAAAAGAAGAAAAAACACGAAGATTTGCTTTGAAGGATCTAATTGTTAACAGTAACTTCTTATCTGCATTGTTAACTCAAAGTGGTATCGGTAAGCTAGGAAATACAGGACAGAAAACAAGTCATTATTAACAAAGAAATATACATTTTACTGTACTACGTATGAAATTGAAAACGAACACTATGTATGAAATTAGGCTAGCAATGTACCGCCTCGTCCATGTTTACGGAATGGATGACTCTATCCATGTCAGACAGAGAGATGAAGAAAGTTTTCTAGTAACATACCATGATGCGGGTTGGAAGGGCTCTTAGGAGGTCATGTAGTCCAACCTCCTAAGAAAAGTAAGTCCAATTCAAAAGGGCTGCACAGGAACTTTTAAATTAGTCAAAACCTCACGTATTCTCTTTCATATCAGTCCTCTATGATCCTAGCCCTGTGCATCACACCCCCCCGTAACTAACATACTACTTAACCTGGACTGTTCTGTCTGTGTGTTTAAGGAAGCTTGCACGTTTGCCTAGTAAGATACACAAACTTTCCCAGCTTCCCCCATCACAATATCTACAACATACTATTCATCACCTCCGATTTGTGACAGATAATGTGATATTTGTCACATTGGAAAGTTCATACTCTTACACCAGATAGAGCGATTAGAGAGATGCCAGTCATGGCGTATTAATTCAATAACTCCTAAGTTTTATTCAGTTTGGCATGAAATGTCATACCTATCCATGCTGTGAGGGAAAGAAAGTCTATTCAGACTTCCCCTAGAGCGGAAATTCTTGCACTCAGGCTACATTCAACTTCAGAATAGTTCTTAGGATTAACTTTCATCTGAAAATTGAAGATTTTGTTTTAGCAAGGCCTGATGAATAATTGCCTTTCATTATTTAGGGAAAATAATTATTATCAGTGATTATCAATTCCTCTTAGCAGGATAAAATGGCTAATACCTCCAAAGCGACCAAAGAATTGTGAAATAAAGGACCAGTCTGTAAAACAAAACCTAGCAATTTCCCTTTTTTCCTTTGACGTAGATTTATGCACAACTTCAAATGACCACTTAAAAACAAAATGTCTTGAATCTTAAATTTGATTTTTTTTCCCCCCCAAAACATAAGTGAATAATGACTAACAGCAAGTGAAAGGCTGCCTGCCCTTGGTTTATTCCTGCCTTTGCGATGTTCTATCTATATAAAACCACTATAAATGCCATTAAACTGCCTACTACTCTGGTTGCTTTGTCTTGCTCTACAAGTGACAAAAGAAACCAGAAAACACAAGTGAGCTTCATGCTAAACAAATGAAAGATGAAATTAAAGCTTTTTTCTGAAAACATCCTGTAAGTTTGGTCCTTGTCAAAGAATATATTATGGGGTTTAAGTTCAAGAAAACATTTTATGAACTAAAAAAAAATGCCAGGATTCAAATGTGCTTATTTAATGATGCACATATAACATGGAAAAATAACCCACTCAAAAATTATTTTGAAAACAGGCACTGTACACAGAAGGAAATTGCCTACACACAGCTTAGGTTCGTAATTCACATAAATCTAAAACAAAAACTCCACTTTGTGGTGGAAGGATGCTAAGAAATTTCATTGGTCCTAAATGACAGTACAAAAAACACTCTCACCTTCTCCAACAAGACAGCATATTCCAAGCTTGAGAAGAGGAAAAGGACACAACACAGTGTTGAAGACAGGCGTGTTTTCCTAAAACAAATGCAATATAGCTACATCAGCCTGATGTTGCCTGGTTCGAGGAGAAAGGGAAGCAAGAGAGGTAGAGCTGAGTGCCTGGGGAGGGGAGGAAGCTACAAAAAGAGAGGTAAGGGAGCAGATGGAATTTTAGTTTGAAAAATTCTTGGATCACAGCTCAGAGGTATTGTTGTTGGAATCTATGGAAAGGTATTTAGTACAACATCCTTTGATTTTGCTCAAGAATTTAAAAGTTTAGATGAAAATCAAATATGTGCTTTCAGATAAAAGTCCCTGACAATTCCTACCCTACGCAGTAATAGCCTGCACGCTGAAACTCATTCTTAAAAGAATTGCATCTCGGAAGCCACAGAGTACAACCAGCCGTTCTGTTTTGCTTTCTCATTTATGTACATACTGTCATAAATGAAACTACTTCAGAGCTACTGGGAGAGGAAGAAAAAAAAAAAAAAAGAACAAAAAAACCCCACAGCTTTACAAAATGATGGTCTGTTAGTGTTTAAGTGCCATGCTCAGGCCTCATCCAGATTAAAGACACGTAACGACCGACAACAGAAGCGTATCAGAACTAGAATATTATTAAAAGGTCAGGACTTCAGTCTCACATTTACGATAATCATCACATGTCCCTGCAATGCAGCATGGGTACCTTTTTAAGAATGAATAATCTTCAAGGACCTGAAAACATCTTCCCAGACCTCCACATTCTCCCTTCAACCCCGCAAGGTACCAACAGGAGCTACTTACACGTACTCTGTACTTAAATGCACTGCATTTTGGGTCTAACTGTGCTAGACGGTGGAAGCACTGGGTGGAATACTTGGTCATGGCAGAGTTGTAGAAGTTGAGACAAGTGCAGGGGTTTGCTGTGGAGAAGGGTCAGTGGCTGAGCACAGAACAGGCAGAAGTAGCTCCTGCTCAACACCACTCGCCTGCATGAGAAGTTGGTATTAGTGGATGTGGTGTCAGAACATGTGCTTGATAGTACGATATATTATCAATAAATGCAGAAGAAAAATCTCAAAGTTAAGACTGTCATAGATTTTCCGATTTTCAAAAGGTTCCAGTGTTACTGGGTACCCTGCTGAAAAAGGACCACAAGACCTTCATTACATAATTCATTAGCACAAGATCCATCTCCTACATTATCACAGCTAGGTAATAAATAAAACTTTTAAACAGGCTTTTTACATCGTTATCACCACTTAACAGAATGAGAAAGTAATTTTCAGCAAGCAGGTCGGTGGACGGAAAAGAAACAGAGCGTTGGTCTCAAAGTCACTTCAGAGATGTCATCTATGTGCCACTTGTTTGCCATAAGACTTCCACATCATTTACTCATCTCTGGTACTAACCCTGTTGGCACCCTGGCAGCCTCATCATTCCCGTAACTCCTTTTGCCATTATGCTATGGAACAAGTGAAAATTTAACCAAAAATCTTGACATTTCTATTTCATAATGATACAGCTACTCAGTAGGTGAAAGACAACTGTATTCCCTATTTTACACAGCTCTTCTCAGTCACCTTTCACAGCCCATTAGAAATGATCCAGAGAACAGAGGCAAGAGAAAAATAATTAGAGAGAAATTTAGAATTGTCCTATTCATGGACTCCTTGAAACTACTGAACTGTACACACAGAACAAAATGCAAGATTAAGGCTTTTTTTTTTTCTTTTAATAATGGTAACATTCACACCTATCTACTTATTAATTCTAGATCTGTGCACTTTAAGTAAGCCTACAGCTGACAGGCTGTTTATTAGAGCAGACTAACATTTCTTGTCCAAAGTTAATGCAAAAACTTTTTAGTAAAAAGCCCATGTTTCCTTAAAATTCCCACGCTTTTACAAGCCACGTCTATTCCCTTCCATATTTTCAGGCCAGGTGAAAAAATATTTAAGTAAACAATTAAGTTTTCAAATAGAAGTTAAGAAATACAAATTTCTAACACCACTAAATAACAAATCAAGTTCAGGACAATACTCAAACCTTCCTATTTACAGTGGTGGAAGAGCAAGCTGGGAACACAAACACAAATTGCAATGTTCCTATTACAGTCATAACAAATTATTCTGCAACAAAACATTATGCAACCTACGACTGCTCAGCATTCGTTGTTTAAAAGCAAACTGTAAATTGAAAATACTAAGAAAAGTCAAAGAATATTTTTAAATCTTCAGAGGACAGATCAAGCTCTGACCAATCATATAGCACCCCCTGGCAGACATTTCTTATACTCCACTGAAAAGAACCAGAATGGAGAACTTTCTACATTTTATCTTTCTATTCCATATTAAAAGAGAATGCAACTATTGGAGGGAAGCGAATTAAAAAGGAATATACTAGCAAATTAGTTAACCCACAGGAATTAAAATGATCCAGTGAAGAATTCTGTTGAGCAGTTGCTAAAATAAATGGCTCAAATGAAAACAGACAGATGAAAATAAATTTTGTTTTAACAAAGCTATTTTAAATGACAAATTAACACCACTTATGCTTGTGTTGGGATCAAAGACCACTAGTGCTACTTCTCATGTTGCCATACTTTGACAGACAGCGACACAAATGGGAAAAAAACACAAAACTTAGCATCAAAAACACATAAAAAAACCCCCCCATCTTTCTCAGAGCACTACTATGTAGATCCGTTCTTCGTATAACAGGAACTCAGGGTAAACTGTTGCTGGAGATACTATTTCTTACTAATTCCTGGAAGAAATCTCTTTTTCCCCATCAAGCAGCTTTTCCTGCTCCCTAGAAGGTTTTCATTCAAAGCACCTTCTGGTTACAGGAAGATTTTCATTCAAAGCATCTTCTACTTCAGCCCAACATTCTTCCTGACTAACTTATGGCCACTCTATTGGCTACAATTAACTGCTCAGATTTCAGAACAGCAAGTGAACCTACAATATTATGTCCAATTCCAGGGAGGATTTACATCATGTCTGGCCTCTTCCCTCCCCCCCTCCTTTTTTTTTTGTTTTTTATTGACAGTGAAAAACACGCACTTAAGAGAGGTCATTTACTCTGCATATTATGGTACAGAGGTAGCAACTTTTACTGTTAAAAGACAAGCCTCTTCAGAGAGATACCTCTTAGTTTCCCAAAACCAGGCACGTATTCAGATTAACCAAGTTTCCTAATCAAATGCCCCAAACCCTTGAGCTTCTCTCCAGATCTCTTTCGTTCTCACCTAAAAACAAAGGAACAAACATGGTCTAAGCCACTGCCCTGAGCCACTGACTGAACCTCAAAGCACAGTTCTCGTAATATGGCAAATGTTTGTCTTAATGCAACAATAGGGAAGTGGTGGAGAGAACTGGGAGTGGGGTGAGGTTTGGGGGTTGGAGGAGAAGCAGGCTCGGTAGATAATACTGGTGGCCAGTACGGTCTGGCCATATGGACGTATGGTATCAGTAGAAGCGTGACAATCTGCGTGACACTTATGTAGAAAAGGCTCTCCCTCCTTAAAGAATCCAAGCAGCCGTAAGATAAAAGGGAATTTCCTTGCATACAGAAAATTGGCTAAAAAAGGCAAAACAAAATACAAGTAAATAAATGGCCTGTTACAAATGGAATGCCAAACCGAGCTATAGTAGCGCTTAGGCCGTTCAACAAGAAGATGTGACTTTGCTGATTACACTAAGTTATTCAAGGTAATAAGAGTACTTGACTGAAGAAGGATTCTGAGTGACCTGACAGTAAAACAGCAGATTTTATTCAGCAAGTCTCACAATAATGAAAAAGAGGTAGTTCTTCACACAGCCCATAGTTGTAAAGGTTTTTGCAGATGCTAGAAATTAATATGGGCTCAAGAGGAAACAACAATTTCATGGCAAAAAATGCCACCGATTACCTCCACGTATGCAGGAACAGTCATGACTCAGGAATGTCGTCTGGGATAGCAAATGGTGGTAGGGAAAGGCAAGTATATATCTGCTCTGTTCTTATAGTCTTCCTTAAACATCTTTTGTCGCTACTCTTGGATTCCGGTTATCAAGTTGTATGGATACACTGCAGCTGCTTTTGTTCTTATGCACTGTAACTGACTGAAGTCCTTATGGCCACTTCCACATTGTTAGAGGTACAAGATTGCTCCATGAGTAGTTACCTTCCTTCTCTTTCCCTTTGAAGACTTAACATTGTAAGCAACTGTGAGTTGAGATGCTGTCTCACACCACGTTATCTTTGCCAAATCAACTACTTTACATCTACTATAGCCCAATCTGAAAAATTCAGATAAAAGCGGTTCAGTTATTACTAGTGCAGGCACAGATACTGACAGCTGAAGACGTACCTCGAATTTACATTGCCTATTTTGAGTAAAGTATACTTTTAACATTTATAAGAAGTTGCATGGTACAGTAAATTAGCATTTCTAAGCTGTAATTACACTCTTAACACTTTGATCACACTTTCAAAGCAGTCTCCCTAGCACAGGGTAGCAAAGCTCTAGCATAAGCTAGTATGGGCTCTAGTATTGGCAGGAATTAAGCTCTAATACGGGCAGGAATTAATAAATTCAGCTTTCTTGCAGACTGTAGGCAATACAGGCAGATCACATTTCATTTTTTTAAAAAAAAAAAGACCCACACACTACACTGGAAAACCACCAGATTTCTACAAACAGTAGAAATCCCATTTCCTCGCACACTTGGCAAACTGAAGAAGACAAAGCAGGTGAGCCTTGACATAACCTTGATGTAATTTAACAAGTAACATGGTTTAAAACATCGTTTCAGTTTGGTGCTTAGATACTCTGATAGTTCAGAGAGAATTATGGAGTGTGACCACAAAGCTGATCGTGCAACTTTCTTTGTAACTGATCATACAGAGAGCTCCATCCGTGCAAAACCAACCGCACAATCCCCCAGCCTTATACAATGTGTAACATTACTCTTGCCATCTCAGCTCCAGGAAAAGGGAGACAGAATAACGCAACTTCAAGAATGTATTTTCCATGTGTAGCACAGAGAAGCCAAAACATATGCACCCATTTCCCCCTGCTAATACTTATTACAAGTACATGTCTAAGATTTGGATTAGGGTTTTGGGGGCAGTTGTGCTTGGTTTTTTGTAATTAAGTTGCTAAACGTATTTTCCTCGTGTTTGGCAATTATTTCAGTTCTTTATTTTACAGGGCTATTCAACAGTCATGTAATTTCAAGTTAATTTACCCCCAATTCTCCATGCAAACTCTATCACAGCAATTGTAGCAAGCATAATCAGAAAGTCTCCCATTTTTTTGAAGTTCGTTACATTATTTAATGCAATAGCTTGCTTCAGATGAGATCTTTTCTGTTTCCTTGGAAACAACATTCTCTGTAATTGTTTCTGAAGCACCTCTAACTTTCCCTCCCCTGGTAACACTTTGGCTTTCTTAGATGTTACCTGTGAGACAGTTTCCAATTTCTTTTCAGCTATAACAATCCCATGTTGACACACGTGATGTTAATAGTTACTTTCTAGCTTCACTGACCAGAAGTCTACATGTTACAAGACCAGCTTTGCTAAGAACTGTTATGGAAATCAGCATAACATGTTCTGGAAATGTTTTTTGTTTGCTCTTTCTTGCTGTTGTGGTGGGGTTTTTTTAAAGAAAAAATAAGGTATGCTACCATTAATGATTATACTGCAATGATTATATTAGGTGTTCTCAAATCTTAGGAAAAATGACAAATTTTATGTTGCTCAAGCAATCTTTTCCCAGATGCCTCTTAGAATGGCTAATAATGCAGTCTTAATATGTAAGCTAGTATTGTTTTCCTGCGCATCCTTTTTAGGCACTTAAATAGCAGACACTGCCATCTCATCTTCTTTGAAAAGGAAACTGAAGCACAAGACTGTAATAGTCAAATACCTCCTTTCTGTAAATCCAGTTAGACAGAGACTATCATAGACCCCATGCTAAGGTCAAGCAACAGAATTAGAGAACATCTGTGAAGAATTCAGGTTTAAGTAATTTTCTCAGTATTACACAGAATATCTGATTGACCCTCAGTCTCTGCTGGTTTTTTCTGCATATCCTTCAACTACCCTGATCCGAAATCATTCTTCCAGCAAAACACTCACATAGTCTACACTCAAGTTCTTAACAGTCACAGCCTGCTTCACAGCATCAGTTCAATCCTACAGCAGGTCCGTCCCGTGACAGGGCTCAAGCATATAATCATACATGGCTGTGTTTCGGTACGGATAAACCTGGGTGAAAGCAGAGGGTGTGGGGAGCAGAGGGGGGCTGACAACTGTGATATATCAATATTACTTTCATTGACATTGCAACACCAAATGGCATTTCTGCATTGACTTTGCAATAGGATTAATTTCCCAGTCCTGGTTGTTTTAATTGTTTTAAAACAAGTTGTTTTGCTAAATAGAAGTATGCTGAACGTACTGAGGAGACAAAAAGAAGTCACTGGTGTTTTGGAGCACATTAGGGAAAATATATTGGCTGGGATTATTCTTCTGATGTTTCTCCAATGTAAATTCATATTCTGGGTTAGGTAAACCAAACTAGCAGTAGTCATCCTTATTTTTAAGCCATAACATGTAGATTTGCTCTGACCAGGATACATTTTAGCTAGTAAAATATCATCTGACAACTAATGTTACAATCTAATCAACTGTGTCACAACAAAAACACACTGGTACTAGAAACAACAGGAACTTTTGTGCATGCGAACAGAATTAGTCATGAAACCTTCCTTCTGGAGTATCTCCTACACATAAGTAGCAACTACTTTCTTGAAGAAAAAAAAAAAAACAACCAAAAGAAAAAAAAACCCTCTTTTTACTCTTTCTAGAGTCACAGAAATAAAGGTGCTCTGCTTAACTAAGGCAAAAAATTGTCCTGCAAATGCTGTTTTGGATAGCAGATGGATAGGGCAAAAGTTTCAGTCATGCGGAACTAGAAATCAAAACTTTCTGTTCAAAATGAAATGTATCATGAGTATGCATGAAAATTGGCATGACCAAGTAATATGCTGCCCCTGTTTTGGGGGTTACATTTAGGCACTGAGTAGTAGCAACTTTGAACTGCAATTTCTGAATGTTTATCTAAATTTAGAACTAGACCAAATAAAAGCCTTAATGGGAACCCTCAGTTTCAGTCTCTGGTTTAGGGACTACTCATATATTTTATGCAGTAATACTGTTTACTGTAACATGAAGAAACATTCTGTAATCTTCTGTGTTCTTCTTCTTTGGGTAATGATCTCTGATTTCTTTCCTGCATAAGTTCAACAGGAAGCGTAGGGCATGCTCTCGCCTATAGCAAACTACAGACTAGTAGTAATGGCACTTTCCAGAAGGGAGGGGGACTAAAGAAGAGAAGCAAGGGGAACCACATCCTCATTTCCATGGGTAAATGCACTAATTTTTATCCTACTTTATAGATGGTGTATCAGTATAATGTAATTATATATAACTTACTTTAAGAAAAAAAAAATTTGTAAGAAACCTGACTACTACTAATATACAGGATAATCCAAGTCCATTTTCTGGGTTGGATTGTTCCACCATATTAGATGAAGCAAAGCCTACCTAGGTTAAAAAAAAAAAAAGAAAAAGAAAAAAAAAAGGCAAATGATTTTGACAGCCTATTTAGACCAGAGAAGTTCTGGACAGAGACTTAGAGATGGGTGTGACTGTAGAATCTGAGAATCAAACTGGCACCTGCTGAATTTAGATACATGGCTAGCTGGTGCTTTTAGGATCCAAGATGGATCACAACTGGAAACTTGCAGGACTGAGCTGTCGAAGCGTCTACATTTCAGTGAAATGTCCTTCATTGGATTTAATCCTAGAATCACAAAGTCACTTGAATTAGATGTTGCTAAAATGCAGCTGAAGTAAGTTTATATTTATTTTTTCTATTTACTTAATAGAAAATGAGGAAGCTTAAACCACCCTTATATACCATAATACCATAAGCTAGTTGAATGTTAAGAACAGCAAAGTGATGTACACCTCAAAACACGAGGCACCATTTAAAATTACTCTGTCCTGTTCTTCCTACTGACACCACCAGTTTACTCACTTGTAGCCATGATACCTGGAGGACATGCTGGTATCCCGTGATCAACTGCCCATCTGTAAGCTCCTTCACCAACTAAAAAGCTAGGAGACACAGAAGAGGGAGTTTAAACAAAACCATATAACAAATCCCCCTTTTCTTGCAATTATTTTTTCTATTTGGTTTGGTCATTTTCAAATTGTAAGCTGTCTACCTTTGCACAGAAATGTCAGCTATAATTACATTCGGCAACCTTACGTAGTTTCATTAAAACGACGATGCAGCTCTGACATTAAGTTTAGTATTGGACAAAAACATGTGCTATTAAATTTGAAATTAATTACCAAATAGCACCAGCTTTTCATTGCAGCTAAACCAGGACAAAGCTGTCTAGAGTCTTGCTCTCTATAACAACTTAGTAAGATCCTGTAGAACAACAACATGGGATGAATGCGGCAAGAATGGTAAGATATTTCCAGTAAAGTCAGCCAATGCCACAAAAATATCAAGAAGTCCTTTGAGAAGTACAACACAAGCTAAAAATAAGCCTTATTTAGAAGGATAAAGGTCTGTCTCATGGAGTTTTATCAAGCATTTGCAAATGAGTCAAGTCTACTGAACTTTTACTATATTTGCAAAAAAAACCCAAACATTTGAGTTGTTTCCTAGTCAGTACTGAACACTTTACAGTACAGAGACAGTACACACTGCCACGACAATGAATGACAGTAAAACGTTATACATAGACATGTAACTTGGCGGGGGGGTGCGTGTGTCAAACAAAACTTCCATTATCTGTAAGGAAATATGTTTCCCCTTAATAAATCTGATTCCCCGAAAAGGGGAATGTGGTAGTTGGGAAGCATACATTTTCAGAAAGCTGCTGCACAACAGTACCAACAACAGCAACACAGTAAAGGACAACTATTTCCAATTTTAGCTTCATATCCCCCTTTTGAAGTAAGAATAAAACAACTGCCTAATGGACTCAAGAAGTAAAGACTGAGTATTTACGGAAATATCAAGAAGTTTTACAGAAATACCAGAATTAGGAACATGAGGCTAAAGAAGTTATTTTTGCTACAAAGAAGTCCCTGGGACAACATAGTACTACAATTTTTGAGTACATTATTGATACAGCAAATTTGCTGGCATTAATGCCGTTGGAAATTTTCTTGAGCGCGCTATATCTGACACCTGCAGCTTTCAGCAAGTAGTATTTTGCTTTGGTCCTTTCTGTCTTCTCTACGACTTAACCAATACAAGAGGTGTGTCCGCTCTTTCTTTGCAAAAGTCTCCAAAAAAAAGTTTATCTAGATAAGAATTTGAATTGTTAAATACCTATTTCTTACCATCGTTAGTGCAGCTCCAGATAAATACTATTCATGCTGCAAAATACTGCAGAATAAGTTACTAGGCACTTTGGGAGAACTCAAGCATCTCTATTAGGAAAGCTAGTGCTCAAGAAACAACCTGTCACTTTCATTAACATAAGAGAGAAACACAAACCGTAGTCAAACCTAATTACGCAGTATTCTCCATTGACTTAAATAAGCTAGTTTTGGTCTTTAAAAGAAAAGTTTTCTATCAACAATACATTCTCAGGAAATGAAGAAGCACTTCCTGTTCAATAAAACAATTTACACAGAAAGGAAGAGTAGGTGGAAAAAGCATCAAGCTCACGTATGAGGAGTTTTATATACGATAACTTGAAAGACACAGATCAGTCAGAAACACTGCATTTTACAAGCAGTCTCACAATTGCTTTTTTTAATACTTAAAAATACAGAAACAGCCACTACTATTTATGAAGAGTGCAAAAAAAAAAAAAAAAGCACCCAAGAATGTCTCAAAACTTAAGTAACACGACTTTTACTTTGCTCACACTTGCATCCTATAGTTTCCTCTCCCTCCTATAAGATGGGCACAAAGTATTTTCCAGTTCTGGTCCTAAAGAATGGTTAGATTAGTCGAAGCAGATATCTCCTGCTGACATCTAATTGAGGCCCCATAACACCACAGAGATCATTCACTTTTTTAAAAAACTTTTCAGTTAGGATGTCTTGAAAGGACAGTATAATCACAGGAAAGTTATAATGAACAGTTCACCAAAAAATAAAAAAATAAAACAAAATAATCAAGATCTACGTGCTTGGTTATCTGTACTACGCTATCTCCAATGAATTGATACGAAATTAGCTGGTAAGAGACTCCTACAGGACATATGGTGTGAACTCAGCTCTGCAGGTAGCCAAATGCGTATAATCTAAGCAAGACTAGACAGTGTTTACACCATCCCAAAAAGCAAGTTCTGTGATCCGGTTCAGCGCACAGCCACACACACAACCGTACCAGCCACAGATGACAGGGCTGCGAGAGGGTGGGAACCAGCAGTCTGGCACTAGGGTACTGTTTTAGTTGCCATGAGAATCATCCATGTAGCCAATGCAGAAAAGCTGCAGTGGGCAAGAATGAACAGGGCAATATTTTAAGCTGACATAAAACCAAAACTACCTCTAAACAGCTACCACTGAGCCTGATTTACTGGGGGAGAGGAGAAATAGGAAATAAAGCCAGTGGGCTATAGAAAGCAGCCAAAACCCCACCAAGTCTCAAAAGCCTTTATGGCTAATTCAAAATATAATTTTCCAAAGGGGGGGAGGGGGGAAAACAAACACGAAACCAAAGGATGAATGAGTTTGTGCTCTGCTACTCCAAAACCTGGTTCTGCACAAACAAGATAAAAAGATCTTTCTTGCAAATATATCGAACGCAGAGTACTCTGTAGGTGCTACAGGCTCAGAACACACAGAAGATAAAAACGTCCTCCCAGCAAGGAGCCAATGCTTGGAGACACTTTCTAGTTCCAGGCAAACTAGACCATATTAATGGAAAATGCAAGTAAAGGTCTCCAAAAATGGTCTTTTTAGGCAATTTTCTCCAAGAACATGGTTATCCTGGTGCTATTTGCTCCAAACAGGTCCACTTAATATGGGCCGTAAGGAGACAGGCCACACCAAGGTAAACAGAAGTGGCAGAAGAAGGTTAGATCCACTAAAGATGGTCAAGGCAGTCCTGAATGTAACAAACTCACTTTGTAACATTTATTATAAAAATGCAGCAATCGCTCTGACATCACTGTTGCAAAGAAGGAATTGTTCTGAAGAAATACAGACCAGAGATAAAAGTGGTGGAAATCTTCACTCCCGGCACTCTCTTGATTACGCGCTGCCCTACTAGTTACACAATGTCCAGATCCTGCCTACAGCACTGTAAAACTGAAGCAATTACAAATCCCCGTATACCCAAGGGGGGATAAAAACCCACCCTAAGAAGGGATTCTTTCCCATATGGGTTACTATTAATAATGAAAAAGGGATACAGACACAAACTTAGATATCAGTAGTACTAAGGAGTTCTAAGAAAGGAGACATTTAGGTGTATTTGTACCATCCCGCAATTCTTATGTATCTACACTTCATTGTAAACAGATGTAAATCAGCCTTTCCGCTTAGGAAGGTCAAGGTTTCAGCATAAAAAATAGAAAATCTTCAAACTTATTACTACAAAACTTCTAATCCATTATTCTGTGACCAAAGACCACTTCCAAAGATCCCTCCAATACTTACTTGCACAATTATAATAGTGCTTTCCTTTTGTAAAGTTACACAACGAACAGGAATATCTTATATGATAGTATGTAACATTTACAAGTTCACTATTTTCTGTTCCTGCATACATAGGCAAAGAAAATCCTGACAACATCAAGCTCAATAAAATATGACAGGGACCCAAATAAAATATTTAAGGACCTTATAAGTTTCAACAAATGCACTCAGGCATTCAGGGATTTTCTACTTTAACCTTTGTAAATTTTAATTTGGATAGTGGGATTCTGTGTTTTAAACAAGATGACAGGATATTGATCCAGAATGACACACTCCACAGAGCTATTTACAGCAAATTGGATACATCAGTTATGACACTTGATCACTCCTTCCTAATAACCTTATCATCTCAGAATAAATTTCTTCTCATTAGAATTTCTTCTACTGAAAATCTGAAATGTACCGCTTTGAATTGGTTTTGAATTGTCACTATAAAAACAGGTGCTGAACAGGGTTCAAGAGGCCAAACTAACTACCTCCATGTGTTCTTTTATAGACACGAATCTCCATAATGTCACTTCTACTGATCTCACAGTTCCTGAATTTTCCTTGTACGGTCATGTGCCAAACGTTCTGGCCAGAAAATATTAAGCTAGCCTAAATCATGCTATAGAAACAGCCTCTACCACTAGCCTCTTTAACAAGACATGTTCTTAGGCTAAGCAGTATGTGGAAGATTCCCCAATACACTATTTGCCCATGAGAAACAAGATGAAACTTGCATATCTTTACACATAAAAATCAGTTACTAAAATCCTCACACTCAGTGGGAATGACAAAAATACAGCTGGTCTCTTAGTATTTGACTATATATATTCCCGGCTTGTGCAGGAATATATTTCAGTCCCAAAACAACAATGTGTCACGTCAAACCCTGCCAGAAAGGCAAGGCTTGAGATTGTCACTAGCCATTCACCTATAATGAACATGAGCTCTAACATTCTGAACTTGGGATACCCCGTACATACAAGAGCATCCACCAAAGCAACTCTAAAGCACAACCCATCATGTCCTACTACTATAGATTGTTCCCCTGGTAACTAATTTGCTCTAATAAAATACACGTTCAAAATCCAGAATGGTAAAAAAGAAATTAAAATATGTATTAGATATCATGCAAATGTTGTAGACTCGAGTTAAACTGTATGTGTTAGCTCTGAAGACAGTTCACCTCTTGCCTCCAGAGTTTGAGCTCCCTTTTCTTTAAAAGCATCTGTTAGCCAAGATCTTGTACGGTGTTTGAAAGATTTAGTCTTGTCCTTTGAGGACAAGAGAATATAGTTTCTTTTCCATTCAATTATTTTTAAAATAATAGCAGCATAGACTAGGTCATGAAGTTACAGTAAACACGCTAAAATGCCCAAGTGCTCTTCCTTACAACGATTCAAGAAAACACTGTGACAATACAGACAAAACTAAATCACAAGTGCTTGCTCCCATAGCTGCCTTCAGTGGTAGTTCTGGAACACCAAAAATAGCCCACCTCATTCGACACTGTCTTTCATGCAACTCAGCTAAGCCTTGCCTTTCTCCTGACATCTAAAGAAATGAGGTACTAACAGCAATTGAAATTCAAGTTCCTATTCCTTAGTAAACATCCTCTGGGAAAAAAGTAGTTATCACATTAACTACTAACTACAATTACTCTTTTCTTTCTTAAAAGAGAGAGAGTTTTAAAAGCAAAATTTGCTTATTAATGGTTTGGTTTTAGGGTGGCCTTTTTTGATCTACGACCTTCCTTTGCAGCATGACAAAACACTGAAATAGTGCTTTTCTTCACTGTTTAAACTGGAATACTACACCATCCAGGTACTGTTTGGCTAATTTTACAGAGTAAGAATAACATAGTAAGGAAAGTAAAATTTGTGAATCTAAATATACATATTTTAAACTACATAACTGATAGTTTAATACATCAGGAAATACTACAGTCCTTTAGTTAGCAAATGGTAGTAAACTTCTGCAACGGGTATGATAACTGGATAGCAGTCAATTAATATGAATGAATCATTCAAGTTCTCTACTTGTCAATTTAAACTGCTAATGAAAATAAGATGGTTTTAAGATCAATCACTTCTGACACATTTATTAGATTCTTTCCAAAATGATGGAATAATATGTAAAGTTGTTATGCATTTAATAGAGAGCTCTTCCATCTAAGTATTACACCCATCTCAATAAAGGAGCGCATGTTTTCATCGTTGTTGGAAATGCTATTAAATTTATCTTTAAAAATAACTTCCCATTTTGGCTGAGATAAGAGGAAGTTACTGAACACTGTACATTTCCACACTATAGCTACAAAATAAAGCCACAAAGACAGGCAGTAAAGTAGGATTCTTTTATATACTGGTTAAAAACTATGTTGCTTTTTTTAAAGGTAGACAGAGGCAAAGGTGGTAGAATTACATTTTAATCTTGATGTATTTAGGGATTTTTCAATATGCTACCGTAAAAAAAAAGTTAAGAATTCAGCATGACATAACTGGAAATAATCGCACAGATGGAAATTATCACAAGATGATGTCACTATCTATTCACAATACTTCATTCTGCCCACAGCTTCATCAAGTGCACAAGATGTTTCAAGATCAGAGAAGAACGCTTATCTTCTTTTTAAAGGCACACTATCGCTGCTACGTAAAACAGCACCAGCCTTCTTGGGATAAGATACAACCTTCAAATAGTGCATGCAGTAGAGACAAAAGACCAAAGCAAAGTCAAGCAGAACAAAGCAATTACCAAGGTGGAATTCTGCCAGCAGAGAGTTTTCCCTTCTGCCCTTCACACAACAATCTATTTGCAACTGAAACTGGATTCTTGATTCCTGAAAAGAAAAATTAGCAAAAATTGGGAACAAAACATTAAAATATTTTTCCACGTAGCATTGCAGTGTTCATTTTCGCAGTGGAAGTCAGCTTCCTTTAATGTCCACGGCTTTGCCAATTCATTAAGAGACACCTTGTGGTCTTATGCTTCAATTTAGTAAAGACTTCATCAGTTTTTCTTTCACATGTTCTATCAGTGGTTACAAGGCCTTCTAATCAACAACCTCCCTCCCCCTTCTTTTTTTTTTTAAAAAAAAAAAAAAAAAAAGAAAGAACCATATTGAAATATTAGAAGTCACCTCCCACCACATAAATCTCAAATTAAATCTGTGGTATTCTACAGGCCAAAGCTGTTTTATGAGCATTAATTTTTCAAGACGGAAAGAGCTTTCCAGAACAGGAATTATAGGATTCAGGCTTAGCTTTCTCTCATTCCCTCATTTCCTCCTTCACCACGGTTGGAAGGATGCATTTTGCAACAAACAAGCCTTGAAATACTTAATTTTACTATTTATTTTAGATTTAGATTTATAACTACATGAGGAAGTTATTATCACGGTTTAGAACTATTCTAGGATAAAGAACAAAGGTTGAAATGTCAGAAAAGCTATTCAATAATAACAGTTAAGGCTGTTCAATATATTTATGATAAACCTCAACAATTGCTATTTGGGACTGTATAACCGTATTTGTTTTATAATTATATTATAATGAAAAAAATCTAGAATATACAGAAATTTTATGTCCCAAGCAAACAGCTTGACAAATGAGCAGCTGTGCCCATTCTCCAGAATACATGAGAGGCTTCGGTTTGCAGGCCAGCACCCTGCATAGCCTTTTGATAATACAAAGGGAATTTCGGTCCCTTAGGATCCTAATTTGGCCAACTTAACTAAGTGACCAAAATATCAATTCGCCTTATGATTGAATGATATACCAGTAAGTTCTTCAAGGAGACAGAAAACAAAAACAAATATAAAGCCTAATTTAAATGCTTGTACTCTTTTTTTTTTTTTAATAGTTGCATTTCATTAGAAAAATGTCATTCTACAAATCCACCCGAGCAATCCCACTCCCGTTGTGAATACTGTATAGTATCACGCAATTGTTCTGCATCAAAGGATTACCAGTGAACTAATAAGACAGCATGTAACACAAAGCAAATTAACACAAAACAGTGTTTCTGGGAGCAAGAATGCCTCCTTCTCTTTTAAAGGGGGCAGAATTTATTTAAACGGGGCTGTATTTACAATGCCCCTTCCCCCTCTGAAAAAGTAACAAAAAAAGAGCAAAATTGATCTTTGCACTTAAATCACTAGTTAGCTTTAAAATACATAGTTAACATACCACTCAGTGCTCCAACTGCTCCAAAATTTAATGACTTTCCATCCATTATACTGGCATCACATTCTATCTCACCCAGAAGGTTCAGGTTAGACCCCAATCCTGCATTTGTAAAAGGAGAATCCTAAAAATAAGAACAAGACACTATAAGGCCACATCCATAACAGACTAAATGAAAACCTTTATATAACCGATCTGACGACATGGATCTTGGTACAGTGTATTTTCTTATTCTAGTAGTTTAATCTTTCACAACAAAAACAATAGCAATTTGAACAGGGTACCTCAAACTACTATCAGGGATACCTTACATCCTCTATACGGTGCGATATATCTCAAGTGTAATAATGAGCTAATATAAAAACCAATCACTCAACAATCTAAGATGATCAATTACATGCAAGCAAAAGCCTTACAACACAAGTGAAAATCTCTTCCTCCCTCCCCCAAAATACACACTTCATTTGGTCCCTAACCTGTCAGTTAATTTAAGTAGCATCTAATAACCACTGCATAGACCACAGTCTACCTTTGAAACTCTTTAAGTATGACACAGCAGCAAAAAAGAACCACACATTTCCTCAACATTCTAAGCCTTTGATTGCAGCTCAGCACACAGAAACTAAGAATTTGCAACAGTAACAACTTACTTTGGAAAATATCTATTAGATTAGCATAAGGCCAATCATTACTGTGATCAGGAAGTTGAACAAAGACATATTTCACAGAAAGTACAGAACAACATTCAATAAAGTAATTAAAAACTAACTTCTCTTTTATAAGCACCTTCCGTAGCTTTTTGGAAAGTCAAGGTCCTCAAACAAGTTTTGCATGTTAGAATTAAAAACACCCATTTTTGCCCCCCCATTTCATCAGAGCATCCCCATGACTTTAAAAACACAAAGTTTTAAAGTAGCACAGTTCAGGAGTCTCACTGGCAGCTCTATGTAACCCCCCCCCTTTCTAGATGCAAGCACGAATGGAGTACAGCACAAGGAAAGAGAACAGCTAAGAACAGCCAAACAGTAAAATTTCAGAGAGATGCTGCATGCTTTCAGAGTTTCATACCTGTTTTTAGTACAACAGCATAAAAACCTGATGTGACAAAGAAAACGATTCTCTAGACCACAGGTGAACATGTCAATGAAATTAGATGGTCATACAATTACATGTAACATAAGCAAGCGGGCAATCTACTGGAAACAGCTCAAAGTTCTGTCTTAAATGTTAAGTGAACCGGTTCCTTTTTTGTATATATTAATTTGTAATGAATACAGGGAAACGAAAGACAGAGAAAACAGAAATGAAAAATAAATTTGATGTCAGTAAGTCAGTTAGCAGAAAGTTTTGTTAACTTTCAAATGAGCAAGTAGTGAGTAAATTCACAACTTGTTTTGCAGGATGTTGATTCTAATTCACCGAGACACTTAAAGTGTTCTTAGCGTTTGAGTCATCAAAATGCTATCTTCTGGAAGAATCATGAATATATGATTAATACATAATCATGAAACAGACTGTAATCTCTCCATATTCATTCTATACTATTCATCTTTATTTTCTGCTTTTTCCTTCTGCATCCAAGAAATAGCACAAATTTTATCCCACTTCATCCCATACCACAACAGATCCTCAAATTCACTGTGTATAGTCATTGTGTTCATTTTGACAGCTATGGCTCACAGAAAATAAGTAAATTTGAAAAGATTTTAGGTTTGCGTACAGAGCTTTTGCACAGGGTTTAGTGCACAGAGAATAAGTAAGGGCTGGGGGGGAATTTGATTTTTAAAAGGCTACCAAGATGATGGCCTTGAAAAGGTGGAAGACTGCAGAGCAGCTGCTGGCTTAACCGACTTCATTGCTCCCCAGGCTCTACAAGTACGAAGAAAATTAAGTCACTGAAGTTTAGAACAAAAGGAGCAGAGAAGTGATGGAAGGAATCTGAATGTGAATGGTGAAAGGTACTTGGAGGAAAAAGTAAAAACAGGAATGCATTAGGATGAGCTTTCTGCTAGTGCTGTCCAAGTTCCTTGCCCATGGGTAATCAGTCTGCATAGACCTGCAAGACTGGAGACAAATTTCTAACGTTCTGTTCCAAAAACATTTGCTCAGAGCACTATATTCAAAAGCATTAGCAAAGAGGAAGAATTTTGTGCTCTACAGATCTGTCACTGCCACAAAGCAAAGACAGCTGTTATCTTAAAAGCAGATGTCATGGCCAAATAAAGGGAGTAAGAAGGACCCATCAGAACAGAAGTCCTAGTAATACTGTCCAGAATCCTTCTGCAGTCAAGACATAAAGCTCTCTACCATCTGATAAACATAATAATCAAGAGAGGGTAGGGAAAAAAATACAGAATACAGAGTGGATGGCACTAGTTCACTTTATTTCTAAAAATCTGGATGTGCCTGATGCTTTGTCATAGCACCTTCACTGGTACAACATCAAGGATGCACCAAGAGACAACTTATTGGGAGAATCTCAAGACAAAGGGAATGCCACCTGTTTTTCCCTACAGAATATTTATCAGAATACTACGGAATATTGGATAAATAAGAAATCTACACCAACAAAACTGCAGATGTCTCTTTGGTGGCATAACTCCCTCATTTTGGGACTCAGAAGGAATCATACCAGTACAATCAGTTGCAATACGAGTAAATCCTCCAGTAAAGAGAAATAAATACCAAATTCCAAGCACTTGTTCAAAATTTCTGTGGAGCTTTACAATCAGACTGCACTCAATTAAGAAGATGGTTTCAGAATTGCCAAGAGGAAGATGGTCTACTCTAACTTCACAGCTCTGAAAGATGATCTGATAACAGCTTTAGACAGTGCAGGAACAGGGTGTGAATGCACGGAATTTCTGATACCTACCTGAGTGTCTCTGAGATGAGATATAAAGCCTTTGAAATGAGGCAGGGAAAAACCTTTATAAAAAATGGAAACAGAAATTCACACCTACTTTTTGAATAGGCAAGCACATGAAATACACCACATAAATACATCTCTCTTTGAAAACATGAATCTCTGCAAAGTCTGACCAAAAGATTTCAAGACTCTGATATACAAATGGAGAAATACAACTTATGAAAATTAAGGTGCATTTTGACATGAAAATGCAAAACCTTCAAGGAATGCAGAAACATCATTAAAACAGATGTGTGCATTCTTTCAAAGGGAGAAGAAAATAAACTGAGCTAATTGAAGTAGTCTCTTCAAACACTTAAGCCAGAAAAATGCGGTACTGCAACTATATGACTACCATAGGACGGGTAAGAACCCAACCAAAGCACGTATCCAAGAAGAGGGAGGAAGGGAAAGGAGGAAAAGATTGATAATACAGAAAGTAACTACAGGAATACACTTTTGTTTAAAAAGACAAGCAGAGATCAGCCTTTATATTTCTAAGGAGACTGAAAAAAGACAAGAAAGCAAACTAAGCATGAGCTTTGCATGTTAACAGCAAGCCCTACTACCATAGAAAAGTAAAAAAGAAAAGGGAAAAGAAACAAATGTCTATTCAAAGCATTTTAACAAAACATAAGCTTTCAATTGTGTGAAAAATACTAGACTACCTGGCAATTACTCCACCACTGAAGTATCTCTAACTTACAGCGTAAACCTGTAGCAAAGGAGATAATACAAGGCTTTAAGACGTGAAACAGGAGTTTCATTCTCTCAAGTTAGCACACCTTGTAAAAACTCTCAAGCTACCGAGGTATAATTTTTATATTTAGAATCCTTTTTACTTCAAGATGTATTTATAAATGTTGTGGCAGCAAATACAGGCATGCTGAAGTTTCTAGCTGTGGTCAAAGTTGGAATGCTTGAAGAAGTTACTCAACACTATAACACTAATAGTCCTGAATTACATCTAGGCAAATAGTTAAAATGCTCTATTTTCAGCATCGTTAAAGATCTATCTTTGATACAGTTTTGGCCATGGCTTATTTGCAACTTTTAAAAGGGATTACAAGTCTACAGGCATTTCTTTTTACACACTGAAATTTTAAAATTCATTTTTCTGAGGGAATTTAAGTGACAAGAAGCAATAGTCTACAAGGATGAGTCATGTCCCTTTCAATTAAACCAGCAAAAACATTTTTAAAGAACACTTTTGTCACAGATTACTGTTAGCCACTCTGCTGCAAAACATCATAGTATTGCTTTTAACTAGAATGAACAACTTCCAGTTCATTACCCATTAAAAATTCATCTACGGTGACTCCATTAATACAACAAGGCTGCTGGCATTGTGCTTTCTTCTTTAAAGAGAAGTCCCTGGGACTAAGTTGTTTTTTTCAAAAAACTTAGTTACTATAAAATTAATAAACAGACAAAACCAAAAAACAATTCAACAAGAAACACGTTCTTTCAATGCATAATTTTGCTGACAGCCACACAAACCCACTGCTTGAGTATTCTAACAAGCTCAAAATATTCTTTGCATTGATCCACAACAACAACAAAGAGAAACGTAGACAAAGTAAATGGAGCAATTTCAGTTGCAAGGATATTGAAACTCGAAATGTGATACCTGCTTCCCCACCAATCATATAAATTTCCAATTTAAATGATGTTCATAAAGAACATTCTACTAAAGTCAGATTAAAGAAACAAGTGATCTACACACAGCATTAATAAACTTAGACTAAACTTAGAAAAAGTTTGAAATCTTCAGCATTTTTCACAAGAAACTTATGTTCTTGTCTCCAAGTCTTGTCTCTACCTGAAGAGTAGACTTTCTGAAGTGCTCTATACTCAGAGAAAAGCTTGAAATTGCACATTGTTCTCACAGCCAGCCACAAATGTAATCAGCATGTAGTTTTGTTGAAAGCTGCAAGTTTTAAGGGGGATGCATAGAGGGGGACCTCCTCCTCTCCCAAAAAAAGCTGCCCAAATCCCTTTGTGTTTCAAGAGAAACTCAGACTTCATATGGTGGCTGACAGTAAGAGTGCAAAAAGAAATGCTACTGCGATAATGTCTATGTAGAAGCACCCAGTGTAAATGATAAGCCTGACGAAGCACCTTGTCCAGACTCATTTTGTTACCAAAAGCTGAAAGAGGCAGTATGTTCATTTGTTCCTCTGCAATGACAGAGTTCACAAACTGGAAAAAGTAACTGCCTTTAATCAACTTAGCAAATACAGCTGATGCTTATGAAGACCAGCACGGTTATTTTAACAGGATTCTGGGTCAGCTGCTTGTTACTTTGCAAAAGAAATCTACCTTTTCTCTAGTTAACTATTAGCACTACTATCTTAATCACAGAACAGTCATTCACTTGAGATTCATATAGTCCAACAAAAAAAGGCTGCTCTTTCTCCATTTAGAGCCTGCAAAAATAAAACAAAAAACAGACAGCATACCACAAGCAAACTGTCAGTTTGCTCATAAAAGATCAAGAGCAAGTCTTGCGCCTCAACAAGTCTTTGAAGTGATGCCTCTTGGATTAGCTAAAATTCTGTGTAATAGGAGTTGTGTAATTGAGCGGAACTGAGGAAGAAAATTCATCTTTTGTGACACTTCCACGAAAAGATATTTGTGCCTTGCAAAAACTACAGATTTTTTGGAATACAGCACTGAAAATCCTAGAGAACTGTAAAAGTGATTAAATATTTCAGATAAATTCACAACAAGGTGTTCTACAGTACCCAAAATATCAAAAAGTTACAGACAGTACTCCACAATGGAACCTGTTGCCACATTATACAAACTTTTGTTGTTCTGTATCTTAATCTGTATTACAGTGACACACGTAAACAACCATTGTTTTCATACAGATTTTTGCTATGTATTTGCCAACTAAAAATAAGAAAGTAGTTAACAAAAAGTCCCTATTTTTTCCTGCATAAACAAAAAGGGTAGTGATAGCTTATTAGAGAGACAGTCAACACACAAACCTATATTTTTACCAATAAAATTTTGCAATTGATGAGAAAAAACGTTCTGTTTGCTTTGTTGACTTGTCACATGCAGTTTCTGTTTTCCATAGAGCAATAAGACAAACATCAGAATTAAAACAGAAGATGCAGCTCCAGAAATGACAGAGATGTCTGGAGGTGGTGTTCAGAATGAGATATGAGTAGATACAAATCTTTCAACATTTTGAAAGCTGACAGTCTAACACTTTGGAATTTCTCATAGCAGATCCAAAAAACTGCCACTGCAAAACACACCATTTTCTGTTTTGAACACACTTTGATTTTTCCTCAATGTAACTGAATAGCTACATACTTAAATTTAAAAAAAGCCCAAATCGTAAACCTAATATTCTTTATCCCAGTAGCAGAAAGAACAATCCGCAATTCAGAGGTTATATAAATCACTTAATGAATAAATGGAAGCAAATAATTAATGACAGCAAAATAAACTGAACAAAATAATATTTAATCTTAAAAACAGCAAAAAGGAAAAAATATAGAGTTTGCGCAACAGCACACATAAAAATACTACCCAAGACAATTATAAAACCAAAAAGTGTAATGATGGCACGCATCACCAAGACAGATGAGAAAAAAAAGGTTGCTGATTGGAGTAATCTCATAAAAAGGTTTTAATTTCATCTTAAAGCCATAACTTATTACACAGATGTCACTTCAGAGTATTTAAATCTACTAAAGTAAAAGAAAAGTCTCTTGGGGATGCCAAAAACAGTGAAAATATTTACCCCAGGCATAGCTGCCAAGAGATACATAGCTGTTAAGCTTCTTAAAATATGTTTTCTTCTGTGTAGCTCAGAAACATGATAAAGTCACAACATGAAGTAGATTTTTATTTTTTTTTCCACTGAGGAGGGAATTGACACACTAAACAATCTTGTGGAATAACAGCAGCCTCAGTTAGTTTATGGAAGTGCATTATACATACTTCCATTAGAGAGATACACATTAGAATATAGCTAGGTGGAAACAAAAGGTAAGATAACACATGAAAGCATATTTGAACACTTCAGTGAGGCCTGAAAGTACTGTTTAAAGCCAGGAAGCTTGCCAAGTTAAAAGTATGACCAAAGTCTTGGTTCCTAGTCAGCATGTCTAACACATATTAATGTACCTCCTGCCTTACACTACCCCTATCAAGTATGTTAATTAACACTTTCCCAACGTATGTGTAAGCAAATCCACTGCTAATCCTCTCTGAATACTACCATAAATTCCAAACCCAGGAAATTATTTTTACAGCACAATGCTTACCTTGCCTTCCTTCTTCACTATTAAAGTTGGAGAGGAAGAAGCAATTATTCCTTACAGGAGAAGAGGAATACCTGTTTCAGTCATTACTGCCATGAGGGATTAGTGGATCTGGGACAATAACCGAACTGCCTCATTTATATCCCAGACATTCTCTTAGCTTTACACTCTTCTACGTTATTTCATAGGGACCCTCCACTAAAGTCAAATGCTGTAAAAATTTCACCACTCCAAAGACACTTTTCCAAAAACCTCAGACACAGCTGCTCATCTCCTTGTGATTATCAAGACTTTCTACCTTAATTAACAAGTACCATTTTGAAATAAAAGCATTGCTTGTCCTATTCTTCTACACAGTTTGTCATAAAAATCAGGAAAACAAAGCATTATCTTACACTTAAATTACATTTCTCTGAACAGCCTGCTTCTAGTATCTCATCCTACCAGAGATGACACAGAAACAAAGTAAAAAAATGTAAGAAAAAGCGCCTTTGGGAACTGCATTAATTTAAGCACTTAGCAAAAGTATGTTGTGGGACAAATAATAACTTAGAATTCCCACTCCATTTTCCTATAGTACTTTAACTGGATGGAGAGACAAACAGCCTTAAATTTATGCGATCACTTTTGTAGAATGATCTCACTTTTATAGAATTATCCCAAAGAACTAAAAAAGGCATGAACAACACAACTCAAGAAAGCATACTCAGAGACAGTTATCTCAATTTAATTAGTACAGGAGAGTATTAATAGGACTAATTAACTACATCTAAATTCTTTGGATTGTTATTTCAAGAAATAAAACATAACTCAGTGTGAGATATTAATGCAAACAAAAGGAATGAGGACTTATTCTAGAATTTCTAGTTAACATAAGCGACCAGTAGCAGGATTTTTTCCCCCATCTTAAAAGCAGAGCCAGTGCAGTCTGCCTGTAGCTCCATAAGTCATAAATAATGTTCCCTACAAAGTGTTCAATAAGTCTTTAATGACTCTATCTATTCTTGAAGGTTAAAGACTATCTGATAAGGTATACCTAAGGTGACAACCACAATTGCACCAACTAGGCAACTTTTATTCAGCTTGCATTTTTAGCAAGTCTTTAAATAAATTTACTCCAAAATACAGTGGAAAAGCAAAAGATAAAATTAGCATAGCTTACATGTCTATGTCTGCACAGGTAACTAAATATAAGACACAAAAATGGAAACCTCAGTAGATTTGCAAGTCGAATCTATACCTTCCCACAGAAAAATCCAGCAATGTGCTTGAGAGATGTAATTACTACTAGTCAGAAATTCGTACCTCTAATTCTATAAGTGCTGCAGTCACTGCATCTGTTGCAAGAGCACCAGCCTGTAGCTTTTCAATTGCCTGTAAAACAGAATGTTTAATTGATGATGAGGAAATTCTAATATTCTACAACTGAGCCCTACATTTTCCTAGTCCTACAGAAAACAAACTCTTCACCAAATTAGTTTAAAATGTAAGAGGACATAAAAAGAGGCACTGGAAACAGTCAGCATGCACCATGCGAGGGCAGATCTGAAGGCATGATTTTACTACTCAGACATTGGGACGCTGCATTTAGTAGCAGATTCCCACAGAGTCAAATTTATAGCAAAATAAATTCTTATACCCCAAGTGTCCTCAAACACTTAACGTTTCAGTCAAGAAGTTTCTAATTTTTCTTCCAAGATTCAATAAAAACCCCTAGTACCATATATGGCAATTGTCACGAAATTGAATAGAATCTACAAGTAAGCTCATTTAAAAGCCAACAGGCAAAACCAAATAAACCTAGACAACGTTATCTTCAAATTATATACACACACAAAAAATGAACTTCTAGAGTCTAATATTATTTCTTAGATTGATACTGGACAAGACCTTACAGTCAGGTTCTCGCAGGGAACCCCAGAAAATGACTATAGCTGCATCTTCAGTTGCAAGACAAACCTGCAACTGTTTGTTGTTCGTACAAGTTATTTATGTTGGCTACCTAGCTTAAAGAACCTCAAATTAGACTTAAATTCATCAGCGAACAACCTTTTTTCACACATAACTAGCTGGAAAATTAATACCATCAGGGCTAATGCTCAACTTTAATGAAGTTAGTGTTAAGTTTGGATGATTTTTGAGGCTTCTCATTACAAAATTAAATCGGTATTAGGATTGAGCAACATAACGTAACTGTAAAATTAAGTGATAATTATCAGAGGCCCAACTCTGAGACTCTTCTAAAAAGCCTGCCAAGCTCCCCAGATCCTTCTCCCTGGAGAAAGCAAAAGGCATTAGAAATTCTGGAGAGAAGTCTTCCAGCTTCTCATTCAACACTTAGTAGACAGGACTTGCCAGTTCCAGAGCTAAGTTCTTGGAGGAGATAAAGAGAAAAATTAATTTAAATGGAAATAAAAGTCTTGCCATTTCTCCCTTTCCAGCTTTGGGAAGAGGGTTTTGATTTTTTGTTTTGTTTTTCCTGTTTCTACCTCCCCTCCTATTAAGAAGTTAAGAGCTATCAAGAAGAAAAGAATTCTAGAAATCCCTGTATTCACAGCAATCTGGATGCTAGAGTTTAAACAAATCCAAAGAGAATGGACATTGATGAAAGAAAAATCCAGACACCATATTTAGCTCCAGAAACCCCAGAGCCTCGGCAGCATGCAGGAAGCCGTAGGAATACCACGTAGGTACAACTGTGACCATCTCCTGTTCCCCTGCTCTTCCTTTGGTGTCTGCTATTTGCCAGCGCTGATGAGAACGTTGCTGCACCTCATGGCCATGCACTCCATTGACTCTGTATCATGTTAACTGTTGCTGCTCCATTTTAGCTCTAGAAATGCATACAGCCTGGGTAGCTAAACCCAGATATGCCCATTCATACTGAAGGGATAACACTATATTTCTTCTGTACCAGTACAAGCCTGGGGATCTGGTAAGACATACCTTCTGACAGGCTCTTTTGCACACATGCTTGTATTCTTTAGCTTTGGATTCAGAATGATAACCTGCACCTACAATCAAGGCAAAAGGAAGAGAGATTATACTAACTGTCAAACTACATACTATAGTTCGCACAAAGGACTAAGATACAGACAGATACAGCCTTCCTTATTCTAGATTACAGTGGCATTTCATTCTTGATATCAATGACTGACAATATTATGCATTCCAACATTGATTCAAATACACTCAGCAAAATATAGGATATAGAGCATACATGCAGAAGCATACAGGTAAAAATCTTAACATCATACAATCTCTTTGTATAAACACTCTGCAAGAGATTCCAGTTTTCCTCATTCTGGGAGGATTTTCAGCATGGCTTTTTATGTATTGCCCATTATTGGGCAACAGCCTTGGATTTAAATCAAACTCCAATTTTCCTCTTACCACCGATTCGCAAGTTTGCAATTACCATTCATCTTCTCCTGTTTATGCTACGTTTTTGGAGCTCATTACTCCTGTTTTAGAACCAGGAGAGTTCCTGGCAATAAAGATCGTACATTTTTTTTCATCTTTTTCTCATTTTCAGTCTTTATGTCTATCCTGCTCCACCTAACCATTTTGCCCTGTTTTTCAGCCATTGCCCCCTATTTTATCAGTGCCCACTATTCAACCAAATACAGCATCAGAAAAATAGCACACTGATATTTACATTCTAGCTTCTTCCATTTGCCTATTTTCTGAACTTGAAAAATGTGCTTGTATTTATCTCACCTTCCCTTTCCTCACCTCTAGAAAAGTTAGCTTTGACAAATCCTAATAAATTAAGTTTTAACACTGCAAGTGAAAGAAAAAAGAATTTTAAACAGAGTAAAGTAACCCAGTAAAGGACAACATGTTGAACAATTCTATTTGCTCTTAAAACAGAAGACTAGGGTTGTCAAATATCAACCCAGAATAAGTTCTTTGAGGCTTTGGGGTTTTTTTACCTTCAGGATTTTATAAACCAAGTAGCATGTTGGTTTTTCAAATATTTTAGGTGTCACCAGGCTACTTTGCTCAATTTCACCTCATGTCATCACATACATGCTAAAAACAAATGTATGGCCAGATATAAGCATCACTATTATTTTCAAGATTAACAGTATTTAAGAAGAGCTTATTAGAAAAGACTTTATGAACAAGACACATCATTTTTGTATTACATTTGAGTAGATGACCTCTTCATTACACCTGGAAAAAATCAATAGTAATCACTTAAATATGAACAATATAAAAATATAGACTTGAAGGAAAACTGTCAAAAAGGATAAAAAAAGTGAAGTTCTGCAACAAACTGCCTAAAGAGGTTTCAAAAAGTCTTAACTAGACAGTCCTTACAGACAAGCTAGACAAGAAACCATCAGTAATGAAACAGCTATGTTTGATCTTTCTGTAGGGTAAGGAAATAGCTTCAAAGATCTCTCACATTTTGTAGATTTCCCAAGCTTAGCAGGTAATTAAAGAATTTGACATCTTACAACCATTTAAATTTAGGGTTCTTGTTTGGGGTTTTCTTTGTCGAGGAGAAAAAAAACCCCACACGATTCAGAACATCCAAAAACTTACATTTTGATTAACAGTTTCCAAGATCCAACTTCCAGTCAAACTCTCCACTGCCAGATTTACATCCAAACTTAATGTCACTTCATTAACATAATAGTTCAGTATGAAATTTTAGTTGTTATTTAGTTTGCATATGCACTATTTCCATTCCAGCTGTTGTGCTTCTGCATCTTACCTGCATGGACAAGCACAAATCCCACTCGTTTCCCTCTTTGGGTTTGCTTTGTTTCGGGCTCTTTGACCACCACTTTTACAGCTGTAACCTGAGACGATTTGGAAGGTAACACTTCTACTGAACTTATCCCCTTCTCCATGATCATACATTAGGATCACCATCTTCTACTGGAAAAGAGCATCCTTCCATTCAAAAATAAACTCTGGAGAGGAATCATCCTAAAACCAAATCACATACATACATTAGATAGATAGTGATTTCAAAAGACAAATTTCATACAAATGACTTCAGAAAGAACTTCTGGAAAAGAGGTTTGGAACAAGGAGAGCATGCCTCTTGAAAGAAAGGCTTCTAAGTTCTTCCTCTTCCCTAGCTAACAGTATTAATGAGAAGTAAAATAATCAAAGTCCATGTTGCAAGTTGAAATCAGCCTTTTCATTACGACTTAACTTGATCCTAATAATCTTTCAGACATTGCAGGGAATAGTTATTCTAAAGATTGCTCATGAATGAGAGGAAGCTGCTTTCCATGGTCTCCTTTTATTCAACAGTACAACTTACTTCTCCACCCATTATACCTCATGCCTAACTACTTTTTAATGTGATGGTGCTCCACAGCCACAATCTTTCCTTCTTGAAAGTGTCATTCCCTGCTTGTGTGGAAAGTCCTAAGCAGCACCGTAGCCATGCTGGCAAAAGCTGGAAGGTGCTATATATTTTTGCATGGCAGAATCTCCTGTCCTCAAATCACGTACTGGCATCTGCCTGTGTGATTTTGTGTCTACGTTTTATGTAGGGGGTATAGAAACCCTGCCTGAACACAAGTTCAACAGTCATATAAGTTATGAACATGTGCTCCAGAGAATCGTAGCACATGAGTAACATTTAAAGATGCCATACCTTTTCCTTTCTTTGCAGGAAATAGCTGTTTAAGATCCTATAATGAACTCCTACTCTTACATACCTTTTCATCCCTTACCCTTATTATTCTCCATTAATTTGCAAGGGGGAAAGAAAAAAAAGAAATTAGCTTTTTTATGACAAAGTATTTCTAAAAAAATGGCAAATAAGCCTAAAGCAACGAAAGAAAGCTTGCCTACATAAGTGTAAGGATCACTACCAAGATTATTAGTGAACCATAACATGCTTAAGTTGATCTCAAATAATTTAGTAACCCTATTTGGCTTTGATCTTAACCCTGAAGTGTTTATAGAATGTTTATAGAAAGTTAATGGGAAAATTGTCAGTGTTTTCTAGTATAGGAAACAAAAAAGCTCCCAAGTTAAAGTACAGAACAACATATTTTTCAGGAGTCAGAAAACAAATTTGGTGTATTTGCTGTTCCTCTTACCCACGGCCTAATACATGTTAATCCTGACACAATACTGTTTCTCTAGTTCAGCAGGTAAAATTAAAACCAGAGATAATCTACATGTTGAATTAATTCAGGAAGAGAAAACGCATATAAAGCATGAATGGAGAAAACCTCTGTAACATATTAAGATATTCCACTATGATGTCTGTCACTCCTACCACCTCGAAAAGGACGACTTGTAACCTAAGAATACTAGAAAGTGAATAGAAGTGAAAAAAATGAGATGTTTAATACATAGGATTCAAACCACAGATTTTGCAAATGCTATATGGCTTACTTCAGTAATTAAATACCACTTTATTTAAACAACCAAAACAATGCAAATGATGTTTAGCAAGATTCAGCACTGGCACAGAATAAACTTGCTGGTTTACCGCAACCATCCTTTCAATAATGAAAATTAGCACAGCTTTCTAGGAAGTTACTTATTTCCGCTCATTTTTTCTTCAATGCTAAACATATACAGGTATCTTCATATGTTTTTAGATTTATATTTTAAAATTAAATATTAACTTCTTATTATTGTTATAATTATAAATATATATATTTATAGAAAATGAAACACTACTGCAACATACAGACTCTACAGAGAGAAAAAGCGTTTATGGACTACATCTAACTGTAATGATCTCCTGCATAAACTTCAGAGGTAAAATTGAAGTCTTTTTACTTTTACTTCTTTTTTGCTAATAATAACTAAGAAAGCTCCAGGTCACAAGCTGAAACACAGTCTGTCTGCTATGAACTCTGCTTTCCTGAATCTTATTACCACACAGAGTGTCATTACAGCAAGACGCATGACAAAGACTTAAGTAAGACGATAGAGGAGCAGATAAGGAACATATATTCTTGCAGAAACTGAAAAAATAGTGTGCTGCTCAGGAAAGTAATAACAATAGTAGTTAAGTTGCTTTTGAAAATGAAGATACAAGTGACACTTAAACTCATAGAGTAACTCCAGACTGAAGACTCTGTTTAGGCCTTTACATACACTTAGGTCTGAGGATGTGTTTATTTTTACCAGCCAATGTACAGCCAACCTATCTCAGTTTACCTCAGTTCATAACGCTTCCTTCACATCAACTCAATTTTGTCAAACCCCTCCCATCTCAAACTGTTCTACGAATCCTTTCCAATTTCACTCAGAAACCTGCTGCTTCCACTTGCTAAGCTGCCGTTGGACCCAACCTTTCCCTTTCTCGCTTCTTCTATGATTTACCTGTTCTCTGTCCTGGCTCTCACGCATTCATCACTTTCAATCTTATCCTTCCTCATTACATAGTTCATCTGTACAGCTACATGGAAGAATATACTCTAGTTCGACTCCTGAAGAAGACGAATCGTAATGATTTTACCACAGTAGCCCAAAGCACTTATTGCACTGAAAAACTAGTGCTGAAATCCTACACGGGCACTCAGAAAAACGTAAATAATCGGAGCCTCACACCCAGGATAGAAAGAGTTACCCGGTCTTGCAGCATGCTTGCCATAGACGCTACCCTACCAGCCGGGAGGTGCCCCCCAGCGCTGCCCCCGAGGCCCAAAGCTCTGCCCAGTGCTCCCTGCACAGAATCCAGTACCGCAGCGGGACGAAGGGGCGGACACACCGAGGCCCCCGTCTCCCGGGCGGCCGCCAGGAAGAGTTCGGTTCTAAGAGCCCTGGGGGTTTGACAGTTCGAGGCCTGAAGGAGGCTCTGCCCGGCCCCCCTCAGGGAGGCCAACGGCCGCCATCGCCATGGCAACTCCCGGGGTCGCCCCCGCCCCCCGGGGAGGTGGGTGGGGCCCCAGCGGCGGGGGTGACGTCACCCACGGGAGCCCGCGCGGCCGCCTCGCGGCGCGGCCGTTATGCCCTACCGTCCCCCCTCCCCGCCCCCCGCCCCATCCCGGAGCCCTGAGGTGGGGGGAGTAAGCGGGCACGGGGAGGCGGGAGAGGGCAGGCCGGGAAGTGGCGGGGATCGGCGGGCTGAGGCGGGGCAGGGCGGAACCAGGCACCGAGCACTCACCCGCCACCGCCGCGGTTCCGCCTCGCGCACACCCGGAACGGCCCGCCCGCCCGTTGCCTCGGTGAGGATGAGGCGTCCCGCCCACCGCCTCCCTCCCATTGGGCCAGGCCAGCCGAGAGACCGGAAATGGCGCGAAGCCGATTGGCGGGCGGGAAGCCGAATGCCGCTCCCAGCTGCCGCGGGAGAGCCAATCGCGGAGGCGGGGGGGCGGGGCGCGTGTCCCCTCAGGCGGGGTGGGCCGAGGCCGGGCGGGTTTGGTGAGTGGTTGCCGCTTGTGAGGCGGCTGCCGCTGGCCGGGGACGGGGTTCGGCTCAGGGGGCTCCTCCGATGGCCGGGGGGCGCTCAGGGGGTGCCTGCGAGATGGAGCGGCCGGTGGCTGCTCCGCGGGGTGGGGGAAAATGGCGGCCGCGGCTTCCCCGGGAGGATGGCGTAGCCTGGGCAGGGGGGAGTCGGGCCCGGGACTGTGAGGTGGGAGATGGGGGCGACCTACGCACCTGCCTGTGGAGCAGCTCTGCTCACCCGGGCTGCTTCCCGGCCCTCTCCCGGGGTGCTGGGCCTTCGGCCCCCTTTCCCCAATGTTTTGCTCAAGCTCCAACGTGAGAAGCAATAGGATATACTCTATATAAAAGATGCTCCTGAGCCCTCTAGTTTAAACAGATTTCAACTCTTCTCCATTTTTCTTTCCCTAAAAGTGAGTACGGCATGTAGCTGCTGCAGTGGTTCGTGCCACACTCATATCACTCATTGCCTGCAAACCAGGTGTCAGGAAATCACCTGCTTCGGCCAAACTACATCTTTAAAGGGAACTTTTACAAATCAAGTTTCTACAGAACTTCCTCTGACACCGATTTAATTCACTAGCCAAAACACATTTCAAAGCAAATATTAACTAGTAATAGGTTACTTAGGCTTCTTACCATCATTACCACGTAAGACAAATATAATTTGATCTCGCATTTGTAGGGAATACATTTCAGCCTGTGGCCACCATGTTGTAGACAGGTTATATCGTATATTTAACAGAAACTTGAGCATTGAACTGTGGAGAACCAAACAAAAAATCTGGAAGCTAACCTTTTCACCCTCAGACTTCATTCCATCTCCAGTGTCCTAATCCTATGTAGGATTTTCCCCAGGCATTCAGGAGGCTCCTTCCTGGCCTGCCTTATAATCACAGAAACCCCTTTTATGGCTTTTTTCCCCAAAGAATAACAACGTGCTTCCATTAATTTTTGTATTATTGACATTTTGTTTTCAAAGACCAGCTTTAAATTTTTTTAACGATGCAAAAAAAAATGTCAAGAACAAATGCAAGTCTCCTTTTTCAACACACGTTTTTGGCACACAGAACTCTGTGGCTTATGGAAATCAGCTTTTGTCTTCCACATTACCAGGTGCTTCCTCTTCTGTTGGATAAAACTATAAGGAAATAATGTGAACTCCACAAATCCTTAGAAAATCTTTGGCCTCCGTTCACAGATTTCAACGTGAGGTCCAAATCCCAGTTGCGAGTTGCTCTGCTGCCAATTTTTTTGTCAAAAAGTCCTCATTATTCTTGATAGTGGTGCTGAAGTGAACCGAGGAGACTCCACAAAGTACTTTTTTTTGCCTCTCAGATGGCAATAGTTACACTTGAGCTAGGACAGTCTGATATGGGGGGAAAGGGAGGGTGTTGTGTGGAAGCGTTGCCTTCTGGCTGCAGCCTTTCTTCAACACACAGCGTTGGTCGCTACCAGAGCAGCTTCGGTTTGACCTTGTGCATTCACCTCTGTCTTGCATAAGGTCCTACACACCTTCTGCCCCCCATTCTCCCTTTCTCTGTCCACCTCTCCTGTCTGTTGGCTAAGAGAGAGGCAGCACAACATGTGGCTGACTCTGAGCTACACATATTTTGACTTGACCCTTCTGTCAAATCTCCTTGAAGTTGGCCAGCAGGTTCAAATTAGGAAGGCAGGCTGACAGACTGATGGATGGACAGCATGATCACGGAACTTTTCTTTCTTTTGGGGGGAAGCTAAAAACATCCTTGATGTTTGGTCCTACTCCATTCTCCAGGAAAACTGGATTTCAAATCCAAATGTCTGGTTTCACTTGGTTTTTTGATGCTTTTACTTAACTTGTCCCTTGCTGCCGGTGACAGTTTCCAAACCGGCCAAATATTTCTTGGTTTTTCCTATTTTCTGGTCCTTGCTATTCTCTAGATTTGTGGTGCTGCTCCAATAAAAAGGTGATCTCATTCTGTAAATCATTCCTCAGCGTACAAGTTTGAAGTGAAAGGCTTCCTTTATTCCTTTTACAAAGTTTCCAGCTGTGTTTTAATGCCTGGTTTTGTTCTAGTTCTTGTTGATTATCTTAAATTTCTTCTTGCACTTGGTCTGTGTTTTGAAGCAGAGACTACTAGTTTTACTTCCTAATTGGATAAAGAGCTTATCTGCTGCTTTAATTTATTCTGAATAAAAGGGGCTGTTCCAGCCCAGAGGCTTCAGTGAGGCTTCATCTCACTTGCTGTACTATAATGAAACCATTAGTTAAATAAAATCTGAGGTAAGAATTCAGACATGGATGCTGCTGCTTAATTGATTCTTGGAACTTCATATTGTTTTAATACTGACACCCTCATTTCCTAAAAGAAAAGCTCCGAGAGTGGATACTTTTGGGGTTGGGTTTTTTTTTGACCCGATGTTGAGTGGGGTGACCCCATGTGCTCAGTAAGAAGAAATTTAAATGCATTTGCAGCCCAGCAGACCCATGGATGTTCACGCAGGTACAAGCACATCCCTACACAATGCAGCTGGAAACTTCTCCTTTGACCAGGATTTTAAGAAGCGTTCTTCTCCGGAGGCATGAGCAACATTCGGTTAGGAGCTGTGTGCCAGGGCTACGCGTTTGCTGTTCAACTCAGGGAGTTGCTTAATATCACGCCAAGCAAAATCATTTCCCTCAGCTCAGGGGAACAAGGGGAAGTCCAGCCTCTCTCTGCTGCCTCACAACTCCCGTTTCAGACTCAGCAGTATAAACTCTTGTCAAACAGGGTTAGGGTGGATGCCCTATACATGTCCTATGGTTCCTCCACCAAGGAAATTCCTCGCAGGGATAAGTTTTGGAGCTTCTTTGAGTAAGTCTGGGCAACACAGCATGCCTCTGTGAGGTTCTGTCAAATCAGGCCCACGTGTCTGACAACATACATTCAGGTATCACACAGGTTTGTTACAATGATGTGGACAAAGTACAAAGAAATGGGAGAAACCATTTGATACCTCTGCTAGTTACAACCCGCTAGGACTGCTGATTTTTACAGGTTTCTTCAAACCTATAGCAAAGTAATTTAGCTACTTCACTTCAAGGTAGACTATAATTTGAAGTTGGAGATGCTAAGCTGTAGCCTTCAGGCACAATGAAGGAGAATAGTTAATAGTCGAAGACAAGAAAGGCAGGATTTTCGTCACAGTTTAGATCTCCTTTCTAATAATTCTTTAGCTTTTTTGTGCAGCAACAGGAGAGCTGCTTTGAATAGAGATCCACTTTATCCCTCCTTTACAAAAGGAGGCATTCCAGGCCACAAATAGCTGAACCTTTGGATTGGGAGGTTTCCGTGCTTTTGGACCTGTTAAAGGACAGCGGTGCTGAGAAAAGGCAGTAGAAGAGGGGAAGACTCATATCCATGTCCTATCCCTTTTGACCCGGATGAGAAGACACCCTTAAACCATAATTTCAAGACAACTTTAACGTTTTAACAAAGAGTATGTCCGGGAAGTGGCCACGTAGAAAAAAAAAAAAAAGGCAAGCACATAGAAATACAGCCCTCCATTGACCATTCCAGATTAGTTTTGGAACTTTGCAACTCGTGTCTGCAGTAAACAGAAAAAGAAGCTGAATGCACCAACAAATAGGAACAAGAAATGTTATCCGAATGATTGCACGCGAAAGGAGAATAGCATCTGAAGGCCATTGTAAAGGCTGGAGTCAATCCACTGAGATAACACATTATTAATCGCCCTGAAAGACTGGCAGATCTTTGCAGGTAGCATAAATAAGCCTGCAGTCTTCTCCAGGCATGCTTGTTGTTTCCTCTGCACATGAAGAGGCCCCTTCTTTGACTTCCAGCCAGTAAAATAATGTTTTTTCCAGATAATGAGCCACTTTATATGAGGAAAATACTCTAGCATCCTGGACCTTTCTAAATAGCATTCCACGTACTCCCGGCTGCTCAACACCCACACACGGTTATTTCCAAAGCTCATTCCATCGCATCTCAAAAAAAACTCTAACTCGATGTGATCGCGATCCTTTCTCAGCCAGCTTTCACAGTTGTAACTAGATGGGGGCCAAATCATAAGACAGAGGACTTTTGAGAAATGAAACTTCAAATATGCATTCACCGGCCGTTGCCAAAATAACCACTAGCAGTAAATCCTGCAAGGTTTTGCCTTTATTCCTTAAAGATGGAAAGTGAGTTATATGCGTCCTGGGTACGTACTGGCCATTGTAGCAGGATAGTCATCTCCCCATCCACTGCTATGGGAGATCAGGAAGCCAGGACTCACAGAATAGTGGTTTTCAGAGTCAGAGGTCATTTCTCTTCACGCCCACACAAAGCATGGTGCAGATTTAAATATGACAATTTGAAAGTACATATTTTGGCAAAACGAGCCAAGCCGGTGACTAAGTAAATCCGAGGCTAGATTTTCTCTACAGGTTTTATCATCTCAGTATTTTTATGGGGTTTGACCTGCGTGGTTGCTTTCTGCAGCTCTCCATAGGCAATGATTTAGTCCAAACCAAAGTTGGACAAAGTTTTATTGCCCTCAAGGTGTGATACAATTTCAGTAGGGCAGTCTTCGCAACAGCCTCCTCTCCAAATTCTGTGATACTGATCCAAGTGCAACAAGGAGAGTTCAGGATACTTAAATTCACTGTGAAGGTATGAGAATAATCGGCAGAATCAGTCTCTTATTGGGGAAGTTCTGATCTTCAGGATGTAAAATGAGGAGAAAAAAAAAAATAAAAATCCATTCTCATCCCTCCAACTAGCTCATGAGCTCTATCTGCAAATTCATGTTCTGGAGAGGTTGAGATCGGTACAAAAATTGGTGCAAGTTTATTTCAGGATAGAATTTGCACTTTTAGTCTACAGCTCTTTTAACGTGTGCTTTTAACTTCATTACTGTTACCCCTCTTGTGTATATTGTACCTTTCACCTTTCAAAAATTTGACTTACAGCAACGTAAGGCAGCCATTCTGTAACAAATGCATCTTTGCTCACCGAGGCAACTTGCTTTGCTGTCAAATGTGAATTTTGGGGCCCTTCAGAAAGCCGGCTAACTAAATTTAGTGATACATTTCTGTTCCTTTTAGGTGTCACGGATCTGCTACACCTGTTTTGACGCTAATACAAGAGCGTTGCAATAAGATCTGTAGCTGTCATCTCGCGCGGCATCCCTTTGACTCGGTAAGGGCGACACGCAGCACTCTACTGTTCACCCCAGTTGGGACATGCATTGAAGAGGTCAGTCCGATCTTCTGGATTGAGGTGATGATGATCCAAACGTGAGGCAGATGGGCTTCTATGAAGCATAATGGTTGGGAGCCATTAGAATAAATTAAAATTCAAAACCTGCTAACAAAACAGGTATTTTGCAAAGTCAAGAGCTTGGACACCAAAATATAGAATAATGAAGACTGCTTCCCTTCATGGCATTTTCCCATCAGAGCACAGCTCATAGAAAAGCATCCATTTATGTAGCTGAAACAAATGCCAGAGCTGATTTCACATCTACCATGCTTGACTTTCTCTCTGATACGATTTTGGTTCCTAGGCATTTGTATTTAGTTTCCTCACACAGAGCTCTAAAATTCACCAAATGAGAAACACGCGAAAAAAAACCAGCATCACTTGCAGTTGATTTGGGAATTACTAACCTTTGTCCCACCTCCGGCTGTCGGGAGGCCCTTCAGGTCAAAACCAGAGGCGTCATTCATCACCGCATATCTTCTCAGGCTCTCTCTGTGCTGGTGCTGCTCGGTCCTTTTGCAGAAGTCTTTAAGAAAAAGGACCAGTGGCTCAGGGTGTCCTGTCCTGCCCCAAAATCCTGCTCAAGCCCAGGGCATCCATTCTGGGGAGAGCTCACGCACCCACTCCCTCTTTGGTTGCCTGGGCATTAACCTAAGGGGGAAAGCAGATGGGGGAATGAGGACAGGAAGAAGCTAACGCTTATGGGTTTTGCGCTCCACAGAAGTGGTTTTAACTCTTAATCACCTGTAGAAATCACAGCCATCCTAAAACAGTCACTTCGCTATTCTTAGTCCTTTTGGTAACCACTTCTGTTAAGACTTATATTTTCCATGTAGAAACTGCCAACCCATCTGAGCCGCAGTTCAGCCACACACGTTGCAGGCCTGCAAAGGGCAGTTTTTCTGTTCTGGTTCAGACTTACATTGCCAATCTTTGACTCACGCTGTCGGAAGTTGATACAACCCCAGTCTGCCTCAGTAGTCCTTTCCCTCCTTCCTTGCCCCAGAAATATGAAGAGAGAAAGGTCTAAGTGCATTGGGCAGGATTTCAGTGCGACGCCAAGGGACCCGTGCAGCGCCAAGGAGCGCGTGGGATGCAGTCCAAGAGCAATTTGCCCATGAAAACGTGGCAACCAGCCTTTGGATCGGGTGTCTCTTTGAGAATGGGACAGGAGTGAGGTTTGCCAGGGCACTCACTGGAGGTTAGAAGCAATTTGGTTTAAAACTTGCATAGTCTCGCATGGCTGAAATACAGAGCTGGAACAGTTCTGAGCAGGGATTACTCATATGCTAGGGATGAGGAGGATATAAAGTAATAATGACCTTAAGTGACATTAATCTAGATTGGATCCAGAGCCCAGACAAAAATATTCCCATTTATAACACCATACATCAAGCACAGAAAAATACACAGGCCAATAGGCCTTTCTGCCACCTTGTCTTGCTTTTTTACAGGAATACAGTAACACAGGCCTGTGCATGAAAAGGTACATTTTTACATTCAGAAGGCTGCAGTTTTTTTAAGGTATTCAATGAAGTAAAGAATAATGAAAATTCCTGTGCCATCAGAACTACCCCTCTTGTTCTTGTCATAGCTACAAAACTGAGGTTGAGGTATTTAACTCATGATTTAAGACAAGTACAAAACAACCTAATCACCCTAGTAGTTTAAATATATATTATATATAACTTCAAGTTTTTAAGACTTCATTTAAAAAAAACCTAAACAGTGTTTTGGTTGGTTGTTTGCTAAAAAACCGTATGTGACATATTTTTGTGTAAGCACAACTTACTGTTATTTTTGGACACTACTGAAATATGAAAAGAACAAAAACCCAACTTGCTATTAATTGGAAATCATACATTTAATTTTTAGAAGGAAGGAATAATAGAAAACATACGTGGCTCTTCATCTCTGGTTGTCTGATCTTTCTCGATTTTTAAATAAATCAAACCCTCTTGTGATTTCCACTTGTAATATTAGATCTTTAAACGTCTGGCTTACACTCGAGCATGAGCTCTGATGGCTGCCAACTTGGAGACAAACCACTTTATACCAGACCTCCGTAAGTTGCTAGAAAAATTAGTTCTGTCTCACTTTTAACAGTCCTGTTTTTTAATGTGTTATTTTACTTAATTGCCGTCACTTTTGCTGGTTGCATGACATTTAGTGAAAGGGAAAAATAAAATCACATTTTAAAGTTCAGAAGTTAGAACTTCTAGATGCTATTTTCACATTTAAAAGGATGAGATGGTCAAAAACATCCTTTGTTTTGTTTGCACCAAGGGTAATGAATTGCAAGGAATTCAAGATGAGACGTGACCACTTCTTACCAGGCTTCTCGGATGTGCTTCTGCTGAAAACACAGAAAGGAATCACTTCAGATTTTGTTAGCATTATGCTGGAATCACGGAGATTGGATGATGGGGCTTTGAGCCATTAGCAATTAGTAATTAATAACCTGATTTAAAAAAATGGGGCGGTGTGGGGTGGGAGATGATTTAGACCTAATAATTTTATAAACAGACCAAAAATTTCCCATCTAAGATGCATGCTGGGACAGACCCTGCAGTTCTTCCCAACCAAGATGCCCCTCAGGACTCAGCAACTTGAGAACAACAAAGACAAGAACATCTGATTAGATAAAATTGCCATCCATTAAGCATTTACATGACACCCAAATATACATTATCACGCAGCGAAATTTTTTGCAACCAATAGTTAAAAATCACTCTCAAGTCTACCTTCATATTTTTGTGCATTTTGTCTTGCTACGACTTCCACGTACACACTTGGCTTCCTAACTGGGAGAAGGTAGCCAGCACACGTATGCGAAGGAGAGACACAACATAACTGACACCATCTAATTTCAAAAAGAAGCTGTCGCTATTTATGACTTTTTAATTTCATAACCCTTTATTTTTTTTTTTCAAATTAGTCCTCCAGCAAAGTCACCGTAAAGGACAGATGCATTGCAGAGGTAGAGAAGTTCTGTTGGAGAGTTTTGTACCAGCGAGTCATCCAGCACATCTGGGTGTTCTGGAAGAGCAGACATTCACCAATGCCACGCGTTGCTTTCTAGCAATAAAGTTATAAAAGCACTGAGCCAAAGACAAAAGCACCCATCATTTGAGTGACTCTACTCAACTACTGCCAGGCACTCAAACTCAGCAGGCCATGCCCACTGCTAGCGCACAAACAAGGGATGCTCCTTTGTAAGAGCACACACATCAAACGCACCGCAACAGCGGTATTTGGTAGAACTTGCCAGGGTTAGAGGATTCAAGAGACACTGCAGCGTGTTGCCCTTATCCCTCACCAAATTTGCTTTTCCCTACAAATTATTAAAGTTAAGGGAGACCGCCTGTGGACCCAGTGTTAAACCAGAACTTGTAAGCGCACCAACACAGAATGAAACTCACTGTTGTTCCTACAGCTATAAAAGGGTGCTGTTACAAAGTACCTACAACAATTATTCCTACCAAAGTTGTATTTCTGAAAGAAACAGTTAAACCGATTATGAACTCCCCCACTTCCTCATTGACAAGGTGCAATCGTGCAAGTGCACCGTTATTATCTCCTGTTACTGGCTGCTGTCAGAGAGCAGACACCGGGCGAGGGCAATCCCTCATTTGACTTATGTTTCTGTTCAGACCTTTTGCTTTTGTTCTCAGCTGTCCAATTTTCCACGCGCTTTATAAATAAACACTTGCCTTTCTGTCCTCGCTAACATTAGTATATCCGATCTCTAAACCTCATTCAGTTTAAGCTACACTCCCTAGTGCCATTCATAAGCCTACAATGTATAAGCCATACAATGAATCACACTTAGAAAAAAACCTGTACAACTACACGGTACGTCTAAATTATACCCTTTCAGCTTGGTGTCGCTACTTTGTGCCTGGAAGTTGTATGTGCCAGTCTTAAGAAACTGGATTACAGACAACTACTTAAGTTTTCCATGCTGACAATTTTATTACAAAATTAATATGATCTTTTATTATGGGAGAAGCTCGTCTCCTTATCCACCAGCTGTATCAGATGCGCATGTGTACACTTCTGTCACTTTTGTATGACGCTTAACATTGTCTTAAGTAGTAACCACCAGCTCTCCTGTTTGATGCAGGGACACTTCCCTTGGGGAAAAACTCTGTTTCCCAAAGCATCTTTCTTTCTTTGTAAATATTATTATTGTAATATGTTATATTGTAAATATTATTATGCCGTTCCCCACTGTACGCCCATCTTCAGAAGTTTCCCACCGCTTTCAGTGGGACAAATTTTCCTCGTTCTCCGTCACAGTCGGTCAGTTCAAACTACAAAATGGGTCTGATGGGTTCTGCCGCTTCGCTTGAAAGGCAAAACAGCCAAAAAAGCTGGATCGAAGTTACGTATGAAAGACACCGTAATATCTCAACTTTTTCTGTTAGCTTCTTGAAAATGAATCTGAGGATGTTCAAATGGTCATGAAGAGCAGTTACATGTAAAATGTTCAAGGTCTGCAAGTGTTCTTCAGGCACACGATTGCAAAGCACTCCTGCAAAACCCATCTCCATCCGTATGTCTAGATTGTGCCCCTGAATTACTTTGCCCGTTACGGCCATTAGATGTACAGCCTCTCACGAGCTAAATCTCACTCACTCATCTCCTTTACCTATTGACATATATTTACTTCATATAAACACTACCTTGGTTACCTAGTTTCCACCTCTTTTAATATAATCCTTTGTTTAAATGAGTAGAATGTCTTAAAAATTAATGATGCTTCTTCACACTTTCAGATTACCTTCAGCTCCTTGTTTCTAATATTTTTGTTCTTTTTTGATACAATGTTTTATTTCCATTAGAGCTAACATAGCGAACACTTAAAAAAACCCAACAAACCCCAAGAACCCCAACCAAACCATAAACCACAAACCAAAAGCCAAAAAAACGCCAAACCTTAGACAAATCAATTCCCACACTCCAGGGAAGAATGATCATTGTCTGCCTACTGCCTTTTCCCTGCACTGTTGATACTTTCACCACCGACACCGATACGAACATGGCCAAACAAAAAACAGTTTCTAAAATTGTATCACCTAGATCCACCTTTGACTTTTTGTTTTTTAAACACTGGCAATGCTGAAAGACTTTGTACAAGTGGAACTGTGTTAATGGGAATACAGTATTGACAGGAGAAAGTTTAATTTTGACAGTTTCATTTAGGCGCAGAAGAAGAAAACACAGCTAAGCGCCCAAAATTCTTTTGGGCCAATTTAAACCATTTATTTCCATTATATATTAATGAAACACTTCTAAATGACATTTTTTTTCATTAATTAGATCTAATATCATCCAGAAGTCTTCAAGTATTTAAACGAGAAATTAATGAAGCACACAAAGTCTTTTAAAAATATACAAAAAACCTGTATACAAAATTTCTTCAATTTTTAGTTATATTATTATCTTCCTTATCAAGAGAGATACGTTTTACAGACTTCTGTGGAATTAAAAACATTAAGACTGCTTAGTCTCAGCTCTACACCTCTGCAGAAGTGTTCTTACTTACAAATACAACCATAATTATGACTACTTTTTGTAGCCATCTTCAGCACTTGCATTATCCCTAAGAGGTAACAAACGGCCCCAAAGCCATCAATTCCTTCCTTACATGTTTTCAAGGTGTAGTTTTTCAATTATAGTACAAAACAGTATTTGTTGTGGCGGAAGGAAAGAGTAATTATTACTCTAGTTACTTCAAAACTCACCCCCCCAGTCAGGTGCCTTTTCAGGAAGCATTAGGTGGACAGGCATCAGAACTTTCATAGGTGTCACGAGTTAGAAGAACTAAGACTAAAGTAAAGTCTGAGTAAAAACAAAGTTCAGTTATTTGAATTTCTGCTTTTTCCTTGCCTGAAACTCTTCGGTTTTATTTTTGACAGATTTTATTAGCATTGACAAGGCAGGATCTATGGTTTTCCTTGCAAGCTCTCCTTTCTTTGCCATCTTGTTCTCTGTCCCCTTGCTTGCTGCCTTAAGATCTTGCTCCTTTTCTTCTCTTCGGCGAGCTTTCTCTTCCAAGATCTTTTCTACTGCTTTTGTCTTCTTGAAATTTGGATCTGAAGGATCCAAATTAAACAGGGGAGAAGTAAACATGGCTTGGAATCTTGAATCGGCAACATTTACCTGAAGGCAGAAAGGGAGTATTTATTTAGGTAACCTTTACCCACGACAGCAAAACTTTTATACACAATAAAATATAAGTTGCTTAAGGAGTCAGGAGATCGTTCAGCATTCCTGGAACTGCTCCAGTCACAAAATCCCAGTGAGCGCGAAGCAGAGAGCCAGAAGATACTATTGGTTAAACAGACAAGTGAATGCTTGTACAAATCCCGTATATTCCTCTATCGGCAGACCAAGGAAAGGTTTGTTGTTGAGAACCGACCAAGATGAAAGCAGCAGTGGGTAAGAACCAGAACACACACAGGAATGAGCATTTTAGGCTATGAGTTGTACAAGGTCTTGCATAAATAGTTGTCTTGTTATCTTAAACAGAGCTTGAGTTTGTCCCCCTACAACCTTGTACGAGAACATTTCTTGCTTTTTGAAAGCAGCCCGTACCTCTCTAAAAAGGTAGATCTAGGTTTTCTCCTTCAGATACAAGAACCATATGAGGCCACCAAATCAGGAGAACCATATGAGGCCACCAAATTTGTCCTGAAAATAACTGATATTACTAAGGGTTCTCGCTGAGCCTCAAAATCAAGAGTATACCATTACCTGGAAGTCATCTTCTAGCAATTCTTTCTTTTTCATCAAGAGTTTCTTTTTCCTCTTGCTCAAATTCTGTTGTTCTACAATCTTCTTATAATTAAAATGTTTTCTGGCATCATCCTCATCATCCATCATAAGCAGGGCCATCTCAGCCTGTTGCAAAATAAGAAGGTCCACGTACACAATGAAATTAAGTTTTTATGAAAAAATATAACAACCTATTAATAAAGTCTGTATGATTCTACATACATATACATGAGTTGAAATAGGGCCGTAGTTCTTCTATTGCTGTCCTACGGAATTTAATGGTTCCACTCACAAACACGTAACATAAATATTTGCAGAATGCAAGCAATGCAACATCTGTAGTTCTTAACATTTTAAACCACTTTACCTTCTGTTTTTCAACTTCATCTTCATCTTCTGAGGCACTTTCAACCGATTCCGGCTTCTTCTTTAAACCTAAGTGCAAATATAGGATATGCACACATTTATTCAAGCTTATGCACGAGAGCATCATCTCTACCTATGAACAGAACCTCTTAAACGCATCTCATTTTCTTGTAATCAATACTTAAATGTCAGATGTGGAAAAAGGCTGAAAAAAAATCAAGAAAAAGCCCAGGTAGAATTAAATCAATAAAAATCCGCTGAATATTTGTTTAACTTAAGGAGGCAGCAATATTCAAATGGCATAAACAAGCCAACAAAAAAGAACAGTTAGAAAAAAAATGGTTTTGCTGTATTTTTCGTAGAGCAGTAGAGAGAAGTATCACAACAGTGCAGGCAAACATATGACATTACTCCTCTCCCAGGGTGTTTTAAAGAGAAATTAGTTTATATAGTCATAAATGTAATTGAAGTGCCCTGCAATTCTCAAATTCTTTCTATTTAAGTAGGCACTGTAGTAAATACTTAGAATAAAAAGCAAATGCGCATCTCTCCTCCGTATCCAGAATACAAGTCTGCCAGCTGAATGAGTACATCAGTCAAACAAATACAAAAAAAACCCAACCAAAACCAAAAAACAAACACTTTTTAAAATTTATATGCAAGGCTAAAAGACCATATTGTGGTGTTAGCCATGCCAGCGCAAAAAACCCTCGCAAAAAAAGACCTGAACAGAATCACAGGAATGAAAATATGATTGGCAGGGTTCAGAATGAATTAAATGTTCTTCTGAAGAAGCTTTCTTACTCTCTTAGAATTTACTTTAGATACACGGTGCTGATTAGAGAGACATAATGAACAGTAACAGCATAAAACATTAGTCACATAAACTTTAATGAAAACAGACCCATTTATAAATCCTACAAGATGAAGTTATTCTCTTTGGAATGCCTGTAGACCTCGATCAAGAAGGAGCAGGAAAGCAGAAGGTTTCCTGACCTGAACCACATACTCTGACCTTTGGGCTTGGAATTACATTCCCAGGCAATTTATTACAGTCCACTGGGGGTACTCTTAAGGAAGATATTTGGCTCCATTTTGTTAAGCCAGATTTGGAGTCAGACTAGAAATACAAACATGCCAGAAAAATGTCAAGTTATATCACTAAGTATACTCTGGAACAGGACACATTTCTTGAAGAACAATTTTTCCTCCCTTGACTATTTCTAAATGGATTCCAAGCTGGAAATGGATTTCTAGAAGAAAGAAACCACCACCACCAAAAAATAAACTATGCAGACGCGCAATGTCACCAGCTCAAGGACTAAATTGTTGATTTAGTAGTTCCAGAAAATGTGCAGGAAAATCAGATTCAGATATAATATTGTTACCTAACCTACGTAATTTATGTTAACGTGTTGAAGGGAGAAATAAATGTCTTCTGTAAGGCTTCAACAACTGTGAAATCTTTTGTATCTTCACAGAACTGGCTAAGCTACAGAAAAGGAAACCAGGCACAGAGATATGAAGACAATTATTCTCAAAGTTAAATGAGTAAATCTCAGACTTTCCACCCATGCAAACCAGGGCCCGAGTCATCTTCCCTTGTCTTTCACTATATGTAGAGTTATAGAAATAAAGATAGCTTATATTCATGCCTTCAGAGACCTCTGTTGCTGCAGATGGGGGTGAACCAGGCACTAGTATAAAACTGTTTATTTCTCACTATGACCCTATGCAGCTAATAAAAAACCAGCTTAGTACCCGAAAGCACTCTGAGCACTAAACACTTTGCATCATGCTGAAAATAATTTGGTTTCAAAACTCACAAATAGGTAATATTCTCTTTCTCCTGACTTCGTCCCTCTCCCCACATACATTCTGGAAGCCCACCCTCACCTTTTGCACACGTGTGAATGTAAAACCTATGGTAAGAGTCCTCTCCAACTGATTCCAAACCCTCAGATTTTACCTACCACCTAATCCCCACTGCCATCTTTTAATCAGATTTGGTCCACCCTACAGCAGCAGATAGTCATCTCCAATGCTATCTAGAACTGATAGATGCCACCAGCCAGTGAGAAAAGCTTCTGATCTCTGCTGCAAGCCCCCCCCTCAAGCTGCCCTTTGGCTCTTTCTCAGCTCAAGAATTTAGTTTGCAACATTAATTTTGCACATCGCCAACTTTCCAATGCCAACAGTAAAAGGATAATCATCATTTTGTGACCGCAGAGACCGACCCCAACCCAAAAACTCCTCCCACAAGACCTCTCATCTGTCTTACTCAGAAGCTTGAAAGTCCATCTCAAAAGCTTTGCAAAGATGCACAGTAAATAAATCAGTAATACAGCTGAGACCTTTATCTTCCAAGTAGTACAGGTTCTACAACTATACTCAGATTTTGCTGTTAACCTCTTACATCCCCACAGTCATACTGCTACTTTTCTAGCATTAAAAAACCCATCGATTTCTACATATATTATAAATTAGATCATGAGAAAACATCTAAATGGCTTGGCACCTATGGAATTTGTAATAATGTGTAATGACATGTAGCCCTTTTCCTCAAAGAAGGGTCGATAGAAACTATGTTTAATAGTCTGAAGTGTTCTGGAACTATTCAGTGATCTCCAAAAGCAGGACATTGCTCTCTTGTTAATAAGCAATTACACTATTCAGCTATTAGTCTTCCAACAGTTTAAGCTACAAAGGTCATTCTGTCCTACATGAACTTTTTCTGAGACCCCACAGCAACAGATGCAGTAAGACTGAAATTGGCCAAGCCAAACTAGACATTTACAACACTTTTCTGAAACAACATAAACTGAAAGTGACGAGCGATTTTTTCTTTTTTTCTTGACAACATCAAACTAGAATCAAGCTTCTGAAATGCAACACCACAGCTCAGATATATGCAGCATTTTACATTTTAGCCTGTGGTACTAATGAGAAACCACGTAGGGATTATGTGCGTGTGAAAGCTTTGCGCAAAGCAAGCACCGTCATGACTTTCAGGAACGCTAATTTGCACACACCTGCACTGACACTCTTTGGGTACAGCAGGCACAAAGAATTTGCTCTGCCTTTCCTCTCCCAAGATGAGGTACCCACACTGTGAGAATCACAGCTGGTTATACAAACGGTTTTCAGGAAAAAAAGACAAACCTGATGAATACATGCTTAAGCAGGCTTCTCGTAACTTCCAGTCTTCCTGCCGCAGCACTCAAATTTGTCAGGCCCTTTTCGTAACAGCTCCTAATAGTCTTGCTTCCCTTCAACTGCCTCAGCTTGTCAAAAACTGACAGATGCATTTGTGGACTGTAACGTGTACAGGTCTTGAACCCAGCAGAGGAGCAAATACACCACCTAACAGCACTGCTGTATCCTCAGTTTCTGCCCCGGCCAGCCCACCTGAGTCTGCAAACATACTCTGTCACATGCTTTTTCAGCATAACCAAAGATCATCTGACAGCCAGTTCAAGGGAGAAATTTCAATCTTTCAGGGGAATTGTGGAAGGCTTATGAAAAACGATGATCATTAAGTGATTGCTGCCTGTACACTAAATACAACGTTGGCAGAGCTACAGCCTAGTTCCAAGAAGATTGTAACCCACTGTCCCCAACTGGGTAAATCAGCTGCACTGAAAAGCGACCCCGGCAATGAGACAGAGGCTGTCCTGGGTAAACTCAGAGAAAGCCAGACAAAGTTGTGCTGTGTAATCATCGTTAAAATGTCAGCTGGCTTGCAGCCAACCACTGTGCTCTCCCTTTAAAACTTCTCCAGGGCTGGCCACATTCTGTTTTTCTCCTGTTTCTCAGTAAATTATCAGTAATCTTGCAGACAAAAGCTTCGCTTTCTTAACCTTTATGTCTATTTTACTATCCTCAAAGACTCCAACGAACGCTAAAAGTCTATTCTCTGTATTATGGAGAAGAAGGCTTAAGAACCTGCAGATACGACCCTTCTCTGCTGAGCCCCTCCGTGACACAAAGAACTCCTTACATTGTGCAGAAGAAAACATTTTTTGCAGAGATTTCACATAGAACATTGAAACATTAAACGTTAGTATGAGAATATCTACATAAGCTTGCTATTAAAGAAAAATTTTAAAAAAAGGGATGGAAGGGATGGCATCTTTACAATGAGTTCTGCAATAACCTATACACCACTCACCAGGAAAGCATGGGAGGAAACAGCATTGCATGACACCTTAAACTGTGGTATTTTTTATAAAACATAGATAGGACTCATCCTACTGTTACATTAAGACACAAAGTCGTCCAGGATTTGTTTTTTAATTATTTACTTTCTCCTATTATAAACTTCAAGCAATCAGGACAGAAGCCTATGCTGGCCAGTACCAAAATAAAATTAATTTACTCATTTTAAATGGAACTTGAATCTGCACTGCTATACTCAAAAAAAAAAAATCCAATCAGAACAACAGACTGGCAATATTTGTAAACCTATTGCTATCTTCTTGTTTGTTGTTGTTCTCTTATTCCCCCCCCCCTTTCTTTTTTTTTTTTCTTTTAATGTACAATAGCATGAGCCACCCTTAGGTTTCAGCTCCCAAAAGCACGGAAAGCCAGGAACTCACACTTGCTGATTACCCCACCTTAAAATTTTAACCAGCAAAACCATACTCAAAATCAATTTGCTGTTACCACAGCAAAAGCTAACTTAACCATCAGACTAAAAAGCTTGTAAAAGGTATCCTAAAAATCTAAACTAGACATAAGTTATTTCCTAAAATATTACATTTCACAACTTGGGTTTTTAGGCAGCCAGAGTACACTAGTAAAAATGTATATCAGACCAGGAGAAAAAAAAAATTGATTTCTTCTGAAAGACAACTTTGTTTATGATGCAAGAACATTTGACATTTATGTAATGGACCCAAACTTCAAAGGGACCTATACATATTGGGCTCTCCTATATAAAAGGAAACAGGCTTTGAAGGCAATGAAGTTCTTTCCTCTGGAATATTGAGGGGAGCAGATGGTCAGCTTGTTTCTAACAGCCATCCCCAGAAACTGGCTAAATAACGGTCTCTGGTGAAAGCTAAGAGAAAAATGTTCCTGCCATTCCACGTATCACAATATGCATCATTTTACAAGAACAGCACCTGCAATTTTAGGCAAATGACACCTATTTTATTTCATTCTGAACATGCTATCCCTGCATTTACTCTACCTCAACTTTGTTTCTAAAGCTTGTTACTTAAAGGGCAGATTTATTCCACAAGTCACCCCTCTTGACCTACCTGTTTTCTCAAGTTCTTCAGCAAAATATGGGTCATTGAGATCAACATCAGATGGAAGTTCATCTTCACTCAGTTCTCTCTCAGCAGTAGCCTGTAACAAAGCACAAACATTATTTCAATCAACATATAAACAACCACTAAAGTTTCACTGGAATTAGATGTTCCTTCTATGAACATGAAAACTGAAATATCGTATGCTGAACATCATAAAACTCAAATATGCTAAAAACTGCTAGTAAAGACAAATCAACAATTTAAAATCTGTCTCATGGATTGAAAGCTTTTTGTGTACCTGAAGAAGGGCTATTTATGTATTTCAAGAATCTTTATTATATGTACCCATAAACTGTGATGCATTAGCTAGCCATACCAACAAATGACAGGATCGCAGCATTGCTATGTCCTGACTTTATGTTCCACAAAAACTCTACTTGGGGAAAAACTTGAGCAAGGAGCTTCATTTTGTGCTCTGAAATTCAAAACGACTGAGTTCAGATTTGAAAGAACAAATCTGATTACTGAAGTAATATAATACACCTTGCCCCTTGACTTAATTTATCAGACTGAACAAGAATATTATGCCAGCAAAAGTTGCTCTACTACCTAACAGTGCTACTTCCTCTACTCAAAACACTCATCTTCTGTAAAATTTCAGAAGTTACTCATCAAATGCCAGTTAAAACTAACTGGAACACACAGCGCAACGCAAGTTGTAGAGATTATTCTTAAAAACATTATTCCACAACATGAATTATATTCAGAGTGATTTAAGAATTTCGGGAAGCCAAACTTTGTGCGCCACATGCTTTTTTCCCAGCGTATGCACAAACATTTAATTTATCTGCCTATTTCTGCACATTACTGCCACAGGAGTCAGTTACTTCAGAATTACTTTCTGCACGTGGAAAGATGAAGCTACAGAAATTTTCATATTACTATAGGACCATTTTGTTATTCATACACAGAACTATTTACCAAATTTGCTCTTGCAATTTGAAATCTGAATAACTCTTCATGGCTAGTAATTCTTCACTGTTGCAGCTTTGTGAAATAAGTCTGTATTATCTTAGGCTGAAAATTCCCAAAATCTACATTGTTCATGACCATTACTTTGAACTGGTATGCATACTGTAGCAAAAAGACCCTTCCTAATGCATTCAAAAAATATAAATTAAAAAACAACCCTTATTATGACTTGTTTATTTTCAAAGCAACACAAGTAGATAAACAAAATTTTCTGTAAGCATATTCTGTACGATCAGAATACCCTTTTGCTCTGTAAGTTAGCTGACGCACTCTCGGTCTTTCCACGTGAGTGACCACCGCACGTTCAAACCTTAAAATAGCACTGGAAGCTATACAATTTTTTTTTTAATTCAGTTTATCCAAAACAAACAATAACAGCAACCTAAGAAAACAAACAAACAACAACTCCCCCCCAAGTGGCCAATGCAAACATTACCTTTCTCTTTTTTTTAAGCATTCTTTTTTCTTTCCTCTTCTCTAGATATTTTTGCCATGGAGTTAGGTTATCCTTTCCTTCCAACCTGCTTTTGACCATTTCTTCAGCAGTTTCTTTGAGGCCTAGAATAAAAAATAGTAAGTTAAAGAAGTTACATGAATCTGAACTTTTTTTAAAATCAACTGCTTTCTCCTTTGTAAAGGAATCATCTAGCTTTTCTTTAACAAGGCTGTGAAAACAATGTAAATATTGTTTAAAACAACATCTTGAAAAATAAGATCAGTTTACAGTATGTGTTTTTCCAAATAAAATATTTCTTCAGTAATAAACTGTACAGGAGTCAGAAGAGCTTGCTCACGCAATATCCGACTCCCAGCGCTCTTGCTATTCCTCAGAAAGGTCTCTTCTCCAGACTGTGCACTTTTTAAGGCATTAACACAATAAAAATAACAACAGACAAATACAGAGCCCTTATATTTTATGTACCTTACTATAATTAGTTAAGATTCATAAAACCATTTTGAATACAGTCCAGTCATTCCCATTTCGGGTGCATGGCAAAACAAAGTACAAAAGATGAGGTGACTTGACAACGATTCTGAAATGTTAAATCACTATCAGAATATAGCATCACCCATCTCACAGGTGGCCTGAACCTCTAAACTGGTGCTCTCTATTCACCCAGACGTATTATCTGGTCGTTGCTGTATCACATGATAAAGCTGCTATATATAGCAGCTCCACTGCTGAAACCTGGCCTCTGTCATCATACTAAGACAATGCCGCGGCATCTCTGATGACCAGTGTAGAAAAGAACACTAAGCTATTATTTGAATAAATTTAAAGTTAAAATAAATCCACTGCTAGAAAGCACAGAAAAATGTAAATGAAACCTCAAAGATTTTATATGCTAATTATTATATGCTAATGTCGTAACATGACATGCATTTAAGTTAAATTTCCAAGTCATCTAGCCTTTTAAAGCTACCTAGTACCAGCCTGCTTTAACAACAGAAGACTATCTTAAATCAAAAAACAGTACACACCCAGTACAACAGTAAACCAAGATTCAGATTCAGTGCTTGAGGTAAATAGCTTGTTTTTCTTTTTCAAAAGTATTTGTTAAAAAGAAGCAGAAATTAAGAGCATAGACTGCTTGAAACAGATCAGCCTCTCAAAGAAACAAAAAATATTTGAAGGAATGTTTTCTGTTATCACTGATTACCAGTGCAAATTGTAATAACTCAAGATAAAAAAAAAAAAAAAAGCAGCAAGAGAAATAAACCATCCTCTTATTTGGTTAGCCACACCAAGTTATCAAAAGTAATTTTTGTATTTAGCAGCTGTATGAACTGACAAAGGAGAAAAGTAACTCAGATCTGCACCTCTTCTGTATCTTTTTGGTACGGGTATGGTGTAAGAGAAGCCCTCAAGTTCTCAAGTTTGTGTTTCCTGACCTGTCAGCACTTGGGAAAGGGAGCTAAATGCTTTGTTGAAGGAATTTTCCTCTTACTTTCAGAGTATGACAGTTTTCCGAGGGTCCTAGAAAAGTATACCCCAAAGGAGTGCAACATACCTGGCTCCAAATAATTCTAGCATAACAGAATTGGACTGCAAGTTTGGATGTGTCAATTCGTTTTACATTAAATTCCATAATTCAGCACAGACTGCTGCTGTTTCAAAGCCTAGCACTTGAAGCTGCATGCACAAGTATGTCCTAATCTTTAATTTATGTAAATATACATTCTGATAGCTTCTCATCACATCATCACATTATACCTTTTCCAGAGGATCTTAACCCTTTGATCACGAACATGTAGCTAGTCGATATTTTGTGTTACTGTTCAATAGATAGCTAAGTTACGGAACATAATAATGCACAGCAAAATGACCAAACATAATTGAAGTCTACTCTAGAAACAGAACGGAGTTTTCTATAACGCATATCGTTACAGTACTCAGGGCTGCAGAACCATCACTTTAAAAAAAGAATCCAGTAAATAACTGGAGCATCTCCATTTTACCTCTAGAGTACTTAAATCCAGAATATGCACCAAATTTAAAAGCAATCTTCATTTTTTGGTGAAAAATTCCACACACTCCAGGAATGCTTTTTGCAACGTCTTTACATCACACAGCACTTGCGCGTTATGAGGACAACAACCCATTTCAGCTGCAGCTAATACACTTCCAGCCCTTCTTCACAAGATGGGCACTTGCAAAATCAAAGCTTCATGATGTAAAGAGATTAACTGACTTGCCTTGCAACACACTGGAGCAGAATTCAGTGACAGAAAGATAGAATCCACTTCCTTGGCAGGAGGTAACAGCCTGAGCAATGAAGTATTTTTCTCCTACCCGCAATTCCTTGCTTTGTTCACTACATAATTTTTTTTTTTTTTAATACTTCTGTAACAAATGAGTCAGATATCCTATAGTTAACATCCTCTTTTACGATGTGACGGATAGATCTTGGGAGTGCGTAGGAATCATGTTTCTGCTTCCCCCTCCAAATCTGACACTTGCTGTCTCTTCCCCAGTTCCACTTGTTTTAATGGTCTCTCTTTGGCATCCCCTTCTCGTCATCCCAGTCCAGCCCTCACCTAACCAAACCCTACTCTCCCGCCCCTCATACCAGTTTTGTTGCTTGGAAATCACACTCAGACCTCTCCAGATGTCCTAGACTAGATCCCATTCTTTCTCCCAACTCCCAGGTTTTTCGGTTGGCCAGTCCCTACTCCTCATCATTCCTTCCAGCTCTCCTCAGTAACAAGGAACCGAAAACAAAGTTCATCATGGAAAAAACGGGCAGCCTTCACGGACAGTTCTACCCGTCCTCAGAAAAGCAAGCAGAACGTTTTTCTGAAGAACTGCAAACACCAATTCCTGTTCTTGCGTTTGTCTATGCTCCAAAAATAATTCAAAGGCTGGAGAGCTGGTTACAACATGTCTGAAACACAAAGTGTGGACAAGATCTAAAATCTTATTAAACCATGCCTTGGAGAAAGAAAAGAGCAGAGCAAAATAAGATATAACGTCCTTCTACTATCCTGGGAAGAAGCTAGAATTAATAGTAAGTGGCAAATCATTACAGCCACAAAAATTGTGTCCTAAACCAGCAAATAAATGCAGAGCCATGATAATTGAAGGATACTGTATAGGTTCACTAAGAAACCCTCTCATACAACAAGAACTAGTATTTGGTTATTTCCAACCGTACATCTCTTCATCTCCAAAGTCAATGAAAGCAGAGCCATCAGCTTCCCCGAAAACGAACTACTATGGCTTTAGATACTATTTTGCACTACTTTTGTGGAAAAAGTTACTGGTCAGGTAGTAACCTTGCAGATTCTCTCTGAAGTCAGTAAATATTGGAATAAAAAAAAAATAAAAAAAAAATGTATGTCACATCTCCAGAAAAAAAGAGACCCCCAAAATCTCAAAGGAGGTTACAAGATTTCTGATTTATTTGCCTGGAAAATGGAATCATTTGATCCATCTGGCACAGAAGGACTTGGAGGAAAATGCAGCCCTTTCTTGTGGTATTTGGCAGTCTCATGAAAGGCATTAGAGTTTCTCCACAGATTAGAATGGCTTAGAAACTACTGTCCAGACCACTTCCCGAGAATAAGAGTGTATTTAAGTGGTCAAAAGGCTTTTGATTGTGAGGGGGAAAGGAATTGTCTACTTTAGGTAGAATTTATTAACTGGCAATAGAAAAGGCTATTTTATACCCTTACTTATACAAATTTTTTTAGAACAATTAATAAATGAATCACACTAGTCTCATTTAATCTTCACAAATAAAGGCAAGGAAAAGAGAGGAAAAAGGCAATCTATATTACCATACAACTACATCATACCTGAGCTAAAGGATTAAAAGTGTGATAGATACTATAACAAACCTAAGAATAGTGCTTCTTAACACTGGTAGGACATTGAGGGAGGGTGGGCAGGCCAGAATTTTTACTTCTCTAAACACTTGGTTTCAAAAACTTTTGGAAGTCTAACAGCATGCAACCGTCACAACTATTAGAAGCTAAGAAGATACTTCTCAATTCTCAGGAAATCTAAAGGAGCAGGTTCATCTGGCATGTAATACTTTGCCAGAAAAAAGAAACACCTTGTTGCAAATAGCTAAAAGGAATGGCAGACAGACATATTCTGATAACTTCTGAATTTGTCACCCCCAAAGATATGACATCTTAAGACAGGTTTCCTAACGTGGTGTATGTAATTGCCTGAAAAAATCCTTGGCAGCTGAGATGTCAAGCGTGAAGAACTGTAGTGCTGAGCCCACACATAGCGGAGCGTACACTGCTTCGTGCTGCAAGGGGTCAGACTGCTTCGGTCAGAGAACACGTTAAACTATGATAGAGATTGAAATACACGTTCCATATGAGCATTTTCATGCTCCATATAATCTGTAACAACATACAGTTGGGGTTCACCATGCACTTACAGAGACACGACTGCCTGCTAGTCTACTTCTGATGAAAACAAATATTCAAGTTTCCTTTAAGCCTAGCTAAATATTTACATCTCGTTCTTCCTGAAGGAAGAATTTTGAAGTCCAATTAAAAAAAAAAAAAAGTAAGAAAAACTGGCTGAATACCATCAAGAAATGCAGTTGCGGTCTTCTCCCTCTTCACCTTCTAAAAGGAGCTTTGGGAGCTGGATAAGGATGCATAGTAATTGTGGCTCAAGTCAGATACGATTAAGAAAACAGATGGATGCTTAAATAAAACACTGATTTTGTGCCTAAAAGAAACAGACTAAAGAGAGTTGGAACTACATCTAATTTATTTATGCTGGCGCTGCGGTTTATTTAAAACTATTATGATTCAAGAATAACTGAATCATTCACAAAGTATGCTTTCTATAACCATGTGTAAATATTTGTGCCAAAACTCAAATTTTTAAATTAATTCAAATCTCTGCTTTTCAATTGAAAAGCTCCCTAGATTTAACTGTTGTAACTCTCTGTATATTAAACATTTGGGCAGGAAAAAGATTTTGCAATAAGTCAAGCACATTAAGGCAGAGCTCGATAATAAAAATATTTCAACAGACATAAACTAGTTCTGAAAAAATTAAGGAGTCTTAAGAGATTACAAGAAAAACTATTTTTGAATTCCCAGAATGCTCCAACTGAACATAATTAAATTGTTTTGGAGTTTAAATAAGCACATTTGCTCAAGAAAAAAATAACAACTAATGTACTTCTCTCCCGTAAGAAAACACAGCCTTAACTGCGTATATATTGCCAGAGCTATAAACTACTGTTCAGCACGTGCTGACCGTGCTCCACCATAAAAAAAATAAGAAAAAAAATCTTTCCTTTCAGGTGTGCAGGTCCTCCGCTCCAAATGCTGCCTAAAATCAGTAATGGCTAAAGGGTTCCCATGCGTTACACTCAAAGACACGACACTCGTCTTCACTTTCAGGACTTCTGTTTTTGACAAAAACCATATTCCAGGGGCTAATAACTAGTAGTGGTATTGACTGGCATCACGGAGGTGAACAGTCCAACTAGCAAAGGCAAGCGAACACTTCCATGATTTCCAGATTATCTGCTCATTGATAATACTCTAACTTTTTCAGCAAAATCATAGTTGTTAAACTGACATCAAATACTATAAACTACCAATGTAAACTTCATTGCGTACATTCAACCCATGACTACATCAACAAATCTGACCCAGTACAAAGACACCCAGCTGACATCAGACAAAGTCAGTCACATTCATCAGGACAGGGTTTTTTCGTTTGGGTTTGGTTTTTTGGTGTTGTGTTGGTTTTTTTTCCACATTGCTCCCTCAAAAGAGGTGAGGATATAGCAAAAGTCCTGGGACTCCCTGTGAGAAGTTGCAGTAAGGAAGGAGTTGGACTAGATGTAATCCGGACCAAATCCAATTTTCTAAAGTCAAGTTCAGTTGCACAGAAACAGGGAGCCTGCGTATTGGGGAACTGGATTCCAACTCTACTACAGTTCCTAAATGTTAACAGGATTTACTTGTAATATGCAAGGCACAGTTTTAAGAGGCAGAGCCTTTCAGAAAACTTCTTGCTCTCCCTATGCAAGAGAGACTAAAAAGAGTTTCCTTTAGTCTCTCTTCAAACAATTTTCCATCTCCTCCAATGAATGGTTTGCTCTAGATTCCTAATTATGTCACATTATGTTGCTGAGACTTTTTTGATTTACAGAACTTCATTCACGCAATTTGAAAGATTCTTCAGAAGATAGACTGTATAGCAAACAAAAAAAAAAAATACCCCAAAGGTGTTTTCCAAATCAACACAAAAAATGGCAGCTTTTCTAACTGTTAAGCAATGCTTGGCCTATACAAATACAGACCACGTTCCTAGCAGCAATTGTTTCGACTGCGGTTTCCACCCTTCAGACTGAAAGGTGGCAACAACAAATCTTTGTAAAAATCTTCTAATAGCTACCCACGTATGAAAACTCATTTGCCTTGAATGCTCAGTGACATGATGAATTAAAGATTCTAAGTGAGCAACTTCAAGAATGCAAATACTGACACGCTGTGGGCAGATGAAGTAAAACATGACGAGAGCTGTGTTAGCAAGCCCTGACCTACAGTGCCTGACACGTCCTTTCTCTAACAAGGTTTGGGAGAATTCATGGCAGAAGTGATTGGAATTATATGAGCGCAACCGAAAACACACAACAACTATTTTTAATGCCAGCGTATACTTTCACATACAGATAACTATTCCATTCAGTTCAATCAATTTCACTCACTCAGTACAGACCACAACAAGATTTTAAAAGCAAGGTTTTATATTCAACAGAAGTTACCCGAGTGAACTCAGAATAATACTAGTGTAAATCAGGTAATTAGATATGCATTCCTAGCTGGAATTACCACATCCGAGGTGAAGGGGCTGTACTCTAGTATGTCTCTAGTCTCCATACTGACAATAACGGATCGGGCTGCATCCTTACGTAGCCTGCAGTCCTACACCTACTGGGCCAATACAGCACCTAGCTGCCCCCAAAAAGGTAATGTCGCACCTCCCTAGTCTTTAGACTGCATAATTCAACCTTCTGAGCATTCTCCAAATGCTTCTTCCATTTGCCTGACTCACTAATCCAGCAGAAAAGATCCAAATTCTTTTTTTCTTTTTTCCAGAGTAGTTCTGCCATTTTAGCAAATGAAATTAAGCTCGCAAAGTAATCTAACAAGTGCTAGGGCTGGTACAGGCAGTCAGAATGAGAAGGAGGAACGGCCACAATGAAAACGTTTCCCTTTTTGGATGTAGGGAGTTGTTAAACTGGTTCATTACACCTCAGGGAAAGTGCACACCCATAAACAAAATATAAACATTGGTCTGAATGTCCTTTCATCATACAGGAAAAAACCCTAGATATTGGTTTTCAGGTCTCAGGATGAGTACTGCTGCGATGCTCTATGGCAAAGTTATCTTTTCTTAATTTCCAGATGAAAATCTGGATGTCACTAAATACAACCAAATATCCCTCAAGTTTTCTTCCTGGTAGCTTTCTTTCCCATGGAGCAGTCTCAGTGGAAGGTCAGACTTGTCCCTCTCCTCTTCCCCCAAATCTTCGGCATTATGCAAGCAAGAATTTCAAACCAATCTCCTCTAGTTTTCTGCTGTTTCCAAATTGTACTGATTTTAATTTTTAAAAGTGTAGGTATGTTTTATGACTCTATGGCAAACACATGAATTCTATTCCAAGAAAAAAAATAATGAAAGCACAAAAAAACCCCTGTTGAAATAATAAGCTACAAAGAGAAGCTTACAGCTGATGAACTGAGTTCAGTCATATTATTTCTTTCATTTCCCTCATTGTAATCCATCTGGCTTTCAATTTATGGGGAGGGAAAAAAGTCAGCTTCTACCACTATAAATTTGACACCTTATACTATATCCCTATTAGCAGGCCAATATTACTTATCCTCCAAGCTAGTAAAAGAAAAAAAAAAAAATAAAGCTTACCTGGAACCCATTTAATCTCCATTTCTATATCCTTTTCTTCCTGTTTTTTCTCTTTTTCTTGGATACTTTGCAAGAGTTCTCTATACTTGGCAATTTGCTCTTCATCATCTTTTTGGCTTTTCCTGGGTTTGTCATCTTCCATTTCATGAGCTACATCACCACCTGGAAAGAGAGAGTAAAGCTATCACAGAGAGCCTCAAAAAAGTGATCCATTGAAGTTAATGTTTAGGAAAACACGCCGAAGGCACATACATTGTTTCTAAAAGCCAATCCAATATAATTTCAACTATTATTCCCCCAACGAGTAACCAGTTTTAGAATTCCCCTACTAAGATGAAATAAAAATAGTACAAGAAGACTATTTGGACAAAAGGAAATTTGTCCAGCAAAGGAAATCACTGATCGGACATGGCATCCCTTACTGCATTTTAAAGTTACTAGTTTCAAAGTCCCTTAAAGCAGACTAGTAGCTAAATCTCAAAAAACAGTTGTGTAAAGCATTTTGCAAATAGAGCGCTACATTTTAAAAAAGAAAACTTGCAAGATTCTGTAACAGAGATAATTATTCAGGACCTTAATCTTCAGTGACTTGCTGAATTAACAATTACATTGTGACTTTGTAGCACAATGAGATGCTGCAGCACCTTGAAATGTAGAAAACTAGGTTTGGGGCAGGCTTCTTTTTTCTTATTCTCTGGTTTAGCAGTAAACTGTGCTCCTTCCAGTACCAAGTTGCGTGGAAAGCATAAGTGGCATCTAGAGAGACAGACCGCAGATGCAACGTCACACCTCTGGTCTCTAGTTAAAACTCAGGTGTGACACTGCTGTCCCCTTCCACATCCCCATCATCACAAGAAGCTGGTCATTGGCTGGGAGCAGAAAGCTTTACTGTTCAGTTAACGGCAGCTGCTTTGCCACTTTCCTCAGCAGCAGCCGGGATCTCCTCGGAGGAAAGAATCTGCTCAAGCAGCAGGCAAAAGGCATTCGGTTTTGAAGACTGAGAAGAAAAATAAGCCATTTCATTGTTTCTTCTTCCTGGTATCACGTGAAATGAGATGCAAAGCTACACTGGATGGGAACTGAAGAAATCCTCACGCCCCCTTGAAATTGGATAAGTAAGGGGCCACTGATTTCTATTTACGATTTTTTTTGCTAATTTTGCTAGGAAAATTTTAAGTGGTAATGCGTATTGTCATACTTTCTCATTTAAATAAAATATGCATTTCTTTTGTCAAATGTTCAATGTTGCCTTCAAAAAACCCTTAAGAGCCTCTTCATTCTGCTAAGCAAATAAAGAACACTTGACAACAGCTGTAAGAAAGGAAAATGGGCTGAATATGTTCTCAAAGTTTGTTCAGAGTTCAAATAACCTTGTCACTAGCCTTCAAGTATCACGCTCTATTGCACAACATGAGGAACCACTTTCTGACGGATATTAAGGCAGTAACGCTTTCTGCCAATAGCTTGTTCAAAGCCTTTTTGAACAAAATACACAAACAAAACAAAAAGTTCTGGTGCATTAACAGCTGCACAGCAAGGAAAATACAATTAAGAGAAAAAAGCTTAACCTGTGGAGGAAAAAAAAAGGCAAAAGCTGATGAAATTTAGGGGATAAAATACAAGTATATTCTTGTTTTCAAAGGAGAGTAGTAACAGAAGTGCTAAAAGAATTAAAAGGAAAAAGTTTAAATCGTGAGGCAGGTCAGAAACATTCCAATACAATAGTTTGTAGGGGTTTTTTTGTTTGTTTTTAAAAGCTGTAATTCATCAAAAATATAAACAAATGCAGAGGCTCAATACACTAAATTGCTGATTGGCAGCTGTGTTAGCTGAGATGACACTCTCGTCACCCGTGTTTTGAAGAGATCATATTCTTAGTTTAAGATTATCTTGCAATGGCTGAGTAGATAATATTTTTTTTTTTAACTCAGCCTTAGAAACTAAAGAGAGTAGAAAAATTATATCATACACAACATTTGACAAGAGCTCTGTTGCAAAGCTGAGTTTCTTTTAAAGATGGAAAGATAAAATTCCCCCTCATGTTGTAATGGCACACCAGAAAATTCAGCTACTGATCTGGACACCGACGGCTATACCATAAAAACGTACTAAATGTCTCAATTTTATCCAGGGTAGAAACTCAAATTCAGACAGAAATAAAAAAAACCAAAACCTACAACGCATGCTAACCCACAGAATGAAAAATAAAAAGCTCTACGCTCCAGCATTCAAGAAGCAAGTCTGAGGTAGAGGTTATTGCAGGGTACTACAGCGTGATATGAACAATGAATTCCATTGACCTTAGTCTTGAGCCAGAAAATAGTGACAAACACTTTGGGGTTTAACCCCACTTTCCCCACATTCTCAGCAAGAAGTTGTGCAAATCCCAGTAGTTCATACAAATGATAATAAAAAAAGGGACAAATTTAGAATTCAAAGTAATCAAAATAAGCTTATTCAAAGGGTATCGCAGTAGACATCTTTTTGTAAACTATTTTTCAGGGAGAAGATAATGGAAGAAGAGAATTCAAACAGACAGATAAGAATAAATGAATGGCAGCATTACGTTCTGGCTTTGGGTTTTTTGCAGCCTTTAAGGACCTGGCTGTGCACGAGGTGACTGGACATTCCTAGGGGCCCGCTTCTCAGCCAGACAGATGTAAGCCACGATTAACGTGCTCGCAATCAGAGCTGGCCCCTGTCTATAGTCATTCCTGAGTAGGGACACGCTGGCCTGCAAAAGCACAGACAGATGTCTTCTTCAATTCTCAGTTATTAGCCTCCACCAGCTTGTATGAACTTTTTAGAAGGAAGGCTGAGATGATCCTTGCTCCTGGCCTTCCAACCACCTTAAACAACAAACCAACCCAACACAAATGCTCCTGCAAACATGCTTTGGAAAAGTCTCCAACACCTGCATCGGTTGTATCAAGCTCTTGATGCTTCACAGAAAGAAAATAACCAGGTTGTCAATTTCTGTTCTGTCCCATGAAATTCCACCCAAGCTTGGGTAAGTCATAAACTGCTAACTCCTGCTGCTAGCCTATTTACTTAAGACATATTTTAACAATATGCTAAAACTAACCCAGCAGGAATATTCTAAAAAGTCAGATCCTTGTTACTGTCGAAGCGGCAGTAATGCCTGAGAGTGTCCAAAGCAGCTAGACAGGAATAAGGGACGGAAGCTAAGCCAAATAATATTCGATTCAATGCATTTTATAAACACCCACTGGATTCAGGGACAATATTAAATAATTGCATGTTCTACTTCTGCCACCTTCCACTTCTTAGCCTTCCATAATAGTTCTAGCACATATACACACACGTGAATACTGTGAATTTTTAAGACAGCAAGCAGGACTTATAGTATCATGGGATAAAGTGTTAAAGATGCATTTAAATCTATATATGTAGTCGGAGTTATTGCACCAAATAGATTTCAAAATTGAAAAAAGATTGAATAAATGGTCTGATTTAACATTAATCACTACAAATAAGATTTGCACATTATTAAAAACAAACAAACAAAAAAGTAAAACTCCACCCAGCAACTCCCCCTTCCATACAACTACATTTTCTTTCTCTATACTCGTGCACTTCCAGCATTGGTGCAGCAGCACAAAATAAAACATCAGCTGTCTTTGTAGAGCCTTGTATTGGAAGCCCAATGCCACAAGAGACCGTGCTCCCTGCTCAGACTCCTACTGTGGAGAGCAGGGCTCTACAGAGAGCTCCCTACAAGCCTGTCCGTGTTCAAGAAGCATTTGAACAGCTCTTACATTCACAGTTTAACTTCCAGCTTGCCTTGTATGGAGTCAGGACTTGGACTCGATGATCCTTGTGGATCCCTTCCAACTCAGGATATTCTATGATTATACCATTAGAAACAGCTAATCCAAAACACACTGATAAAAGTATTGTATCATGTAGTCTATTCAGGTATTCTGCGTGGCTGTGCAAAGCACAACAGCAGAAAAGATGTTTTTCTTGCAAAGATAATAGAACAAAAGCTTAGGCATAAAAAGCATAATGCTTAATTTGAAGCATCATTTAAAATGCCATACACTAAGCCACCAGGGTGCTTATGGTCAAAATAGCGATTACAGGCTGGATTTGAGGCACATCCCAAATGCTTCCGAACTGGAACAAATTCATGCAAGTAACAGAAAATTCAGAAGCAATGCAAAGGAGATAGCTTGTGCTATGAACCACAATATACCAGGTCACTGAAATACTCAACATTACAAAACTGTTGTATAATAGTAATACTAACATTCATGACACACATATTTTAACTTGAAAAATTCCATAAAAAACGGATTAGAGCAGGCCAGCAAAAACCTGTTTATAAATAAAGCATTTTAATAAGTTAAAAAAAATACAAATAAAAGTCCAGAACATTTTTTTCCTTCTTATCACACTCCTACATTTCCATTCAAACAGCTGACATTGATTTTTCCCATTTGCGCATTTCCCATTGTGTCCCATTCCACATAATTCTGCTGGGTGGAATCCTGTTTTGTATCACACAACTGAACGCATAAAAGGTCAGGAGCACGTTAAAGACACGGCAACACAATTCCTCTATTAATAACTTACTTTTCAGAACATCATTAGCATCTAGACATTTCCAGGTTTAAAATTTATTATTGTGATAAGATTACTTAAGGTCAATTTCTTTTCCTTCCCAGCAACAGAAGATTACTTTTTAAAATTTCGGAAGCGTTGCTCACTTATAGATGTTCGCTTTCATCACCACCCTATTACAGATGCTATTCTTTAACACAGCGGTAGTCTTGTACATAATAAGAAGATGGAAATGCTTTCCTTTTCACCTACTGCTCCCGTTTAGATACTTCACTACACATTACTAGAGAAAATAAAGCTCACAGAGGTGCAAGTTTACAAGTGGGTTTTTATGTGAGATGAGGAACAACTGGACATTAACCCTGCCAAGAAATTGCCAAGCTAAGTTTGCTGCCAGAATGTTTCCCAACTCTATAACCAGAAAAATCTGTAATGTTGTTTTGCATGCTCCAAACTCATCTCTGATTGCAACAACCTGCTTTAATGCAGCATAAATCAATTTTAACATCTGTTTGAAAGACCTGACTAAGGCTTAATGACATTTTCTTTGCCTTGTAATTCAGGCTATATATATTACTAATTAAGAGCAGACTGAATTTAGAGTGAAAACAAACAAGGTAATTCAGGAATTTACACATTGGTGCACCATACACGTAAGATTTACACACCTTACACAAAGTTAGATGACATTCTCCTTATATTCTTAAGAAGTACGTGAATCAAAAAGCATTGGAAAAATGTTACTACTACACTCTTCTAAAGTTCCCTTAAATATGTTTTGCTGCTTACCCTTCCCCTCAGTGTGTAAGACCTACAGCTTAGGAGTACCAGAAGGCCCATAGCACAGCTTTTCTCCAGTGCCATGCATGCCCTCCCGGTTACCCAAGAGCTACTGGTGGAATGAAGAAGCTCTGGGCAATCTTCATCTCCCTCAGGACCTTCTAAGGTCTGGAGTGCATTCAGTGTCCTGTCTAGACCATCCCAACAAGGACAGTCTTGGGGCAGCTTCTTCAGTATCTCCTTGCCCTGCAGAGACTTTAGTATGCATATACAGGATCATGAAGAGGACAAAACACAGTATTAACCTATAAATAGATTTGTCCAGTGACCATTGCACCGAACTCATTTAGTCATTAACCACTTCACATTTCAAACTCGGACTTTTCCTCTGAAAAGGAAGCACCTTCAGTTCTATTGAAAATAATTTTATCTCAGAACTGAAGATAGGTATTGCCAAACTTGACAAAGAAATGTCAAAAAAAAAAAAAGAAGTAAAAAATGTCAAAAAAAAAGTCAAAAAAAAGAAAAAACCAGAAAGGGGTAGGAAGACAAAAATAAGGTGAAGAAAATAATTTTACACTCAGAGGTGCAAGCTCCTATTCAGAAAGCAGCTATTCAGGGGCTCCATCATTAGGATAATTCCTAATCACCTACCATTTGGTAATTTTTGATCAGCGTTACTCAGACTTCTCAGAAAGGCAGCAGATCTTCATTCAGCACTGAATGAACATAATAGCTACCACATTTTCTACATAGATCATTCAAATGTACGATGAAAAACAACTCTTCCTTAACAGAATTATCATATCAACAATAAAGACAATATGCCATGTGTCCTGGTTTGAGGAAGGACTCCACGACACCATGGTTTAGGTCACCTGTGATCTTGCTACTTGAAATCACACAAATTATAATCATTACACTTGGCTTAATCAAACATTAATTACATCAGGTAAAGATATTTTGCAGTACAGAAGTGAAAACCAGAAAGCTGTTTTAAAGCCAGGGTGATAATACATAAGTCAAACTCTCACTAACAAATACCCTAAGTAAGCTGTAACTCCAAATTCAGCTGACATACTTTGTCTTCAAAAAGAACGTTGCAATTTTGGGGTCACACTAGTGCCATGATTTATTTGGAGAATCAGAATCAGGTTTGCATAATGAATCTCATCTATGGGGTTAGAGACACCAATTTAAATACTTGTACATGTGTTTTCTTATCATGTATAAAGAACACTGGAAAAGCCTATTTAACTCAAACAAAAAAGGAAACAAAGCAAAAAGGAATGCCAAGTTCCAGTAAATTTAAAGAATTGTACAGTTTTCATGTCAACATGCCTAACTTACGCATCTTTCAAAAAAATGTTTTTAGCATCTGTCAATGTTTCGTCATCAATCCGTTTATTTCCTAGTTGAAAAGAACAAACATAAAATACCAATCACCATAACCAATCATGTCATCACCAATTTCTTTACACCTTTAGGTCACACACACAAAAAGTAAGTATATGCTGCTTTCAGAGATGTTGAGCTCTGGAGGAAAGGTAGGTTATTTTCATAGTAGAACCCGACTACAGCTTTTATACATCGAGCATAATATTATCCCTGTAAAAGATTACATTCAAAGCATTTTCTACAGATAAGAAATTTACATATTTAAATAACCTGTTTTCAAAATACTGTAGCTAATGACTTTGTGGACATTTATTAACGTAAGTACCTTGCTGCTCTTCTTCCTCTTCTTCACTAGATGAAGCCAAATAAGCTTGAAAATCCATGTCAAGGAGTTCCTCTTTTTTGAAAGTTCTGCTAAGTGATGTTACTCGTTCATGATCTGTCTCATCCCATGTGATATCTACCTTAAAAATAAGAATGCCACTTGTAGAAGCTGAAACACTAAAATTAAACACTATAAGTCTGTCTTTTTAGGGAAAATTATTTGATACCTTCCATTTATGAAGCAATGTAAAACTGTTACTAATGTTCTCCACAACAGTTAGCTATAATAACCGTTTCCTAAAATAAATGTAATTACAACTTTTTGGAATTTGTTCTACAATGAGTTTCAAGGAGCTTTAACTATACAAAAGAATGAAGAAGTCTCCTCATGCATTGAAGGGTTCTGTAACAGCAGGTCACACAACGTGAAACCTCTATAAGCCAAATTTCCTTTGTGGCAGCAGATACTGGTGTTGAAGCAGCCACCAACTGCTCTCCTTTCCTCTTCCAGCAGGAACTCATTCCTGGAATCACAAGTGAATTGCAATGGGGACAATGAAAGTGTTTGCGCAACTGTACCCTCAACCGGAAGATGAAGCAGATCCGACTGAAAAATGATCCAGCAGAAACTACTTATTTCTCAACTAATCACCACTCCAATCTGGTTCACTTCATGGCCAGATGAAAGTTCTGGCCGTCACATAAGACGGCGCAGGAATGAATAGCTACAAGGAGGCGAAGCAACTGTTTAAGCCTGGCACGACCACCAGAAAGGCTGTTGTTGAGCTACACATAAATACCCATTTTAGGCAAATTAGAAGATTTAACTGTGAATAACAAAGTAATTCCATGTGCAACTTGTAATAGAGGTATAATGAGGTCAAAATGTAGTGTAACAAAGAAGCCGAATCTCTTTTAAAATCTAGAACTCAAGCTTATTTATGGGGTTGCAACTTGGGTCTCTGTAACATGCTTAAAATCTTTGAATATGCTTGATGTCTTTATTTTGAAATGGTGAAGATAATCAGGAATCTTTCCCCTACGGCTTATATAATTTATAAGCTGACAATAAAACTAAATGAATTAGAAAAACATCACAAAAACATTGTAAAGATACCTTTGATGTCCCCATAGCAGCAGATGTGAAGTACTTTGGCTTATATGCAGCTACGTTCACTTCTGAGGCTACATCTTTTGGCTTATCATCAAATGTAACATTATCTGGAATAAATCTTAAAGGCAAATAAAACATGTTATTATTCAAATACACTGGGAAATTTCATAGTATAAACAGTCTAAGCTTTTCATGAATATCGTACATCAGCACAAAAGAATTCACTAAAATAAAAAGTTGGTAAGCCCAAAAAGGAAAGAAAAGACATGGACAAGTACTCCACACATGAAAGACTAACTGTCGAGCTTCTGCACATCCACTCCACAGGTTTTTGATCTATAACACCATCATGTTGGGCAACTAAACTAAATGACTTTAAGTCTAGTATTAGCAGCGTCAGAGGTGGTTTTTTGGGTGTTTTTGTTTGTTTTAAGAATCACCTATTCAGGAAGCTTAACGTTAAAAATTCAAAAGAAAAAAGTGAATAAAATAGAATTTGGAAACAGATAAAAAAATTCAAAACATTTTAGGAAAGCCTGATACATCTTTAACATTACAATTAGTAGGGAAAAAAAATATTAAAAGAGCAAATTCACGTGTAACAACAGAAGAAGTTAGATTAAAAAAACCAAACCCTTTGAACACTACATGAGAAATTGCTTGGGGTTTTTGTATGTGTTTTTTTTTTTTAATCACTACAAATGTAATCTGATGAATACTATTCAACATTAAAATTTAATAAAGTAGAAGATTAGGAAAAGCACTGGAGAATTTTAAACAGCTGTGTCTGTTGTAAAACATTATCTTTCTATGTTTAAAAGCATGAAAAGTTACATGTTCATTTGGCAGAGATCATCTTCTCCAGAAGGGTTCAAAGCAAATTAATGAAGCTCCTCCAGAAAACGACTAAAAGCAAAAAAACTTATCTTTCACTGACTTCCAACAGTGCCCGTAACACGAGACCCAGCAGACAAAGCCAGCTTCTGTCAAAACTCGTTATGATTTAGTAACCTCTCTTCTGCTCAGACCAGGCGGCTTTTTTGTAACAAAAGGAAAGACTAACAATAAACTATAATTTAAAATTCTTTCTTTCCCAAACGTGACTTTTGAAACATTAGAGCTTCCAGCCCATTCATAGGGGCTAGCATAGTAATCTATTGCAGCTTCTTGACAACAGCAGCAATATTCTTGCCCGGTGGTAAACAATCCTGAAAAAAAGTCACTTCTGGACCCCTGGGGAAGATGGGACGAGTAGCAGTATGTTGTTTTGTTTTCTAATTCATACAACTTTACTTAATCGCACCAAAAGGTTGAAGATGCAACCAGAACATTTCACCTGACTTCTCTGAGAATAATCTCTCTATGCAGAGATCCCCTCAAACTTTTCATAGTCCAGTAAAAATGTTCAAAAGGAAAAAAAAAAAAAAAGAATCAAAGGGAAACGTAACAACTCACCGGATGCCTGATTTATTTACATATCTCATTTTGCTTACAGAATAAAGACAATATTACTCCACGTTATTTTAAATTGGCTTTAATTCTCCCTCCCATCCCTGGCTCAACAAGTAAGAAAGTCACCACTGGAGTTACCTCAGGTCTATAAAAGAGCAGCTACTTTCAAATTCCAATCCGTCGCATTCCTCATAAATTTTATTAGCTGTTTCAGGAGAATCACATTCTACAACCGCATAGAAGTACTTCAGTCGCTTAAATTGATACTCCCTCAGTTTTTCCCTATAAAGCCTGCAAAAGTAGAAAACACCACAACGAGGTAAGCTGGCTTTAACAACTTTTCAATTGCAAAATATTTTAATTCAACTCATTAAAAATATGCACCATTCAAACACCCTCCTAATCTTAAAATAAGATCAGATGTTAAACAGCATGAAGTTCCACCAGTATCTATTTGGTTTTACTCAAGTCAAAAGACTAATTCACACAGTTTTATTAAGTGCACACTTTCTGTATCTGACTCTGCTTTCCACAGGCGTTTTAAGGTTAGAGCAGGGCACAGAACAGCGTATTTATATGCCCCTGTGCAAGCCACAGAAAGTAGTATTTAATGTTTGCAATTATCCTGGCTCCTAACAAGGCCGATGAAAAGGATGTTCATACATAAAAGTACGTGTTAAGAACGTAAAAGAAACTGGGAGACTGTAAGGACAGCATTGCAGATGGTTATGCAAGAAAGAGGCAGTGTAGGATGCCAAAGAGAGATCACAGAGCTGAGGTCGTGTCCTGTGAATTTAAAGGCTACGTACACAGGTACCACTGAGGTATCTCCGGGACATCCGGATTTCTGTCTGTTGTATTACAGGTGCTCTAGAGCCCACCGAGCAGTAAATCTAACACTTCAGGATGCACCTTGGTGCACACAGTGAAGCTGACTTCAGAATGCACTGTAAGTTCATCATACGCTTCCCTGATGCACTAAAGACTTTCTTCAAAGGGATCTACACTTATTTTAGAAGCATACAGATTTTCTAAATGTAAGGCAGTCTAGTGGGATGCATTATACAAAAGTAGCCCCAGTCAGCCTGACAAACATCTGGAAATTCTGGAAAACTATAAAAGCAAAACCTCTCAAGTTCCATACAGACAACGCTTTCAAGCAGAACAAAAGGCAAAAAAAGAAAAAAAGACATGCCTGAAGAAGCCTGGACAATGGTAGGCCTGATGAGCTCAGCCTGGTAAGCCAGGGCTGCTGCTGGTGGCATTCAAGAAATCTCAATCTGGGAATTCTTGGCCTAAATTAAGGTCCCTGTTGGTTACGCAGATAAAAATTTTGACAGTAAGCAACAAAGGGAGTTTACTGCAGGGATGGCAATTCATAGAGGAGAAATGCCACGTCAAGCTCAACAAGTGTCAGGCATTTGTTCCATTTATTATTCCAATGAGCTACACAATAACAATTTTGAACTCAATTATCAACAAGCTGATTTTCTCAAGTTTCATTATAATGCATTTATTCAATGCATTGACAATGAAGCAGGGTCAGCTGTAAAACATCCTTTGAAAAAGCTATAAAATTAAGGCATCCACCGGAGCCTTCCACATACAAAATTCTGAAAACAAGAGTTGATTGGGACTTTCACTGAGAATTACGCTTTCACTAGGTGTTATCTCTCTCATTTGAAGATTAAGTTAGTACCCATCATTCTCTGTGGTATCCTCTGGAAGATCAAATAGTTCCACAGGTCCTTTTTGTTCTTCCTCTTTCAATCTCTCTTTTCCAAACTCTGAAGGATAAATCTACAAATGCAACACAGAAGTAAATTTTTAGCTGTACCAACTAAGAAAAAAATATCTCACCAAGCCTTTTAGACTTTATCTTTTTTCTCTAAAATCAGTAAAGGGATCAATTCCATAAACTTTAATACCCTCTTAATTTTAATTTACGGAAAAGACAGTAGAATAAACAAACTGCCTGTTAGGAATATTTTTGAGACAGATGAAGAACAAGAGCCCTGACTTCATTCATTTCACATGGCCCTTTTCAGAAAGGATTATTTGCCTAACATTTCTCTAACAACGCGGTCTCTCCCTACTAGCACTTAGAGCCAACCTCATAAAAACGAGAAGTTAGTATCTTGGGGATTTAACTCCACCACACACATGCCCCTTGCTGAAAAGCAGCAGGTGTTTTTTTCTAACACAGCAAATTAAATTGCAACATAGTTTCACACTTATGTTAATATCTCTTTTGGTTCTTCTACAGAAATGTCTGTCTCTGTTCTTATTTTGTAGTCTTTTGGAATTTTTATTTTTTTTTTTCCAGTAAAATCCAGTACTTCTTTTAGAAATCAGGTCTTACCTTAACTGAAAATATTGTTCCTCCTTTGGGTGTGAAAGAATTAAATAGAGCCAGCAAATCCTTAGCCTTCAATCTATCCCAATCCATATTACAAACTGCCAATCTACTTGTAATCTGAATAGAGAGAGGAAAAAAGAAAAAAAAAAGAAGGACATAAAAGTTCATAGGTTTAATTCCTGACTGCTACGGGGAATATGCAATTCCCTTGCAACTATCCTTGGCAAAAATCAAAGTCATCAACAAACTCTGCTGAAAAAATAAAAGAAGCATTTTCCTCAAGACTTTGTTCCACTTAAGGTCAGAAGCAGCAATCACCAGAGCAGATAAAAAGGACATAAATAGTGAAGCACCACAGAGTGGACTGCACCAGTCACAGATTTGTGCAAGTACTGTGATTTCTTGTTTACTAGTTGTGCTCAGTTTTGAAGTCCTAATTCACTGTCTAATGATTTCTTAAAGTACAAGTTAAAAAATTAAACTAAAAAAGTGAAAAGATCATTAATGAACAAAAGCAGCGCTATTTAAATTCTGCTTGTTCTTTCACTTACGGACAGCTTATCTATCTACAGGTAAGCGTCTACTTAAGAGGGAAAAGGAGACACTAGTGAAAACTGCAAGCCTCATTCTCTGCCAATTTCATCATCATGTGCACTCTCGAATCAAAAGGCTGAAAAACCTTTATGGAAAACACTTCCAAAAAACATTTCATAGATGAAGGTCTGTAATGAACTCACAACAGCGTACATTTCCGAGTTTGTCATGTAGCAACTTTTCACATGCAGAAGTATTGTTACCTCATCTCCACGAGGGGCATCTTTATCCAGCTCGCGCCATGAATGCTCTATCTCTGGCTCCTTTGGAAATAGTTCATTTAAATCCTCATCATCATCTGAGCTCGTTTCAACGTTCCCAATGCCTCTAGCTAGATCGGGCCCACTATCGCTTTCTTCATCATCTTCTGAATCACTCTCATCTTCGCCTGTTTCCCCGTCATCTTCTGGCTCCTCTTCCTCGCCTGTTTCCCCATCATCTTCTGGCTCCTCTTCTTCCAATTCTGCACACTCAGAATCATCACTTGCAGAAATTTCTTCCTCTAATTGGCTTTTACTGATGTCATGTTGATCACAGGTGTCTGCATATACAGTCAGCGAAAGACAAACATCAGGTATCTATTTTTATGTTATAATTACATATGATCCTTCACAAATATGAAAAAACCCTCAGATTTACAGAACATCTGAAACAAAGAACGATGCAGGAACAAATTACATGAGGAAAGTGCAAAAAACATAAATCATCAGTATTGGGTTGTCTAATCTATTGCTCTTTAGGCCCAATTGTATTATCAACCTCAAACTCTGAGAACACGTTATTTTGTTATTCTATTTATATGTTTAGAATCAACAGGCAGAAATCAGATTTCAGTAATGTGGACTATAAGCATGCATAAGCACTATAAAGAAAATTTTTCTTCAAGTCACCTGTTCCCTCTAATGCCCTCATATTAATGGCTTGGCGCTGCCACCCTTACACTTTCAGTCAACAAATGCTGAAGCCTTCATGGTATCAGACCTTATATTTGATATTCAGTTTGATAAATAATGCATACGCTACCATACGTTTTACTTTTCTAACCACCCTACTAACAATTTCAGCTCCAACAATTAAAAGGACATGGATGCTCACAATCCTACTGAAGAATCAGCCCTGATTCCGTAAGAGCTGACCAACTCCAATTCTTCAGCAATGCTGAATCTGAGTCAGTCAGCTATTTTATGACCGATCTTGTGAAAGATTTTCCATGAATTAAATAAAAGCAACAACATCCAAGTAAACACACCAAGTGCTAGCTGTTATTTCAACAACTAACCTGATTCTTTTATTTTTCCTCCTGTGGAGCCATCCCTCCCGGGAGCTTTAGCTGATTTAGTACCACTTGGTTGTGAAGACTTTTGCTTGTTTTGAATTAAAATTGATCTTCCTCCTGATGCATCTTCTTGCTTGTTATTCTCTTTGTGTAAAAGGCCCTTGTTTCTCTGAGAGCGATCAATTTCCGTTGCAGTTTTCTTAGAGGCCTCTTTCAAGTTGAATTTAGATGTAGCTTTTTGTCCTTCATTTTTAAGGTCATCTAGTTTTGTCACCACTTCACATGTTTGGTCCACCTCTTGTTTGTTTATTTTGCTCTTGTCCCTAGGGACACCATCAGAAAGCAGTTTTGCAGAATCTGCTTGTCCTTTAGGTTTACCTTTTTTTTTCTTTTTTTTCTTTTCAGTATGCTCTTTACTATCACTTTCTGAAAGATCAGAGTCAGATTCTGACAGGGCATAAAATTTCCTGAGGTTCTCTGTAGAAGTATAGTTAACAGGGCGACCTCTTTTATCCACTGTATATTTCAGCTTAAACTTCTTGTCATGAAACATAGCTCGGAATCGTTTGTCAATCTTGACTTTACGTTCTTTTTCCGGCATCTCCCAAAATCTGGGATCCCTCGTAATGCGGCTAAACCGCCCATCGCTCAGTATTTCCTCTTGAGATGACATTTTTGATGCTGTTGAAGACTTGGCCATCTACAATATGGAAAAAGAACCAAAAAAACCCAGACTTCTGATTAAAAATCAACTGATTAACATAGACTGAGACAAATAATTGAGAAAAATTAAAGAATTACACAAAGCTAGATTTCTGACTTACACCTAAAAAGTTCTTTCCAAAAGCACATATGGCAATTTGAATGAGCTACAAATAATCCTATAGCTATCCCAGTCTTAACTATACATCTTAGCTTCCTACGATAAGCATATACAGCTATAAAGACCACACCGGCTGCAGATACCGCCTTCAATGATCACATATCAATCCCGAGCAGAACTTTGAAGAGTTTCACCATCAGCCAGACCTCAGACCCGCACTTCCCACAGGACTAGGGTATTTCACGTTTTAAAGCACCGCTTAGGAAGGAATTCAGCAAGGCCGCGAGCGTTCCGGCCGGCTCAGGCCAGCACTACCGGCAGCTCCGCCACAGGCGGAGGCCAAGCGCGGCCCAGCCGCACCACAGCCTTCCCCGCTCCCGGAGGCGGACAAGGCCCTAGCGAGGAGCCCCGCCCGCAATACCCAGCCGCGCCGAGCCCACCGACCGTTAATGGCGACCACCTCCTCCCCACCGCCCGGCTGCGCTCCCTCACGCGGAGGCCCCACAACCCACTTCCGGCGGCGCGACGGCGGCCGCGGCAGGACAAACCGCTCCTGGCCAATTAGACGGTGCGGTCGGCGGAAGGTCGGGGGACTTCCCGCGCGTGCGCCGGGCGCGCGCCTGAGGCGATGGCGGCGGCCGTTGGGGCGGGAGCCCTGAGGGGACCTGTCCGCTCCCTCCTGTGGGCGGGCTGGGGCGGGGGGTGTCGTCGGTTATGGGCCCCCTCAGGACGATCCCCAGCGGCCGACGCTTCGTCGGGCTCGGGTGCGCTGAGCCCCTTCGACCGGCGGCTGAAGCGGAAACAGAAGAACTGGGCAGCGCTGCAGGCCGAGCCCGCCAAGTGCGACTACCTGCGGGAGGAGGTGGGGGCGGTGGCTGGCGGCCCGGGGTGGGCCCCCTTGGCGAGGAGACTGTGGGGGAACCGCCGGCAGGGGAGGGGAGTGATGGCGATGCCCCGCGGCGCTGACCGGCGGGCTTTTCCCCTAGGTCGGCAGCAGGATGGCGGACAGGGTGTTTGACATCCCCAGGTAAGCCTCGCCGCGAGGGGGAGCGGGGCACCGCTCCCTATCCCACACGCTTCTCAGCGGCTTGCAGGGTCATGGGCAGGGGAGGCGACCCTCGGGAGGAAACGCTGGTTTGCGAGCGCCTTTCTCTGCGCTTTCCACTAGCGGTGACCACAGAAGGATGCTCGATGTGTTTAGTTCGAAAAGACTTTTAGAAACGAGCAGACAAAACTTAACGTCATCTAAACCTTAAAGCAGCTTAAGTCTTAATTATGTTTTATGTTGCTAAACTTACCCTTTAGAACGTTTCCTATTGCTTTGGATGTTGGCTCTGGAAGAGGTTACATAGCTCAACATTTAACCAAGGTACTGGCTCTTTATAGTTAAAAGTGTTTAAAATAAGCATGTATTTATTCCTGTGTTTTCAAATAGGGCTCTATTATAACTTAAAACAGTCCTCTGAATCTTAGTGAGGTGAATCTCTTTTCCTAAAATCTGTAGCCACAGCCCAAAGACATGTGTTGTGCAGGCTGTTACTCCATGTTGTCCCTGAAGACTAGACACATAGTAGCGCAAGGGAGGCTATCTGTTATGTTGCAGTTAACCTTCAGTCTTGAGTAGGGAGATGCATCTTTTTTGATCAGCCTTTGTTGGATGCACTTAGTTGTTAAAGACCAGTATCTTTATGGAGACTTCTAAACAGTGAACAATCTACCCTTCGTAAACCATGCCGTAAATAAAGGTACTTCATTGGCTATTAATCCATGGTTTATAAGCTGACTGAATTTATACCTAAAAATGCAGAATGTGTTTTTTGTTAGTGTTCCTACCTCAGCTGTTCTCCCTGGGAGCAATTACCAAGTATTATGCTGGGGGTAAAATGCTTTCTGCTTTATGTAAAGTTTTATCAAGTGTTAAGGAGATTGCGTCCAACTTAATATAAATGTGTGTAAGCATTCCAAAAAATGACTTAATGTTAACTTATAAAACAACTTAAATATTTGATAGACTTTTAAAATTTTATTTCAGGAAACAGTTGAAAAACTTATTCAAGTTGATATTGCAGAGAATGCTTTAGTAAGTAGCTTTCTGCATGCTAATGTGCTTCAATTCCATAATTGGAATTCCAGAGGAAGGCAACATTTCTGATGTTATTTTTCTTCTGACCCAACATTAGAAAAATACTGTAGAATCTGAAATCCCTACATTCAATGTCGTAGCTGATGAGGAATTCCTTCCTTTCAAAGAAGATACATTTGATCTTGTTCTTAGCAGCTTAAGGTATGCATTAATTGTTTACTTACTTTTTATTTTTTCGTTAAAAATGTTAAATAATGTTACTTGAGAGTAACTTTAAGGAGAAAAAAGAGAGAAAGATAAATAATCCATTAAACAGCAGTAAGTCATGTACTTGCTTATTTAGTATGAGTATACGCGGGGAAAAACTGCTGTTCTGATGGTTCTTATGTTTTGTTTGTTTTTCTTCAAAACACATGTAGCTTCTCTCTTTCCTGCAGTTTGACTAACTAGTTTCCAGGACTTGCATCTTCTCAGCTTCAAAAAAAACCCCACCAAACTCAAAAACCTATTTATATAAACTCTAATTTTTATTTGGTATCACTTTTAGGCAAGCACTTCAGGACTCTCGCAGCTTGAGAAATTAGTTTTTTGCTTTGGCTTCTGAAACATACTTGGATGATGTAACAGTTATTTGCATTCCCTAAATTTTACCTAATGTGCAATTATAAAATGTGCACTTCTGTTATTTCAGTTTACATTGGGTGAATGACCTTCCTAGAGCTTTTAGAGAGGTAAGAAACCGTTTTTTAATACTAAAAGTCAACACTTGCCATTACTTGTATTGAGAGTGCTCTACATTTCCAGGTCTTCTTTAAATAGGAGGCACAGAACTTGCTCATGTTGCACACAAGTATTTTTGGAAGTTCGAGGAGCATCAGTTGATATTTCTACTAATTTACTGTCTCAAATAAATTTGGAATAAATGACTGTGAAACATGTTTGTATAATATTTTATAGTCTCAACAGCTGAGATCAAGGTAATTAATGTAAACTGAGGCAATGGTATTGATTTTTATTGTGTGTTAGCTCTTCCTGCTTCTAGTACAAGAATTTTCTAAATCTCCAGAACTGGTTTATGGAACATGCGTTATTTTTGTGTCTCGGCTATTTATTTTGAAATGCAACTTTAATCAGGTAAAGGCTTTGTGGTTTTTGAAATGAAGCAAATGCTTGTTGAGGACAGAAAACTGAAACTGTTACTGGAAAAATCTGATTTTGGATTATTTCAGGCTCTTCCTGCAGGTGAAAACTTTCTTCAAATCAGCTAACTTTGGAGCAAGAGCAAGGGATATTTTAACCAGTTTGCTGTTTTTTCATTTACTTCGAATTGGTCAGTCATTACAGTGCAATTCTATCACCTTTTGGTATGAATAGGAGTATGCTGCTGTTATGGAAATAATAATAGAAATCAGAATGGCTTCAGTGCTTAAAAAAAAATCTTGGAAAGAAATATATCATTTTCACTAGAATTTAAGTGGTTTATGGAGTGTCAAATATTTTTACTGCCACAGTAAAAATAACCGAGGCATTATAATGACCCACAAAGGGGAGGGGACTGGGGTTCTTGGCCAGCTTTCATTGTGAATGTTCATTTCCTACTTTGGGACCACTGGCTTTAACGGAACTGCCTTCAACTGCTTAAATTTCAATTAAAGGCTTCTTTATTAGCATAGAAAAGGTAGCTTGATTAATAATTTAAAAACACTTTAAAAGAATTTTGTTTCAAATCAGTAAGGTAAGCAGTTTGAAGCTTTTGCTGTCTTATTAGCCTGATCACGGAATATGACTCTTCTGGGTATCTAAACCAGAAATCATTGCCAATTTTTAAGGAAAAAAGAAAGCCTGCGTTTATTGGCCTCCTCAGTAGGAAGGAGGCTAGGACTTACTAGACAAGCAAGCAGTTTGTCAGCCTTGGTCTTTGAGTCATGATATCACTCTTCTGTCTAGTAAAAAATAAGTGGGGGTAGGCCTAATAAGAATTGCATTACTCTATTGTGCGTTAAGAAGTGCAAAGATCACTACTGGAAACAAAGGCTTCCATTTCTCTTAAATCAAGCCATTAAAAAGTATTTTTGCTGAGAAAAATACTGAGAAAGTAAAAGTAAGCAGAAGCTATCTTAATCTACCTTATTTTCGTCAGTAAAGTAATTGAGGATATTGTTTTAGGAGTATCCCATTGAAAATAGTTTTACCCAAAATTCCACAGTGTACGTTGTGTTTCTTGACTGTAAGTGTAATTTCTGGGGATTCACACTTTCTTCAGAACAAATAGTCTCTTTTCAAACAGATTATTTATCTTGCAGTGTTATGAAAAGCTGTGGCGCAGCTTGCCTTGTGGAATACAGTCAATATTAAAAATCTGCTACAACTATTATAATGATTGCTTTGCATTAAAAAAAAAAAAGTCTTAAGAACTTCTTAGTTACATAGGCTTAATAACAAAAAACTTTACTTTTTTTTTTCTGTGTTGTAGATTCACCGAGTTCTTAAACCAGATGGAGTATTCATTGGTGCAATGTTTGGGGGAGACACTCTGTATGAGCTTCGCTGCTCTTTGCAGCTAGCAGAATTGGAGAGAGAAGGGGGATTTTCTCCTCATGTATCACCATTCACTGCTGTCTCTGATTTGGGACATCTGCTGTCGAGAGCTGGCTTTAACACCCTGACTGTGGTAATTAGAAATAAGAGAACAATCAGATAGAACAATCCAGCACATCAGAGCTGCTGGTATATAAAAAAATACTATTTATGAATGCATTAGTAATGTAGTGCTTCCTTCTACATGTCATGCGCCTTGCTGAGTAAGTTTCTGAAAGAGCATGGACTGCCTCTGTTCTTGGCTTTACTGTGATTAATGAAACCAACTGAAGTGTGTCTTTGGCTACTGGCCCGGTAGAATTTGGACGGTCTTCTTAGTGAAATGTCAGAGAATGTTAGACCTGCTTGAAAAAACTTTAGACACTCTTGCTGTTTCTTCTAAACAAAGAAGAAAATAATGGCATTTCAATTAAAATTTGATTGCATTTGAGCTACTAAACAAAACTTGTAAGAAGTGTTAAGACAGTATATTCTTCTGAGAAATACGCAGTTTGAACAGAAGTGGCAGATGAATTGTCTGTTAGCAGCTCTGGAGGCTAGCGTGATGTTACTGTTTTAGCTCGATATGCTCTAAATATAAGCTTCTTAATTCTTTTAGGATACCGATGAAATTCAGGTCAACTACCCAGGGTTGTTTGAGGTTATGGAAGACTTGCAAGGCAAGTATGTACTTTGTGGAAACATTTTGTATATCAGTGGTGCAGGCACAGAAGAGTTTCACTGTGTGTTTCTTAACTCCGAATCATAGAATAGCTAGGGTTGGAAGGGACCTTTAAAGGTCATCTAGTCCAACCCCCCTGCAGTAAGCAGGGACATCTTCAACTCCATCAGGTTGCTCAGAGCCCCATCCAACCTGACCTTGAATGTTTCCGGGGGTGGGACATTTACCACCTCTCTGGGCGACCTGGGCCAGTGTTTCACCACCTTCATTGTAAAAAATTTCTTCCTGAAATATAAATAAATAAAGCTTATTGTAACAGTGGAAGGATTATGTTTTTCCTGATCTCTAGTGATTCAGGAGATCATACCTGTCAGCAGATTTGTGTTGAGAAGCAGAAGTCAAAGATTTGCTACTTTCTGGCCTGCTATGAATTTTCTGCTTCCCATGTATTCCTATTTTTTGTGAGCCTGTTCAGTGTAAACCTCTGAAAAGCCCTGAAAGGGAGACAGAAGCATATATCCCACATACTAACTTTTTCCTGTGAGCCTTCCTAAGTATCAAGACATTGAGGAAACTGATTTGGAATGAGAATAAATAGACCCTCAAATTGAAGTCTGCTGAGGAATGCAAAAAACAATTGAGATACTTAACAATTGATTTAGTATTCTGATTGCATTTGTCATGGATTGTAAAGTAGTTATTTGTGTGCAGTCAGTTGTTACTTACAGAGCAATTCAGGGCATCTTCTTACTCTGGATCAGCTGCTGAATGAAAATACAACTTTCATTCTCTGCAGAAAGTGATTAAAGATATTAGAATTGTGGTTATTTTATTTCTTATTAAAAATCTCTTGGGATAGTGATTTTGATGCTTATCTGGTTACAAAACCCAAACATATGAGTGGTGTGTCTGAATAAACAATGTACTCGTGCTTAAAATAAATTATACTAGAAAACCTGTATGTTTGAAGACTCGGGCTGAAGAAGTAATAAGTTGAAATCATTCCTAGCGATACAAACTGTAAATTGCAAAGCAGTTGCGTTAAAAGGCTTAGACTCTTCTAGGTAAGAAATTCACCTCATTATTTGTGGTATGTTGTCCTCTCTTACAGTGAGATTCAGAAGATTCTATACTTACTCTGGTTTAAGAAAAATCTGTCATTAGTGCATGACACTTAACTCATGGCGTATGCTATATCTTCTTTTTCTTAAAGCTAAAACATATTTTTAGGTATGGGGGAGAGTAATTGCTCTTGGAATAGAAAACCTCTACTACACAGGGAGACAATGTTGGCAGCTGCTGCAATATACCAAGGTAAGTATTTGAGGTGTAATGAGTTAATCTGAAATGACTTTAAGGAACTGTTTTCTATGTCTTTTTCTCTGATGTCTGTGTAAAAAAAAAAAAAAAAAAAAAAAAAAAAAAAAAAAAGGAATAAACCAAAATGCCATTATTGTGCAGATATTTTTAACCTTAATTTATAATGATAGGGTTTGAACTATTTTGATGCACCGGTATGAGATATTTTTATTGTCCCAAATCTTTCACCAAGAGTCGTTATGATGAATATGTCATACTTAGCTGTAATGTTCTGAGCACTAAGTATTTCTTAGAACTGATGTTCTATGTACCTCTTGCTTTTTTTCTCCTCTCTCTTCCTGCCCTGCCAGAAATGTACGGAAATAGCGATGGCTCAGTACCTGCCACGTTTCAGATCTACTACATGATTGGATGGAAATTCCATGAATCACAGGTAATGTGAAGCTGAACTATTTTCTGTTTGAAGGTACTTTTAAAATTACTGATGTTTTTAAAAGCTTTTTACAAAATATTTTAAGTTAAAATTAGCCCTATTTTTTTTCTCTTTGTTTTCTCTTAGGCAAGACCAGCCCAGAGAGGTTCTGCAACAGTTTCACTTGGAGATCTGGCAAAAATAGATGGACTTCTTTCAAGAGGAAAAAAATAGTTCTTCAGAAATAATAGTTGTCTTGAAGCTGCCATAAAGCTTCTCATTGCAGATAGTCTTCACTTGCCCTTATTTTGTGATGACATTCTGAAGTGGTGATAATCTTCATGCAAGAGGATTTTGTTTTCTTTTTTACTGCCTGTGCTATATCAGCTGTGTAAAATGCTGGGGTTTTTTTGTTTCTAGAGAAATATGTCAGCAGTATTCTAAGTGAATATATGCTTTCCCAACTTTTGATTAAATTGCTATTCTCAAATGTAATGCCTCTTCCAGTATTTCAGTATCACAGACCGCTCCAGGTATGATTTGCAGGTGTTGAGTGTGTATATCACCCTGCGTTGCTTTTGAATTATTCCTTAAGGGTGGTAGATCGTAGTAAAGAATAGTACTTGGTGGCAAGTGTGTTATAAGACATACTGTAAGAGAAAATATCAGCAAATACACAGATCTAACTTAGTATGTTTTTGTGGGTTGCAATGTTGGCTGCTTTGTTGTAGCTTTAACAGAATGTACGTATCGTGATTTGACTTAATTTACTGAAAGAAGCAGCAAGCAGAAGAATCACCTAGTACTTGGGTGGATACGTTTCAAATTAACTAGTTAGCTTAGAATTGGCATTCTTTGGAGTTGCTACTCTTTTGGAGTTCCAAAAGAGTTCCAAGGCATTTTTTAACCTGTTTTTTTTAATAGCATTTAAAACATCAAAACTATTAAAATAACACTCGTGCGTTACTTTCTATGTTTCTACCATCAGAGTCTGAAAAGCATGAAGTATACTTTTTTTTCTCCTTAGCTGTGCCATGGAGCTATGACTTTTCCTGTATCTAACTGCATTACCAGAAATTGATAGTAGTTACAAATATGGCCCATTAACCTGAGGTGTTTAGAAAAAATAATCTACCCAGTGATTTCTCTTGATAGAGAACAGTAGAGAGGAAAAGCATGAAGAATATATAGTCAGGTTTACTGCTCAATCAGTTTTGTCATTGTACCTAGGTGTTTTATCAATGCTGGTGAAAGGAAAGCTTCTTTAGGCTTGTTGTAAGAAGATTATCCAGCAGGTGGAGTTTGACAGAATGGTGAGGCACAGACCAAATAGGCAAGGTAGGAAGAAGCCTTTGTATTCTGTCAGGGATTATTGAATTATGATTCTAAAATAAATACAGATATTAAGGTTACCTCCTAGTGCTTAACCAATACTCAATTTTCAACATAACAGAAATGCTGTGTAAAAAGAAACTATTCATCCAGTATTCAGCTGACTAGAAGATCAATTTAAGGGTCTAATTTTGGGGTTTATTGAGTTTACCAGGCTTTGATTTAAATAAGAAATGGGCAGAGGATGTACAAAACATCCTGATAAGGGGGGAAGGAATCTTCTGTCCTGCATTTGCTTACACGCCTAATGTATTATTAATTCAAGGAAAATTAGTTCATCTTTCATTTTCCTTGGAAAAGAAGAGGAACCCTCCTGGAAAAAGGGGGAGAGGCTATAAGTGGCCTGAAAACCTTTATAACCCTTGACATTAAATTTAAAAGAAGAGCTTGTCTCTCTGAAGGCCTTCAATTTCTTCATAGTACATCAGTGGACTTAATGCAAGGCGCTGCATGTCTTTACAAGTCTTCTCCACCTTTGATAAAATTTACTTATTTAAAGGGGAAACCCTCTCCTTTCCCAAATGTAGGTTTCTATGAAGTTATGTGTCAAATGAGTGTGTAACAATGCATTTTTGCTTTAGTAGGTTGGTTTCCAGTTACTTGAGCTGGTCGTTGTGACTCAGATGTGTTAAGGGAATGAGGAGGTGGAATGTGCTGGGTAAATGTTAATTGGAGAGGTGCTCCTACTGTGCTTGTTTCAAGCACTCAAGTTACGGAGAAAAGGATGAATTTTCAGTTCTTTGATTCCCTATTCCACGGATGGAGTATGTAAACAGTGAAGTAGGTAAGGATTTTGCTGTTAATGGGGGAAGGTACCTTCTGGACAGGGAGAAATGGAAGACTAGTTTTCTTCCTAGCACTTGGAAGAAAAAAAAGTATAGATTTTCAGTTAACTTGGAAAAGGGCTGGGGAGTAACAGAAATGGGGAGTAAATATGGCATTGGAGCAGTGTTGGTTGGAATTAGGGGGCATGCAACTGATGGGAAAAGGATTCATTTCCCTCGCTGACTACATTTGAGTAACTGCCTTTTCTGTGTGTTTGTAACTGCATTTTTTTTCTGTAGTATTTGTTCTTGGAATTCTAGGTCACTCTGGTTTCCTCTAGCCACTTTCTTTGTATCGCACTTGTATGAATAGATTTGAAAAAAGTTAGTTTACTATGAACAGATGTTTCTGTCACATAAGACCGTGTTATATATTTTGCTTGTCTTTTTAGCATTAAGTGTTCATGGCTTTCTGAAATTGTAACGAAGAATGTGGTTGCCAGTTGCTAGTTTAGAACTCTTAAGTGCATGTTAAAAATCAGCTTTTGCAGGGTAAGTGACTTTTTAAAAGTAGTTGCTAAGGTGACATAATGTCTCTTGTAAGCTTAGTTTTAAAAATCCTGATGCATAATACGGAATGCTTTAATCTTGAATACAGAAGAAAGAGAATTCTGGGAGATAATTATTTTGACTAATCAGAAGTCAGGAGCCCATAAATAACAAAACCCCAAATTTTAGAAGCAGCTTATGTGTACTTGATGAACATCAGTATTTTTGAGCCTTCAAAAGGTTCTGAGGGTCCGAGTGACGAATCAATGAGTGTGCTTGTTCAGTGTGTTTGATTATAAGATCTGTCAATGTAGAGTTTTATGCAAAGAGTTTTTACTTAGGATATAGGGATAATAATGAGGCCCTACATTTTGGAACCCAAGCATTAGATTTTGCAGTTTCTATACTTTCAAAAGACTGAGAATTTATGAAGTTAAAATGGGGAAAGGATTCTTGATTACCTCTAATGTATAAAAATGTCATCAGCGGAAGTTCAGAAGTGAACCATACAAAATTAAATGTAAAGTGTGTTGTTTTACTCTGCTTAAGGAAGATAAATATGAATGACACTTTTCTCAGTGTTGTCTTCAAGTGAACTAAAACTAAAATTTGTCAGTTGCAGGGGAGAGAAACACACCAGTCTTTCATATGGTGTTTATTTGGAATTTCATGATGCAAAGATCTGATCTAGTCAGTTAAATTCACTAGACATCTTGTTCAAGAGGCCACATAAGGAAAGCTAGGATATGTGTTAAACCTTTTAAATTTTCATTTGTCTAACCCAAGACCTTAATATCCGCTTTTGAAAGATGATCTGTTTTGAAGCCATTATTTTGGGGGAGTACGGATATTGTAGTAGTTTGATTGGAATCAGTCTGAGTACTGAAGCAAATGTGACCTGTATAGCTGGTTGGTTGATTTCCTGAATGTCTTACGTACTCTCAGGTGAAGGAAAAGGAAAAAGAGAATTAAAAAAAGAAAAACCTGAGACAGTTAAGTTTTAGCTGAAGGCTGCATATCAGTATGAAATAGAAAACACTGAAGAGAGTGGATGTGCTTGTTGTAGGGGAAAACAACTCTTGGCTTAAATCAAGTTAGAATTAGAGTGGTTTGTTGACTCGTTAATAGCTTGTAATTAACTGTTATCCATGAACTATACATGCAGGATTAATAGCAGCAATATAACAGATAAATGACTGTCCTAGACCCTTGCAAAACCTTAGTAAACACCTTCAGACATCTAAATGCTCTTCTGCATCAATTTCCCGACAAGTTTGCGGTTACGTGCTCACCTCTATCCTTTAACAGGTGGTTTGGGTTATAAGAGCCCACCCTTTGAGGAGTACATTACCCTATTTACGTGTGTCTCCTTTGGAGACATGGGTGCTGTAGCTGCATGCATACCTGTGCTGTTCCCTATGCTCCACTAATCCACCCGCCTGCTGGGATAGCACCCCACAAGGTGCTGTGCAGACACCCCAGGAGTGGTCACTGCTGCTTGTCCCCTGTACTGTCAGCCCGCTGGCCAGAATACAGGCTGCTGCTGGGGAGGGTACTCCCTCAGGCCTCAGCAGCTGGAGATGCCAGGAGGGCATCTTTTCGGTGTCAGACCAGGTTTTGACAGCTTCTCTCTTCTCACTCTTAGGAATTTTAGTGCTTTTTATACTTGATCTTAAGCTGACTCTTTCCCTCCCCTGCCCTGCCTGCTGCCCCCCTGCCCCCGCCAAGGTCTCTTGGTAGTTGCCTGGTTAGTGTTCAATGCGGCTGATGGTTGTCTTCACTTACAGCCTTACCAGATTTTGAGCCAACACCTTCTCAGTTTTGTATATTCTGTTCAGACACATTGCACTTGTATTTCTATCTTAGCAGCTGATGTTGTCCACACTCTTTTGCCAAGAGGTGGCTATGTAGATGTCCCCCATGATTTGGAGCTGTGTCTTGGGGTACAAGGTACATTCATAAAGTAAAAGTCCTTTTCAGAAAAAATGTTTCTGTTTGAAACCTTACGTTGAAGCAGTGATGATGAATAGTGGGGAATCTTATTTGGCCTCAAAGTGTTCATGATAGGCTTAAATGTATCACAATATAGCAGTTTTCTAATGATAATGCGTAAAATAAGGAGGTTTCATTTTTACCGCGCTGATGAATCCCAATTCATGCATTTGGTTTTCTGCATTCTGTAGGGATTCCTTACAGTTTGCACAAGTAGAAGTGCAACTTGAAGTTGGGATCTGCACGTTTTGTGTGACTTTTGATCGTTGACTTATTCTTTTAATATTGCACCTGGAGTGTGTGTGAGTACACTAAGAAAATAAAGAATAAAACTACCCTTATGAACAAATTTATTTACCTTGGAGATTTCTATAGTTTTGATCAAATATAATCTTTGGTTTCGTGGATGACAAAAATACAGGGACAGAAACGTGTTGGATGCATTTTTGTTTTATATAATACCACCTTTTTAGCTAAATGAACACCCTAAGAAAAGTTACTATTCTACTTAGTGTATGCAGTAATTTAAATGATTTGAAGCTCTAATCTTAAACTTCTTACTTCTAAGGTGAAGTGAATTATTCTGTGGAAATACTATCCAAAATGAACAATTTACTAAGGAAATCTGATGGGTAACACCCGTCTTTACACCTATCTTTTCAGATTCTGCTTTTGGGTACTGCTGAATAACTCACTCCACTTAACTGTACTGTAAATATTATTTGTTTTCTAGCAGTTAACCATCTTGAAAACACATCAACACGACTTCGTAAGTATAGCACTTGAGATGAATTTACAAATGAATCTTGGCATAAGACAAATGTATTTTAACACTACAGTTTGTGTGCCTGCTCCCTGCATATTTATTTTCAACTTCCAGTTGATTAGCTGCTTTGTCTTGTGTACAGAAATGGCCTGTTTAATGCGGTGGGAAGTCGAGTAGAAGCCAGCGTTTGTTAATGGATGCTTAGAACAGGCGCAGGCAGGCATTTTAAATTATTCTAACTAAGCAGTAATTCTAATTCATTTCTAAAGATAGAAGTATAACAACCCAATTACCTAGTTTCCTCACAGACTGTAATGAGTACAGTTAGCATAAAATTGGTCTATAAATTTAATGGGCAATTTCTTGTTATGTGGACATTGAAAACACTAGCAAAAATGTGGCAAGCCATGTTAGAGTCTATATAGTAACTCGCTCCCATTGGATGCTTCCTTGACAAATGCATTACTGTAAAATATTGATCAAATCTGTTCAGTACAAGGAGTTTTTAAAATACTGGCTCAAACAGGGATGGCAGTAGAGTTGAAAGTTCCTTCAAGAAAAAAACTTCCTTTTTTAATCTGGGTTAGCAGTAGGGTTTTCTCCTTTTTTAACATGGTGTTATGACCATATATTCAAACTTGTAATATATGTCAGGATGTGGCTAGTATCGGGCCAGTTCTGTATGTGCAGCCTCATAAGAACAGTTGGATCAGTTCTTCTAAATGTAGAATATACACATAGATGGTAAAGATAAAAAAATACATGTTAATACTCTACTGAAAGGGGAAGGTGTGCTGGAGTCCTGCTGCTGATTTTTAAACCAGGATTCAGACAGCTGCTGCCCCACACAGGTGCTGGCAGTTGTGCAGTTCATTGGATGAAACCAGGTGTGGGGCACTTCAGAATTTCTAGCTGATAGAATGCAAAGGACACTTTTCCCTCCCTTCTGGAGCTTAGGTGTATGATGGGAGATTCTCTTTGTGACCATATTTTCATACAGTACAGTAAAGAAAACTGAGGAGGGCATAGCTAAGTTGCAGTGACCTGCTGAGACTAAAGTGAAAATTGTGGGCCGTAAGAAAACATACTTGGTAAAACATGAAGTTTCTTCTACTTTGCCTGTTCCCTGGAGAGTGAATAAACAAAGAAAAAAACATAAGGCTTGAAGAATAGAAGTAAGTTTTCAGAAATATTTTTTCATGATGGACTTTTGATTTCACTTCTTATATGCAAGCGGGCATTGCTGGAAAGAGGGATGAATGTAAAAGACTTTATCACTGACTTCTTGATCATGAAAATGCTTTAATTACTTCAATAGTGCATCCATTTTAAAAGTACTTTTATTACATCATTCTGTTAAGTACAATGAATAAAATCATAACTGCGACTGTGAAAGTAGCAGCAAGTTATTTCTCCTCCATTAGAACACCGACTTAGTGGCACCAGCTTTCCTAGGCATTTATGCCTTGCCATACTTTTTCCTACCTGATAATTTTGTACAGCGCACTTCCCTGCCTGCTTCGTTTCCCTTATAATGCCAACTGAGCAAATGGAATAGTGTGGCTGATCCTGGGCTGCTATTGTGGACTGGTGGGCCATGAAGTGTACTCTGTGGCTAGCAGCCTGCCAAACAAAACAGGCAGTGTGTTCAATTTACTGGTTCGTAGGTCCATTAAGAGATGTATCTTTACATTTCTAGGGTTTAACTCAGGGCAATGTCAATTATTTTATTAAAATGTAGTATTTATGTACATTATAGAAAGCTGACCTTTCAGTTTCCTAAGTACATAATGTTGGATGTTCATCTTTGTCTCAGATTAGCAATCACGTTCCAGGTTAGACCCTGAGAATTTCAATCCTGTGGGACTTCTAGCTTTAGTTTATTCAAGAAATAGTATTTAAAAGCAGGTATTAAAATTAAAAAAAAACTGGTGTTTTTAGTTCTTGAACTCAGTGTGAACCCTTTCAGTGAGGGGAGAAAAGTATGGAGCAGTTCATTGCTGGCTTCCCTCAGAGTGAGCTGTACTCTTCTAAAATAGAAATTCTTATGCAGGAGAAGTGTACTCGGGTCTTTTGTTCAGAGAGGGTCACTGAAAAGGTAGGTCAAAGTTTTAAATAAATCTCTTTAGAGAGCATATCACATCCACTAAATCAGTGCATCTCTCTTCACTAGTAGCTAAAGAGTAAAGATCTTAATGAAGTGGAAATTAAAACGTGTATTCCTCTTGTAAAATGCTTTGGGACTGACAACATATAAGTAGGTGTAAGCACAAAACAAAGCCCTTTTGCCCACGAAGTTTCAGATGTAAAAAATGGACACATGGGTACGTTTGGAACCTGGCTGCAGGGCCAGGTAAGTAAAGCAACATTATTGTTTGTAAGACTATTTGTGTTGCAGTCCAATACTTGATTTTTCTCTTCTGTTTTTTTTTTTTGTGTTTTTTTTAGCACAGGTTTTCATCGTCTATTGGGAGTAGAACCTGTAATACATGTAAATATCTGTTGAAATATATGTCATAGGTCTGTGCTGTGTCAGTCCTATCTTCCACTTGCCTTCTCTTACAGAACAGAGGAATTAAAACTGAAGGGGGGAAAAGTTACTAAATTCCATACACAGCTTTAAGTTGTAAGTGAAAATGAGAATGTGATGTTAAGGAGATACTGCTTGGGAAAGATGCTTCAGCGTTGCAGTGACGGGAGCATTAAAAGAGTCTACGTTCACGTAATTTAGGTCAGAGTTTTTCTGTAGTCATTCTCCCAGTTTTTGGGTTGCATGAGAGTTACAGCTCAAGATTTGCAACGTAAACCCTGGCCCGCTGCTGTACATGTATGCAGTCCTCTTCGTGACACAGGCAGCGTTCAGAATAGGGACCTACAGTGACCCCCATCAGCCGCCCATTGAAAGAAAGTGCTGCATAAATCTGTTCTTACTGTTTTCCTACTAATCATGTTTTCAGCAGTGTTTTTATGGAGCAGACTTTATGAGTGTACTTGATATAAATAAAAAAACCCACAACACTCTAATACAGAGCCATTAACTGACAATATTTTTACTAACGGTACACATTAGAAGAAAATCATTTAACAGTAATGAGGAAATTTAAAATTGGTATTCTGTGGGCCACATACAGTTTGTATTTCAGTAAACAGGCATCTCGTTTTTCTAATAATGTATTTTGCAGAAGTATAGAATGTGGTTACTCTTTTTTTTAGTGTCTATATTTGTAGTTACTGTCACTTGCTTTAAGTTGTTTTGCAGCTTGTCCAGCTCTGTGGAATACAGCTGACGGTATATTTCTGATTATATTTAACTTTTTTCCTCAAAAGGCAGAAAGGCATAATTATTTATAAAACAAAGTATGAAAATCCCTGTTCTGGTAAATCTTACTCAACAGTGCAGTACAAATTGACTACAGGAGAATGAAGTTTGTGATGGAAGATAAGTGTAATTTGAAAAGGTAGAGCTGTGGTAGATGAAGGTGTGATAACCATGAAGACTTGCCTCTTTCACCAAGAACTAGAATAGCAAAGACAAGAGAAGGAAACGAAGGAAAGAAAGATGGATCACAACTTCAGTATTGAAGTTCACATTCAAAACTAATGGCAAAGACTTAAAGGTATTACCAACTCAAGATTAAAAACAGTAAAAAGTTGTATTTCTCCTTAACCTTATTTAATAATTTAGATTTCCATATGTATTTTTCCATTTCACCTTTTCATGCCCTGCCTTTCCCTTTATGCACTGTAGGCAACTCTGCTAGTTTTTCATTTTCAAGCTGTGTTGCTTAGAGGCACTCAATCATAAATCACAATGGTGTGTGTGTTTCTTTCCATTTACTAAATGAAAGAGTGCGCATCATTTCTGGATTGGATGATAAGTTTGGTTGCCACAAATGCTTTGGCTTAAGACCTTGACATTCATTCCCTCTCCACAGGCATTTATGTCAGGAAAACTCAATTGTTTGAGCGCTCGTGGAAAGTAAATGCAAGAAGTGCCCCAGTATGACTAAAGCAAATTTGCTGAAAAATGTAAGTCTGTAGATGTCTTACAGTACTTTCTGCAACAGACAGAACTAACAGCAAACCAGGATTTCCTGAACTGGTAACACAACTGTGATCTGTGTTCGTTTTCTAATTCAAAAATGAATGGATAATGACAAGAAGAAAGATAAAACTGAAGATGTGTGGCCATAGAATTGGAATGTGATTAGACGTGGAAATAAGCCCTGTAGCTTGCTTGACCTCAGCTTTTTTTGTTACATCTGCAGAAATGAGTTGCACAGTTGCGTGTGAAATCTGACAGTAGGTCGCACAGGAGCCTGGCTAGAGCAGGTCTGGAACTTTGACCTCCAGTTTACCGAGTTATCACAATCTATGTTTTCCTTCGCTAAATGAATTTGTTACCGTTTTATAAAGCTGGCGATTATTACCACATGCTACTCTGAAAGGGAGTAAAGGGTTTAACTACAAACAGTGGAGCTGGCATTTATGGCCGTTATATAAACAGCGCCATTGTTCTAAGTGGTCCTAGATAGTTATAGGGCTGGAAGTTCCAGTTTAAGGCAGCCGGCTCCTGATGACCGTGCCTCTGCAAAGGAAGAACAGGAAGCGCAAAGAATTGGAACAATGAATCTTACTCATAGTTTTCTGTTTGCCCCTTGTTGTGCAGCCTCTGAAGTGCAAAGTTTGCGAAGTGACTTGGAAGTTTCTGCGATCTCTTTTCTTTTTTTTTTTTTTTTTTTCCCCCCAAATGGAATGAAAGCTGTCCGGAGCAGCATATTTGTTATAGTTGTGTATTCAGTTTGAAAGTAGAGGGGCTTCTGAGGGAAAGCCTTTGTCTTCACACGTGACTCAAGATAACATTTTTGCTTCCTCTTCTTGTTACCAAAAATAAAAGGTATTATTAACTAGTAATGTTTGCAGCTATGTCAGGGAAACTGTATTGCTTTCATGGGATTACACATGCGTAGCTACTTTCAACTCAGGGGTAAAAACTAAAAGTGGGTGGACTCCCACTGAATTTATCATAATTACATTCGCTCCAGAAGGCTAACTGGAGTGAGGAATGAGAAAATTCCCTTTCATTGCTGAATGGTAGGTAAGAGCCAGAATGCTATAAAAGTATCCGGAGCACAACACTGAATTCAAATTTTCTGGGTTTAACATGACTTCTCTGCCCTTGCGAATAGGTCTTGGAAATGGAGTAGTAAAAAAGTTTGAGGGGACAGATGGTTGAGACATACTAAAGATATGGCCATTTTTCCCATGTTCCCTAGAGGAAGGCAACTAGGCTAGACTTTACTTAGTTGATGATACAGAGGTTACTCTGAAACCATCTAATCCCCTTTTACCTTAATTATTTAATACTGACTCAATTGCCTCATTTCTTAGGGAAATGCTAAGTGAGAACTGTCAAAGGGAGAGGACAGTCCATGGACCATCAGACAACCAAAGAGCCAAAAGACTGACACAACTGACTTTCCTTATGACATGTATTTCAGTGTGTACCTGTCTGTTGTAGCCACTTTATCTTCCCTTTTTATTTTTTCCTTGTATGGGAGACTGTGCTTCTCTCACCCTTTTTAATCATCATAATAAATCAGCTGTAAAAATTCAAATTATCAATTATTGGTTTTGTCCTTGTTAATTTTATGTATGTTCAGCTTCACCATGGTCTCATATTATTCTTGGAAGGACCTAAACCATGTTCATTGATACGCACCAAACTGAACGTGGATTGAGTGCTGCTGTGATTAGCTGTAATATAATCTATTCTGCAAAAGTAGGAGTGATAATTGCTGATTTCAAATTTAGAAAGTATTTCTGAGAGAAAAAAAAAGTTTTAAACTCTTTTCTGCAGAACCTACCAAAGTTTTCTTCCTTTTATCTGGTGTTAAGATGAAGATACATAAGGAATTGCGCTTTCTATGATAGGAATCCTATGATTTACAATCAATAGGAGAGAGACGAAGAAAGAAAAAAAGCCTTAACCTAAAATCTATAGAGGTTATTCCAAAGAGAAGAATAGCATTAGATAAAGGTGTCAAAGTACAGCCAGAACACAGTGAAAAGGACTAAGAAACAGGGCATTTGGAGTGCAGAACCCAGATGGCACCACAGGTTAAACTAAAGCTGGAGATGTCAGTTTAGGTAGGAGTCGGAGAGTTCTGCAGCTGAAAATGAAAAGCCTGAATGTGATGTGGAAGATAAAGGAATGACAAAACCAGGTGCCGAGGGCGGGGGTGGTTAGCTGCTGTGTTCCCAATAAACCAAAGAACGCAGGGTGACAAGCAGGAAAAGGGGTAATGTCAAAAGTATCTACTATGGTTTCAGGATCAGAGAGAGAGGAAAATAGATTGAAAGAACAACGTGAAAGGAAAGCAGATAGGATTTAGCAGTAGCTTAGCTAAAGGAGAAATAGGTTTGAGTGTTCTGGTGATGGAAGAAATGAAAAAGTTTGAGAGAAGGGAGAGAGATCTAACAAACTTGAAACACCTTTTTTATTGTTAGTTAGCTGGAGGAGACAAGGCACACTGTCCATTCTACTGCTAAAAATGGGAGCTGGGAGTACAGCCAGCAGAGATTTAGATCACTCAAAGGCAAAAATGACTTTTGGAAATTCTGAGGCTAGGTGATGTCACTTAGGTGAAGGAGACAAAGTGAACTCCCCTTCAGGCTGCAGGAAAAGGAAATCTGTCTTTTATCAGCTTATTCAATGAGATTAAGTTGTAGGAGGAGGAGTTATTGCTTCTCCTTTCTTCTTTGACGTTATAGAGATTGATAGGTGCAATCATCGAAAAGATTAAAAAAAATATATTATGAAGATAAGATTTGGACTTTGTCAGTGTCTTCCTGGTTGCTTGGATAAGTGAAATTTCAGTGAAGGGAAAAGTATGCTGTAGATTCAAAATGTTTAAAACTTAGTGGAGCAACAGGAATAACTTTGCTATACAAAACACTGAGTTCTGGAGAGAGGTTCACTGGAACAGGCTCGGTAGTGAAGATGAGAGACTGAAAATGAGAGAAGAGTCAATGCGGAGAGTGGTGTAGGGTGACTACTATATGTGAAACTCAGGGTAAGCTCAGTATTTCTCAGCGCTGTGAACAAAGTTGAGTTTAGTGCCCGAGAGGTGAGGGGAAAGTAAATTTCCTCTCCCACAGAGGATGAAAAGTGACTCCTGTGGCTGCTTCTGCCTGCCTGAGAGAGAGTAAGTCGGCAGCCGTTGTAGACACAAAGTCAGAGAGAGTGCCATGGCAGCTGCTATGAGACCTAGCAAGTCTGTCTCTTTTTGCCTTCTGGTGTTATGCTTTTTCCATCCCATTGGTCTGAAAGATTATTTTCTTTCCTCTCTCCCCCCAGCCCCGGTAATTGCTTGCTTTGCTAATAAGTGAATAAAAATGAGGAAAGATGTTATACAAATTGCTAGACAAAGGTAAGAACGCACACAGGGATGAAACTTGAGAAGTCATCAACAACAATGTTGGCTGTTTTTAATGGACAGGTGAGAAGGCGTGTTTATATTTTTGGAGTAAATATGTTACTACCTAGAAGAAAAAGTTAAGTCCGGCAGTAAGAGTTGTTATTATGGATTGCTTTTAAGGATACAGGTGAGAAAGTACTTAAGGATATCTGTTTGCTTCATGTTGGCAGCGTCACGTGATACGTTAGTTTTTGAAGGCTCCACTGGAGTCCTGTTTGCTGGAAAATATCTTAAAGTTTTTCATGTTGATTGGTATTTTTTTGTGCCTAGGGTCTTGACTGCTTCAGGGGTGTGATAACCATCTTCGTGATAACCTATTCAGAGGCATCATTCTTAATACCAAAGAAGCCTGAATGACTTCAGTAAAGGACTCAAAAGACCTTTAATCCTGATATGAGAGCTCAAATGCCAGAGAACCCACTACAGACCTTGTTTGCAATGGTTAATTATTTTCACTTTTTGCAAAGATGACCCTTCCCTTTAGCCTTAAATCTTGAGCTTCCAGTTGTTGAATTGATTGTGGCTTGCTATATTAGACTGTAGCCCTTCAGAGTCAAAAGTTATCCAAGAGTGGATGGTGATCAAATTATATTTTAACACACTTGGGTGAAGAATCAAGTAAGCGTTTTTAGAATGGCTTATTCTTGAAATAGTATTTCATTGAACTAAGTACTATATATTTAATGAGGAATATCTTTTTATATGTTTCCCTCAATTTTTATGCTTAACTTCCCTCAATTTTTTGATGGAAAAAGATGACCTTTTTTTCTGGAAAAGATTAATTTAGCTAAAGACAACTTTTTTGTTTTACAGGTATACTGATTGTAGATATACAGACTGGACATGGCAGATAGTTTTTTGATGCAAAGAATATTCACGTGTGATGATTATGTAAATGAGTAGCATGGTTGTACAACCTGAGGATGTGAAAACTTACCTGTCCATCATTTTTAATATGCTTAAGGCCTTATAGTTCATCTTACTTTGAGAACTGATGCAAGAGTAAATCCTTTGATAGTAGAATAACTTCAGTTCACAGTACCAAACCAAGCGTGGATTGATTTCACCAATTTGGGAAAGAAAATATGCAGTACAGAAGTTGTTGGAGCAGCTTTCCGGTTCAAAAGCACTTTTGGTAAAGCTGGACAGAAAACTAGCAGTAGAACTAGGTGAGATTTTACACTTCTGCAGCACATCTGAGCAATCAGCCAGAACTTAGTGTTTTAATATGCATAATCTATTCTATGGTTTAATGAGATCTTGAGCTATTGGCTCTGAAGATTGTTAGTACCCTGGTGAATAGCCCTTCAGTCTTCAGGCGTACAATGAGAATTTGCTTCCTCCTTCAATTCTTCAACTCCTTGGATAGAATTTATTATTTCCCTAAATATAAGCAGCTGCCAAAATTAATTATATATAATATTACCCCTTTCTGCTATATTTAAGTCTCGCTCATTAAGTGGATTACATGGTTTCCTCTTGTAATTAAGTGCAGATCAAATATACTGCAATATTATATTAAAACCGTAAGAAATTACAGCTTTTCAGCTGCAATTCTGAACTACTTAAAGGCAGAAGCACTACTTTGATGCTGATGATTTTTTTCCAGAAACATCTGGTCAATATATAAAGTATATCTTCCCCTTATAGATGTGAGAGTAGAGTCAGAAATATCACAGATGAAATGCGCTCTGTTCTTTCCCACTTGAGTTCCATTTAAAGGTAATTGTTTCTTTGCCTATTTTATCCTTTCAGTCTCTGAGTAATGACTTCCTTCAAAGATTTCTGTTGGATATGGGTTATCTGGCCACCAGAAAACGTAAATATTAGTAGAGCTCAGGGAACAGAGGGGGGAAAAAAGAAGTAAATCTAGTAGGGACTTATCTGTTAATTTGGTAAGTATTTGTTTTATTTGATAACAAAATAACATTGCTATTACCACTAGCTGCTCAGGGACAAATCAATCTATGAGAAGTACTCACAAAAACTCTCTTGCATGTTTTAAAATTTGATCAAGGCAACCACTGTGGACCCAAACCTTTCTTCATATGAACTTTCGGAGTCCCAGATCTAAATTCAGCCCATGTAACATCAATCACATAACTGAGGTTCTTCAGTGAAGACTCTATAGAACAAAGAGAGGGATTAGTTGTTCTGGAGGTTTGATCCCCACCTAAGATTTGCATCACCCTTGAAAGCACCTCTGTCCCTTTATTGACCATAAGGCAACACAAGGTAGCCATGCTCCTGATCTCAGTGCCCCTGTTAATGCCTAAAGTTGGGGGATATAAGCGAAGTGGTCTCCGCTGAGCTCACTGTAACCAAACTGCTCAGTGTAACTTGGTGTCCTGTACCTTTGGAGTTAGATAGTGGGCAAATAGCCTTTCTCCGAGTTTGGTTCAGGTATGATTTAAGTATAAACTAAATGTATGTTGTTAGTTATCCCAATCTGTATACTAGAGAGATTTGTTTGGATAATACTCTCAATAATTCTGATTTATCTGGTTTCAAACTGAGTCACTAATTACATGATTTCCAAGAGATAAATTCTGTTTCCCAGCTCTAAGGGTAAGTAGAGGTGAGAAGAAGGCTTGTTTACTACTGCATGTGTAAGAAAGCAATTCCCATAATGCATGCGTGCTGGCTCAGTTCTGCTCAACTCTGCCCTTTACTCTTTTGTACCTTTTTCCATCCCACATGGTTGTGATGTAGTGGCAATCAGCCCATTCTGTCACCAGTGCTTGAGTCAAGCTACTGCATTTTCTCTAAAAGAACAAAGAGCAGGCATCATGCTACTCTTATTTACCTGCATTAGACCTAGCCATTATGAAGTCCTTAATTATGGCAATTTATCAAATTAGCCTTAAAATAATATGTACCTTTTCCCAAATGCCGTATCATTAGCATGCCCTATTTTGGCTGTCTTTGTGAAATGGTAGAAAGGTTTCTTAAAAATACAACAGTCTTCCCACCCACCCCCAAAAGCTGAAACAAGCTTGATATATTGTACATTTTCGCTTTGTTTCATATGGATTGGAAAAAAAATAAAATGCACAAATATGGATCACCCTGATTAGGTTCTTAATCTGTAATTTCTTGCAAAAAGTGATTATTGCACATGCAGTCCCATTCAGCAGAGATTCGTGAAGACAACATAGCCGTAGTTTAATGTGGGAGGTGGAAAGGGGCAGAATTTGAGGTCATATGAGAACAGTTACATATTTCAGCTGAAAAGGCTTCTCTCTAAAGAACAAGGTCAGGTTAACTCTGCTAGAACCATACAAACCAGCAATCTGAAATGCTTGTTGCAGTGAATTGGTGTATATATGGAAGATGCATTACTTTTTGTGAAAACACGCATTAGTATTCATAAGTATTACCACTTAAAATACATTCCCTGCTCTGCCTGGCTGATGATAGTATCTCCGAAAGTGCTCAGCAAAGTATAAAATATAATCAATATATATATTTATGTGTGTATGATTTATATTTATGTCTTTTTGAGAGGGCAAGCCTTAGGCATAAGGAAGTACTTGCATCTTTGTTATTTTGCAAAGCCTTGAGGACTGTGCTGACCTAGTAAGTCAGAAGTTGTTCCATCTTCTCTTCTGACAGCAGGAATAGAAAGAAGAGAGACTCACTTTCTGATTTAATTGCTTTTCCTACGGCACGGAAGTGAGAAAGAACTTGCTCCTACTTTCGTTCTGACTGGCAGCCTTAGTGCCCCTTTAGTTGGAGACCTAGAATCTACTTGGATTCCAGATTTGCAGGTTATTATCTTTTTGTCATATTTCTATTTTATAACTATTAAAACATTAGCAATTCTTAGGATCTAGGTTGGAGTCTCATTATTCTGAGCACAGTGAAAACGAGTACAAGAACTAGCTTCCACCCCAAGAAGTCTTAAAATGCAGTCTGCTCTTCTGTGAGCTCTTCGGTTCTGTAGGCTGTATCTGTGTTAGCAAATATTGTGGGACAGTGGATGTGGATCTGCAGAATCAAAGAGGTGGCATTGCAGGCGCAGTGTGCTCACTGTATGTGCTTTGAAGGGTGGGGAGGGCTGCATCTGACTAATTAAGATCTCATTCTGTGAATTAAATGCCTGTTAATTCTTTGAAGTGCACTTGCAACTTAGTTTCGTCTGAAACTAGTCTAGTTAGGGCACACCAAAGATGGTCCACAATGTGAACCAAAGCAGGTAAGTGGGGACAAGCAGGAGATTTACTTTGAAAGTGCATTCTTAAGCAAACTTAACACACCCATGACTTTTTCTGTGACAGATGCTGTTGCAGTAGTGCAAACGCATTTATCCGTGCCCAATAAGTTCATATCCTGAGTGTCTAATGAATCCGTGTATCTGAATGAGATCCAGTTGAAACCAATGGCTTAATACCTTCCACTGATTCCTTGGTTTGAAGTTGAGATGAAATAGCAGTATGTGATAAAACAAAGATATCAAAACAGCCAGCTTATGTTAAACATAATGAAACTGTGCATAAACTTGTCACGTAACCAGAATAAACACGCACAAGAAAATATTTCCAATGCCCTTCATTTCTGCTTTTAGTAATTATTGGATGCTTCAGAAAAGCAAGAACAGTATCTTTGTGTAAGATCACTTCTTACTGATGGCAAAATTCCTGAACGAGTCAGCACAGAGTGGGTTGGTTTGGGGGGATGGGGAAAGATATGTAAATAGGTTTTGTAAAATACGTAAATAGGTTTCCTTGTTAAGAAATAATGCCTTGGCTTTACTATTATTGTTGTAGCATGATTCAGGAGAGCTGGCCTGCCTCCTCGTCCTGTGTACCCAAGTATATTGGTGCAATATGAAAAGCTACCAAAAGGCCCCTAACAAATCATCGTACTGATTGTTTTGCTAATGGCTCAACAGAAGCTGGATCTAAGAATAAGAGAAGCAGAAAGAGCTTCCACTCTTTTGTCCCCTGTGAGGCAATAAGTAAGAACTAAAAGTTGGAAAAACAGTCAGCGCCAGGGCTTACACTGCAAATTATCAACAGTTTGCCCTTTGTGTGGCTGCAGATACAAGGCCAAAAAGGAGTGAGAAATAATGATCGTATTTATCAAAACGCAGGGTATTTCTGTAAGCTCTGTATTTCCTGTTGCTACATTAATGGAACTATTTCAGGACTGTTGGCTTGCAAAATATGATACTTTCATTTTATCATCACTCATGTAAACTTGACGTTCTACTGATGTTGCATTAAGGATAAAATTATCTTCTACGAAAACAGAATAATATAAGAAAAATCAAGTTGATTGTATTAACTTCAAACGGTAAAATATGGTTTCAGCCATCACAAATACAATTTCTTATGAAGCTCACTGTACTTCAGAAGCAAAGTTGAAAGTAAAAATATACGACAAGATACAACATGGCTACATTATTGTTTTTAAAGTACAGTATAATCTTGTGATTAGGGAAAATTCTAGTTAATACTTTAGTATCAGGGTCAACGTTGCTCCTATCTCTACCCACCTGCCATTTGCAGGATGGAGCTCATCACCGGTTCCCCCAGGAAGCTTAGTCAGCTCTGTTAAAGAAATCGCAATAGTATGGCTTTAAATTGCATGATGAAATTTAACACCTACTCTTGCAGCTAATGTAGGGTACAGTCACTTGCAAAGAAAAAAGTATTTGGGGAACTCATAACTCAAATGGCTGAGCAGATTTTGCTTACAATGCCAGTGAAGCAGTGCGGGTCTCATGAGCTATGGCTCTGCTGGCTGAGCTCGATTTCTATGAAATCTTAAACGTAGTTCTCTCATGCTTTGCAAGACTAAATATGGTGTAAGTATAATCAAATGTGAAGCCATTAAGGCTGCAAAGTTCTACAGCCAGCTTCATTTCTTGGCTTAAAGCACTAGTGCACACTTGAAATTTGAGATGCAAGTCCACAGTGGCACAAAATGCATCAAACTGTATCTTGTGGAAGCTCTGCAAATTTTTTTTCTTAGAATACGTCAGCTACTCAAAACAGAAACATTTTTCAGGAAGAAGTATAGCTATTTGATTTAGTAAAGATTTCATAGGCACAGTTAGGAAATTCTGATGAAGAATGAGAAAAGAATTAATAGGTTGGTGGTGAAATCCAAGTTTCTCCTCTGTGTAAGTTATCTTTTTCATTAAAAACCAACCAACCAAAAAAAAATCCAACCCCAAAACCTCAAGTTTTGGATATAGTCTAGAATAAAAATATTTTTGATATCTCAAAAACATTGCCATTATTTCCTGTGTGGGCTACCTTGAACGAGATGTAGTCCAGTAAACTGGTGGCAATGGCTCAGAAATGGACGTAAGCACATAATCATAAAGGCTGGGAACTCACAGATCAAGCCTGTTATGGAATCTGGGGTATGTCATTTTTGCTGTGTATTCCAAGTTTTTCAGTAGCTACCATCTGGAATTAAAAACGTTAATGGTGATGATTATGAGATGAGATGATAAAAAGCTACAACAGCTCCTGCAGATATTATTGTAAAGCTCCTTCCATGTACCCAAGGAAATAGTACTGTGTAAAATATTCTCATAGATAATTTTTTAATTATTATTTAATTGATTTTCATTTTATGCATGTAATGTATTTTTTTGTAAGAAAGAAAGAGTTCTTCAGAGCCTTTAAAATGGATGAAGGGAAAAGATGAGTGCATAATTCCTGTGCCCTTTGCAGCCCACATCCTGCGCAAGAGGGAAGGTTCAGAGGGGGAAAAAAACCCAAAAAACACCTGTACAGTTTAAAAGGTGATGCTGGGATGTTAAATGAGAAAGAAATAGAGATGAGGAAGAGAACTTTCACAGTTTGAACTCTGAAATGTTAAGTATAAAGAAGAAGCATGCTAAAGCACTTGAGAGACTTTTGACCAAGGCGGTGAGGGCTTCATAGTTAAGAGTGACAATATCTAAACACAACTGCAACATAGCACAATGGTTATTTTTCAACTGCTGTCCTGACAATCTTTAATTGTACAATTGCAGCTTAAACTGTTACCTCGTACAGAACTCCGTGTTGGTCATGGCATTTTGTTTCTTTTTAATCTTGTCTACTGTAGAACCACAGGAAGTGTCTCAAAGGAATTTCAGGGAAAGAAACATATTTTTCAGGTTCTCTGCAGGAGACTGGAGCAGGCTGCCAGGCAGAAGTTTCAAAAGAAGTCTTGCTATGTGAGATGCTACGGGAGCATAGAGCAGCTGAGGAACAGAGAATTACCATTATACAAACCTTCTAGTTCCCGGCTGAACAAGACAGATTTCTTGTAGAAACTGAAATTGTGAGCAGATGCAAATCCCTAATATGTGTGACAAAGAAGTGTCACAGCGAAGTGGAAAAAAACGTCCAGTATCAGAGCTCTGACAGGATGAACCCAAGAGGAGCTGCTGCCCCAGGTGTGTGTCTGTGGGGTGCATAGAATGAAATGTAGGTGAGTGAAGTTATTTTACTGACAAAAAAAAAATCACGCACAGAAGGTGGAATGAGCAGGTCTGACTTGTAGGGACAAGGGAAGGAGGCAAATGGTTCTGTGCCAACAGATGCCTTTTCTTCTCTCCACCTGATGCCATTCAAGGCAGTTTGCATCAGCTTCTCTGCAGTGGGATGCAGTCACAGGGTAGGTATCAAACTGTGCCAAGTGGTGGTATCCCACTGCTTTGAAACGCAAACTTCATGGGGAAGAGCAAACAGAGATCCTGCCAGGGTACGCGGTTGATTCAGTTCAGACCCGAATACTTGTTTCTTCCATCTTAAGAAGGAAGGAAAAAGAGGCAAAATGAGAGGAGAGCGAGTGAGCCCTCGCTTTGGAAAAGAAATTCTTGCTTAATCCAGGAGTGGGCAAAGTTGATACAAATCTTGATTTGATTAGCATGTATATGAGTCATTTAGCCATTTATCTGTGTTTTTCCCCTAGTGCTTTTGTCCTAAACTTGTTATTTTTCTCTGTAAAAGTGAGGCAGCAATCATCTGCTTTTCTGTTATCCTCTGAGGGAGGAGTTCTGCAGGTGCTGAATTGCAATCAGAACAGTGGAGAACGATCACTATGATTTACAAGGAGGCTTCAGGTCAATACCCTGCTGAGGAAGAGAAGGAACAGGTTCTGATCAGAGAAAGATAACTGCTTCTGCCTGAAAGTTAAACAGGTGCCCTTGAGGGGAGACCACACAGGGATCACAGGTTCAATCAGTGCCAGAGATGCGGTAATCACTAGATGGGTCATTTACCTAAGTAGTCTAGAGGTAGCAATAACTATTCATTACTGCAGAGCTATCAAAATGATGGTTCTCTTTTTTCCTTCTTTTCATGGGCTTCGTTCCTTGAGCATATACAGAGCAAACCAGGAAAGTCATTATATTAAATAGCTCTTAAATAAGGTGGAACAATGAGCTTGGTTATAAGTAGTTTTTATAAATGGTACTGAAGAAGAAAAAAAAAAAATCCACAGAGGACAGTCTACAGCTATTAACACAAATGACTTCCACTCATGTGTTTGGAAAGTTCTTAGTCCAAATTAACTGAACTTCCTACATTTGAGTGACTAATATCTCAAGAGATTGACAGTCTTTCCTTTTGAGCACAGGAGTAAAAGAAGAAGAAGATGGGCATTCAAATCAGTGTCATCTGATGAAGGGTAGACTCCTGCCAAAGAAATCTGGAAGTTCAAAGTGCCTGAGACACCACCTGGCACAACAGTCAAAACAAGTTATTCAAAGCTGCATGGTTAAAGAGAATAGGTTAGAGAGGCCAGACAGTTGATACCCATTAAAGAGAGAGCTGTTCCTGTGTTGATAAGGCTAATCTGTTTGCTTAGACATTCAGCTGGAACGGAGAAGACTTGTATTCAGTTTCAGGTTTTATAAAGACAGCCCGTGTTCCCTGGACAGTTAGTTACTTGACCTCTTCTGTGGTTCCTATATGAGAAATTGGTGTGATAGTTCTCTTGCTCATGGTCATGTGCTGGTAACCAATCGAAGAAGTCACTGCTAAGGTGCTCTAACTCCATGCTCCATCCTCTAAAAGATAGTTCAGAGAAACAAGGATGGATGTTTCCTTTCTGTAAGCTTTGCCTATGAAATATGTTCTCATTGAAAGCCATTAATCAAAGCATGGTTTGATGCATGGTTATTTGTTTGGTCTAATGTTTACTGAAGTCAGCAGAAATCTTTCACTGAATGTTTAATGTCTTCCTCTCCCTGTCTTTCTGTGATGCTTTATGGTCACTGGCCCAGCTAAGGAAGAATGCTCGAGAGTAAAAGCCCTTGGGATGAGTATTGAGGCAACAAGGATCCAGAAAAATTAATCTGAAGAGTTACATGGTTCATAGCTTAAATGTAATCGTAGCCCTACAGTTAAAAGACAGTGTTAGCGTAAGTACTGTTGCATCCATGGTGGTTCAAAGGTATAAGGGAAATAAGGTTGTTTAAGTTCTAAATCAACTTAACGTATTTATTCTTACTTTTATTACACTTATCCTCATAGTCTGAACTGCAGGACAGAGTGCCCAAGAATCTGAACACTGACCCAATTCACCTTCATATTTCATTGGTAAAGCAATTGAATTTAGAAGTTGTAAGTGCCATCGTTTGAATTTCTGGAATTCTTTGCCTGAGACATAACCTTCATTAGATAACACTGTCCTGAATTTGCCTTATTTTCCCACAAGACTGGATAATAATAACCTAGAATAGAGTCTGTAGGTGAGGAAGGGAAGCAGGAGGAGCACATGATACAAGAAAGGCTGTGTCCAGCTGCAGCCCACCCAGCTCCGGTCCAGGACGAGTAACGGTTGTCTTAGCAGCTTGCTCATTGGGAAGAGCTCAACGCCGTAGCCTCTGAGCGGTGAGATTCAAGCCCTGGGGGCACCAGTGTCAGCTCCATACAAACTTAAATGTGCAAGGATGTGGGCAATGCTGAAGGAAGCCAGGGACGTACTTCCTGAAATTGCAGGATTTTGCTTTGATGGGAATGAGGAAGATTTCAGTTTTTGCCTTTCCTGGAGAAAAAAAAAAAAAAAAGTGTAGTCTCCTTTCTCTCCCACTCCTGTTCTGTGATTCACATATCCTGACTTATTTTATTATAACTAAGAGCTACATGATGAACTTCTCTAGTCATCATTTTGGTGTGTTTAGCTCTTTTCTTATCAAGTGCTTATTTAGTAAATATAATGGAACACAATTTGTAACTACTGGGATAAATTCAACATGTCCACAGAATGTTTTAAGGGGATTTATTGTAATCTATTTGTTTTGTCTTTCTGCTAATAGTTTCTGGAGTGATTTTGATGCCTCTAAGACAAATTAACTCATGAACCTGGGTTGAAAAGTAGGGTTTAGTTCTAAAGAACAAAATTCCTAAAAGGTCTTCAAGTTCTACAGCTACAGGATTTTTATTAATGAAATGAGCAGCACACAGGAGGTCTTCAGGTAAGGCGCTTCCCATAGTATGTGTATAAGTGAAAACGTGTCTTGAAAATTCTGCTTGGTACCTGCTTGATCTCACTTGATATTTATGCTACTATCCGTTATGCGTTGTCTTTAGGACTATATTTTCTATATCGTATTAATGCACAGCAATAAATGGTGCAACAAAATTAAAAATTACTGTAATGAAAAATGGGAATAAGATCGTGTACTTTTGCTATGACTTGCCTGGTTTGTAGAGATAAGGGAGTGTATGAAATACAATGTTATCAGTTTAATCTATGTTACTTTGGACATCACCATACTTATAGTTCATTAACAGGATCGTTTTTGCTGTGTAGGTTTTATAACAGTTAAGTTGCTTAGCAACCTTAACTCCAAGATAATGATGCCTTGCTGCCTGTGATTAAAGAATGTTTTTTTCCTATATTCTGTTTATGATATATCTAGCTTACTTGTTTGCTTGTTTGCAAACTCTGTGCCTCATTTTTCGTTCCAAATATAGCAAGGTATGTATGCATTCCTTGAATAATTTTATATTTAAAGTTCACCACAGTCACTTACTCGAGTGAATGCAAATAGCACAATAGTATTATGAAAAAAACCCCACACTGTACAGTAATGCAAAGAACACAAAATGGAGTACTGATACTGCCAAATAAATCCTTAAAACCTTTTCAGCAGAAGTGCGTTGCTGTAACTGTGGATAATGCTCTAGTTCTATGATTTAATTCTCCCCTTAAATAAATAAATGGAAAGCTATGGGACTTGCCCATATGCAATGCTACACCTTGGAAATGATCCAAAAAAGTGAAATACTGTACTTTAAGTGATAGTAGATGTCTTCTGATGCTGTTAGTGGATGGATCAATTAGTTGAATAGTATTTATGGAAGTCCATTGGACCTCAACACTAACAGTATTCCGAGCTAATATCTGAAGGATGGCACACATTAGAATGGATATTGGGTGACATTATCTATTTAATATATTTCAAATGATTCTGTTAATTCCTGCAGAGCTTATCACCATGGTTACCGTGACAGAAATTAAACAAAAAGAAAAACATTTAAATTAATCCATCCTGAATAAGATTCCAGTGGGATCAAGAGTCTCATTTAAGTGCTGGGATCCACATTGAAGAGTGACAGCTCTTCAGCTAATAGTATAACCCATGCCTGCTGGAAGGAGGGTTCTGTCCCCGGGTTTGGTGTCTCTCTCATAAATCACTTTCCAGATTGCACCGTATAGGAAGTGGTGGTTTTGGAATGGAGGCCTAGATAGGAGCTACTGATGTCAACTGTCTGCTTCCAATAGGCTGGAATTAAATCAGTGATGCTTCATGGTGTCGAGATTTGTAAGCGAAGCGCTAACATTGGCATGGATGCAATATAAATGGAAATACGTGTATGCGACAGCACCAGAAGTTACAGCAAAGTAAGTGTTACGAGGCTGGGACTTGTATTCAACTCTCAGGACGCTGCTCGCAGGACACTGTACCCAGTAGCAACATTGAGAAATACGCTGTTTAAATCCAAATGAGAAAGCTTGCACTCTGATAAGAGCACAGCACGGGTGCTTTCTCAGTGCAAGACCCTCCATCCTAAACCCTGGAGGATGGCAACAAGTTGCAGCATATCACATATGCCAGTCCTTTCCTTTTTCCCAAACAGGAAAGCATACATTTCAAACAAAACAAACAAACAAACAAAAAAGGCAAAACAGACAACGTATAGCGAGCTTAGCTAAGGCTTATGAAGCTACTGGAGTCAAAAGCAAGGCATCAGCGGTCAAAATGGGTATACGGCTTGTCTTTGTGCTTCAGTATTACTTTCAATCTAAATTCAACTGTCTTCAGCCAAGAGATGTGAACAACAACTGTAGTGTGGCATTTACCTACCATTTTGAAGGACTTCTAATATATCGAGTTGCTTACAGTTCCTAACTGTTTCTTTTTATTTAAACAATTATCATTACTTAGAAATATGGAAATTCTGATAGAGCATTTGGAGTAGGTTTTTAGTTACTGAACTTTACTGACTTTCAGTGCAATGTTGGAGGTGTGAAGATATCACAGAAAGCAGGAGGGGAGGGTATCTGCAATATGCAATTATGTTAATGTCTATAGTGAACTTTATGTTACAGCAGTTTCTCTAGACCGATAATGTAAGATCTCAGCGTCTGCGTAGTGAATTCCTCTGGATCAGTCTGGTATTTCTTGAATATTTTTGTTGAAGAATACAGATGTGTTACCTCAATAGAAGTTGGAAGTTGTCCTGTGTAGGATATAGTCCCTCTACATGAAGCTTTTGTTTCAAATATCTACCTTCCAGATGTATAACAAATTTGAGATTGTGTTTGGTGCTTAGTTTGAATGGAAACCCTGTCTACTCATCCTATTGTTGCCATGGGATCTGAAGCAAATTAAACAAAAGTATTCTTCATGAGGAAATTCATGCAACCAAAATGCAAAACCTTGATAAGAGCAATATCAAGGCATAACAGGAATATAGTAATGTCAAATAAATACCATCTTGAGTGACAGGGAATTCTGATAAGTTTAATTCACATTTACTTTACTGTGTGTTTTGCACGGTTATACAAGTGAAAGCATGGTTACGTGCTTACATCAAATAAGCATCATTATACAAGTAAGTCTTTGGCATCTGGAGATACCCCTTTACTTGAAATCAGGCATCAATTAAAACATTTTAGCTTACGCTGGACTAAGTATTAGTCTGTACAAAACAGTACAGTGAGAAACATCCAGGAAGCTGTTAACAGATGTACAAGGTTGAGGATCTCATCCACTGATAATTATGAATGAAATTATCAAAATCTGGAGTACCTGATTTCTTTTTGTAATGAGATCCCCAATGGGGTGTCCACGGTGGTAATGTTGGCTGGCTCTGGAGTTAAAGGTACATTAAATTATAGTGAGTTGTAATGGGACATGAATCTTGTATGAATCACCAGAAAACAGCAACTGGGAATAACGCAGTATTTTTAAGGGAATCCCTATAACTCATGTAGTTAGTGCATATGTAGTCACAAAGGAGTTTTACTCAGCCCAGAATTCTTCCCAATGACCTCTGGTATGTAAAGAAGTTTAAGCAAATCAGAAAGATTGCATTGTCTCATAAGTTAAAACATTTTCCATTTTTTAATTATAGCTAATGTTTTTCCACTGGAAAACATTTCCCACAGGAAGACTTTTTGACCTTGGTAGCATTTAAAGACAAACCTATAACTTCAGCAGCTGAATGTAGTTTTCAGTGGTAGTGTAGAACATCTTGAAATAAAACAGTCAAAACAACTCTCACATTATACGCTCACTCAAAATTCAGGTTTAAAACCTTCATGGGGAATCATATTTAATATTTAGTTAAGCATTGCCAATTATCTCTGGAACCACAGAATAAAACAGAATTCTAGTACTTGTCAAAGTGACGTGGAACAGCCTATTCCAATATGAATGAAGCTCTGAACATAAATAATCCTTTTAAAGAATAAAAAGGAAGTACATTAAAGGTTCAGTGGCTCTCATTAAAATTAGTTATTCCCAAGACTGATCAGGAAATGTGATCCTCTTAAAGCGATCTCAAAGAGGATACTGTCATTTTCATAATTACACGTGACCCCAATTTATGCTAAGATGTATGTAAAAGTAAACTACATCTTACTGCTATTCAAATATTTGTAAGCTTTCCAGCTGAGCGGTGCTAATTAAAGCTTTATATGCTTAAAAAGAAAATTTAAACTAGTACTTTTAGCTTGGCTTTTATGAAATCCTTTTCTTTTCCAAGATGTCATAGAGCAGCACAGCTGCAGCGGCGTTAGTGCAGAAGGCCATTGTAACAGAAGAGTACCTCAGGAGCTACTATTGCCATTGCCTTCAAATTTCCCACAACTTGCTTTGTTGGCATTGGTAGAGTCTAATTCAGAATCTTGGGGTTCAAATCTGATTATTTCATTTGAATGTTTCCCAAGGCCTTTAAGAGTAGTCATGGTGAGTGTAGAGCACTGGTCAGAACACCAATAGCTGTTATCCCACTGTCTGTGAGCTAATTACAATAGTTTTTTTTTTTTGGCAATCGAGATTTTTCAATTTCTGTTTCTCCACCTACACTCTCGGAGCAGTAGTTTCAACATAATGTGACTATTACTTGGTAACATTAATATTAACATCAGGTTAGAGTTAGGTAATATTAAAGGAATAAAAAAAGATGAACTGGAAGCTAACTTTTAGAGATAAAATGTCTGGTTCAGGCTTACATAAAGCCTCTGGTGAGAGAGAGGGCTTCTACAGCCCTTTACATACATTCATTAAAGCCAGAGTTGGGTTTACACTGAAAGCTGCAGAAACCTAAAGGAAGCCACCAGAAGACAAGGGCCAGTAAAGTACTGTCAGGTTACTGGTAACCCAGAGCAGTTTCTTCTCCCAGATCAACCCTTGTGGCCAGTGCGAGGGGAGGATGGCATGGGGTAAGAACAAGGGACCGAGGTAGAGGCGATTCCCTCTTTTGGCGCCAATGCTCTTGGTAATACCAGCGCTGCAAACTTAAACTGTGTGTGGAACTATAAGGTACTTGTCTTTGGTATAAAGGAAATTCTGCTTGAGGATTAAGCAGAAGAGAAAAAAAAACCAAAACATTTCCCCCCATTCTATGACCAGTAATTGCTCTGTTGGGAAATGAATTGTTCTGTACCTTGAATTCTGGGTAGAAAGTATGTGGTTTTGGAGGCCTTGTTTCTACCAGTCCCATGGAGTTTTCCTCTAAGGAGAAAGAAGAGGAGCAGAGTATGTACATGTGTCTCTGTATGCTACACAACTGCTTTGCACCTTGGTAGTCGGTTGGGCTGTTCTGGGGAATAAACGGGGATGTAATTCCTTAAAAAGGAAAAATACGTGCCCTGAAACTAGTGGTTTTGAATGTTTGTCATTGGCTAAATGTCACTAGCTAAAATAAAATTGCTCAGTGTTGTTATTACGTGATAAAGGTGACATTCGGCAAGTGGAGGAGTACTCTTCCTCCTGTAGGGTGCTACAGCCACGCGTGCTCTCGCTGTTGGAGCACTGTGCATCAGAGAGCAGCTCTTTATAGGAAGGTGGCTTAGGTACTGGAATCTTTCAGTGCACGTCTTATATTCTTATTGAGCATGCTGGATGCTTGTTTTTCCATAATAAAGGTGAGCGAGGGTATGCCACCACAAGTTATTTCTTGCATATTTTAGTAGTTGTTTGTGCTGTGAATGGCTGCTGGAGACGTACAAATTGCTGCCTTATTATGAGGAACGCTCTGCCTTCTCAATCTACCTTCCCTCATCTTCAAGTTCTAAATGAGATTTTCAGCTATTTTTGTCTGTGTTTTTAAGGATTAAAAGTTAACGCTATCTTGCATATACCTTCCTTTGTTTTTGTTATGTTAAAACCTACAACTTCTTGAAGGAGGTGCTTATATCAAAGATTAGTACTTACAAAAACTATTAAAGCTGGATGTAGCATTTTATTCAGGTATTGCTGTGCTTGTTTTTAGTTAAGCTGCATTCTAAAGTAATGTCACTAGTTTTTAAAAGCTTTATTTCAATACGTATCATCTTTGACATATATAATATCTTATTTTTATAGAGCTATTTAACTTGTAATAGTAGCGCATTGATGTGATACAAATTAATAGCTTTCTTCCTAATTTGGGCAATCGCGTTAATATAACTGCATAAAGTAACATTGTCTTATTGCAATAATATTGTAAAATGGTACATCTTATTATCACGTTTACTGGGCAGTTAATACTCTGTTTGGCATCTGACAGTGGTCAGACAGTTCAGAGCACAGATGGCGTGGGCCCAGAGCACCGTCCGGTGTTCACCAGCTCATGTATACCTGGAGAGAGCAGTGAGTGCTGTCAAGGGTGGTTTGAATCTCTTCCAGTTCCTCTTGGTTTACTTTTTTCTTACTTTCTGATCTTTCCCTTCACTTTTTCTGTTTCCTGTTGTCTGCAATTATTTGTTTCTTCCTGCATTGCATAGGGAGGACACTTCAGCCTCGCGAGCTGATTTCTGCTCATCTTTAAGAGGAGACTTAAAGGAATGGTGGCCAAATGAGAACGTTTCTGAAAGATTAAAAACGGGGTGAGTACATAGGATACTTTCTAACCTCCATCTGCTGAGGAGCTGAGAGACTTCTTGACCTAGATATAGTGCCTGAGTATTTAATAACCCTCAGTGGTTTTATTTGCTATGAAGTTGTCCAGTCTCTCTTAGCGCTCCTGTAAGCTTTTGGCTCTCACCATACCTTTCGGCAAGTAGTTCCTTAAATCTGCTCTCTGCTACACGAAGAAAACTCCTTCATTTGTTTCCAGCGTAGCTCCTAATAGCTTAATTTGATCCCCCACAGGTTTTGTTTTGAAAGAGGCAATGAATACTTGGTCTCTATCCAACCTCCCTATACCACTCATGATTTTGCAGGTCTTTGTCACACCTCTTTTTAGTCATCGCTTTTTCAGACTAGAGAAAAATAGGTATTTGACAAGTTTGGTGTTTTGGTTTTTTTATTAAAAAAACCCCCAAACTTATAAAAACATTTTAAAGACTTTCGGAAAACACTACTGCTTATGAAAGATGCCATCCATTCTGTAGAATGATGGGCAGTATTCTGCTTTGCTCCATGATTAATAGATGGTTGAGCTATCCGCTTTTCTGTTTGGAAATGTCTTTATCATCACTAGCAGGGGACTGTCCCTTTACTTGGGTGATAATAATCCATACCATAATGAGGTTCATAATCCGTACTGTAACGAGGCAGTTCTGCAGGCAAACAGAACCACCCAAATAAATTACAGCACCAATAATAGGTAAGAGACATTTTCTTCTTCCCAGCTTTGGTAATAAATAGTTAACAGAAACAGACTTTTCAATGCATTTTAAAAAGACTGTCAGTTGCAATGGAAGTAATATCATTCTATCTGCTCTCTGTAGTTACTGTTCAGAAAAGGACATGTTCCTTGAATCTTCTTGTAGACACAAAATAGGAGCCTTTGCCGAACTTGGAACGAATCTACAGTCTCAGCACATGACAGTAAAAAAGAAACAAGCAGAGAGGCAACATCAACTTGACATAATCAGAAGAATTGCACTGGCAATTCACTACTTGGAAAAATCCAGCAGTTAATTAAGAGATGATTATTCTTTTTGGGCACTTCAGTATAGAATAGATTACATTATGGGAAAAATACCATGATTCTGGCTTTTGTCTCTTGTCATACAGGCAATTGACTTTTTTTGCTTAGTTTAATCATAGAATCACAGAAATGGAAGAGGTTGGGTGGGACCTGTGGAGGTCACCTATTCCAATGCCCCTGCTCAGGCGGGGTCACCCGGAGCACGTTCCCCGGGACCCTGTCCCATCAGATTTTGAATATGTCCAAGGACGGAGCCTCCACAACCTCTCTGGGCATTGAACACCTTCACATAAATAAACGTTTCTTTATATTCAGCTCCAGCTTCCTATATTTTAATATGCATTATATTTTAATGCGTCCTGTCTAGATACCAACTGAGAAGAGTGTGGCAGTTTTCTTTGCTGAAGGTCAGTTGTAACAGGAAAGACTGGAGTGAAGAAGGCATGGAGTACCACGGTCCTTTCTGTGTCTTTTGTCATCAGGTCCCCCTCCCATTCAGCAGCAGGCTCATTTTCCCTAGACTTCTTTTTGCTGCTGATCTACTTGTAGAAACCCTTCTTTTTGCACTTCACATCCTTCAACAGAATCAACTCCAGATGGGCCTCAGTTTAAATGTAACAGATGATTTTAGATAGGTTTAGCTAATTCCAAAGCCTCTTGCAAATCAGTCTGGCTCGGGCAGCGGTTTCAAGACTGAGTTTTACAGATGCTACTTGAAGAACCAGGAGTTTAAGAAAAGTAAAATTGCAATTTCCTAACCAACACAATTCTTGCTTTGGACCTCAGTTTCCTGAAATGTAGGAAATCCATTTCTTTTCAAATTCATTTTTGCCAGCAAAGCAAATCGGACTCTCCTGGACCTGGTATAGCTGACAAAGCACTTAGAAATGGAACGACCCATAAAACAGAAGTAACTTGTTATATTATTCAAACTCTCTGCTTTTGGTTTTTACCCTTCTCTGTAATTTGCCCTTAAAAGAATGCATAATACTTCCTGAGGAGACAAAATGTTACTGTCGCTCAACTTAGCTGGAGCGTATGTGAAACAGGTAGCTTATTAGAATTAGCTTATAATCAATATAAACTTTGCTAACTATAAATATTTAATTGATTTCTGAGTAGGCAGTAAAAAAAATATTTTGTATGGATGGTTCAGTGCTCTGGAAGTGCTAGGTCAGAAAATTCCTTTGCCTCACAAATCCCTATGACAGACTACAGCACTGAAAATGACTGTTGACCACAGTATGGATCTAAAGTCCGTGTATTTCACTTTTAAAATACATGAAACTTTTAAAAGTTTAAGAACTCTTAATGCGTTTCCTCTAACTGACTATTTCTTGATTTCGATGTGCTGACTGCACATTTTCCCCCACTAAGTCACTTGTATCATGAAACAATCTATAATCTTATTTTTTTAATACAGGAAAATATATAATCTACTCCCAAATGCAAATTAAGTAAACAGTGATGAATTGGGCCCACATTCAAAAAAAAAAAGCCACTCAATGAAAAGTTTAAGCAAATGCTCAAACATTTTACCATATGGAAGTACCTTTAAGCATGAATTCAGAATTAACCCTGTATGGGATTAACGTGCTGAACTGGGAAAGCACGTCACGTTTGTAGGACAAAAATGTGAGCCTCCAGAAGCCAAGTGTAACAGTTCTATTTATTGACTGATTCGTCGTCCTCTTTTATAGCGACAGTAAGGAAGATGAGATTGGGGAGTAGTGCAGCCCTCCACGCTTGATCTGCAGGCAAAGAGGTATTCCCGTCTATACATATGCTTTACTTGCAACTTGTAGTTTTCTGATGCGTGCATTAAAAAAAAATGTGTATACCATATGTGTGAAATGAGAGGCAGAAATGACCTTTTACTACGATTTCCATGGTGACAGTCCTCACTTTGGTGTCATTAAACTGTTCATTAATATTGAATTAACTACAAGGGACATCTGGAGCGGACATGATATGACAAGTGAAAGTAGGAGAAAGCGAAACTTTGGTAAAGATTGTGCTTTAAATTTTTTAGAGGTATCTGTTTTAGAAAAGCTTTGCAATTCCATTGTCCTACACTGTCAGCGTGCTTTATACAAGGCAAGCAGCATGTGGGGAAAACAAGTACTTGCAGCCACGGCTGTTAACTCGCAGGGAGGTTACGTCTTACATTCTTTATCTTTGAATTTCATTCGGTGTGTCCTGGATATGAGAGGAAAAGAAACTATGCACTATTTCTTTCACAAGCGTTTTTATTTTTGAGGTATACATACATTTATGTGTATTTCTAGATATCATACATCATTCACATTAGCAATAACTGAAATAAAATGTCACTCAGTTCTCTACTTTTATTCTTAATATATAGGGTATAAGTTAAACAGTCTTGTTATGCTGTTCTGTGAGCAACTGAGCTGTATTTGCAACATTTGTTAAGACTGAAATCCCATAAATAAAACATCTAAGAACTCAGATGTAAAACATCTAAGAACTTATCTACTTTTGAGATGGCACGAATATGTTCACATATTGTATGAGCTGAATGAATCTGGGCTTCTTAGATTGAAGAAAAATAGGTTATAATAGGTAGCAGCAAATAGTGTGATCATCAAGAAAATGCGCAGTGTATGTATTGACTTTTCACAATCAGAAGTAATGGCCCGTTCTCTGTTTAGCAGAAGACGCTTCAATAAGTATTTAAAGATTCTGCTTTGTTAGCTCTAGGAATTTAGTAATAACAGGTGAGAACTCCAGTGAGTGTCACCTGTGAAATCTCGTATTTAATGATATTTAATATTTGTTAGATTTCACCTAAGACAAAAAGCAAAAGAAGGAACGGTTGTGTAGCGAACATTTACGTCTTCCATTTGTTATTGTTAATAATTTTGCATCTGTGCTTCTTTTTTTTTTTTCTCTTTTTTTTCCTTTAATTGTTGTCATTCAGGGAGCCTGCTTTTTCCAGACTAATGCATTTGCTTATATTTATGCACCACAGTTACTTCACCCAAGTCAACATGTTTCTGGAATTTGCAAACCTGCAACCAAAGCACGTGTCTCAATAATAAGTAAATCTGATAGACTCTTCCCAAGTACAATAGCTGTCAAATGTAATGCAAATACAATTATTTCGTGGGGGCTTTCTCGGAGGAGGTGGGTTGGTCAGAGTTTACTATTTGTGAAATGTTACCATCTCTCCACCTAAATTCTAAGCCCCAGGGGAAGCTGTTCACCATCTCGTCGTAGGTGGGCCACCGTGGAGGCTCATTTGCCCTGGCCACTCACAGCAAACCAGACTTCTGGCCCAGGTGCTTGTGGCTAATGTTTGCAGATCTAGAGGACTTTGCTGTTGACCACTCAGCTCAATGTATGATGTGAAACGCCCTCTTTTCAGAGCAAGAGTTTGTTTTAGAGTAGTGTCCAGGATTTCTTTGGCAATTATTGATTTTGCTAAACACTGTATAAAAATAGCGGGTTTAAAAGCAAAGATCGCTTTTGTCATGAACTGTTTGCTTCTACTAAAAAGTACTGTGTATCTTCTTTTCAGTACTGTCACGAGTTTCTGGCTTAAAGCCGAAGAGGTCTCATTTTGAGCCACCATATGGTTGTGAATTAAAATTTCTTAGGTAGGCAATTTTTTAAGACAGGATAACTGAGGTCTAGTCTGTTGTTCTTGACTTGTATCAGTCCTTACAAGCATGGCAGGCGCAGCGTGAAAGCTCTTTTTTCATAGGGATGACTGTTCCATCTTATGCTAACGTTGCCCACATTTGGTGATGTCCTTCATTATATACTTTGAAGAGTCTTACGTTCCTGATTAAAGCGCACACACACCCACTGAAATTCTCTCCAACTATTGTTTGATTTAGTGAAAGTGCCATGGGCACCACAATCGCTTTAACCTTTTTTCTAAACGTTTGCCCGACTGTATTTCACGTTAGCCTGACCTGACTTACCCACATCTGAAAGGTCGTGTCAGGTTTCATTCACTGTCAATCAGTGTAGTGTCTGCAGATAGCCCAGGGCTACGTACACATCTAGTGAAAGTAGCTCTATGCCTTGGGTTAGGATTGCTGGAATTTGACCTGTAAGAAGAAACCTTGCTTCAGTTTTTATTCTGCGGATGCTGTTTCTTAAACCAAGGAACCCAAATTCTGTTTTTTCCCTATAGTTCTTTTCTTTCTTATATATAAGCTGGCTACTGAAATATTTCTGTAGTTTCTGAAAAGCATACTGTTTTTTTTCTTTATTAAAAACAAAATACACACAATTTCCCTCCTCTACCCACTGAAATACTGTCCATGACTACTGATATAAATTGTGTTAATGCCCCTCGTTGTTACTTTGTCTTTGGAGCTATTCTTGATATACTTTATCTTCCAGAAGGAAACTCTTACAAAAAAATCTTTTCTATAAAGGGAGAATCTTGTAATTCTTCAAAGAAACAAAATTTCAGCATCCTCATTATCATTTCGTCAACATTCGCAGTGCAACTTATTGTGTTCAGGTAGTTCCTTATCCCATTTTAGTTTTCCTTTTCAAGGTATTGCTTTTTCAGTTGGAACTTGACATCGCTCTTGAAATGGCATTTACGACCATGGGCGGTATTCAGCCATCATTAAAGGCAGTGGGCACTTTTGGCTGCAGCAGCTACCCTTTGGGACTGAAAACCTGTTCAGACTTCTCTCTAATCCTGCTCGGACGCAGGAATGTACCGTGAGAATCTGACAAGACTCTAACATCAGACCAGTTTTGACAGTGTAATACGGTTTACTTATATTAGGCTAGCATAGGAGAAAAAAAAAAAAAAGTCAGGTTAATGCAAACGTCCTAAACCTGTAGATATCACTGCTGTATTTCGTTTGAATAGCATAATGTGAAACTGCATATAGAAGATGATGGCCAATTAAACATAGGAAGAAAGGTAGAGACAGATCTTGTATGAGGCTGGGTAATACATATGAAAAAGTCTGCTGGCAGAGTTATATCAGTAAATGAACATTTTGGCAAGAATTTATGGGTTTGGTTAATCAAGTAAAGTCAGTTGTACTACCAAAAGCACTGTATTGTCACGTCCCACTCTCAGTAAAGAGGGGGGGTAAATGACTTCAGATTCGTAAATTCTCAGCAGCGCGGACTAAGGTGAGATAAATCTCAAGGTCCATACACAAACATTTATTAGCTTCCCAAAATGGTTAGTATAGGTCTTAACAAGTCCACGATAATCGGTTAGGTGTATAACAAATTACGGCAAAGGGTGAGGTATGCAGCGTGTTACTTAACAACAGGGATAGGACAACTTATGGCAAGAGGTACTCAAGGTCGTGCTTAACGTCGTTACTTAACAACTAACTGTTACTTAACAATTCTAAGGGAAAAGAGAAACTGAGGGATAGAGAAAGGAAAACACAGAGAAAAAGACGGAGATAAAGAGATCACCGGTCCCGGTTCCAGCGTCTTTTTCAGGGAATCTTCTCAGGCATAATCTTCTTTCTTGGAAAAATCTTCCCAGGCACGGTCTTTCTTGGGAAGAATCTTCCCAGGCACTATCTTCTTCTTTTGTTTCTTCTTTGTTCCCCCCCTAGGGGCACTTATTTTCCCTTTTTACGTTTGCTGAATTAGCATGGTCCACCCCCCTTGCTGAGGACAGCCTCGTCTCAGGTTTCTCCCTTCTCCCAGGTGACGTGTAGCATGATTTGGGTGGAGAGACGAGTGCCACAGTCATACATGTTTAGCATGATCTCTATAATCTTCATTAGCATATGCAGGGTGTGTGTTTTCATATGCATTTCGTGGATAATGAAGCAAAGGTCACTCATGGGACACAATGGCCTCGAGAACTGAGAACTAGCGAGCTCACCAGAGGAGTGGCAGAACTATCCTGTCTTCACAAGACAGTTCTCCAACACTTCCAGGCGCCAGAAGCGTGAGCCTTATCAGTTCTTTGAAGGCCAGGCCTGCATTATGTATCACCTTGCGAGTGTTTGAGGCATTCCATTGAAGGCTTGGAGGGCCTTCTGCCCCTCGTCAGGGAATTTACAGTCCGTCCCTTACGTGTATTATCAGCTTTATCGTGTCTATTCTGGAAGGATAGTGGAGAATTAATAAATAAAAATAAAATTCACTAGCGTTTCTAAGTTGGAACTTTTTTTAGAGTGGCTTTAAACTGATTTTTCAGTAAATGACTCCTGCTAGGATTTCTGTTTTCTGGGCTTTCATTACCTCCTATTCATGATTTGCATTCTGCTGGCCTCCTTAATCTAGGTTTTAAATCATTTCTATCATACCAAGATCAAACTCTCTCATCTTGGTATTATAATATTAATATGCTTTGTTGTTTTCAGCTTGGCAGTCTTGTTCAAGAGTGTACATCATTTATATTCAGGTAAGACTTTATTTGCATGAAGAAGTTCAAGTGCAGCAGCTTTTCTATTTTCCCTGGAACGTTTTTCACATTTTAAACATGTAACCATTCTAGATCACCTTTTCCACAGCTTGTGTAAGTCTATTAAAATCAAATTTGCTCTAGGCAATAAACCAGCCTAAAGCTGAAATACTGACTGTGACCCTTTGGAAAGATGTAAAGCACTTATCAGAAAAAGCGTTGTGTCCCTTTGTCAATGTCACAATTAATTATTCTTGTGACATTGTACGTCTGGCATGTACATTGCCATCAAATGGACAGGGCGAACTTAAATGCATTCTGTTATTCCATATTTCATACTGAAACTATTTTAAAGTTAAGGAGCTATTGTTATTATAGAAAGGAGAAAATAGTGAAAAGTTACGGCCAAACTCTGCTAAGGCAGATGTGGTCATATATTTCTAAGTCAACTGTTAATCTAGAATTTTAACTTCTCATAAACATTGCGGTGTATAACTTTTGATGCTATCTTAAGCGGTATGTTTAACCAGGAAAACAGGAAACGCAATTTATCTACCGGTAAATTGTAGCTGATCGTGTGATTGTTTAAGGTGAATGTTACCTGCTGCATCTAGATACATGGCTTCGTGCTAGGGGACCGATAGAGAGTTGGTCTGTCAGCTCCACTTGAACTAACCTCATTACTCTTGGATTCTTCCCTGAGGCTATTTCTACCCCATTTTGTACAACTAGAGCAACATGAAGGCACTGAAGTTTTGCAGAGAATTGAGTCTATGACATGAGCTACTAATTTATCTCACTCTTTTTTTCTTTTCTCTCTCTTTTTTTTTTTTTAATCCGGGTAGCTGGCTTTTTTTATGCAGGAAACTCACTAAGTTGCCCAATTAAATTGTCAGAAGGAGCATTTCATTATTAAGGTTTGAGAAGGCACGTTTGAGGTGTTTCTTTTGTGTTTTTAAATCTGTTATGATTAAACGATATTATTTTTTTTTTGCAACATTTCATGTTACTTAATTTTTAGGGTGAAGTTAAATATGGGAAATGATCAACAAATGAGATGAGTGTCAAAACCAGAAATCACCATAAAAATTGTTTTGCTACCTTTACGGAGGCAGTCTATAATGACAACTCTTTTTAAAAATTAGAATACATGTGTCGTACACAGAAAGCTGTTACTGTTAAGGAACTGCAGAAGTCCTTCACGATGAATATAGTATCTCTCTTTCTGTTTACCATGGTATTTACCTCTCCAGGAAAGTTAACGCTGTTTTCAAATGCAACTTAAGCAATGTCCAAAGAACTAACTGAATTATTTAATAAATCCACACTGGTTTCAGGTGGATTGTGTATTGATAAACCTGTTTATTACTCCCCATGCAAAGCATCGGCAAAAAAAGGTTCAGTCTAAAATATGCGCAAGTCTCCAGCAGAAAAAGATTAGCAATAAAAAGCTTATGGAGAGCAGCCTATGATAATACTGTTCACAGATAAGAACCTTCTTTGATATAGCTTCTTATTTCAAATAAAAACATTGAAATGCAACTGGATTTAGGCATAAAATGAGATAGTATTTCCAAAACTCACTACTAAAATAATTACATCTGGAAGCAAATATTTGATAAGCGCTTCTTACATACATCACAGCTATAGCTCAACACTTGAAATTGAACTCATTTACTAAGTGGCATCTTCACAAATCACATCTATGGGATATTGATTTGGATACTAAAAATGAGCAGATCCAAAATTAATGACCACTTTGCAAAATGTAGTGGTACTCAAATATTGTGGGGCAACTCTAGCTGTGTTTGGTGAATTTCCATTTCCACCTGATTGCTCGTTTAAGAACCAGGACTGATTTATCAGCCTTGGAAGGACTTTTCAGTTTCTTGCTCTGTCAGCAGCAAGAGACAAGACACTGACATTATTTGCTATTATAAATAACAGCAGCTTGTTGCTATTTAATTTTTCCAATACTAATGATGTTTCACCACCAGAATGATATTATATCATAATTTAAAAGAATTTTATTGAAAATTTCCAACCATCACATGAGAGAAGACTTACTGTAAGAAAGTTTTTAAGACTCAGGACTTAGAAATTCTCTCTCATTTGTTCTCCCCATTTCAGATGCTCCATGTTCAAATGTATGTCATTGACTACTTAGGTACTGGTGACCAGCTACCAGAAAGGTGGAAAGAAGATGCGAGATGTTTGTGGATCAACTAATTACTAGCGAATCCATCTCCAGTAAGACAAACATGATTTCTGTGAGGTCCTGGGGACGAATGCCAGGCAATGTATCCCGCGGACAGTCCTGCTCCTCCCTGAGCACACGACAGGGTGGCTGGACTTTGCTGCTGCGAAGTGTAGACCTGACATCTCCTGCTCCTTCTGGTGATGAGCCACTTGGGAACATGCGGCTCTCGCCATTTGTGGTGGCCAGGGTTGGACAGCCAATTTGTGAATACAGGTGGCTGCACTCTTAAGTGCATAGACATATTTCTTTTGCCTTCTGCACGTGTAAGCTTCTCAGTGGGAGCTGCCCTCTGGAGACTTCTTTAAATTGCCTCTGGTGATTTATATGCAATCATTTATAACCACTGTGGGTGCCTCCAAGGCTGTCATCTGATCTCTCTCTTGCTCCTGTCCGCTGTTTCCCCAAGTATTACCTCAGGGTCCAGACGGAACAGTAACCCTCTAAGTCAGGGCTCGAAAAGAAATGCGCGTCCCTACAGTGTGCCCCAGAGAGTAACTAGAATTACCGCCATTGCCCTGTCAGACTCTGCGGGTTGTTCATACAGTCAAATATCAACCACGCTGTTTGCTGAAGGATGCCCCCATCCAGGAAACTCGGGATGCACGCAGTGACTGACCTTCGCTTCCTGGTACTGTTCAGTTATGTGGATGGTGTATGTAAGCTTGGCCAACCTCGTGACCGTGGCACCCAGAGGACAATTAAACCAGGTTCTCAGCTCCTGCTGGCCTCCACGGCATTGCTGTCGCTCCAGATTCCGCGACAGCCTGCCTTGAGCCTCCTGAAAGCTGCTTCCCAGGTAGTCACTTAATGCTCCAGCTCTGAAGGTTCCCTTACGAATGAATGCGTGGGACTGCTGCTTATCCGTGCTGCCTTTAAATAACTGGGTGGATGCAGTCTGGATGTTAGTAAAAAAATAATGGTATTTAAGACAATTTTTCAAATTTATTAGCAGAGATAATGTCCCCATTTATAATGACTATGCAACACGGTTTGTGACTGTGTTGGAGGTACTAAACCTTCATCCTGATAAACTATACTTTGAAACGCGTTTACATGTTTTGAAACATTATTTCTCTGTGGTTTTAAAAAAAAATGTTTTCTGCTTCTGAAAATAAACAAGTTATCAGTAAGAGGGTACATTTTGTTATAAAACTGTTTTGTTTCTATTCAAACAGAATGTATTTGGGAGACAAATTTTCTTAATTTGCTAACTAACAATGTCATTCTTTTTCTTTAGAGATAATTCTAACACCTAATAACCCTGTAGGATACTTATTAAAATAGAAGAGATTAAATTCTAATGAGCACACTACAGGCCTCTTCTTGAAAGGGCTTCTAGGAAGGGATCACTGTAAGAGAAAAAAAGATTAAATTAATTTTCCAACCTATAACGAAAGGCAGAGTGTAGTACATAGCTGTAACGACCTCCATGAATAATCATAAATTAAGTGGTGTTTTGCTGGTTAGCCAGCCGTTTGTCCCTATGGATGCGCAGGCAGAAAGTCTGCATTTTCTGCTGTGTGTAACTGTACTACTTCTTGTAGACAAGTACTATTTTTAAAACAAAGAAGATATCAGGACCTTTGTCAAGCTTGTAACCCATGGAAGAGGATACACAATGCAAATGCCTCCTGCATTACTGTACAGACGATGGTCTGGGAGGAAGATGGCATTGTAGAGCCATGGGGATAAGGCCACCAGATCAAGGAGATCCTCAGAGGAGAATGGGCAGTGACCGTCACTGTAGTCCTACCCAGCTCATAGCAGGAGTGAAGCATTTTATACTCCCTGCTTCCTCTCATGCTGTTAGCACCTAGGCTTCGGATTCACTGTAGTAAATGAAATTCCTTATCTCCAGTAAATAATCCACTCTCAGTGAAAGTAAAAAGAGGGTCTCCTGGTGAGTTCAATAGGAGTAGAATAAAGCTTATAATACAGTTCTTGACCAACTTGAGGGGAGGGGAATAAAAACAAACCTGATTCCAGAAATACTTGTGGATTATGGATTACTAATAAAAAGAATTGCACTGATTTGGGCACATTAGGAAAAGCCATTAATACACTAGCAACAAAAAATGTTGTAATGAGGTAAAACATACATTGAAGCTAAAAGTGATGGGTACTATAAAAAATGAAAGTCAGAATTAAAGCATTTTGTGAGAATTGGGATGTAAATATCCTGCTTTCCTAGTATATCTCACAGTATCATATCAATGGTGCATTAACATACTATTTAGTAACACAAATCAATAAAATACAATTGATGGGGAGGAAATCTTAATTACCATCATTCAGGCTGAGTATTATTGTGAATCTCCTATAAAACCTGTATGAACTAATTTTTGCCAGGTAATATAATTAAACTAAAACCAGTACACACAAACTGTTATGATACCCAGGTGATCAAAGGTAAAGCACTTATTTACATTACATTAGTGTTCTCCCCTTACACCAAACAAACAATTTAGAACAATTTAGTTGAGAGGAAAGTACTGAAATGGATATGGAGTATATTGCATTGAGATAAAAGAAAAATATAGGGAAAATGTAGATATGCTTTTGCAATGCTGGAAGCATTATAAGAAAAGCAACAGGATTATGCATTGTATTTCTGTAAAAATAGAAAGTACTACTAATGGAAAGGTGAGCAATAAACAACATGAAAGGTTAGGTGAAGTAAACAAAATGCAAGGGAAGACAAAAGAGTAAAGTAAAATTAGAAAGGAAAATAACCTTGATAGTAACACTGCCATTGCTTCAACCAAGTTGAAAGACATCCCCCCCTTTTTATTTTTTCTGTGTCGGACTCTATACAAGTAAAAAGATACAGGTTTTTGCCTGAAAGCCTTGCAATCCAGCACGAAGCGCAAAATGAACGTAGCGCAAGAAGCGTATAGAGTATAGGTGGTATGCTCATATAGTTTTATGCATTGTGGTACATCAGTTGATTGAACTGAAATTGTTTAAACTATTTTTTAAAAACTTGACTGTAGGTGCAAATGCAAGAAGGATGATGATGATGATAAACTTCAGCAAATCCAGCAGGGGTTGGGACAGGTTGCCCAGAGAGGCTGTGGATCCGCTACCCCCAGAGGTTTTAGCACCCAACTTGTAAAAGCCCTGAGCGCCCCAATGTGCAACCTTGCTTTAGGAAAAACTTGGACTAGAGACCTCCCACGGACACTCCAGCCACGGTGAGTTTGTGGTTCCTTAGTTCTGTACAGCTGTGATTCTGTATGTATCGCAAGCACCATCTCACTAATGTGAATTAGCAGATGCACTTTTGTAACCGAAACGTGCCTTGAGCTTTGCCTCCAATCTACAAAAGGTGCATAGGAATTGATGAATTTAAAAGAACAGATCAATCAGAAATGGTGAGAATAGATGATAGCTATCAATAGACTGCATCGTTTGGAGTGGGGATAAAAGCCAAAACAACCAAAGAAGAGAGATGGAACAGCAATCAGTTGAAAAATTCATTCAGTTATTTCTTGTAACGTATGAACTAAACATATATTTATAGTGGTATAATTTTACCGATCGTGATGATGCATGATATCTCTTAAAACAAAAATAGTAAGATGCATAACATTTTCATTTAAAATAGCCTAGCTTCTCACCAATAACTATTTTGTACTAGCTTTGCACTATATATAATTTTAAAATTTTGAGTTCTCTTTCCAATTCGTACATGTTTTATCTGTTCTCTGTGCATATTCTTTCAACTCTCAACCATATCTCTTAGCTTTGTATTCTGTCTGGCTACAAAGTTGTTGTAAAAGACAAAACAGATAAAATAGCAGAATAATGAAAGTGGATGTGTCCCCTCTGGTGAGATCTAGATTTCCTCAGTGGAGTATATATGACCTTCTTTCATTTTTGACACTTGAAAGCTTTCTTTAATAATGTCATTTCAGTCTAATTTTATACAGTCAGCGTGTTAGATGTCTTTTAAAAGTTCTCCCATCTTTTATTGTTTATAGCAACCAATTAATTCCCAGCCCAACTAGTCCCAGTTGCTCTGCTGTATAGTGGGCATTTGGCATAGCATGTTGGAATAAATCACTCGCCTTCTGCACCTTGCGGTCTTAAAATACAAATCAAAGCATAGATGTAGATGTATGCGGTGATAATGGAAGAACCAAAACAACAAATTCATCTGTTTACCTCTTCTTATAGTGACCCCACATAAACCTCTCTAATGCCAGATGCTGTTTTTCTCGAAAGAAAAGAAGCAGTCATTTAAGGGATTTTATAATTAGGAAATATTTCTACTACTGCTGCAGATTAATACTATGCTTTCCTCTGCTAGAGCTGATCGCGTTTAATTATCTACTGTCCTTGCAAAGCCACTTGATGATGTGACTCTCTTGATTATAAGGAGGTTGTACACAGCCAGCAGAGGTCAAGTTCCCAACGGTCGCGTAGTACGTCAGTGGTGCCAGTTGAAGTCAATAGAATTACTTTTATGTACTTTTGAGCACATGGTTAAGCCCTGTTTTTTTTCTTTTTTTCTCTGTTCTTCTGTATTGAGGTCACTTTGACTGTTTCATTCTATTTGTGCTTTCAATCTCCATTTTTTACTGAGGACACTGCAGGCTGAGCAGGAATTCCACATTTTCAAGGGGCATACTGAAAAGTGATTTCCTGCTTAAAAGTTTTCCTTTTTATTAAGTACTTTCTGGAGTACAACTTAGTTCATTCTGATACAGACTGACTGAGACTGAAAGGTAGTTCTGTTTCCAGCAGCCACTGGCAGAGGCCTGAGAAGCCTTGTGCAAGCACCTCCATCACAACTACAAACACCTGAACTCCTCGGCAGACTCCTCGGCAGCTGGGCCCAGGGCGCCAGTTTGGCATTCCGCTCTCCGCTCCATTGAGCTAGCTCCAAGGTGGGACGCTTCTGTTTTCTTCCTCTTTTCCTCTCTGAGCCAGGAATAGTTCTAGGAGCAGAAGGCAGTTTCAGTCTGGATCAACTGCTGATGATCTGGATCGTATGATGCCGATCCCAGAGAGAAGCCCAAGATGAACATTTCTGTCTTTTTTTCTGGGTCTTCTGCTGCACATAAAAATTCAGGTGTTTGAGGTTCTTTTGGAAACTCCGAAAGGCTCCTCCCTCCTTTGCCTTTGCAAACGTGGATTTTGATCACAGGCCACGGCTGGTGTGAACAGCAGCGCTCACCACACACGTCAGGTACAACATGGCAGCCGTTGCAATAATTAAAACATGCATCACTCACACGTGGTATACATAATCACACCTGATATTTCTGAACTCTAATTAGGTTTTGGGACTTCTGCAAAGCTTGGGAACACGTTACGCTCATTTACGTTGCAAGACTGAACTGCGTTAGGATACTGCTATGTTGAAACAATGTTTTCCGAAATAGTTGACTTAAAATAGGTCTGACTTCAAAGGATCTACAAATTTCTCTTCTAAATGTTTGTGATCAAATTAAAACAAGTGTATATATAAATACTAGAAAATAAGATTCTTAATTGTCAGAAGAGTCACTTAATAACATGTGTATATTAGTTTTTTTAATAATTATCTGTTTGTTTTATGTTTAATATTTTATTTTGTACTATAAAAAACGACCATTTCTAGATAAAAGTATAACCTCAGTAGTTAAACTGAAATACTGTGCATCTGACTACTCATGAAATAGTACCTCTAGTAAATCATGTTAAGAAGCATATCAACAGTACAGAAACATTCTTCTTCTCTTTGTTTGAACAGTTTAACTATCACATTATTTGATAGACCAAAATGTATTTCCCTGACACCACGGATTAAAATCATAAAGCTGTAAGAAACACGTGAGTCTATTGCCTTTCATCTTTCCCTCTAATCACCCAGTTGGAGAAATGGGGCTTGTAGTTACTTGCCTTCTCTTCAGCTCACTTGCCCAAGGCAACAAACCAGAGAACTTACAGGTAACTGTTGATCAAACGCTTGTAGTCAGTTAACTCCCTCTCTACCTGGCACTAGGCATCCTTGTGTTCACAGAACCTTGACCCAGGTGGGCCAGTAGCTTGAAAGTTCAGAAGGTACGATGCAACTGGCAAATAAAAGATGGACGATGTGCATTTTGTGTTAAACGCACGTTAGCCTATCCGAGAGTGAACGTGCTAATCCGAGGTGACATTTTATAAGCGATATTGTAGAAGCCTTGTGAAAGGAACTCAGAACAGTCTTAGCATGCGCTATGAAGGGACAGGAGGAAAGACTTCATGGTTAATGTACAGGGGCTGTAAGTTTGCATTTGAATTCCCTGCAGTGGAAGCGTGCATCGGCACAGGATTTAATCCAAATCAACAAGACCAGGCGTAACACAGAGTTTGCCACACGAGCAAGCTTTGATAAGTAAGAATAATGACAGTTGAAATACATTTTTATTAAATATTTATATTTATAAATATAAATTTATAAACCCATTTTGGTTTTTTATATGGCTCTGTTATTGGTATAATAAATCAATTTTGTTTAATAGCTACTGCAATTATACACTTAAAAACGTACCTTCACATACATGAGGAAAGAATTTTCTCCTAACATGTGAAACTGTCCATAATATTCTGTTGCTTTTTTTTTTTTAGTGAGGTAGAAATTGAGGAAATAATCTTAATCTGAATTTAAATTTGCATTTTTTTATCAATTACTTAAAATTATATTTATATTATAAAAATTCAAAAACGTATTTAAGATTTCTAAAGCCACCTTAATTTCATCTTTACCTTTTTCACTGTATTCAATGAAAACTTGAATAAAAAGTGTAAATACTGATGAAATAAAGACTGCTTTCCATTGTACACAGTGAAAAGGACTGCTTACTGTCATTTTCATTTCTCTTAATTTCTTTTTTTTTTGTTTCATGCCCCAGCATTTAACTTTGTAGCAGTACAAGAAGCTCTTGAAATGAATTCATAACCAAGACAGTTTTTAGGTTTTTTTTTTTTTTTAAAAAAAAGAGAGAGGGAGAAGAAAAACTCAAATATTTTGTGTTAGATGAGATTAAAAAATCTTTTAGGTAAAGATTGAAAAATTAGTTCATCTATGGATTCTGTTTGCAGTTTGTGGACTATTTTGTTGGCTTAGATTTTTATAAAATAATAAAGAAAATAAAGACGTAAAATCTGAAAAACTGGCCATATAATCATTATCGCTCATAATTAAAAAACAAACACACAAGCCAACCACAAAAACCTGTAAGCCAACCAAAAAAACCCACACTTTACTGTGGTAATAGCATTTACTGCAAATAGAAGAGTTTTATTATCTGTATAAATATGCTTTTCGAAGTGAAGTGTAAGGAAGTAAGAATTTATTCCAGGTAACTCATGTTACATGACCTTTGAAATGAACATAACCTACTTCACACACTATGTGTAGTTCACAGGCATATTTTAAATTGTTTTATGGGGCAGCGGCTTCTGACAGTGTCTTCCGTGATGAGGATATAAGTTTTCTTCTCGTTAAACACTAGTGCTTTTCTCCCAAAGCTGCTCAGTTTTGCTGCCCTCAGTTCAACGTCCACAAACGCAGGCCCTGGCCCTGCGTCGTGGTGTGTTCGTGAAGGTGGCATGGGTTTGCCACGTCTAAGTGCCCTTCCCTCTTTTGGCACAGAATTTTTCACCTGTTTTTAAGACTATCAAGATCTGGAAGAGCCAACCTCCATTCCCCTCCTCTCCATTTCTCCAGCAACTGATATTTTTATTCTTCCCTTAAGATCTGCGTCTCAGACTGCCCCTCTCCTTCCTCTCTTCTGCTGTGCCAGGCACCCCACACCACAACTGACCCCCATGGAGCCACTGTCCATCCCGTGGGCATGACCCGCCTCCTCCGGGGACCTAAATCTGCTCGGCTTCACTCCGCGAAGGGCTCGGCGTGGGTTCTGCCATGATACTGCCTGGATTTTGGCCAAGATAGTTGATGGCAATTGTAATGCTGTGTGCAGGTGCCTTAATACTGGTTTGGTAGGATGATCCAGTGGTCTGAATTGAAGCTCTGGCTCTCCTTTGGTACCTTTATTCACTTATATAGTACAGTATTCACTCCTGTATTAATTTACATTTCCTATTATATCTCTAACAGGAACTCCCTAACCAGTCGTTACTTCATCCATATGTTAAATGTTCATTTTACAGCTATTAGTAGAACCCTACATTCTGCCCACGCTATAAATTATTGTAAAGGTTATTTTTGCACATTTTCCCTGTTTTCCTGTCTCCTCTGTAGAATGTCACCAGTGTGTTCACTAGGCCTTTGATGGACTAAATACACCCAGATCATTAGACAAATACCCATTTCCTATCAATCAATGTTATTTTCATACTCATTGTTTCATCAGAATGTTTTTAAGCCTTCTGAGCATTGCTTTAGCCTGCCATGTATACAGCTTACTACAGTTTTCTCAGAAAAATAATCTCCTATTTTGCAGGGTGATTGGTTTTCATACAAGTACTGAAATGCTGCTTTTTAGATAAATTTTCCCACTACGTCTGATACTTCCAATCGCTTCTCTCGATAGGTTCTCTCAAAGATCACTGCCTTTGACTTCCATGCTTCCATCCTACTGGTTTTGCTTGTACTTTTCTGGCCGTCGCGCTGTTGGTGTTTGTGTGGACTTGTCCTCCATTCTTCTCCGTTAGCATCTCCTGGGATTTCTGTTCATGCTCACTCTATGTCTTTGCTGTAAATCTAGTGTCATCCTTGAACAATCTCATCCATTTACATGGACAGTGAAGTGTCTGCCTAGAGGCAGAAGTTAATTACTGTATTGTGTGTTACACAAATTAGTATTGTGTCTAAGCACCACTCCGCTTTTAGGATGCTATCTGTTGGGAGACATTCCTTGCTTGGTAACAACGGGCAAACTTTCCACTTCAGGCTAAGTGGAACATAACATCTCTGATCAGCGATGTTATGAAAAAGAAAATAAAATGTATTTATATTTAATGTTATGCCCCTGTGCCTGCTAGTCTGTCGCAGGAAGAAAAAGACATAATCTATGTTTTGTTCCCTGCTTTCCTTACAGTGCATTGCAGCGTGTTTGTCTGCTGCCAGCACCCAGGGAGCAGGATTATTATTCTCGTCGTGTGGACATTTTCTTTCCTCTGCTGACTGAAAGCCACAAACTTGTCAAAGAGAAAGTCTGATATATTTGTACCTTTGTCCCTTTAAAATTCATTCACGGCAGGTTGTTACACGTAGTCAACCAGGGAAAAGCGTCTTCCTTTATAAAGAAATTAGGTGTGTTCCCCAAACAGTGTTTCTAACAGCCCATTTCCCATATATTATTCTAGCTCTGGCTGTGGGAATTGCATGCTTGCAGACAGCTGTGGAATGATTATTCATGTTTCGTATCTACAAAGCTGAACGTTTTGTTCCTGTTCAGGAACAGCGTGGAAGACCTAGCCCAAGTTAGCTGGGAAATGACTTACGATTTCACTTGACCTGGAGGATCAGCGACCTTTGGAAGGTTTAGGGCCTCCAGAATCACCAAGTGTAAGAAGCAAAGGACAGGTCATGCTCGTATTGAAGTCAGTGGCATAATTCCTTACCCCTTCAGTAGAATCAATTGTACCACCAGCAACTGAGGGGAAAAAACCCCCTAAACTGCAATAATTTTCTAACCGGGATTGGAACACTTAAACGTTTCTGGTTTTGAGTTGAAGAAAGTTTTACTCCTGTCTTTTATCTGGTCTTCCGTTTTGGTGCTGGTGTAAACATCAGGCTTAATATTTTTTTTCGTTTTATATAGGTACATACTTTCTTTACGTATTTTCCCAAATTATGTCTATTGTAGCGGCTTTTGCAAATGAAACTGAAGAATGCGTGCTGATGCCCTTTACAGGAAGGGAGTTAAGTTTTCTCTCTCTCTCCTTCTGGTCCAATAAACGTTGATTTATAAAATGTGGAGCAGATCCCACAGGACACTAGAATATTCAGTAGCTTGATAAATATGCAGTGATCTAGGATATGGGTTCAAATATTTGCTCGACGTCATGCAAGCAAGCATCATTTAAACTAAGATCTATTCTTTAATGCCCGTTTACCTGTTGGCTTCTCTCTTATTTTATCAAGGTGAGAAAACTGTGCTTGGGCTGCCAAACACATCACCTGGGCAAAGAGAAGAAATCAGGTAAAGACAGAAGATGATAATGTACCCTTAGTAGCTGATCTAATCTGAATATTAAAATATGCATTGTAAAGAGGAAGCTTAGTCTAATTTTTCGCTGGTTAAAAGCTAACTGGCTCTGAGTGCTCCCTCGCATCAGTGAGCGTGGTAAGACTAAGGATTTTGTTTTAAGATATTGTTCTGTGACCTAAGATTAATGGTAACAGTAGAGGTGCTAACGTGTTTGTTTATCAGAAACTGTAAAGAAAAGAAGTGGAAACGTTGCTACATTGGGCCTCACCTTGCTTTGTTACAGGTCAAACGAAAGAGCGTGTCACCCAAGCAAAGCCTGTTCTTGATTAGAAGGTGTACGTAAGATACTCTCTAGATGGTTTACCTGAAATGATATCTTTTTCATACGGACAGATGGGGACACCTTCCTATGCCTGACTTCAACCAGGCATCTACATCTCACCGTGAACTACTCTTTAGAGGTAAAGTTGTGTTGGTTCATGAGCGTTATGTGACAGACGAAGGCCGGGAGGATGTAATTTGTTGCCCCGATCCCCCGTAACTCCTGTGAAGCTCCAAATCAGCACCTGCCAGCACCTGCTGTGTTCCAGGGCCAAATCCATTCACCTGCTCGAGCAAAGACCTTTACCTCCACATAGCAAGTGAAGCTAAGAGGATCCATACAGCCACAGGGAAGCTTTGATTTAGGGTACGGAAGGCTTTTTTATTTAGGCTACGGAAGTTTGTGTGGTTATTTAGCCAAGGAAAAAATTAATCTCAGTAAGGAAAACTGAGTGACAGATGCACCGGGGCTTGCCTTCGCTGACCTCCCATCCCCGGGTGGACACTGACCTCGCTGGAGGTTTGGCTCTGCAGCAGCAAGCGACATTTGTCACAGCCACGGAGAGGGGAGACCAAAGTCCCCCTGGCTTCCTGTAATGTCACCTATGGCTACAGTGCTGTCCTTCCTGGTCAGAGCATCACCAGACTAATTTATCTTTCAGTAATTTCAGTTTTGACTGAAGTCTTTTCTAATGCTTGGGAAAACTGCACTTTTAGAAGACTCTAGTGTCTGAATTTGTGAAAATATTTACTTTATAGCCAGCTATGGTGTGTGGGTTTCAAGTTCTCTGAGTTTTTAAGTTAGCCAGGTGCGGGGATGAGGAGGAGCGAGACCCGGGCACTTGACCCAAGCTGGCCAACAGGATTATTTCATACCATGAATGTCACATTCAATATAAATTAAAAAGTTTTTGGAGGAGTCTCTCTCTCCCTTGATGGCTGCCATCCTGAGAACTTCTTGCCCTGTTGCCAGAGCCCTCAGCCCTTCCCTTCCTCCTGAAGCCGCAGCACTCGCAGTGTCCGACATTTGCTGTCCCTGTCTGGGAGTGCACAGCTTCCTGCGGATAGAATAGGCTAGGTAGAATCCTTGTGTATTTTATACTGGTATTGGGATCAATTATGTTAATTAATTAGTCATATTCTATTAAATCTGTTTTGTTTCCTCGGGTTTCCTTGTTTTTTCCCGATTCCCGTTCCCGGGTTGGGAGGGCTCATTGTGTGATAGAATCAGAGAGTGTTAGGGTTAGAAGGGACCTTAAAGACCATCTAGTTCCAACCCCCCTGCCCTGGGCAGGGACACCCCCCATAGACCAGGCTGCTCCAAGCCCCGTCCAGCCTGGCCTTGAACCCCTCCAGGGATGGGGCAGCCACAGCTTCTCTGGGCAACCCGGGCCGGGGGCTCACCGCCCTCACAGGAAAGAATTTCTTCCTGATATCTCATCTAAATCTCCCCGCTTCCAGTTTAAAACCATTCCCCCTCATCCTATCACTATACTCCCTCATAAGGAGTCCCTCTCCAGCTTTCCTGTAGACTCCCTTTGGGGACTGGAAGGCCACTATAAGGTCTCCCCGGAGCCTTCTCTTCTCCAGGCTGAACAACCCCAGCTCTCTCAGTCTGTACTCACAGCAGAGGGGCTCCAGCCCCCTGATCACCTCTGTGGCCTCTTCTGGACCCGGCACAGCATGCTCTGAACGGCAATAAATCGCGGTGGGTTCCTCAAACCGTAACAAGCACCTACGTTCAAACGGGCGGCGGCGGCCGTTCCCCCTCGTCCCGCGGCGCCGGGGCTCCTGTTTCCGGGGGGCGGCGGGACTCGCTGGGCCAGGCCGCGGCCCCGACGCCGTCGCTTAGCAACGGCTCCCGCCCTCCCGGCCAATCGGCGGCGCGCTCGGTAACGGCCGGCAACCCGGAAGCAGAGGAGGAGGCGGGCGGGACGGGGAGCGGCGCGCGGGGGGGGGGCGGCCGCCCGTTCCCTCCCTCCCTCCCTCCCTCCCGGCGGGGGACACCGAGCGGCGCCGCCGCGCAGCGCGGCCGCTGTGGCACCCAAGCACCCACCACACCCGCCCGCCCCGGCGTCCCGTCCGTAATCCACCCCCGCCCCGTTAACACAACCCAGCCCCCTCCGCCGCCGCGCTCAGGCCCCTCCTGGCCGGTGCGTTCGCCGGGCCCGGTCCGTCGTCGGCGGGCGAAGAGGGAGGGTGCTCTGCTGAGCGGCGTCTGGCGGAGCCAACAGGCGGCGGGGAGGGGGGCGGGCGCTGCGGGGGTGTCGGGTTAGAGCGAGGCGTGACCCAGCTGACGGGCGCCGTGCGGAGCCGGGCGGCGGGCGCGGAGCCGGCGGGGGAGCAGCGGTAGACGGTTGGCGGCGGCGGCGGCGCACGGCGTCGGTAGCGGTCGGCTCTGGCGCGGCGTCTCCTCCACCCCCTCGTGAGCCTGGGGAACCTGCAGCTCAAAGCCGCCGCCAGCCACACCACCATGTACCCCGGCAACAAGCGGAAAAAGCTCTGGCGGGAGGAGAAAGGTATTGCCGCCCTTCCCCGGCCCGGGCCCGGGCCCGCTTCTCCCGCCTTTACCTCAGCCTCACCTGTGGGGGGGAGCGGGGGCGGTCCTGTCCCCTCGCAGCCGCCGCCGCCCGGGGCTGAGGTGACGGGGGGTGTGCGGGGTGTGCTCCGTGTTCTCTGTCGTTACCCCCGGGTCTCCCACCTGAAACACCCCCAAAATCCCGCGGACCCGGGGTCGTTCGCCCCCCCCCCCCCCCACCTCGGTTACCGCCGACTTCACCCATGGGGAGAGGGGCCCTGGGCTGAGGGGAGCTGTGGGGTCTGGCGGGCGGGGGGCGTGGGGGGAAACCAGCCCGTCTCCTGAGGGCTTCCTACACCCCCCCTCAACCCCCCCCCCTCCGCCCCAAGTCACCTTGTGTAAGTCTTTCAGGCCGAAAAGTTAGGCACACGCCGTCAAAAACGTGCTTTTCCTTCTTGTGTGTGTTTTCCAGGGGAAACGATGGTTTGTCGGTATGGCTTGAGTTTGGCTAATAGCGTGTGATCAGCCGGGGGGAAATGTTTTGGGGTATGGGCCCCTCTCCCCTCCCCCCCCCCCCCCCAAATATTTATTCCTTTTATATTTTTTTAAGGACACCCCCCCACACACCCTGTGTAGTCTCAGTTCATGAAACCCCAACGTCAAGCTCCGGAGCATGGAAACTGTGGGGCCAAGCACTTTATGCAGGGACCTTGCTATTTTGATACTTTATATTGACCGCCTGGGGAGCGATGTGAAAATTAGCAGAGAAGCTCACACAGTGGAAGTATAATGCCTACATCGTCTAGGAGGAAATGCTTCTTCCCGGGTGTGTTTACAAACAACCTAGAAATATATAAGGAGGAGAAGGAGGAAAACAAAAGCAAACCAGCGGATCATATTTTAAGTTTTCTTTCCTGTCTTCCATCACCCCTATGGCTGTGTGTATGTTTCAAGCCAAGGCAGCAGAAGACCGTTTCGAAGGATAGGATTCATCCTTTTTTTTGTCTGTGGCAGAAATCAAATGCACGTTTCTGAGGAAATATTGTTAAAACACAAATAAACTGATCTCTCTGTAGGTTAGTTGCTTCTGGCAAACTCTTCTCAAAGGAAGTGAGTTTTGTTGCGTACTTTTTTTTTTTCTTTCAAAACTATCTTAGAAAGCTTGTTTCTGTAGGTAAGGTGAGGCAACAAATTTCTACCAGGTGTTTTAAGTTTCTGTTTTTAACAGAGAAGATAGAGTTAAATCTTCTCAGGTGTTGCTTATGTGTGATCAACTATAACTGACTTCCCCTGTGCAAGTCCTTAATGTTGCTATGTTATTACCTTCAAAAAAATGCTGTTTCTGAGCTGGGGGCAGGTGGGGAAAGGTTTCTGGTAGGCTCTGGTGAGTGTTCCCGTTATTCCTACTTGACTCTTCCAGCTCTTGTTGCTGTCTGTGCGAATTCATAGCCTGGCACGTGAACTCCAGCCCTTGGTAAGGGTTGTGGAGCGGAGGGGCTGGAGGGTAAGCTGGCAACCTGAGATGCAGGCAAGCTTTCGTTGTCTTAGTCAGCCGTGAGGATGGTGGTCCCCATCAGTATGGTGATGTTACTGAATGCAAACCAGAGCTCACGACTGCTGGTGAGATTTTTTTTTTCCATCCAGGGAATCGTGTTTGTGAGTGCTAGCTGGCCGGAACTCTGTGTCTCTTTGCTGTGTGAGAATGAACAGCATTTGCCAGTCTTCTGCTCCAGTGACTGCTTTCCAGTACCATGCTGATGACGTTTTGAGTGAGGAGGGCAGAAAAAAACGTCCGCGTTCATTGCTGGCATTGCTTTTCAGCTTGTAGCCCTGTGTGACTGTTCTTACCATGTACCTTCTCTTCTAGAGAGGAAAACTATAGAGGCCCAACTTCTTTCCTTCCTACCCCGATTGTACTTTTGAAGTCGAGTCTTCTGTTAGGTCTGCTTTCGCCTTTCCCAGGTACTCCTGAACCCCTGTAAAGCTGTCTGTGCTCCCCAGTTCTGCTCTTTCCATGAAGCTCTGAGTGTAATTGTTCTCAGCCCTTTTATGTTCTGAAGAACTTTTTGAAAAGAAAAAGCACTGATTGCTAAATATTCAGTTCAAACCCACTGACAATACGCTTGCTTTTCTTAATTACTTTCTTGGTAATTAAGGGTTGGTCCACGTTCTCCCAGGGTGGATCTTGCTCGAGGACTGATGGAACAGAGTAGGAGCGGGACTGGAGTTGATTTCGGAGTCTTAAGGCACAGGATTGGTCTGCCTGCAAACTTTCAAGGTGCTTCATAAAGCTACAGGCAGAAAACTGTACTTGCAGCTAAAGCTATTGGAAGTATTTTCCAGGAGGTTTGTGTATAATTAAAACTCAGTTTAAGTTCTTGAGGCCGACTTGCAAGAGTGAAGTTTTATAAAACCTTCCTATAGAGAGGATCTTGTTATATTGACGGCGCAGAACTGGCTCTGTAACCTCTTCAGCAGAAGGCAGTAAAACTTCCTCTGCTTGTCAGTCCCTCAAACCTGACATGCACACACATATGCTCTCTCAGATTTGCCTTTCTGTAGTACTTTCAGCGTGCATGTTAAATAGTTGCTGTTTTGTATGCTTCAAGGTCAAGTAATGGAGTTAAGTGCATATCTGTTGTGCATAATGGCGATCCTAATCACGTTAGTTTTACTTTTGTGTTTGTAAATATACAATTAAGATACAGAGCCTGAATAATGGGAGAGAAATGTTTTTGTCAATTGAAGAAACTGGTAATACTGTCAAAAAATATCAAAATAAACGTAGTTTGATGAGGGAGTCTGTTTTTAAAAACTGCCTTTGGTTATTAGAGTGCGCTGATTGTGGCCTGTGTAATTAAGAAACTTTATTTTGTAAATAAAACGCAATGAGAGTGATAATATTTCTCTTTTTTTCCCCAAGGATTGATCTATTTTTTTTTTTTTCAAGGATTGATCTGAGAAGCAGTTTCCATGTTCAGTTTGCTGACTGCTCCTTCAACTTCAGATGAAAATATTCTTTTCGTGTCCATCTAGTCCTCTATGCCGAAGGCAAATAATATGGGTCTAGACCCTCCCCTACACCTCTAAAAACTCTTGAATCATCAGAGCATTTATTGCTGATTAACATGTCAAGAAAAACTATTAGTAATAGTAGTACAGTGCCACTGGTAAAAACAGATGCAGGAATTTGCATAGCCTGTGGGTGTCACGATGTGCTCTACAGTTGTTTTTGTCCTGTTTCCCCCCCACCCCCAAATTTTGGAAGGGGAAAAGCTCTGCATCTTGTGCTAGCTAATACTAAGCATTGCTGAGGTGGGGAGGGAGAAGAGGACGTGCCTGCAAAAATCAGATACAGGGTCTTGCTGAAGTGCCGGGGTTGTTTGCAGCGCTGGGTCATTGGGATGTTTTTTTTTCTTATCTTAGAACTTAGTCCATTTATAGCAAGGTCTGAAGAAGAGTGAATTTGGCAGTAGCCGTCATAATTGTACAATCTTTGAAGCTTTACTTTTCACTAAATGTCTGAAAAAAGACACGGTGACTTTCTCGGGAGAAAACAGCCATCCATATGTGTCGTGGTGTGGTAACCGAGTGTGTCATATTAATGCTCAAAGAAAAATCTCTAAAGCTTAACCCCTGCTGCTCACTTTAAACCCAGGTTCTGTTTCACAGCATTTAAAAACCAGCAGATGCAGTTCATGCTGGTCCTGGGCTGCTTTTCAGGAACATGTTTAGCTGCTGGATGGCAGTGGGCTTTCCTAGTGCTTGGGATTATGTTCAACCAGAGTTTGACAAACTTACTTATATTGCTTACTCTTCCATAGATATCCTAGTATTTTCTACAGCTACTGATTGATTTTTATTTTTTTTTTTTGGCCCAAAATGGGATTAAATGCTGCTGGATGTGTCTAAAGCAGATGACATCAGTTTTCTCAGGCTGAAAATTACATGGTTTGCAGAGCAAAAAAAACCCAACCAAACAAAAATGCCTTTCTTGTCACCTCAGCCATCTAGAAAGTGACAGATCATTTGCATTAGTTCTAATTTCTTTTGTAAGGTAGTAGCACTCTGTTCATTTTGGGTCATGTCCCCTGCCTTTACTTGCTGGCATTGATAAGCCTGTTTCAGTAAAAATGTTTCAATTTTGATCTTCCTAACTTTTTTTAAATTTTGGTTTACAGATGCAGAACCGGAAGAATAGATTTCAATACCTGAAAACTCTCTATAAATCAACAATTCCCTACTTAAACTTGCTGTTAGTTCTCTGATCCTTGAATTAAAGTGGCAGGAAGAAGCAGCACAGTAGCGATGGGGGGGGAAGTAGTCTGGACAGTTGAGTGAGCAGTGAAAAGGCATTTTTGCTGAACTGGGATATCCAGAAATAGGCGCATGCAGTTGTTTAGATGTGCTGTGTTTAGCTTCTGTTACTTGTAACTCATTGAATCACTTGCGCTTGGTTCTGTCAAATGGATTTTAATTGCAGCGGGGACACTGAATTGGTTGCTACTTGGCCAATGTACAAGAATATATGAAAGCTTGCAAAACCTTATTTATTTCTCTTTTCCCCTAAACAGAGCGTTTGCTGAAGATGACCTTGGAAGAAAGACGCAAAGAGTACTTAAGGGATTACGTTGCCTTGAAAACTATTCCAACATGGATGGAAGACTTAAAAAGTAAGAGCGAAAGTGATGGTAAGTAAAACAGGAGAATCTTTTTAAATGTAGACCATGCTGTTTGCTCAATCTGAAGCTACTTTTAGGAAGGCCAAGACTTAGAACCCATGTTGTTACTAACGGCGGCAGCCTAATATGGGGACAAGGCACTTCAGGAGCAGGGAGGAAACCTCAACAAAGTTCCTTAAAGCCTCACTGGTGTCCACTAATTCTGCAAGTATCCCCAGACAGAGTCATTGTAATACTGATACCCTTAAGTGTGTAAAATAGCTGTTCTCTGCATGAGTGTTGTTTTCCAGATGCTCCAGCAGTCAGCCATGCCTAATGAACTTTGGCTTTGAAACTTAAGGAGCACAGCGGTATGGGGAATCTGGGCAAAATAGCGTTGTTCTTGTAGGTAGCTGAAAAGCAGAGGGGAATTGCACAAGTTTGTGTTTCCTGAAAATCCAGAAATGGGAGAAGATTGGGTTTGAAGCCTCTCTTACTTATTTGTGGTCCTGCCTGCTTTCTTGGGCTGAGGAACATGAGCCTGTCCTGGATTAACTCTCCTTCTCTTAGCGTGTGCAGTGTTATCATGGTTATGATAACCAGTAGAGTTCTCTAAATACATGCAGTAGAGGCTGACCAAAAATGAGAATCCAATTCACTTACATAGAGAGTTCTGTATGTAATTCCGCGACAGTGTCTTGTTCTTTGTATAGTTCTCTCTCATCCACACAAATATGTGGAAGAAGAGGGACTCTTTCTGAGCTGGTTTCCCCCTCCTTTTTTCTTTCTATGTTTTGTTATCTTACTTGGTTGAAGCTTGTGTGTTTTGGAGGGGGATTTGGCTCTGAGACCTAAAGTGTTTCCTGCTTCTGCACATATAGGACTAGTTTTCTGACACTTTTGTTACCATTAAGAGCAAATACTGGCCTGTGTGAACAGGTGTGTAGAGTAATTTTGTGGCTGCAGGTGAATGTGGTCTTTATGATAATACTCCAGGTGAGATGAGGCCTCAAACTGATCAGATGTTTTAATAAAATGGGAAAGCTGTAACACTTTTTAGTACAATCTGTAGGAGCTGACAGATTTGCAGATGCCATTGTCATAAACAACTAACGCTATCATCTACTCCTAAAAGCATCTTTAATGACTCTTGAAGAGAAAATCCATCCGAAGTTGCTGAGCTCTTCAATACTGATCAGTAGTTGTAGTATGACAGTACACGTAGACCTCTTTCTCCCATTAGAGTAGGTCTGTTGTAGCTTACAACATCCAGGAGCCTATCCATCTGAAAAACAAAGGCTGCATAAAAATAAAAAATATTAGTGGGCTTCTCAAAAGTTAATTTTGGAGGCCTGTGGTAGATGGGGATATGCAGTATATTGTGGTTTAACTGGGGGATACTTCATCCATTCTAGCCTAAACTATGGTTTTTATTCTAACTGCTCTCAGTCTGTACAACGTGCTAAAATTCACAGATCTTGTATTAGTTGGACTGCTGAACGTGACAAGGTGTGGATTTACGTTGTGATTGCTGTTACACTTCACATAAGCAAAATGTCAGTGTCTAATACGCGGGTATTGAATCATGGCAGCGGTGAATTTATTTTCTTGTAGCTGCTCCTGCGTTCTTTCTGTTAGTTCCTAGTACACTGTAAAAAATGCTGGAAGGCAAAAGTTGTGCTGAAACACTTCTCTGCTACTTGAAGCTTTTGTTATACTGTACATTCAGGAGAAAATATCCATAGTCACTTGTTTTCTTTGATGTATTTGTTGTAAATAAGCCATGTGGAATAGTGAACTTCTAGAAGGTTAGACTGCTGAAATGCTTCCACATTTCTACTATCAGTACAATTAAAACAAATATATATTAATGTGATGAAATATAATATATTAGTGTGACTATTACTGCATCTGTTTCAAACGTTAATTCCCTTAAACGTTAACCCCACTCTGACGGTATCAAGACAGTGAGTAAGGACTGTCTTTCTGAGCTGAAATACTGGAAAAATTAGAATTTAAGTAGTCTTGCTAATGAGAACAACTGCTCCGTATACTGGGAGGTTTGAAGCTGGGGGGTGGAACGGACAGAATTCTTCGTATGTTTGACAAGCCAAAACAGTAGTTGATGGGAAATGTGGAAAAAGTTCTTTACCATTTACTTCCAACACTGTATACAGTGAAAAAAATGACAGATTGATTAGTAAAGTGTGGAGTGCCTGCTCAGGAAGAGTGATGAGGGGAAATCAAGAAAGGAACCAAGAACAAATAAAGTGAGGCAGGTGCAATCAATCAGTCACTGGAGTAAGAAGCTGTAGGAGAAGGGGAGAGCATCTGGGCTGGCAGTAGTCCCTGTAGATACTCAACTGGAGATTAAGGAGATGAAGTACTGCGCAAATTTTTGTACTGTCTGTTAGGAAAAATTGTGTGAACACTACAAAAGCTTTATGGCACCCGTTTTTAAATGCAAATGACACGTTGGATGGGGTCTAAGGATATTCCAGTTAGGCACACGTTTTTGTTATATGGGACTTAAAGGGAAGATTATTGAAAAGTCTGTCTGTGGAACTGCTGAAACTGAAATGACCCAAAAGGTTCATGTTGGAAAGGCACCAGCCTGACCTCCTTATACCTCTGTGTGCTCTTTATTGACCAGTTTGGAGAGTATACTTTGGTTTGTGGAAGGAAGTGCTTCTTCCTCACCCCTCCTCCTCCACCCCTTGGTGTGAAGCTGTGTTCAGAATTAATTCTGACGAAAACTGGTAAAGCTTATAATAAGTTGATGTTAAGGTAAATTTTGGCAAGGCTGGAAGCCTTTATAACACAGGGATGTTTAACAACGTAAAGGCTTCTGAGGAGTGGAATTTGGGAATTCTGAATGGCAGCTGACAAGGGCTTTGTCTTTTTTTTTTTATAGCAGCAAAGGTGTTTGAAAACATTTGGAAGTTGAAAGCAGCTGTGTATAGTTTTTTGTCTTTGACTTGCTCTTCTGTGACTTAAACAAAAACCTAAGATTTTTGCAGGTCTCCTCATATGGATATGACTAGCCGTAAGAAATCAAGTTGGTGCATGTTTTGGTGTGGAATTTGGTCAATTTTCTCATACGCTTTGATTTGGGGGTAAGGGGGTGTGCAGTGTGGAATGCAGGGACTAAGCCCGGTGCCCACTGCTCTGAACTGAGGGAAGCAAGCTGAGGTGGGTACGTGCGCTTCCAGAAGGACTATGTTGCCAACAGCCCTGGGTTTTGGTGTGATGCTTGCTGGGCTGCACAAGTGGGCCTCAGAGATCAAGTACCATAACGCTGTCCCTTTTCCTTTCACTGCTGCTGTTGACAAATGGTCGTCTTTAATGTCAGAGGAGATGGTAGGAAGGGAAAAAAAATTCTTGTTCTTGAAGTAGTTCTGTAAATGTAAGTTTTCTTAGTTTTAACTGCACTTGTTAAGGAAATGAGTAGCTGGCCACTTCAGAAATGAAGAATAAGCCTGTCATATGGGGCTGGATAGTACATATATACTGTAATCCATCGTTCCTCCCACTTCTTATCCTTCAGATACACCAAAGGCAAGCACATCTCATCTGTTATGTACTTTGAAGTAGAGTTCCTTCCTGACAACATGCAAATAATGGACTTGTTTTCTGAAGCTCGGAGTTTTGTATACCTTTATTTCAGTGCTCTTTATTATATACCACTTTATGCTAGGCACTCATGCTGTACAGCAATGGTAGCTTATCTTTTGTGATGCTTGGTGAATAAAATGCCACCATGTAGATGAATAACTAGAGTGTTTTTTGAAGTTAAATACGCATATTAGCTTTTTCTTGGGTACACAGTTATTCCCAAAGATGTCTTTACTTTTCAATGGGGAAAAGGCAGAGATAACTTCAGAAAACTTTTTCTTGAAAGCTTTTTTTGAAAAATCAGGGTGTCGGGAGTTCTGTTACTGAGTTTTGTGTAGCAAAATGTTGTGTTGCATTACTGAGATAATTCAGAAAATGGAATAAATTCTGTAGTTTAACTCATGGCAGCTGACAGTCCTGCTGACTCTCACAGCCTCTGGGATTTATTAGTATAGCAGCAGTGCCAAGAAAACAGCAAATTCAGGTGATGGTTTAAAGATCTTTTCTAATGGTAAGAACTATTTTTGATTGGATGAAGTTAAAAAGGAAGGACATGGTGATTTTTTTTTTTTAATTTTTGTTTACAATTAAATGGCATGAAAGGTCTGCGGTCTTTTTCTTAAGCAAGTCTTGAAGTATGTTTAGATGTTTTGTTGGCCTCTGGATTGTCTTAATCTGCCATATTTTTAGAAAATTATGTAGTTCAAACTGTATTCAAGTTAATCTACTTTAACACTGAAGGGTTTATGTATAATAGTAAGGTTTGGATTTAATAAAAGCATCTTTGTACTATGAATCTGTAGCTTTCTAAATATTAACAGTGAGTTGACACAAAATTATAGAGACAAAGCATCTAGATGAGCCACTCAAAAGGCTTCATTGCTGAAAAGAAAAATGTGCGGTAATACTGAGCTCCATTGACCAGCATTTCTTGAGACGGTTAACTAACCACAAGCAATATTGGGCTCTTCAGAGCATCTCTGTGTGGCCCCATTTGATGTGAGTATCTGTCCTGCGGGAACCAGGAATCAAGGTGATGATCATCAAACAGCCTTTGGAAAGTAATGCCATTACTAAGCTGCAGTGAAATTCAGCCAGACATTTACAAGTGAGAAATAGCATCTCTCTAAACCACTCGTTACTTTCAGAGAGTTATACAGGAAAAAGAAATTATGTTCTAGTAGACCATTAATATCATCAAAAGTTGCCCGGCAATCAACAAGTTCAGTCTGTAACAGCTACGCGAAACCAGTATGCTTCAAGACCATCCCCCACCAAAAAACAAGTCCATCAGCTTGCGTTATCTTTTTTTCTTATAGTGACTTTAGCAACTGTCTTTAGAACAGATTTCTAGCTGAGTGACAAGGATGAAAGTAAATTGAGACATCTTAGCTCAATGTGATGCTTGCTATCTGTCTGTCAAAGAAAATGGCGCTTTTGCTACTGAAACTGTTTGGTTAAGTTCACACTACGGCAGTTTTTCTATTGAGTTCACATACAAAACCACAACAACTTGCAGGCCACAGTTCAGGATCTCCTCCAACTAGCTGTGGTCTTGAACGTGAGTTCCGGCTTCACTTAAACTCAGTGCTGCACTTGGTTTTGTCCTTACTTTTCATATGTTGGAGTGCCGCTCTGTTACTCATGCTAAACACTCTATCACAAAGTCTCCTGAAGACTAGCGTGTTCGGGTTAGAAAGCTGTGTCATTTAGATGCATGTGGAGATCACTGCTTATTAATTGCTGTGTATAATAGCTTGGGGGAGCTCCACTAGAAGATTAACATCTGTGGCTTCATGAATTGTGTGAAGATTGTGGTAATGAAGTATTTTGACTACTTAGGAAATGATGCACTTTTTACGGAAGGGGCTATAAATCTGCTTGCTGATTTTGATTGTCTTTGTTATGCATATATTAAGGAAGCAACAAAGGCATTGGAGTGGTGACAACAGCAAACCATGTTTGCAGCATATTAGCCTGTTCTGAAGGTGTCCAGGAGTCTCTGTGCCCATGGCATAACATGGAGTGACCTTAAGGCTGAAGTGGTTCATGTTTGGCTGCAATGGATATTAAAGGCTGGCAGAGAAACAGGGAGTAACCGGAGCCCTGTGTGCTCTGCTGCTCCCAGGCTCTTGGCTGCCCTTTTGGGGATCTGTCCTGAACAGACACAGAGCTGCAGAGTGGTAAAAATCCAGCCATGTGGTCTACTGACCGCACACACCTTTCTGTCTTCCTGAACTCCCACCTCAGATATTCTTTTTCCAAAGATAGCCTTGCACAGCGCAGAGATGGCAAAAACTCTTCAGGTGCAAACTTACTTGAGTGTAAACTGAGAAATAACCTGGGGAGCAGGGTTTAGTTTGTTTTGAGAGGCAAGTATTCCTATCTAGTTAGTGATATCCTTGATACAAGTGGATAAAGCAGTCCGTTTACTATGGTGGGGGGGGGGGGAAAAACTGCAGCAAACAAGAAGAACCAATATGTATTCAATTGACCTTGTAATTCCCTGGTGAGCTGCATGCATATAACCTTTATAGGATGGATTAGCTGTCAAAGAAATGATGCTTGGCTTACAGTTTTCTTTAAGATGTTTTGGGGAAAAACAAAAAATTCTTGCTTTCAGCAAGTGTGAGAGATGATTATTAAAAAAGCAAAAAATCAGCTCTGTTTATATAGATTAAGAACACATAATCCAGTGTGGCAAATCCTCTCTCTAAGAAAGTAAATCACTTGTCTTTGATGTAATTAAGACGATGACTTCTTCTTAAGCTGCTATTCCATGATTTTTTTTTTTTTTTAACAAGTTAACTTCCACACAGCGTTAAGCTTATACAGGTCCTTGATAGAATTAGGATTTTGTGGTCCTTTTGCATGCAGCTGAGAGAATGCTTTTATCTCCAGTGTCAGCCAGCTCCTCAAGGGGCAAGAGTGAACTGTAGGAACGGATGCTGCTCTCAACAGTAAACTAGTATCTTTATTGAAGCTCTGAAAGCTCTCCGTGTGTTTTAGAGAGTCGTAGTGGGTGGAGATCCAAAGGGAAGTTAAGCACATCTTTGCCAGAAAGAGTATTTCTAATGTTTAAGTGCTGATGACATGAGTCTTTGACCAGATTAATAACTTCCAAGCTTCTGTCCCCCGCAATATGAGGAGCAATCCTTTTTTTGTAGCTACTGAACGTCACTGTGCACTGAAGTTTTGTACTTCCTTAGGGACCTCTGTACTACCCAGAGTTAGAAAGTCCAGATGATGCAGTGTGCCGTCAGCGGGTGGGCTTGTTCAGGTTGTGAGGAAGGATGGCTTTTGCAGCAGTGATGCTGTGTGTAAGTCGGTATGTGCCGTTCCTCAGGAATTGCTGAGAAAAGCGTAGGGTTTCTCAAGTTCCAGCCTGGAGTGTTTCAGTGGCTGACTTGTCTCATGTTCAAGACTACTAAGGAAAAGAAGAGGAATAGTAACATTTTGAGTGAGGTAGTTTAATATATGCAGAGAAAAGTAATAGGTTATAGGTCTTGGTTTCCAGTAATTTGTGTTTATGTATATGTCTATCTTTTTTTCCTTTTATTACTTTTTCCCCTCCCCTTTTTTGTGTATAAAGGATGAGCTCCTTTTGAGCATGGGGGATTGCAAGATCAAATAAGCAAAACAATTCTTTGCTCTACAAAGACAGTTTCAGTAAGTCGTCTAGTTTTGCTCAGTACGGTAGCTTGGCTAAAGCCATAACCCATAATTTATGATGGATTGTGGCATATGTCCTCACAGTCTTTTGCAGACAGATGTGAGCCAGCCTGACTAGAAGCTGTGATTAGGTTGAGGCCAAGATCAAGCTGTTAAATTGTACCCTTGTCATGGCTTACTAGTGTAGATCTGTTGCCCTGCCAACTGGCTACATGACTTTTGGATATCTTCAAGCGTAGGTGGACAAAGCTGATGTCCTCCTGCAGAAGACCGTGAGCCTATTTTGATAAGACTGCAAGAGAGTGGTATGGCTTGTCTTAATTCACTGTAGCTTAGAGGTGACAGACATTTATGAAGGTGCTGAACTATTGCTTCAAGTGGGATTTGCTGCCTGGGGCTAGTAATAATTAGTGATCACACAGGACAGGCCTGTCAGCTGCTGTTGTCTGGATGTGGGAGGCTCGCATCGAGTCTGAAAATTAACCACCACGTAAGGATACTGGTTTAACTCCCTTGATAAGGTAGAGGGATCACTGATGTTGGATCATATTAACCAACTTTCATGCACAGCTGCATTTGCTTCATGCACAATTAAACACTTGATTACACATGTGTTAAGAACCCAATCACTGGAAATCAGAGAAGCTTGGTTTCCCTTTTTTGGTTCACTAGAGCCAAACTGCTCACCATGTAGAAATGTCTCTAACAAACCAACTAATGTCCGAAAAAGATGTTGTAGCACTTCCTATGTGAAGTGATATGTGTCTCTCTCTGTGAGAGGCCATCTAGCTGATGTGCCATTGGAAAATCCAGCTGACAGAGAATTCCTCAGCCCTGTAGGAAGTGCAGCATACAGACATGTCTTTTACAGTGCACAGAAAATTCTCTTCTGTGCTGGAGAGAAAGCTTAACAATCTGGTTTAAATACGAACATCTATTTTGCACAGCTTTAAAAACCTTTGAAATTGCGATTTCATGTGTGGCTCCATTACATTAAGAAATATTTCTTATTTAAATGGGGGGGAAGCATAGTGTTTGTGCACAGAAAAGGTACGGAGACTTGCAGCTGTTGTGTGTTGACTTGACATGTTTGCAGAAGTGTGTGTCACAAGGGCCTTTACCAAAGTTTCCAGATGTTTTTTGTGGACAGGATGCTATAGAACGTATACTTTTGCAAAATTAAACCTTGTGCTGGTATAGCCAATATGTTTATTTCTGAAAGTGGAAGTAGTTCTCTACATGCACCTTTGCACTAATAGCATCTTTAGGAGTTCATGATCAGACACAGAGTTAGAAAAGACTGCCGTATAGTTTACCAAAAGGATCCTGTCCAAAAGACTATCCGTATCTATAATGCAGATAGGAAGAAAGTGTAGAAGTGGTTGCACATCTGTCTTGCTTTAAAACATTTACCTGCCTTGTCCTGCACTTTGCTTTTTCACAGAGGCGTGTTTTATGCAGACATGGGCCTTTTTGATTGCTTCTTTGGTACTGATGGTTAGTCTGTAAAGGCGGTGTAAGTCACTTGTTTGCTGCACGAATAGGACTTGTAGTTGAAGCTCAGCATGCATTGGTTTCATCCCTGTATGCTTAATGTCACTTTTTTCTGCATGAATAAGATATTCTTTTGAAAAAGACACTGCTGTTATACAAACATATTATGTGTTGCAGTGCTGTCCTTTTGTGGGAATACTTAATGAATCTGCACCAACTGAAAGCAAACCCCAGATTTTATGTAACTATTACTGAGGGTATGGATCAGTTATATTTAAAGAAAAAGTAGAGTTCCATGTTGTTGTGTTGTTGTTTTCTTTTTTTCCCCTTTCTTCTTTGCTACCATATTTCTTACAGGAGAAGATTTGTAAGTGTATTGCGAATAACTAAATCCAGCCAGGATAGGCAGTGCTCACCAACAGATGCCTATATTATCTTAAGGGCTTTGAGGTTTGGCGTGTCTTTTATTTCCAGGTAAACGTGCAGAGGAAGATAGAGCTAAACCTTTCTCCTATCTGCTGGTGACTTTGTAACACTTCCTATTTTTCGAGTCCTTAAAGTAAGCAAGCCTGACGTGCAACACTGATGGGTCTTGGTAGAGTCCTCTTCAAATATTGAAGATTTTCTTCTGTACCTTGCTGTTTGGATTGAAGCCTTATTGTTTCTTGTGGTAGCAAATTACATATGGTATCTTGGGGAGTAGGGAAGGGGAAAGGCTGCAAGGTAAGTGCTACCCAAGCCTAATGTCTTCATGCAGAAAACGTTATCTTTTGTGCTTGCATAGAAACTTACCTACCTGTCCCCTGGTACTGGAAGACTGGAGTTCCTGCTCCCATCTGGTAAGCAGTTGTAGCTGTATCTAACGCAGAGATGTTCTTGAATAACAATGCCATGAGCTATTTGCCGACAGTTTTGCAGAAGTTTCATAGCTTGCTGGTAGTAACTTTTTATTTCCAAGCTATGTAGTAAGTACTACAAAAGGCTGGTAATGCTCAAGTAGAGAAGCTGTTGCTTAGCAATGGTGTAGAAAATTCAAAAAGCAGAGAACGTAGAGTAGAGTAAAAATTGTCTGACTGCTTAGTAAGCTAATGAATGAAAGCTAATGAATTTGCGGTTTTGCACTATAAACTTACTTTAATTTTGCTTGATGCTGTATGTGCTGTTCACACGTATTAGAAATGAGTTTTCACTTCTTGGTAGATAAAACAGATGCTGCAGAAGACCAAACACCTTCCCCTCCCCGCCCCCCCCCCGCTAGTTTCTACAGCTGGGTGAAGGAATACTGTGCTACGGGTAGTGTAAGTCTTGGATGAAGGCTCATAGTTATTCCAGGAGGCACTGGATTGATCTGAACACACCAGGAATAGTTGTATGAATGCTGAGATATTACCAAGACACAACTCTTGCAGTGAAGGTGATCCACTCTGTTTTTGAAGGAATCTAGCGAAGTAGCATCGCCTGTAGTCTTCTAGCTTAATAGAAAAGTATCAACGTATTTCTGTGAGGCAATGAACAGTGGTCTAAAAGAGTGTAATATATTTTTGTCTCAATTTTTGAACTTGTATTGTTAATTATAAGCTCTCTGTGGTAGAGGGAGGTTATAAAGTATTGAATTGGAGATGATGTGGTTTAGTTCTTGCCTCCGTGTGACCTTCGTTGACCATTTAACATACTTTAGTGCAACTCATGCTGCCATTCTGGAATGGCAATACCAATTCTTGGTATCCCTCAGAGTGAGGTACTGATAATCAGGCTTGGGCAAGAACTTAGTAAATATGCTGTCCAACAGCTGCTGCTTTTTTTTTTTTTATTCCAATATATTATCACAAAGTTTTGAATACCTCTGAAGGCTCACTTCAAAAAAAAAAAAAAAAACACCCACAACAAAACAACCAACCAAAAAAACCCAACAACCAAACAAGACAGTGATTGAATGAGTTTCTTCAAATACACAAAGCACAGCTCCTTCTGGGCTAGAGCTAAGCCAGCAGCCGTTCCTATGCACCCTAAATCATGAAATCTCAAACCAGCAGAAGCAAGCGTAGCAACCGTAGCAGCTGGATGCTGACTCTCCGAGTAAACACACAAATACCCTAGGGCCTCAGCCTACTTAATGTTGTGTCTTTGCTGTCACTGTGCATGCCACTGAAGTGAGAAGACTTTGATTTATGAATTGACAATTGCGTGTCCCTGCAGACCAGGTTGCATGACAAATAAGAACTGAGAATGTATTCCTTTTCTTGTTCTCCTTGTTTGTTGTTACTGCTTTCTCAAACTTTGGTCTTTGGTACTTTTGCACTCCATACCAAGTCTTCTCTCATTTTACAAAAACTTCAGAAAAAGGGCAAGCTTCTCAATTCTCTCTCCTTCTGCTCCCAGATTTAAAGGGGTTTTTTGCCTCTCTGTTTTGTTTTTGGGGGACATACAGAGCTGTGTGGGATAGACTGAGGAAAAGGTTGGAACACTTGTAAGGACTAGGCAAGACCTTCGTAACACAAGAATAACTGCATTTTGCATAAGCGTTCTGTGGGCTGTTAGGACCGACTGGGTATTTTCTATCAATTCTCATGGTATACCGCTATTTCTCTCTTTAACATGTAACAGAGTCTTGAATGGCTCCAATTCAGTCATGTGGCTGAAAAGTAGAAGCTCATATTTACAACCCTTTTTGTGGGCTGCTGATTGCCATATCACTGCATTTAACTTAAACTGAGTGATTTAGTTCTGGGCTTCTTGCAGTAGCTTTAGAGGGTTGTGTTACAGCACTGTTGAACTCAATTATGTTGTGGTTCGTTGGATGCTAACCAGTGGATGTCAAGTGATGCTCGCGCCCTCCACTGGGGGTATTTCGTACCTCTGAAAAACCTTGAATGGGAGATACTGTGACCGCCTGACCTGGAAGATGGGACAGAGTGCTCACTCAGCAAATTTGTGACAACAACTTTTTGTACAAAAGTTGGAAGTGTAGTTGGTGCGCCAGATGAGCCACAAAGATGATTAAGGGACTGGAGCATCTCTTCTGCAAGGAGAGGCTGAGAGCGCTGGGGTTTAGTCTGAAGAAAAGATGCCCAGAGAGGACCTGATCAATGTTTACAAACATATGTTGGGAGGGTGTAAAGAAGATGGCTCCAGACTCTTCTCAGTGGTACACAGTGACAGGGCAAGAGGCAATGAGCACATGTTGAAAGAGGAAATTCTATCTGGGCATAAGCAAACAAAACCACACAGTTACTGCGAGGGTGGCTGAACACTGGAACCGCGTTACTTGTGTGGAATCTCTGTCTTTGGAGACAGTAAAAATCCAACTGGGATGGGGTCCTGGGCAACTTGTTCTGGGTGACCTTGCTTTGAGTGCGGAGGTTGGACTTGATGATCTCTAGAGGGTCCCACCCAACCTCATCCATTCTGTGATTCATGGTGTCTGTATGCCTGGTAAGCTTTGTACTTGGCTGTAGTTCTTGGTTAATCCAATTATGCCAGTTTGTAATTAGCTGAAACAGAGCATATTGGCAGAGTGTGTAGCCAGGGAGAAGGTGTTGGTGTTCATCCTCAAGTGCCTTTGACTTGTGTGATGTGCTGCATTTTTGGCTAGGTAGAAAGTGATTTGTTGGCAACAGATGTTTCTTCCTTGTGCTCAGGTTCTGATCTCGTTTAAGTCCAAGAAGTGATAGAGCAAATCTGTACTACAAATCTGAAGTACTAGAGTGCATCTGTGAATGCTTTCCCCCCTGGTGATGGAACATATGGAAATAATGCTTATCTTGATTTAGATAAGCAATTGCCTTTCCTGTACAATCATCCACAGTTAGTAGGAGTAAAAGCAGGCACGTAATGTAACAGATTTTACAAGCTGTCTTTTCTAACCCTCTGTAAGCCTATGCAGAAACAAATGGAATGGAAAGCTGTGTTAAATGCGAGGGTAGTAATTGCTAATAGTTTGTCATTTTTAAACTGTACAAGACGCTTGTGAAAACAAAGCATTAAGGAAAAAAAAAAGCACTGAAGGGAAGAGTGCACAGAATATGTAGCAGAATAGTTGCTGTAGCTTTCTCTGCGGTCAGATGCACTCTTAAAGTTCGCTCAAATCCTTTGTTTTTTCAGCAGCCCAAGAAAAGTGGAGCAGTGTCCCGATCCAGCCTTTGTTGAGGATTCTCCTAGGAGAGGAAGGGCTGGCTCTTGTCTGGCATTGATAGTGGGACTCTTGTCCCTTGCTCAGGCTCTTTTCCCAGCGCTTTGTCCAGATGGTGTTATAGACTGCTGTTGGAGAAGCCTTCCTTGTGGGAATACATGTTTCTATTAGTAGCTGTCGTAGCAGGGATGAGATAGTGGACAGACTTACTCTATTTATTTTTAACTTGAAATTAATTTATTTCCTTCAGCTTAGGATTCCAAAGTCTATAAGTGATGAAACTCTCCCATTTTCAGCTTTGTTTCTTGCCATTCAGTCTGTTACTCTTGTTTTTGTGAACTAGAGGGGGAAAAAAAAATCAAGTCATCTGACTTGTTATAGAAAATCTCATTTTCTTAGTGCAAGCCTGTGAGCCTAGCTGCTGTAAATCCTTTTCACTTGTTCTTTCTTTGATTTCTTCTCTTATCTGCTTTTGCTCATGGAGTGCCAAGAGCCTTTTTCTTTGCCACAGGTATCGCTTTATACTATGGGGTTTCAATAACTATTTTTACTACTTCGTGTGTGCTCCACTCTTTAATTATCAAATAGTTTAAAAACGAAGATGTGTTTTTTAACAGAAGCTCTTCCAGCTGTTGGTTTTTCTCCTCCCTTTGATTGCAAGCTCTTTGGTATTGCTGTAGGGATTTCTGTAATTGGATGTCTGAGACCTCTTTAAAAAATTAAGATCCTTTAAAGTGTACTAGACTTTAAAATTCTGGATATTTTAGCAGTGGCTGAGTTTCAGAGTTGATTTTACAATGAAGTTAGGTTTGTGCTATACTCTTCCATTGCACGAGCCGAGCGTATTCATGCCCTTTATGGGGGCTCCCTCTAGTGAGCTGTTCTGAAAGTCCTTTTTCCTCTTCGTTCTGAAGAACTTTCCGTGTTTTCTTTCTAGGTGCGTTTTTGTTCACTAAATCTAATGTGTTTCTCTGCATATGTGTAAGATGTAAGGGTCCTTTTCCTTTGATGCGAGTTAGAAGGAATTGTAAAGTAAAGCTGAGGGACAGGACTACCTGTTTGCTGTACTTAGTGTTAAGAGCGCAGCTGATGAACTTCACGCTTAAGAAAGATGTGGCTAGAAGGAAGTCAGAGGTGCTGGGAGCATGGCTAAAGGCCCAAAGGGTGTGACTTGGCAGAAGCCAAGTTGGGTTGTGTAGACAGAGGGATGGAAGATGATGGTTTGGATCTGGAGGGGACAAATGGTGGTGGGACAAAAAGTTTTCAGCTTTTTATGGTGAAGATTTTCAACTCCAATATATTTCTGGGGGTGGAGGGGAGGACCTAGAGCGTTTGTAGTGTCCCCACTGTTGTGTGTCTTTAAAAACAGCCTAAACTGTTAGGTTTAGGTAGATAGATTTCAGTAAGAATGTGACAGGATCAACTCTGTACTTCGTGTGTGTGGGTACACAGATGATTTAATGACCATTGGCTTTGCTTTCCGATAGGAGCTATGGTCAGCATGTTCACAATACTGAAGTTTAAAAAAAACCCCACACACCTGTCTGTGTTTTTGCTTTGTTTCTGTATTTGATATTTTTCAGTATATTGCTATGCTTCCCTAGCAGATATTGTTTCTTGATGTATTTGTTTTTTCCTGTCAAAATCACCCCAGAGAAGGGATGGATAAGATCTGAATTAGGGCTAGTTAGGCAGAGGAGTAAAGTTTGAGAATTTTTTAGGTCAGAAAACTGTCAGAGAGACTGAATAGGCACTTGCGGAAAAAATTCAAAACTTAGTCTTAGGAATTGCTTTCATATTGGGTGTTTCCTTAGGGTTCTGTTAGATCCTCACCTGCTTGTGAATATGCGGATTTTTGGCATGCGCGTGGGGTTGCTTTACATCTCAGTGTCTCACTTTGCAAATTTAATTTCATTTCTTTCAAATGAATAGACTTGAACAGACTGTAGTTATGCCTACAGTCACTTTACGATACAGTTTCTATTGTGTGAAGTGAGTGGAATTTAGAAAGTCACTTCAAAAGTTTGTGAATATTCCATTTACCCTCCTCCTTAATAGTTTTCTTTGTGCCAGTTAATTTTTTTTCATTCATCTGAACCTGAAAGCTCTAAATGGTTGTGAAATCTATCTGTATGGGTGAGCATTGCTTTGCTGATGCTTTTAGTCACTGGTCTTGAATTAAGTAGGGCCTTTTATTCCAGAGGCAGGGCTGGCATTAGCTGGTCCCAGGAAGTCATCAGGGATGAAGACCCTGGGCTTGCACTTTCTCAGAAATCGGATAGGCAGACTTTACACAAATGTACCCTGTAAAATTCACGTTAAACAAAACGGCTTATTTGCTTTTGTTATGCACACATAATTGTAATGAAATACGTGAAATGTTAATGTGTTTAAACTGCAGCTTGAGTCTATTCATAATCCTTACTGGCCACACAAATAACTGTTTGCACAAATTCTGAGATTAAGGAAGAAAAATGAGTAAGAAAACTGACTGGGGGGAGCTGGGGAACAAAATGGTCAAACTAATGCTGGTTATCATTGCTATGAGAGCTCACCTTTTGTGTGTGTGTGTGTGTATATATATATATATTTAGTTAGTTTTGAGGAGCACCTCCAATAAAGCCTTTATTTTTACTTTTTCAATGGAGATGGGCATGGGGTAGAGGTGGGGGCAAAGTCTTACTGCAGAGGGAAGGGAAGCCCCAGAAACAGTCTCCTTGGGAGTACACAAGGATAAAACCCCAAATAAAGCAGAAGCTATTGCTCATACTTAATACTGCCACAGTCCCATTTGAACAGTTATTTTGGCATTTTACTAGCCATGGCTTGATTAAAAGTGATGATCTGAAGGCATCCAGGCGTCTTGCGCAGGTGCTCAGTACGTGTTTTGGTTTTGCTTGTGAGCTAGGAGAGCTATGATGGAGACGGGAGCAGTTCTTCCAGCAGGGAGGAAGCCTTCCTTCCAAGGCAATCTTTGCTGCCCAGCTGGATGATCTTAAAAATCTTCTAGTGCCTCTTAAATTTTACTGTAGCTATGCTGGCATTCCTGTGGAGGTACTTCAGAAAATTCAGTCTCTCTTATTCTGCTTGCTGCTTTGTCCTGAAAACTTCTCATATTCACAGCCGTAGTCCAAACAACATGTTTTCTTATCTTGGAGTCTGTGATGCCTCCATCTAAAACTGAGATGGACTTTGTCATGACCTTGATGTAGTGTGGGTTTAGTTGGTGGGACTTCTTTGTTTGGTGGTGTGTGTTGTGTTGTATTGTTTTTTTGGTTTTTGGGACTGGAATATATCTGAATTTTCCTGGCTTTTCAGCTGTTTTGCCTTTAAGGTGCATTCTGGACAACCAATGTGGAGACAGACTTGAAAGCTTGATTTCCTTGGCAAGCAGGCTTTCTTTTCTTTAAAGACGTAGGCCTTTAAGTCTAGGGACTCAACTCCTGTTTTGTAGCTTGTGTTGAAGATGAGGTTACATAGCAACCACTTCAGAGGATTTATTTCTTGAGGATATCTGTAGAGCTTTTTCATTAATGAGAGCAAGAAATAGTCTCGTTATGCTACAAGTGCAAGGTAAATCTGTCACTGCTAAGATTTTTATTAATGTGCTGATATGTAAACATGGTGCGTGTGCTTTGTGAAACAGGCAATGCCCTGGAATTGCTGGTTTGTCCTTGCTGAGTTACGGTGCCATGAATGACAGGATAATACCTACAGCATTTGAGTTCCATGGGCATGTTTGAGGACTGATCATACTTATTCACAGATCTGAGGTCCATCATTACCTTGGGAACAGACTTTGAAGTAAATGAGTGCAGGTTTTCTTTTAATCTGAGAAGCAGGCAAAAATGCTTGGTGGAGGAAGAAATGGGAGACAAAGGTGGGAAGTGAGTTATTTGTAAGGGCCAGAAGTGACTTTGCTGTCCCTGCCAAGATGACTAAATTGATTACAGGAGAAGAAAATAACCCAAATCAGATATCAGTTTTGACTTTGTTAGGAAATGTTGTCTGCCAGCCCCAGAGATCGAACAGATGGCGAAAGAGAAACAGTCGTCTCTCCTACAACTATTTGTATGCTATTGGGATTACTTTTGTAATCAGCAGCATACTAGTAGACCTGTTGAGTGTCTTTGCGAACAAGCCTTGGCTCCCCACAACTTCCATCAGTGTTGAGCTTCCTTCTGTAAAAACCAGAGCAAAATAAAATAAGTGCAAGCTCAAATCGTCTGTTTAAATCAGGCTTTTATTGAAAGAAATGAGGATAGTCTATCAAAGATGTTCAAGGCAGCATATGCTTTTACTGCTGAACTCTAAAGACAGAGGTTATAAGGGCGGCTCTTCCAATAACTGTGGGTCAGGGAAGGGGCTTGCTCAAGAGGTTGTGAGAATCACGTGGGAGGGTTTTGGGTTTTTTTGGTGTGGTGTTTGTTGTTTTTTTTGTGTTTGTTTTTTTTTTTTTTTCTTATGAGGCAGTGAATTTATTAATCCACTGTCATGGGGAGGGAGTCTCAGGAGAACCACACTCAAATATACTCAGTCCTTGCACAGGGTGAGAACTGGAGGCAGAGTTGTGAAGGCTGTGGAGGATAGAAAAGAGGCAGCACCAGCATGTGCAACGTCGTGTTGTGTCACACCCTGCGGAAAGAGTTAGATGACCTTGCTGGTGACTGGACTAAGGGACATCTCTGCTTTCCCTCTGACTCAAATTAGTGATAAGGAGAATTTTATTTTTTTTATTTGTGTGGTATCTCTTCTCCTCGTGGCTCTTTCTGGTAGGTTTTTTTTTTGTTTTAGTGTTGTATTGATAAAAATACTGTAGTGTATCCATACTGTACTTTCTAGTTAAATGGTTTTAGTTTAAAGCATTTGCTGTATTTGGTTTGATGTTAAGTATTATTGCAGTAACTTGGGCAGAAGGGTGGAGGGGGAAGATGGTGGTGGGGGTGTGCATTTTAAATTTGGCAGCTCCGGTAGGACGCTCACTGGGGAGGGGTGGGGAAAACAACTGTCGTCCTTGCTGGTAGAATGCAGTTGAAATGAAAGCAGATAATAAATCAGACTCTGTAAATCAGTCACAGAGACTGATTTTTATTTTAATACAATTCAACAGCTAACTGCAATTGTTACCTTTCTGTGGAAAAATGGATGAACAGCGTATAACTTTTAGGTTAGAGTAATAGAAGTTTCTTAATATAATAAATAAAAGCTTGATACATTTCCACAGAAACTCTTCCTTCACTTTGGCTAAGACACTGAGGGTGATCTGGTGGCGATGGAACAGTCGCCTTAGCAGCCAAATACAGAAATCAAACTCCTGAATACACACCTTGAATACAAGACTCCCTTTATGCTAGCGTAAATCACAGCAGCAATGTATCTTTTGCTGGAGGTGGTGTGGATTTTGTGCTGGGCGTGTGATAACTGCTCTAAAGTAGAATTGAGTGAGGCTGGCTACCTTGGGGTGGTTGAGGTAAACAGTGATTTCTGGTACCAGTCCTTTGTGCTGATGTTGGAAGAGGAACACCTAAAATAAAGGCGTCTTTCTTATTTCTACTTATAGTTGTTTGGAATGCTGACAAACTTGAACAGATATGCTCAAATTTGTGGAAATTGGTTAAAACAAAGGCTGATGTGAAACTACAGGGCCAGATTTGTTTGCACTCCCCTCTACCTTCTTGCTAAATCTTCTCTTGAGGTTTTTTTTCTAACAAAAAAAAAAAATCACCTGTTTGGAAGACTGAGAACTGTTTTCCACTTAAATTGTGACTTTAGCAATTCAGTTCTGTTTCTGGCCAAGATATGAACCCAAGCCTCTTTAGACTTGGCTTGTGTTGGAAATCATTAATTTTCAATAATAATAATAAAATAAAGCAATCTTTCTCTCATTAGTTCTTTGCTAATGATGTGGATGTCTAACAACGCAAGACAGTGGTGAGCTTTTCGCCAATATGTGTTTGTAGAAATGTTTGAGGTAACCGAACAGTTACATAGATGATGATGCAAATTCAGTGAATTGGTGACGCAAAAATTAAGAGTTTACCAGAATAAGGGACCTATTATAACATTGTTTAGTAATGAATCTTTTGAAAGCTAATGTATGTTGTGTCTTCACCCCCTTATCTTCTAGTTGAGCAATTTAAGATACCAAAGCTCCAAGTTTAAATTTGCAGGTGTTTTTGTTCAAGTTTTTCTTTTCCCCACTAGCTGCTGCCAGGGCTAGTTCTGAATTTTGGGGCTCTTGGCAAATGGCGTGCTTGTGTGTTGTTGTATCTGTTCTGAATAACTTTTAATTTGGATAAATTATTGCTTCAGTGGGAGGATTATCTTAACTAATTCTTCTCATTTTTCATAATTTGCACCCTTATGGTTACCAAAGAAATTATTTGATGGCTCTAGCTCCAAAAAATGTGTATGCATATACAGTTTTTTAATCAAATGGCATGTGGGCAAGGAATCAGTGCTTCCTAGGAGCTTGTATTTGAAAACAAATAAAAAGCAACTAGTGTGACTTGAGGGAAATGCTGGTATCTTTGGGTTACCGGTGCCCTCTCGAGGCAAAACCGAAAGATGCCGCAGTCTGACAGCAGTAGTGTAACTGAAAACTGCTGATACCTGCTCTGGACTTCTAAATAGTGATCTCAGATCCACGTTTGTAATCTGGTTTTACTGCTTTCTTGTTTTGTAGGTGAAAACACTAAAGAAGATCTGCAGGGGAAGAAAAGTCTGAGCGAGAAAGTTTCTCTCTATAGAGGTGACATTACACTGCTTGAGGTTGATGCCATCGTTAATGCTGGTAGGTGATTAAATGTTTTACATCGCTATGTCTCAACAGTCCTTCTTAGTGCCACGTTGCAGGTTTGAACTTTGAGAAGTTGCATAAAATTGGCATGTCCTGTGGATGTCTCACGGAAACTACATGATTTTTTTCCCAATTTCTCTATATTGCGTCTGTTCATCCTGTGTGCCTTTACTGTGAGAAGGAGTATTGTGAAACTGTAATAGCATAGTCGCCAAGGAAAAAAATAATTATCTTGCATCCATCTTTTGACTTAGTTTGAGCAGCTGAGACTTCACACTTGATCTGGTAGAAGGCTGAACTCTTACACTAAACTACTGCAGTACGTTCTTCTCTGTTTTCATAAATCAAGCCATTCGTGGGCTAGGTAACGTGAAAACATTAACAATAAGGTGATAGGAAAAATCAGTTTCTGTTTTATGCGGCATGAATATTTGCTTTCTTGTAGGGAGATTGTATCTTTCAAATTTTGGGTCATGAGCTACAGAGTTTTAAATGTTTTGATACCTCTTCTTGCTTAGTGACTGCATGCAACTGAGGTGAAGAACTGCACATAGCATCTTCATGTGACAAAAAAAAAGGGAGGGGGGAAATGCCTGTGCTATTAATTTATTTGTGCATAATGAGCTAATTTGGCTGGCTGGGACAGACTATGGGAAGGTTTCCTGCTACGCATGTGCCCCACCCAAATCTTGCCTGCACTCCTTGCCCCACAAAAAATACGATTTTTTTTTTCTTGAGGCTGGAAATTTCCCCACCCTGGTATTTGGCTGACATTGTCCTTAGTTGCTATGTGTATTGATTAATTTTCAAGAACTAATTTATGGTGGTATTCGTTTATTGGAAGGAAACATACTGCAGTATCTTCTCTGTGATGGAATAAAGTGCAGAAATTCCCAAGGTTGTGTTGGCCAAAACTGATGTGTTTGCTTACCACAGTAAAAAGCTGTGTGGAGATGCTGGCTCGTGTCTGTAAAGAGTACAGAAATGTTCGCTCAGAGTGTGGAAGCTGGGAAACAAAGGCTCTTGGATTGTTTGATGTTGTTTCTGTCTGCTTAACTCCCTACTTTACAGCGGAGACATGCTACTAGATTTCATGGAGTACAGGTAGAAGAACCCTTACTTATCTCAAAATGCATTTTTGCACTCCAACAAGTAACAAGGATGGTATTTCCATGCAAAAGTTTTTAATTAATCTTCTAGTTTACTGATGCACAGAAGCCTTTCTACATTACGGACAAACAATATGGGTAGCATCCATGTAGTAACGCAATCTTCTCCTCGCTGTGTCGGCAAGGTCTCTGAAGTATTAATCTTTTAATTTTTCTCCCCTGATTCTTTCAAGATGACATTTCCAGTAGTGCTCTCGTTGGCTTCCTAGCTTTATTACTCTACAGTAAGTCAATATTAGCATATTTCTCTCGATTTATATTTAGATTCTCTTTGTTCATAGGCCTCCCTTGAATTGCAGGCTGGAACTGGTTGCGGATTAGCTTCAGAATTAGACTCTTATAAAAACTCTTATATTTTCTAATAGCTGCCTGTGAGGGGCAAATGAGACATAAATGGATTTACTTGATTAAACAGGGGTGTGAGAATACGTGCGGTAAGTTGCCTGTAGCGCTGACTCGATACAGTGATGTCCTCCTTCGGGCATGCAGCTGACAGCGTGACTGTTCAGAGTATAGCCAAGTTTATTTCTGAGCTATACTACACAAACCCGTCTGTTAAATTTAGTAGCTTACCTTATGCTCTGAATTCTGTTTCCCCTTTCAGTTTCTCATTTATATATGAGCCAGTTAAAATGCTAATTGAGTTTATTTCGTTAGGCTAACAAAGGTGTTAACGGTGATCTTCTGTAGCTAAATACCAAGATATCATTGAGGAGCTCTGCTACAAAAGGATCCCCTTTTCTCCTTGGCTTTAACAGACAAACTGAATGTTAGTTGCTTTCCAAAATGTTTTACAAATATTTTGTGCTAAAAGAGGACAACTATGGAAACAGTGGAAGTAAAAGTTTGTGTCTTTGCTCATTATCAAAACAACCATGTCAAAACAGCCACTTTGAAATCATTCATGATCAGAGTGAGAATCTTCTTTTGGCCTTCTGAAGAGAGTGAGAGTTAACCTGAGATGCAGTGTGTTGGGGGAGAAGTAATTTTGCCAAAAATCAATGTCAGTTATCTACCCCTGTAAATGTGTTATCCTTCCAGGATAGCTCCCTAAAACTTTCTTGCTACTGATTGCATTGCAACAGCTATTAGTTTAACTTGATGTTTTGCCTAAGCCTGTTATGTTGATTTCTTTCCTCCCTTTTTTAAGGATTCGGCTATGATTTCTAGAAAAATCTTATTTTTACTCCTATATGCTTTTTGGCTCTTTAGGTATTATGCTCTAAGAATGCAATCAGGCTGTCCCTGAGGCATGTACTTACTGTGTAAATCCACAATCACTGGCCTTTTTAACAAACTAACTATTCCTAGATGTCACTTCATCCTGCTGCCAAAAGTGCTTCAAGCACCTGGAAGTCAGACAACCACAATTAGCTGGCTTCCAAATAACCTGTGAGAACTGAGCTTGGGGGTGGTGGGGGTGTTTGTGTTTAGGGGAGGGAGAGGAAGGGCGTTCGTTTAGTCCCTCTGCCCCTTTCCGTGCAGCTCTTTTAACACGTTTTGTTCATACTGCAGGCATTTCCTGATAGAAACCATTTTGTGGACCGAATGAGCTATGTAAGAAAAATAGTTTCAGATAATATTGGAACACAAAAGCTACAAAATGTGTAATACCACCTCGCCAGTTCCCTCTACCTTCGTGTTTTTGAGCTGCTTTCTCCAACATACGATACGGATTTAGGGAGCAAGTCTTTCTGCTGGAGGTTAAGTTAGCAGCAGTCCAAAAACAAGTGGTGTGTGTCCTGAGTTGTGACTCTAAAAAAAAAAAAAAAAAAAAAAAAAAAAGTTTCCCTCTGTGTCTGCCTCTGCTTTTTGAAAGTCTGGACGGTATGACGTGATGGTCTCATGGCTTAGGTGGGTCTGATGTAGTAACACAGGTCCTGACTGAAGTTTTCAGGGTCTATTGGAAAAACAAAAAAGGAGGATTAGTCTACCAGTCATGGAGCTTATTCTACTCACTTTTAGGCTTTTTCAGCTATGTTGTTTTTATAGAGTCACTAATCCCAAAGACAGAAATAAGCGGTAAAAGCCTCAGTAAGGCTTGAAAAATAAATTGTGCAATACTTATAGTATCAGTTAAGCAGTAAATACTACATTTCCTCTGCATTTTTAATAAATATAGGTGAAAAATATGTCACTATTTATATTGTATGCAGCAACTTTTTAAATCTGAAGTGAATAAAGGAGTTGCATTTTCAGAGTGGGTGTGATATGTGTGTCTATGTACCTGATATACCATAAGCACCAGTTCATCACTACTGACCTATTCATTCACTTTTTACCTGTTACTGGCCCAGTTCTAAGATAAGAAGGTGTGTACTAATGTTCTTGTGAGTGATTTTTTTTTTTCTTTTATTAGGAGGGAGAAATGATATTGGGGGGGAAGGGATTTCCTTATTTTTATTTGGTTGAGGGGAAGAGGATTACTTGCAGAACACTAGAAGAAATGTTATTTCTTCGTAGTTTTGAAAAGTATTTGCGGATATCTGTACAAAAGTATGGTACTGAGAACAGAAATGTCTAATCTGCAGGAAAACGGAAGGTGATCGGTTCTATTCAAGTAGATATTTCTGGTAATAGGTCTATAGTGTTGCTGTAGCAATTATAACTGTATGTATAACCAATTACATGGTTGCTACAGTTATAGCAACTGGGTGCCTTCCTTTAAGCTGTACTTGAGAGCTGGAATCATCTCTAATCCTCCCAAATCTGGGGAGAGGCTATCACTTTTTAAGGGGAATATTTTTTCCATATGAGAAAACAAATGGGAAGTAAAAATCTTACTCTGATAGGTAGTGAAAAGAGTTAGTGAAGAAAATTAGTAAAAAAAAAAAAACAAAACACCAAAACTCCAAAAAACAACAACAAAACAAAAACAAAACCCAAAATAAACTTAAGTTGTTTTTTTACTAACCTCTGATGCTGGAATTTAGTTACTAAACCTCATGCTGCTTAAGAAGAGTTTTCCTCTACGGGAAACCATCTGTGTGCCTGCAGTGGGTCACTGCAGCTGGGGATGCTGGTTTGGCAGACACGCGCTGCGTGTTGTGCAGAGCCAGTGAGTGAAGGTACGCAGAGGGAAGGATCTCTCGGTTGCATGTTTTCAGGGAGTGAGTTACATCTGAGTCTTTTTAACAAATTTCTAGGAGTTTGAAACGCTTGTCCTGCTGTACCTCCCTGTCCTGGTACTGGAAGTTGTGGAATTGGAAAATACTCGGTTTTGAATACATGGCTTTTGCTTTGCTTGTTGCAAGATTGGTTTCACCTGGAGTCTCTGCATGACTTGACTTGGAGGATGAAACAGCCGTTTTCATATTAAGTCTCAATTTCCCATAAATATGCCTTTCCTCCCTCAGGCTTCTGACTTCACAACCATGCTTAAGTATTTTAGTGTAACAGCAGTATCTTTCTCTGGTTTTCTTAACTGGAGATAGCAACAGACTTTCTTCTAGACTCTTCTTTTCCTGGCCTTGACCTTGAAGTATAATCGGATTGTTTAATTTCATGAGGCATCCCATTTTTCTCAAGTCCAAAATTACACATCAAGGTAGAAGTACTATGTATTGAAACTGGGAACTGAATATATTATCAGTGAATTATGCTTAAATGAGAGTGTAAGTATAGATAGTGGCTGAACTGTGGCTTTCCACATAAACAGCTTGTTAATGCGCAATCAGTCATTGCAGTTGCCTTTAACTTGGTGCTTAATGAACAGGTGGGGAAAAAGGATGGATTCTAATCTGGAACAGATCTGACATCAGGCAATTTCACTGATTGCTAATCCATTTCATTTGGCAACTTAATTTATCACACAAAATTTTCATCTTGTCGCTTCTGAAGGAGAAATTACTTCAGAAGTGGCCTGTCTAAATATTATGAAGGTATTCGAGTCAGCTGCTGGGCCTGAACCAGTATTGTCTATAGAGGTGCTTTCTCCCTTTTTGTTTTACAGTGACCATTAGTTCTTACTCTGGAGTTTATTGGAAATTATTCTTCAGCTCTTTCACTATGAGTCCCTTAACTCAAATGTTCCTGCTATTGAAAGTGGAATCAACAAAACATAAAACCTGCCCTTAAGTTGCTTACAGGATTTTTGCGTGGGATGTTTGCATTTATTAACATTGATTATTTTGGGGCGGGGGGGGTGGGGTGTTGGACTTCTTTTTCCCAGCTGAGCTAAACACAAATGATTGCTTATGTTGGGAGTGTCTTAGTGAGTTTGATGTCTAGTAGCATGTTTTGTAAGCATGTTTTAAATGTTTTATCTCTAGTATACAGATAGGGAAACTGAAAACTTGCATGGAAATCTCTTGCATAGAGTCATCTGGCATCTGCCTATAACTTACGCTGTTCTAATTTCCTCAAGGAATAGAACCAATAATGGTAACAAATTGTTGTTAATTTAGTTTTCATCTTTAGCGTGAGCAGACTGTGGTGTTAATCAAAGGTTTCTTGAGTTAAATTACAGTTGGTGCAATTACACTTGTGTGTAGAGCCTCAGACTAATTTATATATAGTCCCCACTTACTCATCAGAAAAGTCAATGTTGATAGTTGAGGGAATCGGTCATTCTCAATCATGACATCTGTGAGTGAGTTTATTACTGCTTTTCTGTGGAAAATACCTTAAATGCAGCTGGTGAATAAGGCATGGTTTAACTTGCCCTCTGCTTTTGGTCTAATCTGATGTCAGTGTTGCTCTTCCCTTTAGCGTAATGCTCATTTGGATGAAAACTAAAAATCTATGTAAAGTGGTAGTGATCAAAGAGAATGAAACCAAAGAAAACTACAGCTAGAGGTGGAGTTTAATTTAGGGGGATTACTTTAGCTGCTCTGAGGATGGGGCAAAGGCTTGAAATGGAGGAGACTAACTCAGAATTGTACTGCAGCAAGGTTGGTCACAATATACTTTGAAAATATTCCACGTATAATTAGTATAACTCAAAACTTAAGAACAAAAAAAAAAAAAGAAAGGATTGGCAGTGCAGCAGACACATGGCAGGAATGAACTTTTTTTCTTGTTCTGGGGTGATTTGGGAAGGGGGGAAACTTATTGTGGTGAAATGTTGTCAGGAGGCCAGTATATTCCACCGGTGTGCTTACAGCTGTGTCGTTTGGCTAACAGAGATGGCTTCTGTGCCTCAGACGTGGTCCTGGGCATTATCCTGCCAAATCATGTCTTGTGACTGTGAGCTGAGAGTCTCAGGTGATGGAATGAAGACCTAAACCTCACATGCCGGCAAGGAAAGCTTTGCCCATCAGCCTGCCATATGGCCAGATACCACAAACAGATAGGCACTTCATGTTAACAAGTAGTGGGATGTGAGAGTTCACTGACTTACTGAGAAACCGTAAAAAAAAAAAAAAAAACAAAAAACAAAAAAAAAAAAAAAACAGTAGAGAAGAAAATGTACTTTTCATTGGAACAATGCACTCAAAAGGCTCCTTAAACTAACAGATAGTGGACTGAGGCACCAGACGCACAGCAGGTCGAGGTTCAGGGCAATGCTATTCGACTTCCCATGTTATTCCATGCTAGCACAGAAGTCTGAGTAGAATGAGATGAGGGTGCAGGATATCAAAGTATTTAATATCTGAATATCTCAAACAGGTTGCCCAGGGAAGTTGTGGATGTCCCATCGCTGGAAGTGTTCAAGACCAGGTTGGATGGGGCTTTGAACAACCTGATGTGGTGAAAGACATCCCTGACCAGGGCAAAGGGGTTGAACTAGATGGTCCTTTGAAGGTCCCTTCCAATCCAAACCATTCTGTGAAATACCCTGGCACAAAGTTATATGGCCAGCTCTCTCCTCTGACAGGATTCAGCATAGTCTGTTAGTCTTTTGAGAATGTAATGTTAAATGGACAAGGTAGACATTTCACTAGCCTAATCTAACCTGATGGTCTATGGTACGTGGATTATTTTTTTTTTTTTAACAATCTAGCCTTCATCTGTGTTGATGCTTTCAGGCCACTATCTGTTTTTCCTAGACCAACACATTCTCTTTATTTCTTTATGCATCCATTGTTGAACCCATTTACTGTCTCTGATTATTTCTAGGCTCGCTGGGGCAATAATTAACTGTATAAACCATGTGTTGCTGATACTTTTGTTCATAAAAAAACCCAAATAAAAAACGTTTAGGAGCTTTATGAATACAAATAAAACATTTCAAGTAACTTTGACACTTTCTGGAGTAGAGAAAGAATGTGTGGGAGTAGAGGACACTACTCGCATCGTTTGTGACTTGTCAGGTTTAAAAGTAACTCATTGTAATGCAGTGTTTGTGCTTTCATTTGACCTCTTAGCTTCTCAGGTTTGCACTCGGCCACTCAAACTTAGCACATTTTATCTTCCTAAAATGAGGGACTGTATGTGTTGCAAACAGGGCATGGGAGCTGTGTAGGCTCTGCTGGAGATGCAGGTTTCTAGCAGTGTTTGGTAATTAAGGGGAATAGAAAAAGGCTGGGAAATGCCAGACCTTTCACTGTATCATCTTCTCTTTTAGGTTTTCTATCCTCTGACACTGCTTTATTTTATCCTTTTTGGTTTGAGGGGGTGGTAACTTAAAATCCTTGCTCCTGTTTGTAGAACTTCTTGCTGGTATTCCAGCACTGTAAGGTGGACTTTACTAACCATCAGACCAATGTGGTTATTGATCCTTCATGCCAGGATTACCTTGGACCCTTTTCTGTACGTGCTTTTCTAGAGAAAACTAGCAACATACGGGCAAAACACCTGCAAAGTTGTATTTCTTAAATGTCTTTACCCGCAGTTGTGGAGTGCGAGGTGGTGTGGGATGCCATGGATGCTTTCTGACAGCAGGTGGCAATAGTGCCACTGTTATCGCGAAATCACTTTTTGCCTGCATACGTTAATTTTCCTGGACATAAAATCAGAAATGACTTAAGCAGAGGAAACAAAATGCTTGTATTCTAGGACTGCTTGTTGGATAGGCCATCGATACGGCTCGTACTTATTAAATGTCTACTCCATTTCATTATGTGTGTTTGCTGTGTGTTTGAAATGAAACAGGAGACAGACATGGTTTGGAAGAACTGTAAGCATCTGTTCTACTTCATAGAGGAAAATATTTAGGAAGGACCCTGCTATCAGCCTGTCTCATCCTACATTTGACAGTGCAGCTGTCATCTTGAGTGCACTGATGGAGCAGTGTGGTGTAAGAAACTGCTCAAGGTCGTCTTGAACAATTATGCTTCATTTCATAACATTAAATCCAATTTTAATCAGGACTTGTGGGGGATTATCTAAAGGATTGTGGGTTTTTTAAGCCAGTAGTTGCAACAGTGTGTTCTCAGTCAAGATAGGCATGCAACGTGGTGTATTTTCAAGCTTCTGCATTTAAAAAAAGCCCAAACTTCTAGCTTCTAGTAATTGCAAAGTGTTAGGACACAAGAGAAAACTCTTTGCATTCTCCTCTCTCTGCAATACCCACAAACTCTTGGCAGTGGGTGGTCAACCAGGAGGCTGAGATTATCCATATAGTGTTAATATTGCCCCCTCATACTTCTCTGTCCAGATATATGTTTGCTCTTTCCTGCCTTTGTGGTGTTAACTATCCCAGACACATTGGGATAGACTAGGTTGTTCTGGGTTTGCAGAGGTATTAGCTCAACATGATCCTGGCAAGCGTAAGTAATGCAGTACGGTTAGCATGGGGATTAGTATTTCTATGCGTAACGTAATCCCATTAAATATATGCAGTTAAGTATTGAATAGGGGAAGGTCTACTTTGATCGGAGCGAGTAAACTTTAGGTTTATCTCATCTAACTCACTAGATGCAAAAAAAATGGGGCAACTACTCACCAAAATGGTAATGAGAGTTGATGTCCAAAAATGCTGTTGCGTAGCTGTCTGGCTGACCCTGTCTGTCTCCTCTTCCTTCTCCTTTGGCAGGGAGGTCTTGCATTTGCTTAATTCTCTTAGCATCAGTCTTTTACTGAGCAGCTGTGTCTTCCACCCTTTGTTACGATTTCAGATTTGCCCTGGTGTTTTGCCATTTGCTGCAGATCTTGGAGAAGCTTTTCAGAAATGTTAGTCGCTTGAAATACAGTTTCAATTGCCTGTTATGTAAATAATTATGGGCTGTGAAATGAAGTTTATGTTTTGGTTTTACCTGTGGCTGTTGGAAATGGCCTTTTCTGACAAAAGGAAAACATTTATGTTGCAAAACCAATAGTTGCTTTCTTTAGGAATTCATATTGTCTCTTGCTTAAAAATTAGTATTGAGGGTACGGCTTGGCTTTAAAAACGTGGACTCCAAACCCCTTTGTGTGACCTGCTGTCACAATCATAGAAATTAGTAATGGCAGCTAAATATACATCAAAGCATGGGTGGAGGCTTGTGAAAGCTGTATTTGCTTGTTAATCCAAGCACAATAGCAAGTGTTGTTTGCATCTTGTGCAAGTAATAGACACTTGTACGTTTATATGCTGTTGTTTCTGAAACATACTCTATTGTTTGGATGCATGTGGGAATTGTTTTAATTATAGTACTGAAGATGCTGCAAAGCCCTATGCTTTCTTCACAACAGCGGGGTGATGAGCTACCGCCGCTCCCACACATCTCTGATTCACTCAGAGGTGACAGGAACATTCAAGGTTCGCTTTAATACCTCCCGCCTGGGCTGTCGCTTGCACAGGGTGCTCGAATGGCCCAGAGAGGACATGGTGGTCCCATTCCTTCCTCTTTTGGGGTACCCTGTCCTGAATACTGTCCCCTTGGCTGCAGAGGAGCTATTCCGAGCTGTGCAACTTCTTCCCTGAGCTGTGCTGGAGGGCAGGCTGTCTCATAAAGCAGAGATTACTTGGCTCTTGTAGGAGCTATGTTGTAATTGCCCTTGTTCTTAGACGGTTTCAGCAGTGATGCCTTGAAGCCCGGGGCTTTTATTGCCTGTTGTGTTTAACTAGTTGAAATTTGTGGGAAAAATACTGATTTGGAGAACTTCTTAGGATTACTGCTCCTTCTCCCTTTTGTCACTTGTGTGTCTATGCTGCAGTAACTTTAATCTGGCGTACAACATGAACCACTTAAGTATGTCTCTGTGGCACCTTCGCTTTATGGTTTAAAGTTGGTTCCTGTAGAGTAATAAATAGAAATAGTTAATATCTGGTATGCCTGTTGTAGGCTGTCTGAAAAAGATGGTTCTGTCAGCTATATTTGATTTGTATTTATAACGTTTTGCATTGCAAATCCACGTTAGAAATGCTTTTAAAGTGTGAACCATATTGCTTTTTCAAGAGAACTGTGCTCTTGTCATGTGAAATAACTTTTTATTTAAGAAAGTGATGGTATTGCTTTCAACTCCATCAAACCAGGTTATAGAGGAATGTAAGTCTTCCCAGTGACTTGATATGCTAGATAATATTAACTGGCAACCCATTTCCTTTACGTTTCTAAGAATTTCTGGTGTATAGCCTATTTCAGAGAAGCTCTGTTTTTTCATCGTGTCGGTTTTGGTCCGCTCTGAAGTGATTGCGTTGAGCAATGTGGTCCATGTAACTACTTGACTAATTCTGAATTTCTGCAAATCTGAGTCCTGATATCACCCTTTCTGAAATTAAAATCACATTTTATAATGGCTTCCAGAACAGTCAGTCAGTGAGAAAATGGTGGATTTTACCTGCAGAGTTCACTGAACTATATTCGGAAAAGTAACAGGAATTGAGAATTTATGCATGAGCTCTTATTTCAGAGGTTCTACAACAATTTTCATTTTAGGCTGGCCATTACCTTAAAAAATAAAACAACTGAATCTACCTTGGGGGAAGGGTGGAGTAGGACAAATATAGCAGTTCTTCATTATCCTTTGATTCCTTGGATGAAGGCATCTCCAAATGCTGGAGGCCAGATGATTTTTGCCTTGTGTCACAGCAGAGCTTTTCCTATCAGCAGTTCTAACCTTGGCCATGACCCAGCTAATTATAGTTGGGTTTTTTGTTTTGTTTTTTTTTTTTAATACTAGATGACAAAACCCAGTGTTTCAGAGAGCTGAGTGATCAGCATTAGGTCTGTTTTGCCACAGAGTGATTTCTCTACCTGGCACCTCCTTGCTGACAAAAATGAACCTGCTTAGGAGGCTCAGACTTGGTGTGTTGGTAGGGCTTAGAGCCCAAAGGCTCTTTCGGTCAGGAGTTTACAGCCTCAGAGGCTGCAACTCCAGTTCAGACTAGTCCCCGACACCAGTAATAGATTAAATTAAAATAAAGACTGTTTCTTAAATTCAAAGTAAATCCTGTGACAGCACAAGGAGTGTTTTCAGGTGGGAGCATTTCTCTGTTGTATACTGTTATCAAAGGCACAGTGTCAGGTTTCAGTTTCTTACTTCTTTCTTAGTGCCCATGTCCCAGGGGTTGACTTATATCTGCCTTCTCTTCCTTCATGCTGACATCATCGGACTCCCAAGGAGATTTGATGCAGAAAGTATGGCTTAGCAGTATCTCTGCTGCCTTCCTCTTCTCTCCTGTTCTCTAGTGGTAGCACCCAGCAGAGCAGCTTGTGTTGACTGCAGCCTCCCTTCCTACCCTTTCCACCCGTATCCTTCACGGGGAGAAGGATGTGAGAGGGGAGTGTTGCCTTTTCTCCCTTAGAAAGGCCCCTGTGAGCTGCTGTCAGATGTGGCTTCATAACTGCAGCCTGGGGTCTCAAATCATGACCTTCAGCCTTTGGTTGCATGGGCAACTCAGGGGAGCAGTGCTTGTGTATTTAAAACCACTTTTTCTCATTTGGGCCAGTGCTAATCATCCAGGAAAGCCGAGCTTTGTTATTCTTTCTTGTTGGCCTCTTCTAGAGATTCAGGGCTGTTCTGCTTTGCCTGGGGGTGAGAGTGAGATGGATGGCTCCTTGGTGTCTTTGCTATAGACACCGTGCCTCGGGAGTCTCCCCTGAGCGCTGCTGGAGTCACTTCATATTTCATAATCCCCTGCTGACAATTAAGTCAATTTGCTGGTGCAGGCGTGATGGAGCTAAGCTGGGACATGTTCCTTTTTTAGCCTGGCTATGGAGTGAAAAGCTTCCTCTTCTGCTTTGATCGAATTGAAAACTGAAGCATATCGTTACCTGTCCCTGTCTTGGAACATGGATCAGATTTATCAGTAGCATTGCCACCCTTGCTGGACTTCTTATTAATGAATTTATTGCCCTTTTTTTGTTTAAGGGGAGGAGGAATCAAGGCAGGCGTGCATTGAGTTTGGTGCAGGAGATGGTAAAGCATCACTCTGCAGCAAGAAAGGATCTAGCTGTGAGCTGGAGAGCCTGGAGCTCCAGCGAAGGACCTGCTTGTGGGAGTGGGGGAAGGACAGGGCCTTCAGGATCCAGGGCTTTAGGAAAAGGGGACAAGCGCTTTGGATCCGTGCAAACTAAGTGGCCTCTCTCTTGCCCAATGTGGTCTCTAACTCGATCAAGGGACTTTTTTTTTTTTTTAAATTCCCTGGCCAAATGCAACGTTCCTCTTGCTAGAAATATTGCTTTTGCTTTGATATATATATTTAGTGTGTGTGTTAAACAACATTTTCTTACATAGTCTTGGTAAACATATAAATTGGTACGTATTTTCTTGTTCTACTTCGGCAGCTCTAATTTTTCTTCAGACTGGCATGAATACAGTGCTGCAAATTCAGAGTTAGTCTGGTGAAATGGAGGATAATTTAATGTTAAGTGGAACTTCGGGTGCTTTCATGTGAAATCAGTTCATGAATTGGCTTACTCTTTTTTTTTTTCTTGGGACTTATTTTTGTTTAGGCACAGGATCTTTCTAGTTGGTGTTTATACACTTTTAGCATTGTAGGTATTTCTCAAGGCCTATACTGCAACATGTAACATGTCTGTATTTTTGCACTCCTTGTATTTTGATTTTTTTTTTAATTATTTATCTGCAGTTTGAAGTGTTTCTTCTAGACTAGTCTGCACCATCAGCAGTCTGTTTGGCATTGTATCAAAATAAAGATATGATAGAAGATAAATCCTATATAATTAGCAAGACTGAAGAGTTTTAAGTTGTGATCCTGAATTCTGTTCCCTTGCAATATACCTCTTGTGAGTGCATATAATGAATCTATCAATTAGGTAAGAAACAAAATGTGCGTATAAACTGGAAATAAAATTGGTTGCTGAACAGCCCTAGGCTTTTAATTCGGCTTTTGTACAAACTGGTCTATGCGAAGTTATGTGAACTATTTAATCTTAAGAATTGCGAATCTGAGTCGGTACTTCCAAAGCATCTTTCTTCTTTGTCCAAAACGCTTGCTTTTCAGAGTGCAAGGGTGATTCTTTTTCGTACTAACGCGTTATTCTTCTGAAGCTTAATACCTGCAGGTTTTATGAAAATGCTGATTTTTTAAGGCAGTTGTTACTGGATAGATTTGAGCTTAAGTCTTGAGCCTGGAAAAAGCTGCACAGGTTCTTAAATTCTAGTGTAGGCATAGTCACGTTCACTTTGGCAGGATTGTTCATATATAATTTAAGTACATATACAAGTCTTGAAAAATGGTGTGTTAAAGGGCTATTTCTCATTGAAGTTTCTTTCCCCCCGGTATTTAATAAAAAGGCACAAAGTTTTGTTCTCTTTAAAAGCTGCTCTCTAATCACTGTAGTTCATTATTTCAGCTTCAAAGTGTAGTCTGTACAGAGAGGCAATGAGGTGTATCCACATCTAGAAATTAAGCAATAATCATGTAGTTTGGTGTTTCAACAGGCTTTGTTCATTAGTAAGTACAATGATCCATTGTAAGTACTTGCTGTAGTCATGATGTTCTTAACAGTCTGAAACTTAAACTCTCCAGAATGATTTTTTTTTTTTAATTAAAATATATATTCCTGACTGGAACAGTACTACCAGGTGTACCAAATGCAATTCCATGTGTCTTGGCTTAATGATAACTGTTCTGCGGAGTCATTATGGGAAGAATATTGGAAATTGTGTACATAATGTGTGCATGCATGTGTACGTGGCTTTGGATTTACCAATAATTCATGCTTGCACTAAGAGCAAGATCAGCTATAGACATGGCAGGATGATTGGAAAAGCTTCTTTAAATTAAACACCCTTGAAGAATTTGAAAAAAGAGAAGGAGAAGCAAAGGCACAGCAAACCCTGAGGAAAACAGAGAAAGGGGAGGAATAAAACTGAAGTGTTGCAAATCGGTGGGAGAAAGGAGTTGGCACTGAAATACAGGTGGGCACATGCAGAAGAAATTATTAGTGACTTGATGGGTTTGAATTATTGAAGCTCATCTTGCAACTCCACGGGCCCAACTCAATGATTAAGACACCACCTACAGATGGTGAAGTTTGATCAATAAAGGAGGGCGTAAAGAAATGGATGCTTTTAATTTGTGAGAAGATGAGAGTGTTTAGATGTGCTAAAGATGTGAGTGGGAGGGAGCAGGAGAGGGTCACTTGACCAGGGTGTTGTGGGTTGGGGCTGTAATTATACGGCAATTTGGAAGCTTCTTGGCAGTAAAAACAATTAACACTTTATTCTGTCTGTGCTTGAACTCCTCCCCTGGAAAGTGCCAACCCAAGACCATCCTGGGCAAGTGCATGAAACTTTGGAAGTCAGCCACTTGGTGAAATTTCTTTCACCTTTCCAACTTTAGTGAAGGACTGTATGTAAGTAGTTTCTGTTGATAGTGTGTGCAAGGCAATTATGAAATGCTTACACTGGGGGTGAGGGAGAGAAGCAGCCTGTGGTAGTTTTTGTTTGGGTCTTTTTTTGCTATTTTTGGTTTGCAAATGGACTGTTTGTTACCATAACTATTCTCCATCTATGAAACCGAACCACCTGTAAAAAAAGCTACTGATGTTCAATTACGTTTTAGAATGCAGACTGTACTTGTAACGCAGAAACTGTGCAAGAAGATGCCAGAGCATGCAAAAATCTCTTGAATCTGGTGGGGTTTTTTTGGGACGGGGCGTCCTGGTACAGCCCTGCCCTGGCTTTTGCACGCAGGTGCGACACCCTTGTCTGCTGCGCATCGGTTCTCAGCTGGTAAGACAAAGTGCAACGCCATAGCTTGTAAATGATTCACTATCAGTGTTTCAATCTGATCCAAAGAAATGGCGAGCTGTGTAATGACAGTCGCCTTCACGTTGTGTTGAGAGCAAAAAGGTCGGTGATTCCAAACCAACGCTGGTCTATCCTTTGCTGTCTAACAAGCATCGAATGCTTTATAAATGGAGGCAGAGTTCAAATTACTGCTGTTTTTTTTTTTTTTTTTGTGAGTGTAGCGCTGAATTTATTTAGTTGTTATTGTGGAGGCTTCAGGTCGCTAGAGTGTGCTGCAATCCCAGCCCTGCTTGGCCAGGGCTGGCTTTGAGTTCGCCCCAGTGCTTTCCCTGCCGCTGGGCGACAGTGAATTTTTTCATCGTGTTGCTTTGCTGCTGTCGCCTGGGCAACTTGAACGAATTCCCCTGCTATTTTCTTTGTGTTACACCCTGCTTCCCTGCCAGTGAATGACCTGGTGGCTCATTAGCCTGGTACCTGGGTGCCCCGGGAGAGCATCGTGTCGTTAAGCATTGTAACGTTCCCTACGGCCGCCTTTATTTTGCCGAATAAGGAGCCCATATGAGGTTGCCACGCTGATGGCTTATAAGGAGTTGGTATCAACAGCATTTAATTAAACCGTTTATAGGTGCTGCATAGTAATATTTATGGAGTTGGGCTTTTGGGCTTTGTGGTGGGGAAGAAAGTGCAGACTGGCTGCATGGGGCTGTGCATGGAAGAAAGTGCATGGTGTACACTGTACTTGGAAACTTGTTGATTTTCTTTATCAAAAAGTCTTAGTTCTGCCTCTTTAGAATAAATGTGGTCTGTTTTCCGTGTTCCTGCAAGTTATTCTTTGATAGAGCTGCACAAATTGAAAGTAGTAATTTTTTTTGACACTCAGAGCTTTTCTGCTTGGTCAGGAAAACTTTGTACAGTTGAATTCTTTTCATATTTTTGGTGAAGGCTGAGGCAGTCTGGATCTCTAGCTTGAGGACAAATCCAAACTGTAAAAATGTAATTAAAAGATTCTTTTATTACTTCTGCTGTCCTGTCTTATTTTAATTAAGTTCATCCTCTGATGAAAATTGCACTCTGAAATATAGTGGGAAATCCATAATGTCTTCTCTTCTCCTTGGATGAAGATCACGGCTGACAGTTCTCCTCTTCGGGCATACTGCGAGTTTCTGCTGTGAGCTCAGCTGCGCAGGGAGCAGTTTTCCTAGGGACAGGGCTCAAGTTGTGAGACTTTGTACAGAAATGAAGGACAACCGCCTTCCATCTGAAGTGGGAGATTAACCTGTCTCCCACATCAGGAAATGCGGATTTTTTCTTTTTTTTTTGAAGTTGTCACTTTCTGAAACCAAATGCCTGCTTAGAAAAAGTGCTCTTAAGTATACATTTCTATAGCTATACATTCTGCAAAGAGTGAAACAAATGATAAACTTCTACTCGTTGCTTAATGCCCTACTGGAAGGCAATTTAATGCAAAGGCGAAGTGTGTCTGAGCACCCCTATATACACAACAGGATGACCAGCAGTTACTGGCATCGGGCTACTGTCAGGGCAAGCTCTTTCCTTTTATTGGCAGCAGCGTGTGCTGTTGCACACTCCGGTATTAATCTCGTAACTCCTTCTGTGAAGCAGGCAGGCCATCTTGTGCAATTTAACAGAAAACTACGTAAAACAGGAGCGCAAAATAGGACAACTAGGAAAAAATACTCTGCTAAAGGGTCCCCTTTCCTGCCCCCTCAGATAATTTTGACTTTACGCAAAAACAGGTTGTCCGGCTATTTTCTGTCTCCATTGAGCATGTGGATGAAGTGGCCAAGTCAGACTGGCAGAATCTTTAAGTGGGGTTAGTGTTTTATGGCAATGTGATAACGTTGTTTAATCTGGAAGTAGTTACGGCTGCTAATATGTCTGGAATTTGTGCCAGATGGTCATTTTCTTGTCTAGAATGATACAAGCTAAACCTAAAAAAACCCCAGCCCAACCCTACAAACAGGTCTAGCAGCTTCACTGTTCATACAACACATGGAGCTGTTTTGTCCGGCGTCTTTAATTGAACGTGATGAACGTAGGTTTGGCACACCAACTCCTGAAAAGTAAAAAAAAAAAAAAAAAAAAAAAAAAAAAAAATATCTCTTTTCAAGCCAGTGAGGGATGAATCCTTCTTGTTAATTTTTGCTTCACTAATGTGAGAAATAATTTTTTTTTCCTATTATTTTTGAGCTGTATGTTAAGGTTGTAAATTTCCTTGGAAAGCTAGCAAATGGAACATGCCTATGAAGAGATTAAAGTAATTATACTGCAATGCTCCACTAGTAACAGAGAGCAGTCTGGGATAAAATTATTTGGAGAGGCGCCAAAGCCAAGTTTGGTTCCATTTTAAGCTAAAACTAATTAAAGTTGTCAGGTCTTACAGTGGTCAAAGGTTGCTTAGCTGCTACTTGAAATAAATGAATCTTACCTAATCGGTAACGCTAGCAGCTACGTGTTTGCAGCTGTCTTCATAATAAAAAGCTCCAAGAACCTTCTAGTTCTTGTATGTATGTTTACCTTTGCGTATGTCTTTTAACATGACAAGTGGTATATTCTGGCCACAATATGGAGTTACCTATCTTGCCAGCTCTACCCATTAGTCTTTTTGTCTATGCCTGCCTCTTCCTTTGTTACTTTATTTCATTTGTGGGGAGGAATTCTTAGGAAGAAACTTCATCAGGAGGCTGCTTTAAGGCTTTCTTTTTCAGAAAAGCTGCTTTGCGTCATTCTATGTATTTAAAACAGTTGTACAAGATTCAGGAGAACAAATATGGATTCCTAGAATGTAAAGTCTGATAGAATATTAAACTTTTGAAAATATTTTTAATTTTTCAAATGTCATATGCTAAATACAGTTGACGTCAAATTCTCTTGACTGAGCTGTTGGTCACTAAGATAGTCATGAGTTTGCCAGTTTTAAGTGGTGTAACTGTCCTGAAAATCTGTGTGGTTTTTTTGTTTGTTTGTTTTAAATCACGCTAAACGTATTCCTCCCTCATGCAAATGCTGATATTTAATAATTCAAAAAATGCTTATTGGCACTTTCAAGAATGGACAGCCTATACTCATTGTCGACAGTAGGTTTCCATGAGAATCTGTGTTAGGGGATAACACTACATATAATGAGGATACATTATCTGAAGTGGTTAAAAAGAATGGAGTTGGGATTATTGGGGTGTTTCGCTATCACGTGCGCATTGGTGTGGAGGTAGGTGTATATACTCAAGGTTTGATCTCAGGATGTTAAAATTGAATTTTGCAATCTTGTATTTTGTAGTTTGAAGGTGGAAAGTTTTGAAAAATGTGTTTTCTGGTGCCTAATTTGCTGTATTTACATACCCAATTCTGGTTTTTTGTAACACAAACCATCGTGAAACTTTGGAAGCTGCTTCACTTAAGCACACGTGCGCACACAGGGTTGAAAAAAACATGACGACGCAGGTCATTCTTTCGTGCTTTTCTTATGGATGAGATATAAAATTTAGGTACTGTCTGTTTGTTCTAGTAGGGCTCAGGATCGGCGCTGGGCAAGTATCTGAGTGAAATTCGTGTTTTTTTTCTGAAGAATTATCTAGAAATAGATTTGTTTGCATTACTAACTAGTCCAACTCTTTTCCTTCCAAAAAGAAAAAATCGTGTTAACTTTTAAAAACTCATCAAAGTTTTATTATTAAGTTTAGCTGGATGAGTAAGTGGGGACGAAAAAGATCTGAGAAGACATGGAGTGAAGAGGCTGATGTCAGCCAGAGCTACTTGCTGAAATGCCGGATATATTTCACTTTTACATACTTGTAATAAATAAACTTTTACCTCTAAAGTTTCACCTAGCTCTACTGCAGACATACCATGAAATTTAGATGTCAGGCTTGACTGGCTAAATTCCAACTGGGATAATTAATAATAGGCTCTTGCAAATTCATTTGGACTTTTTTTTTTATTCCTCCCCCTGAGTAGCTTTGAATTGTTGCTTCTAGGTATACTCTCTGTGTGCGTGTATTTTACTATGTGATATCTATTGTGCGTGAGTATAATGAGGAGTATTGAGGAGACAAGCTTGAAAAGAATGAATTGGGATTGGATGTCAGTTGACTTTCTGTGCTTTTGAGTGCCTCAACCCTGCTATTTCGTGACAGGTTTGGGTTAAATTGACTTTGCGTATAAGTTTTAGGAAGCAAAAAAAAAAATAAAATCTGGATATTGCAGGTTGCCAAGAGGTGCTTTTACGGCTATTAATTATGTTGCTGAGATATTTTTCATATAGGAAAATTGTATACATGAGATCAAACAGGTTGTGTAAGACTTTCTTTGACTTTGTAGCGTCTATATATAATTTTAGTAATAATTAAGCACAGCTATGAAATAATACTGTTTCCCGTGAATTTTGTTGTTGTGCAGTTTACCCTTATAGCAAGCTTATATATTTCTAACTGTTCACATGAAGCTTTCAACACCAGCTACAGAGGAGACTCATTTAACCAGACTGGAATGGCAATCTAAAGCGACGCTAACGAACCCTGTGGGATCGGGGTAATTTGTAGTCAGAGCAGGTGCTCACTAAACTGGGGTTTAGCAATTTGTTGCCTCAAACTGTGAGGAAGGCAACCTGCCTGACCAGAATGTCAGTTTATGAAACTTCCATGGAGATGACTCCAGAGTGGTCAACGCGTAATGTTAAAAACTAACAAAACTTTTTCGTTAAAAAGGGAACAACATACTTAGGATGAGCACGTTGAGAAAGCGAGGAAGTGCAATTGCTGTACTTAATTTTTTCAGTAAAGTAATCTTAAAAGTATTTATTAACAATAAAAACAGTTTATGTTTTAAGCATATTAGGCTGGATACTACATGTTGCCCTACCAAGAGAGTTACCCTCTGCTCGGTAGTGATGGTTCCTCTGTCTCTGTTTGGAGCTCCCCTGGCCTTTGCAGGAGAAAGGCACCCTTTGTCTGTCGTGTTTGGGGATGTGGGGAGCTTGGGCTCTAGCACCTATATGCCAACTTTCTTAGTGCAAAATGTATTTTAAAGGGTTTGCTGCTATTGATGTAAAATTCCTGCACCAACTTTTTTACCAAACTGCTCTGTTTTAGCCATCTCATGCCCCGCGGGAGGGAGGGCTGGCTGTCCTTAGCCTTTCGGAAGAACGCTTCAGTGTTAAACTTCTCAACCTCTAAATCTTCTTCTTGTAAAAGTGATTAGACAGATTCATAGTCAACGGGTCATAAATGGACAGTAAAAGGACTGGACATAAATGTACGCTCTAACATCCTTAATGGAGCAGTTAAGGATGCAGGGGGAGAATCCAAGGGGAAGGGACCGCAGGCGGTTGCCAGGCTGATGTGTTCTCCCTGAACTTTGTCTCCTGTTGCTTCCATCAGGGAGAAGATCCTGGTTTAGACAGACCATTAGCCTTCCCAGTAAACCATTTCTTCCTCTTAATGGTATTTTGGAGTAGGTACCTCTTGCTCTTAAAAACTAAACTGCTGGGGCTTCTCAGGACAGCTTCGTTTCCCCCCTTTGCCTCTGTCATCAGGAATAAGTTTAAATTAGCACAAAATATGGAAGAAAAGCTTCTGCGCTTATTTCTGATGGCACTGAAGTTTGGAGCCATTCTTCCCTTGTAAGAATAAATGTCGTAAGCTAAGCCCACCCTTCTCTAAATGTGTGTGTGGTTTTTTCTTTTATGTTCACAGGTTGTCTTGTAATGACTGACAGTTCAATTATTTAAGCAACATGTAGCTGTTTGGGATGTCATGGAGTGGCATGTATATTTATATATACGTGTGCACACACACATATATATACACACGTGTATATATATATGCATTCAAGTAGTTAAGGCCAACCAAGGCAGTGTGGTGAAGCTGTGTGCTGTATTCCTAGAAACAGGAATATCCAAATGGCTTTGAGCTGAACGTTGTACCTGTTGGGGATTTGGTGTTGGGTGCATTAATAAGCAATAACTATTAAAATAGAGATGTGCATCGACATGCACACACATGCTTTTTTTAACACAGCGTTTTAATCAAGTACAGGGTACGTAGAGGAAAGTATTACATTGTTTCTGTGTACGCGGCACAGTTAGGACTAGAATATTTATTTGCAAAGTTCACAGTGGATTGCCAGATTTATTTTTTTTCTTCAAATTCGCTTTCAAACCTACACCATGACAAACTGCACTTGCCAGTCTGAGTTGCTAACAATATCGAGAAGCCTTACGTTAATCACTAAAACCCACAAAACCCTGAACAAGCAAACAAATCAAAGAAGTCATGGATTAGCTTGTTACGCTGTCCTGGATGACTTGTTTTTCAGTATGCTTACGGGGATTGGTTTCTGCTGCCCTCCAGTTATTTAATCCTGTTTTTAGCAAGGAAATTTGGTGGAAAAAGCTACTAAATCTCTTTTTTTCTAAAACAGAAGATCTGTCTTTATTGTTTATCATGGAACAATTAAAGTGAGTGTGAATATCTGTTTATGAAGGCACTAAAGCTTGTAAAAGCTTTTTTTGCTTGCGTTGGGGTTTATTTAGGGTTTTTGAGGGCTACCAATGCCAGGTGGGAAATAAGACTTTTGAAGCAGAAGCTGCATGCTTGGGTTTATGTAACTTTTTTGTTTGTTTTGTTGGAATTTTAGGATTAAAATATGATTATATATAAAGGAGACAGGCCTTCAAATGGTGCCAGAGCAGTAACTGTAGTGTTTAAATTACATGTCTTGTTTCGTCAGTAAAATTCTTGGACTTTAGGTGCTCATATGTCAAAAGATAATCTTTGAGTGATATTATGTACGCATACATGATGGTTTTTATCACCGAGTACCTCAGTGTAAGTATTGAGTATTTCACACTGAGAAATACAGTGGAGTTTTTCTGTTTACTACTGGTAAAGAGTAAATGCGCTCTCCGTGTTTCATACCAGTGCTTGAACAAATAAATATCTACTGCTTTACAATGAAAAAAGAGCCCCAAAGCTTCCAGGTTGCCGCTGGTGGGAGAGGTCGTGTTTGTACCGGAGAACAGATTGATTGCAGATGCCGGCTCTGCTATAATTCGGTTATTACCTGTCGGCTGATCAATACTGCACAGATAGAAAAACCTCGGGCTGAGGCAGAAGTGAAAGTCGCGCTTTTCCTCACTCAGCCTTATCTGAAGTGGCTGCTGCCTGTCTCCAACAGAAATGCTTTTGCTTTCGTCTGGGGTCTGCAGTGGAAGGACAAAAAGGGGAGGCTTTCAAAAGCCGTAATGAGAAGCAAGCCCTGAAATCCCATTGACTTTTAATGAAGGTCGGGGGCAGATGCTTTCGTTGTGCATCAGAAACTTCCCTCCCCTTTCTCAATTGTCCAGGTTGCTGGTGGTGGATGAGATGTGCCTGTGCTACCTTCTGGACTCCTTTAGGAACAAAAGTTGTCTCGAGTTTTGTTCACTGTCTTGCCTGAGCTGAAACACAGCTTCCCCCTCTCTACTTGTTTCCATGAAGAGCGGTCTGTAGTCACACATACCTCTACGTGCTGCAGAGCCACATCTCTCTATAGTAAAGCCACTTGAAAGACAAAAGCGCGGAGAACTTGCTGCTCGGTTACTTTGTGCTGGAACACTGGGTACCATGAGAAAATAAGAGTTAAGATTTTTCTGAAGGTATCTTGTTGTTCTGTTGTATGGGAGAAACTTATCTGGTGACCTGCAAAAGATGTTGCAAAGGTCTCTCTCAACCAGCGTTGGAAATACCTTCCGTGTGGCTGTGCTCACAGGAAAGGTAGTTTAGTAAGTTGTCCTGGTTCCGGTGGGGATAGGGTTAACTTTTCCTGGTATTCCATGCCATGTGAGCCACGCCCACCCTGAGCTGCCGGGGGAGGGGGCAGGCACTTGCTGCTTAAAAGCGGGCTGGGGCGTCCCGGGTCCGGCCGGTCGGCGAGCGGCGGGGAGCGGCGGAGCGGCGGTCCCGTAATCGCGTTTGTATATTCCCCTATCCGTGTTGTTGTTGTTGTTTGCCTGTTCCCTTTGCTGTTCTGTTAAACTGCTTTTGTCCCAACCCAAGAGTCTTGCCTTTTCTTACGATCCTTCCTGTGTTAGGAAGGCACGTGCGAGCGGCACGTGGTTCTTTGTTGCCATCTGAGGCTAAACCACGACATAAGTTTAAAATACTTCTTCACTCCTTGAATGACTGAAAAAATCACGTCCCTTTTCTCTTTGATAATACATGAAGATACTGTCGCAATTTATACATTTTACAATATAGCCAGTCACAACCTTGGGAAAAAATGCTGTTAGCATACAGAAGCATTTTTTTTTACTTTTTTTAAAAACATTTGGACCTCCCTCTTCAGGTATGCTTTTCCCATGACAAGGATGGGTCAGCACACACAGCTTGCATAATTCACCGCAAAGTGCCCAGGCAACTTTCTGACTGTTTCTCTGGGACTCACGGAGTGGGGTCACAGCCTCCCTGCGTGAAGGGTGCGGAGGAAGGAGTAGTATTGTTTGGGGGACTACATGGGGAAATGCATAGAGAGATTTCTTCGAGACTTTAAGTATTCCCGGGTACGGCATGGAATTAAACCTAGTTTTAAATCTTGGTGTTTGTGCTCTCCTAATTGTCAGCTGGTTCGTCTTTCTCCGGCTCCTCTGTGAAATGTGTTGTGTATTGTGTGCTATAATCTCTGAGAATTCAGGACTTCAACCGGTTTGTAGTTACTTTTGATACAATTCTTCACCCCTCCTTTTGTGTTTAAAGATCTTTGTGTTTTGTATGGTTGTTCTAAGTGCAGCATTTGGTTTTAAAACATGAAGCTACACAGAACTCATTTAACTGTGGGGAATCTGCAGCAGGTACCTCTATTTTCTGCATTATTTTAGGACTTTAGCAGGAGATGCATCTGTATGTAGCCCTTGCTTCTTTTGAAAAAGGCCTTTGGATGCATTATGGATGAAGCCAGAGACAAAGTGCTTTTTAAAAAGTTTATCTTGCATAGTCATGCTATATATGAATGTACAATCTATACTTCTTATAATGACTAGACTCTTGTCCACCTTTTTGCTTGTGGCTTTCTTCCACAATTCAATAATCTTCTTTATTATGCATATATAAAATGATGAATGATCACCTTATAGAACTCTGCCGATATAGTGTGGGAAAGTATTGGAAGCGATGTGGCCTCGCTAGTTGTCTCGAACTGGGTTTCACAAATACCTGTGTCTTGCCTGGAGCGCTGTTTGCCGAAGGTGCTCTTCATGTGGGCTGCCTGTAGAAAAAAAGAGTGTTCTCGCAAGTGCATCTGCTTCCCTCTGTCTGTATGTTGGATATGGATTTTGCTTTCCCGTACCGCCTCAGAAAACTCAGTATCACTAGAAGCTAACGTACTTTCTATAACATTATGAAGTAATCAATGTTGGTGGTGGTTCTTCCTAATAGTTAGAATACGTTTTTATAACCCAAACAGTTACTACTGGAAGACTGAGCCGAGGTCTCTGATTTTGGCTATCAATATTGCACCCTTCAGCTGTTCTGTCTGCATCTTTTTAGTTATGTAACTTGATTTTTGGTTTGATCTTTTCATTACATAAACTTTTGTCGTTTTTTAAGAACAGATTATGAAAGCACAAATAAGAAGAAACCAGTCTTGGGCGCTGCTGGAAAAAACTGAACATAAGGGCAGAAGTATGGTAATGTCTTTATCGCTGACTTAGAAAGAAAAAAAGACTGGCAGAGAGGAGACAGGGAACGGTTTCAACCACCTGAGCATTGTTTTCTTGGCTGTAACCAGTAGTGCCTTTATGCTGAAAATGGACAGTAACCTCACGCGTTATTTTTGTTATCTGTGTCTTATGTAACGTTTGCCCAAAACCTAAGCTGTTTTCTGAGTGTTTTGATAACTGAGAATGTGACAGAAGGTTATTAAAAAGTAGAGATCTTGAAAGTCTCCAGAATAATTAAAATGCATAAACCACAAGTAAGTAGCAGATGGCAAGCAAGTGGTTGAATTAAACCAATAACTCTTTAAATACATAACCTTAACAGATAATGTACTGACATGGCAGGCTGTACCATAGTTCCTACCAGCATTGTTCTAATGACGCCAAAAGATAAAATGTAGTTTTAGAGACTATATTTAAAAAACAAAACATTAACTTAGTGGGTTTTAGGTTTGATCTCATCCTCCCTCCCCCCTTTCACATGGATTTTGTTCTTCAGGTTGGTGTTTCACACACTGTTACCTGGGCTGAAGAATGGAGAGATGTCAGCACCTCTCACTTGTTGGTATTTAAAAAAAAAAAAAAAAAAGTAGGTTTGCCACAGGAATTTCAGTAAATATGGTCAAGGCTCAAATCATGTTTGGTACTTTGTGAAGGGAAGAAGCGTAATTTAGGAGGCTTTGGAGGGGGGGTAGCTGAGAAAGTGGTTCTTGCATGTGTTGAAGTATGGACCTTGTTTTAACATCATCCCCCATCATTTGCTTTCTTTTAACTGGTGGAATGTAGACTTAAGGGATTGGCAGAGTGAGCCCTAAGAAGGCTTTGGATTGAGGCTTTATTTGCTGCCTTTATGCCCACCTGGTTGTAGGACCTGTGTTGTTACATGTTTGTAAATGGAACTTTTTCCAATTTTGACACGAGAAAGCAATGAAATACATTCCGTTTCAGCTGCTAGTGTGTGTTATTTTAGGGTTTGTTCTGGTTTTGGACTTTGCACAGTAGCATTACCAGCTCAAAGGTGTTCTTCGTATTGTTGTTCTTGCTAAGACTGGTCAAACAGAGGGCCTGCTTCCTGCAGCAGCGTCGGAGGGATTGATTGATTGCTATGGCAGCACATGTGGCACAATAACTGTTCCCTGCCTCCCCAACGACGAACATGCAAACATAACTGTGCTGTACATGTATTAACGAGTAGGAAAAATGGGCTTTGTTGCTAAATCTTCAGTTTAAACTATAGAATAAACAGTTTAATTGTATTAGAGCCATTAACAGTATACTTATATTGTCATGGCAACAAGGACACCTGAGATAATGCAAATCTAACCTGATTTTTTTTTTAAATAGAAATGGTTTAATAGAGC